>NC_050584.1:730000-1428750 GCF_013368585.1 Megalops cyprinoides
TTGAATCTTCACATTCAGAATGAAAAGCAAAAAACAAAGTTTCATTTAGAAGATACACTGGTATTGTTAACGGTACTGCAGCAAAACCTTAAATGAATGATCCCTTGGATCATGCAATCTGTGGGTCCAGCCCGAAGATCTGTCCCTCAGGTGAATATCTGGAGTACTTTAAGGCAGCACAAAGTCTATCAGTCCAGTTAAGACTCGGTATACTACAACAAGGGAGTCTATCTATGGTAGACCATCAGAAGGGAGTGCTCTGGGAGAGGCACTGTCACATCAATATCCCAGATTATGATTATTAATTAACTATGTACATGTAATCCCATCTACTGTATTATACATGGAAGTATAATAAATGAGATTGGCTCTATTACACCCTTTCAGGTCAAGAGGACAATGTCCTTTCTATTCCACTATAACCTGAATTTCTCCCAGTATTTTGCAATTGGCAAAAGTGGAAAGCATTTTGTCACCAAATTAATTAAACTTTCTTCCCTACATATAATTCATACAACAAATTCATCAAGCATCCATCCCTGGGGAGATGAACTGTGATTGGTTGAGTCTTGGAATTGAACAAGAGGAAAACTGGGCCCTACCCATGGTGCCATTGTTGTTGGTGATAGTGCCATCTGGCCCTGATCCCAGCAGCACCGACAGCATGCCCTCCCGTTTCTCACTGATGGCATCATGGAGAGGGGTGTCTCCTTCTGAGTCCTGTAGGGGGCAGCCCAGGGTCACACACAAGCACTCCTACTCCACTTCTGTGAATCTCTGTCCCTCTGTACAGATCTCTATCCTTTCTTTTTCTCTATGTGTCCCTTATTCCCCCATACCCACACACAAATGCAAGTTGCATCTGGACCAATAATTTTAATGAAAAATGAATTGAAACATCTGCTGCAATACTTACACTGACATTTTCAGAAGAAACCACAATATTGTGTGTATGTGCAGTGAAATTGCCTATGACTGTTGTTAAAGTCTGTCTGTTGTTAAAACCTGCCAATCTGAGCCTAAGGGTTGTTTGGTTTGGATCTTTATCGGATGCTATTGACAACCTGTGTTGTTCTAATGCACAGATGGGGGGTGGAGCTTAAAAGACCTAAACTGTATACAGAATGTTATGAACAAGAACATATGTCTTCTGTTATGTCCACATTTATTAAGCTTTGTAGCTTTCAGAAGCACAGGTGTAAATAAACTAAATTTCCACAAGTCATCATCATACTTCATTTGTATCTGGCATATACACGGCTTGGGGTCACAAAAAAAAATTCAACAGAAATGGCATGACCACAGCCTGGCATGGCACACTCGACCTATACCTCTGTGTGGCAATGGACAATGGTACAGAAGTTATACCTCACTAAAGAGACAGCACACAAGTACTCACTCGCTGTACCAAGTGAGCTAGCACTTTAATAGCAGACTTGGTGACAGAAAGCAATAGAGTGGTAGAGAGATGCTCATTATGCTTATTTCAGGCATTCAGGTCGGCACCTGCAGGGCGCAGAACCTAAATCACAAAGCCCTCATCTCCAAAGGATGTGTGGTGGACAGCTCAGTCTCCATGCTTGTCCTAGAAGTTGCATACAAAATTTGCATACTAGGGCTTGTGTTCCAAGTTGTGCACTTGTACCGTCTTATTCAGGGTGTATTATATTACATCATGTACCTTGTCAAAGTGAACAAGGATGGTCAACCATGTAGTAATGAATAAAGTAACCTGAAACAACATTGGCTGGTTTTCACCTGCTGCATAACCACAGAATCTTAAAGAAGCTGAATTCTACTAACTTAGCTTACCCCATATACCACACAAACCCACATGGGAACCATCAAATTAATATTTCATATCAGCTTGCACTCATTTTGGAAAGAAATATACCCACACTGACTCCTGTTAAAAAGTGTGTGTTTTTCTGTTTTTGGTCTTAAATTGAAACTAAGCCAAAGATACGAAGATATGTGGTCTGAGAGTGACAAAGCCTTGTTTTATCAGTTTAAAATTCTTACACCAATCCACCACAAAATGCTCCTGTTGCCTGTCGATGTATTACTTTTGTATTGTATTTCACCTGTCGATTTTTTTTTCTAGTCAAGGCAGACAGGACACCTATACATATAAACAAATATATATATTTTTGTATATAACAATATCAAATGCTGAACACTAAGTACTTTATGCCTGAGAGGAAAGGACAGAGAGGAATCTATAAGGAATAAAATATTTATTATCAGTACTTAAACCTGCATAGTTAGTGCTTCAATGAAAAATGATGCTCACCTTCTCAGTGGGTGAGACCTGGCTATAACATTATAACTACTTTATAGTCCCTTGAGATGGCTTTTTGTCTCCTTAGGAAAGGGTAGAAGTGCACCACTTCCCTGTAACTTACAGGGCATGAGCACTACCACTTCATCTGTCAGTTTCCCCTGCCTCACATATGGCTCTATTACTCCTCTAAATCTTCTAGATAGCCAGGAAGCAAGTCCAACATGAAGTGGGCTCAGAGCCCACTACGGTCAGCATCATGTTGCACACTGAAAACAGTGCTGTCTCTTCACTTACTCTCTGATGCTTTATTGTAAGTTGAAGTGGAAGCTAACAACCAGAAAACAGCACCTTATAGTAAGTGTGATTCGTTTTAGGCTTGTGTCAATTTCTGTACTTTTTAGAGACAGGGACCCAGCAAAAACTGTAGATGCACTGTAAGGTTAATATTATCCTGTCTCATTCTTTCAATTCACCCAAATTTGTGTTCTCTTTTATCCCTGCCCCTCTTTCTCTTCTTCCAAATGTTCTACCTTGGATAAACTGTGCTGCACAAAGTCCAGCAATGAATGATGACACAGGCTGCGGTCAAGAAATGCGATTTTCTGATTTTTTCACATAACTGGCATTAGGACAAGTTTTCTTGCCTTGGATCAGTGCTAAGGGAGACCATCTTCCCAGAACATAGGACCAAAATAGCTTTTGTGACAACAAGCAAAGGCTGCTGATGAAAATGATGGCTCACACTGGCACAAACACAAACGCTCATGGGAAATATACCTTTACAAGACCTTTGCAAAGGTGAAATACTGAGATACATCCAGGACCTGATGTTACAGGCAGACTATCAGCGTATACGTATGTTTAGAAGTATTTCTTTAAACACATTGTTAGGTTCCATTTTCAGTGATATGACTGATGAATAGGAAAAGGATATATCAGTTGTTTTAGTCTGCCACACGGCTGTTCTTCAACCAAAGACATTTATCTTCCATTAACTCGTGATTCAAATTCAGATTAGCAGTATAATTCTTGACACTGACCAATATTTCTGATAGGAAGGGTTCCAAAGCAATGATGAATTACATATTTTCCTTCTGAGAACATGCTAAAGATCTCGCTAAAGTCTAACATTTCCATTTTGAAACATCTCCTTTTTGACAGTGTAAGTTGACAGCCATGAAACATGTTGTTATATGTTATATGATCACTTTCATCTATAAAATAACTGTAGAGTTATTACCACCAAGGTCAAAATCAATTTGGTGGAGAGAAATGGTGCTGGCATTTAGACTCACAGTTCCACTGCATTTAGGGCTAAGACAAATCCTTGGATCCACTGATGCTTCAAACCTAATCACAAAACACAAAATTTTGGACATCATTTCTCGACAATGTACTGGCATACAGAAATTGAATGCATAAACCAGGCTCCGTATTCAAAATGCCTTTTTGCCGCCCAGTGAACCTCTGGCAGCTACAGGCGGGGGTGCAGAGGGAGGCATTCATACTGACCAGGCTGCTTAGGCAGGTATGTGTTCAGTATCAGGAATTATATGGAGGGGGGTTATTTTATACTGACAAGGTGAGACCCTGCTCAGAGGACTTTAGTCTTTGCCTGAAGTATATACATTTTGTCCTATCTGTAGAGCATGATGTGAAGCCAGCAATGGAAGCAATTACAATTTCTGAGTCTGGGCTGGACGCTTTTACGAGTTAATGTGACATTTGTGCACTGTTACGGCCCGGTCTAGGGTCAAACTTCAAAACAAAAAGATACAGTAAAACTTCCCTTTCTCCCTTCCTAATGAAACCAACGTGAAAAAGAGATGGAAAAGAAAATGGCATCGACTCCCTACTTCCCACACCCAACCACAGTCTCACGAAGACCAAAAGCAATACTCACAAATACACATGGACGAGAACCTAAGCATACGCACAACGATGTACAATTAACAATCACAAAATGCAGAAACGACAAGTGGTCTTTTCCCTTGCGCGGACTGAGCCTCTTTGAAGGGAGCGGGCCAGCCAGGAAATGAGGGAAGGCTCCAATCACGGGCGAGGGGAGGAGACACCCAGCGAAGGACACACCTCGGGGAAGGGATGAGACGGACCTGGGGAAAACGTTAAACGACGCAACACACGCAGCCGGAGCAAAACACATACATCGGGGAAAACGAACAAACACAAACAAACAGTAACGACCATGGTCGTAACACGCACACACACAACTCCCCTCACTTTCTTTTTACCCTTCATACTTGGAAAATATAAGTACAAAAACCTAAATAGCCATTATTGCTATGGACAAAATTTAAACAGAATGCATTTCCTTCTCTCTCATGGGAGATGATAGAAATGTATGAAAGACTGGGATTTTTCTAATCATTTTTTCCAGTAAGCTTTAAAGACTTAACCCTGTGAGATTAAGCACTGTGAGGATGCAAAACTGTAAGAACCGCAAGGATTGTGCCAATACGGTTACAGCCACACCCCACTTTGTCACCCTTAAGAGACTGTCTTACAGTCCTGGGTTTCATGTTTTAAATTTATTGCTGCCTACTGCAAACCATCTGATGTTCACGCAGTGTTTTAAACCCTGTTCCTTTCCCAAACCTCAGCTCACCGGCAGCATGGTTTCTCCCACTCGCTGTGGCCCTTTTGCAATAGCTTGATTCAGGCTATGGCACAGCAGATCTGCACCAGGTCCCCTACCAGTAACTGAGAGCTTCCACCCTCTGCTCCCGCTGCTATGTCGTCGTTATGGACCACATCTGCCTTGGTGGTCAGCATCTCTGAGTTAAATGTCCACCTGGCCCACACAAAAAGACACACTTAAAATACAAGTAGGTACAATGAAAATGCTTGTCCCCCGACAGAAGAAAGTTTGTGCTTTCAACTGTTGGGTTAACTGAAAACAATTTCCAACAAGTTCTAATAAAAAGCTATTTTTTCTCTTTACTGGAGAAGTGATACAAGAGTTGATATACAGGATGACATATCCTTTCTGCACTGACAAAAGCACAATACCAGCACAATAACATTTGATAACAATCTTTTTATTTTTACTGCTGTCACAATCTATTTACATATTCTGAATGGTTTGTCCAGAACACATCTTCAGACCAGATATTTCACTCTTTATGGCTAGTTCTGTCCAAAGAAATTTTGAGACCTACAACTTCAGAGCACAGTGTGACCTCATTGAGACACTTAAGCCGTTGAAGCTTGAAGGTACTGAAGATAAAGGGGGGAATCTATATAAATTACTAATAGGTATTAGATCTATATAAAACACTAGAATGACTACTGCCTACTAATGCTATCTCCCAGCAGTAGTAGTAGTAACAGTAGTAGTAGTGGTCATAGCAGTGGTAGTATTAACTCAATTTATTACTCATATTCAATCTTAAAGACATGAAGAGAAATTCATTTTTTTTTGTAAAAATTACCTAAAATGTTAAGTGGGCTATACTTAAAAATAAGCATGCAAAAATGTTGCACTATATTTTTAAGTAAAATCAGCCCATTATTTTTTACAGTGCATGGGCTTGTCCTGGTCACTAATCCTAAAGTATTTCCCCTGTTTAGTCTATGTAGAGGGTTGGGGGGAAAAGTCTTAGAGTTATTTATGGATAAAATAGGCACACCCTTATTTTTTTTATCATTTCTAAAGCACTTGGTAAGAAAACATACAGTATAGCCATTTCTAATATTACCATTGTCCACCCGCGCTGTAGTTGGCGCTAGAAGTTAGAATGCCTGAGGGAAGCTATGACCTCTGATGATCAGGAAATATTCTTCATAAACCAGACCACCACAGATTAAACATTATGCAAGTGTTGCGTCTCCCTTATACATTCTGTACAGATTGGTAAACTGTGTTAAACACTTCAAAAAACCACTTGTGCCAAGGGTAAAGATGGACAGGACCAAATATCGTGAGTTTTATAAAGTTTGGAGTTGGTTTAGAGGGGTGGCGTAGTGACATTAGAATAATTTATTTTCCCACGAATGGCAAAAACAATTAGCTGCCTTGTAAAATAGCGGATGTTCAATTACAGTTAAAAAAAAAAAAAAGGTCAAGTTTTCTAAAACATCCATTCTCAAAGACAGGTGGGTCGCAGGAGATTTTATTTGGGTCGCCAAATAAATTTGCAGAATTTCTTAACTCCTGCTGAGGAAACAGCTGAGCAGCGATCGCACGCTGAAAAGAAGACATGAATGCATGACATTATCTTCATTCTGGATAAGCATCTCATCTGAATATCCTGTCATAAGTAAGGCAAGCATTTTGCTACTCGTCCCTTTCACAACCACATACAATTGCGAAGTGAGATTTTCTGTTCTCACAAAAATAAAGACAAAACACAGAAACAGACTGAACGCTGCACCCGATATGCGCGTTGCGCTCTCCCCTTGTACACCGGACTGGAATGCAATACTAAAAAGCAAGCAGGCCCACCTATCATATTAGCCAGGTAAATAACACGTAATGTTCAGATTCAGATTCATTCTTTATTGTCCCGTAGGGAAATTTGTTTTCACAGTCTGTACCACCCTTTAACAAGAAACATTCAACATAAGAAACATTCAACATAACAGACCAAAAACATTCAACATAACAACCCTAACAATTAACACAGAGACAGTACAGCAGCTACAACAACACTGCTATCTTCTGCACATTTTAGTCAAAGCAGTTATGGCAGATGGGATAAAACTTTTTCCAAATTTTGTCTTTTTCTAAGTTATCTGTTTGTATCTGATACCAGAGGGGAGGAGTGAGAAGCATGTATTTAAAGGATGGCAGGGGTCCTGTGCTATGTGTAGCAGGAGCTACTATGCGAACTACGCCACCTTGGGAGTTGCACCCAAGGAATTAATTCTCTACCCCTTTGTGGTAACACGTTGGTTTCTTACACAGGCCCCTTCAATTTAATGAAGCAACCAGAGACGTGAATCCCATAAAAAATGTTCTTTATTCCAGCCAAAGCAAACACAAGTATTAAAACACACAAAAAAACACAGATTTTATCAATAAAAAATAAATAGTTGTTCCTCCTCCACGCCAGTAGGGGAGGTACGGCTGTAATGCCTGCGGGTGAGAGAGCTACCGGGGAGAGTCAGTGACTTACCGGAAAGGGACCAACCAAGCACACGTGACCGTAGCCGACACTCACACACTGCAAAATGGTGAAGTACAAGTAAGTGAAACAACCTCAGGTGACTCAATGTCTGCACACGCACACCCACACTTAAGTGAACAAAAGATCCCCTTCCGAAGCGCGCGGTCACCCGTCTCCACCGACACGGAGTCTCACACCGCGCACACACTCAACCAAAAAGAAAACAATTTTAAAACAAAACGGAGGCCGAGCCCCAACTCTACAGTTGGTTTGTCCAATAAGCTAAAGATTATCGATACCCGACACCACACAGAATGTAAACAACCCGTCGCTTGTTAGCTACTGGGAAGAGGGCTTGCTTGCTAGGCAAGTCCGTGGGTCTGGTGACACGATATGCGCTAGGCAAGAATTGATAAAAGCTAGCTAGCTAAAACACTCAGGCAAAACAGCAGCCAGCCATCCTAAAAATAAAAATAAGAAAAGCAGTTAAAACGAGTAGTATCTCGATGTAATCTTTTCTTAGCAGGTTCTCCCCACTTTGTGCAATATATAACATGCGGAGTAGAATGCTTCATGTAGCTATCATTGCAAGAATTAAGAGGGTAAAGAGCCAGGGAAACCGTCACTCAACTACAGATATTTTACATCTTATTTAGTTTGTCACTTTACCTTGGGAATATAATGACAGCGATCTCAATCAAGCAGCGCCCGTCTGTCCACAGGAACCTAGAATGAACAAGTCTCGTCAGATTTGCCAAAAGCAGTACGACAAGTGGATGAAGACGCCAGCCTACCTTCTCGGGACATGTATTCAGAGTGCCCAGGGGAAAACCGGAACCAGACAGGTAAGACGTTCTCTTTTCTCTTTGGCTACCACAACCTATTTATAGGAATAGGGAATTGATTGTGTTTCCTGACCGCCAACCGAGTAGCTGGTTGCCTGGTAACCGCGCATTGGGCGTCCAACCAGCTAGCTATGCCACAATATACCCCGAGGTTTTGTATCGGCGTCCCGACGATAAACTACACTAATTCCAGGGTCTAAATATAGCAGATAGCATACCACTAGAACCAGGTACCTGGGAATCTGCATGACCCCTTACCCTCCCCACTGTTGTCTCTGGTAGGTGGTGGATGTTAGTGTGCCTTCCTGCAGTGGTACGGGTTGTTCTACGCAGTGGGACACCACTGGGACCTAGACCATCCCTAGGAGAGCCTGGGGATACGACGGTTGGGTTAGGCAGTATGGCTTGTGCTGCAGGTGCTAACGTCTCGGTCGTAATCCATAGATCCCCTTCCTCCTCAGTGGAATCCTCTACTGGTGCCGGGGCATCATCAGCATTCCTAAGGGTAAGATCAGGAGCAAGGTTTGTAGGAACTAATTTCAACATGGTTCTGTGAACATGTTTTACCTGCTGCAGATTGTCGAGAGGTGCAATTGTGTATACAGGTCCTCCTTCTGGTGCCCTCAAGACCTTGTACACAGTGGGACTCCACTGATCCTGAATTTTGTTCCGACCCCTTACACCACAGTCCCTCAGGTAGACTAGCTGATTTTCTTTCAGCTGAACGTCACCTACCCCTTGATCATGTTTGATTTTCCGACGTTGTGCTGCTGCCTTCAGTCGCTCTCTTGCCCCATCATAGGCTACCTGTAGTCTGCGCCGGTGTTCCTGAACCCACTCTACCACCCCACCTGGTGCCGGTTCCCGCACTCTCCCTAACAGGAAGTCGATGGGTAACTGGGGTTCCTGACCAAACATCAGGAAGAAAGGAGACTCCCCGGTTGCTTGATGGGTCGTGGTATTGTAGGCGAAGGTGACTTGTGGGAGGTATTCGGTCCACTCAATTTTCCTTGTCAAGGGTAAGGTGCGCAGCAAATCATGCAGGGTTCGATTGAACCGTTCACACTGCCCGTTTCCTTGGGGATGGTAGGGTGTGGTACGGGTCTTTTGGATGCCATAAAGGTCACACAACTGCTGTATAAGGGCACTCTCAAAATTTCGGCCTTGGTCCGAGTGGATCCTAGCTGGCACTCCAAACTTATAAAACCACTCCTGTACGAGCACCCTAGCAACGGTTGAAGCACGCTGGTCCCTGGTGGGGATGGCCTGTGTGTATTTAGAGAACACATCTGTCATTATTAATACTTGCTCCCTCCCATCTCTTGAAGGCTCTAAAAGGGTAAAATCGATTGCTAATATCTGATTTGGCTGAGAGGCTAGCAGGTGACCCATGAAGGTCCTGACCTGAGGCTGGGTGGCTTTGGCTAAGGTGCACCGCTCACACCTGTGGCACCAGTCCCTAATATCCTGGTGCATCCCTGGCCAATAACACCTCTGTCTCACCAATTCTGTGGTGCGCTCCACACCCTGGTGTCCATGGTCATTGTGCAGCTGGAGAAGCACCTCTTCTCTTAACGCCTCTGGTAGGAGCAGCTGGTAGACTGGCTCCCCACCATCTGGCCGATAAATACTCCTGTAGAGGAGCCCATCTAGTTCCACCACCCTATCCCACTGGCGGAGCAACTCTAGCACGGACTTAGGGAGTAGCTTCCTCTCGTGCTGGTCAGGTGCCCGTTCCCTCCGCCAAAACTGCTGAAAGACACTTATGGTAGGATCTGCTTCCTGCAACACACACAAGTCAGTAGCCGAGTGGCATGGTAATGCAGAGATGAGGGACTGTATCACTTCCCTTTTCTCCATCTGATCGCCTCTCTGTTGCAGGGGTTCTGGAAGTGGTGTCCCTGGTAAGGTCTTCTCGATGGTGGCGGATCCGTCAGACCCATACTGCCTAGATAGAGAGTCTGCATTCCCATTAGAGCGACCCGGACGATATTTGATGGTAAACTCAAACGCTGACAGTTGGGCAGCCCAGCGCTGTTCTGTGGCCCCCAACTTTGCAGTAGTAAGGTGGCTCAGGGGGTTATTATCTGTGTACACAACACATTTTTGTCCCAACAGATATTCTCTGAACTTCTCAGTCATAGCCCATTTTAGCGCAAGGAACTCCAGCTTCATTGAACTGTAATTAGACATGTTCCGTTCAGTGGGCCGGAGTCCACGGCTGGCATAAGCGATGGGCCTGACCTTGCCATCCTGCTCCTGGGAAAGAACAGCGCCCAGGCCTTTGTGACTAGCATCAATCTCCAGGATAAAAGGTAAAGAAAAGTTTGCATATGCTAACACAGGTGCCGCCACTAACCTTGCCTTCAGCTCTTGGAACGCTTGCTCACACTCTTCTGTCCAGTTGCCCTCCAGGGTTCTCTGTACTCCCTTCCTTGGTCCAGTCATCTCGGCCACCAGGCGGTGCAGGGGGGCAGCCAATTTCGCGAAGCCATCAACAAACCTTCGATAGTAACTGGCGAACCCTAAAAAGGACCTCAGTTCGGAGACGTCAACAGGCCGCGCCCAATTGGAGACTGCAGAGATCTTCTCGGGATCGGTGGAGACACCAGCGCTGGAGATCACATGCCCAAGGTAACTGACTTCCTTCCGTAGGAAGCAGCATTTCTCCAGCTTTGCTTTCAGGCCTTCCTGTTGGAGGCGACCCAAGACCAGCTCGAGACGCTCCACATGCTCATCCACTGTTGAGGAGAAGACCACCACATCATCAAGATATAACAGTAAGGATTGAAAGCGCTGGTCCCCGAACATGCGTTCCATCAACCTTTGAAAGGTGCTTGGAGCATTGCACAGCCCAAAGGGCATTCGATTAAACTCAAACAGCCCAAAGGGCGTGCAAAAGGCAGTCTTGGCCTTGTCTTGTTCTGCTACCGGGACCTGGTTATAGCCACTGGCTAAGTCCATGGTGGAAAACCACCGTGCCCCAGACAAAGCATCAAGGGACTCCTCAATGCGAGGGAGTGGGAAAGCATCCTTACGTGTCTTGCTGTTTAGCTGTCGGTAATCCACACACATGCGTAGGCTGCCATCTTTTTTCTTCACCAGGACAATGGGGGAGGCGTAGGGGCTGCTGCTTTCCCTGATGACCTGGCTATCCAGCAGCTGCCGAATATGGGCCTTAACGGCCTCATACTCTGAGGGAGGTATACGTCGGTACCTCTGGCGGACTGGGGCTTCATCTAGTAAAGGGATCTCATGGCAA
This sequence comes from Megalops cyprinoides, assembly GCF_013368585.1. NCBI lineage: Eukaryota > Metazoa > Chordata > Actinopteri > Elopiformes > Megalopidae > Megalops > Megalops cyprinoides. The sequence continues at coordinate 741,521 of NC_050584.1, forward strand.
ATAAGGTTAGTACAACCTAAATCTCCCTCATGCCCAGAAAACACAGACTGATAGCGGTGCAGCAAAGAACGTACTTTGTGTTGTTCCAAGTCAGTTAATTCAGACAAGTCAACTGCATCAATATACTCCAGGGCCGGCTTCCCCTGAACAGTCTGAGAGGAGAGGTTAGCTGTAACCATGGGGCTGGGCTTTTCCTGCACTGCACTTACACCTTTGGGCAGATTGACAATATAGGCATGACTCAATACACCCATCCTAGTGCGTGGGTGGAGGGAAACCTCTGTGACCCCCACATTAACGACGGGAATATACGCAGTACCCCGATGTATTGTCACCATAGCTGGAGACACTAACAAACCAGCTGGCAAGGCCTCTCCATGATCGAGGGGCTCAAACAACACTGCACCCAATGGGTCAGCATATTGCTGGGAACACGTTGCAGCTACGAGTTTCATAGTGCCCCCTGGGATGCGTATGACTCTCCCGCCTCTAACCCTTAGGACACCCGGTTTTTCTAAAGTATCCGAGACTTGGTGACAGTGCTGTAAAACCTGTTGCCAAGGATTGCCGCTTTGCTGCACAGAGGGGAGATCAAACAGGGCAGGGCCATGCTGTCTGAAAAGTTCATCATAGCATTCACGTATCACATTCATTCCTATGATACCCGGCACTCCCTGTTTATTTAAAACGCCCGGGGGGTCTTTAACCACCAATACCCCCCGCTTGGAGACCACCTTTCCCAATACCTCTACATCTAACTCCAAATAGCCAATGTAGGGGATATCAAGCCCATTTGCTGCTTGTAGCTTTAGCCAGTGACAATTTTTAAGTTTCTCCCCACCCCAAGGTTCAAAATTTTGCCGAAAAAAACTCTCGGTAATAGTCGAGACCATAGAACCTGTGTCCAACAGGCAAGGAACATTCACACCCCCGATTTTTACCATTACTTGTGGACAAGAACCTAACAGTTTTTCAACAGGCTGGTTGCTCACCGGGATAGTGGGACTTGAGCCAGAGAGGGCCCCTTCTGAGCTGTGGCTCCGCAGATCAGAGGGCCTCAGTTTCCCGACAGCTGCTGGGCAGTCTGCACGGCTGGTAGATGGGAGGTTGGCTGGACCTGAGGGGCTACACGTTCGTTAACACAGTTACGTGCAAAATGTCCTGGCTTTTCACACCTCCTACAAATGATTGGGCCCTCCCTATTGTACTGCCTGCGAGGGTGTTGCAACGATGACACGCTCTGTGTCAGCTGACTAATTTGTTCTTGCTGCTGCTTCAACATTTGCCTTAATTCTGCCATTTCAGATTCCCATCCCGCACTAGGCCTAAGCTCTGGCCTCCCCCGGACTTCACACTGCCTGCCACAAATGGAAGGAACAGAATAACTCCTTGTCCTCGCTTCACTGGGCATTCCTTCTCGCTCCCACCTGATGGCTTCACCCCGGACATCTAGCAGCGTATAGTCTGGATGACGGCGGACAATCTGTTTCAGCTCTCTACGAAGAGAAGTGTCATTAACGTTATCAACAAATTGGTCCCTTAATAGAATTGCAGAGTTAGGCACTCTATTAGGCGCACTCTGGACTACCTTCTCCATGAGCGCCATCAGAGCATGGGAATATTCCTGAAGGGACTCTCCCTCTAACTGTTTCCGAGAGAAGAACTGTTCTTGTAATGCTACATATGACTGTGAGCACCCATAAAGATCTTGTAAGATGGCAAAAATTCTCTCTGGGTCCTCTCTGTCAGCTCTAGGTCTGAATTTTATCTCGTCCTTTGCCTCTCCCTCCAGGTGGTCATAAATAAAATATGCCTGATCAATGGTGGACAAATGCCTTGCCCGCATACACAAGCGCACCTCTTCCATCCATTCTCCTATACACACACCAGTACTACCTCGAAACATAGGGCACCTTCTTTCTCGAGGGACATACAATACCCTTTCAGTGACCAGGGTGTTACCCTCAGGGTTTAAAAACATTGGACCAGTGGAGGGTGTAGGCTCATTCACAGTGGCTTGGGTCCGAAGAAGGCTCTGTGCTTCTGCGCGTTCCCGTACCAGACGTTCGTTATCGGCCTTCAGCTGCAGAATCACCTCTCTCAGTTCCTGCAATTCACTTTCCATTGTTACACCACAAATCACACAGTACAATGATGACGAGGCTGAACTGTCGCTGTTGAGGAGGCTCCAAGGTACCGATGAGGGCTTCGCTAGCTGCTGTTTTGCCTTACACCACTAATTTCTTATAAACAATTGTTACCACTTCACAATGACAAACCAACTGGCAAAAATACAGAATGCACGTCTCTGTTTGTATAATCCTGCCGACTGCGCCAGAATGTAGCAGGAGCTACTATGCGAACTACGCCACCTTGGGAGTTGCACCCAAGGAATTAATTCTCTACCCCTTTGTGGTAACACGTTGGTTTCTTACACAGGCCCCTTCAATTTAATGAAGCAACCAGAGACGTGAATCCCATAAAAAATGTTCTTTATTCCAGCCAAAGCAAACACAAGTATTAAAACACACAAAAAAACACAGATTTTATCAATAAAAAATAAATAGTTGTTCCTCCTCCACGCCAGTAGGGGAGGTACGGCTGTAATGCCTGCGGGTGAGAGAGCTACCGGGGAGAGTCAGTGACTTACCGGAAAGGGACCAACCAAGCACACGTGACCGTAGCCGACACTCACACACTGCAAAATGGTGAAGTACAAGTAAGTGAAACAACCTCAGGTGACTCAATGTCTGCACACGCACACCCACACTTAAGTGAACAAAAGATCCCCTTCCGAAGCGCGCGGTCACCCGTCTCCACCGACACGGAGTCTCACACCGCGCACACACTCAACCAAAAAGAAAACAATTTTAAAACAAAACGGAGGCCGAGCCCCAACTCTACAGTTGGTTTGTCCAATAAGCTAAAGATTATCGATACCCGACACCACACAGAATGTAAACAACCCGTCGCTTGTTAGCTACTGGGAAGAGGGCTTGCTTGCTAGGCAAGTCCGTGGGTCTGGTGACACGATATGCGCTAGGCAAGAATTGATAAAAGCTAGCTAGCTAAAACACTCAGGCAAAACAGCAGCCAGCCATCCTAAAAATAAAAATAAGAAAAGCAGTTAAAACGAGTAGTATCTCGATGTAATCTTTTCTTAGCAGGTTCTCCCCACTTTGTGCAATATATAACATGCGGAGTAGAATGCTTCATGTAGCTATCATTGCAAGAATTAAGAGGGTAAAGAGCCAGGGAAACCGTCACTCAACTACAGATATTTTACATCTTATTTAGTTTGTCACTTTACCTTGGGAATATAATGACAGCGATCTCAATCAAGCAGCGCCCGTCTGTCCACAGGAACCTAGAATGAACAAGTCTCGTCAGATTTGCCAAAAGCAGTACGACAAGTGGATGAAGACGCCAGCCTACCTTCTCGGGACATGTATTCAGAGTGCCCAGGGGAAAACCGGAACCAGACAGGTAAGACGTTCTCTTTTCTCTTTGGCTACCACAACCTATTTATAGGAATAGGGAATTGATTGTGTTTCCTGACCGCCAACCGAGTAGCTGGTTGCCTGGTAACCGCGCATTGGGCGTCCAACCAGCTAGCTATGCCACATATGGTTTGTGCTTTGCGAATAATGGCAGTGTCAATGAGGGCTGATAAGTTGGGAGTGGGAAGGCCGATTATTTTGGAACGTGTGTGAGTGATTTTTATGAGCTTATTCCTATTGTTGATGGGGAGCATGGTGAAGTAGCAGGTGGCACAGTACAGAAGGATGGACTCGATGATGCTGTGATACAGAAGAAGTAACAGGTGGAATTTGACTGAGAGGGACCTGATTGTACGGATAACATGGAGTCTCTGCTGACGTTTATAGACGCCTGTGTTGTGTTGGTTGAAGTTCAGTTTATTGTCCAGAGAGACACCAAGATATCTGAAGCTGTCCACTATCTCCACTGGTTGGCTGTTGATATATATGGAGTCATGTTGGGTGCTGTTCTGTGCCTAATGAGATCTGACGTGGAATAGACCTGGTGTGGTTAACGAATTGATTGATTGACTGTTTGATAACAATAGCTGCACTTAAACACAAGCCTACTTGTTCTGATAATAGGCATGAGCATTTCAAAAAACTTTCAACAAGAGGCATGTTTTTGATAGTACTGAATGTTCGTATTGTTCTGATAATTGTACACTAACTACACAACTAACGTTAGCTTACCATATAGAAAGACGTCAACATATCATCTAGAAAAGGTTAACTTAGGTTAGAGTCTTCATTTCTCAGGGAGCTAGATACATCTCACTTGTTTTAACTTACACACACTCAAACTGCAAAGTAGATACAGCTTAATTACTGTTTAAACTCTAGTGAGCAAACGTTCCAACATAATTCTAAAAGAGATGCTATGAGCAATTTTTAATAGCTATTTTGACTCATTTAACTGACGTCACATTCCCATTTGAAGGCATGCTGCACAAAAATCCTAGCACACCAGTGGGGCAGAAAGTGCGAGCAAGTGAGAAACTGCAACAAGCAGGAACATAGTAGATCGAGAAAAGTGTCAACTTTCACAACACAGGGCAACTGAAATTCAGGCCTCTTAGCGAAAAGTTTAAAGTAGCAGTTTCCAACGGCATGGTTAACTCCCTTATGCTTGCCAAGGGTTTGTAAATTCTGAAACTTTGCTCATTCCATAGTGGCAAGAAGAGCCCAAGGTTGCATATTCATGCACCGATTGTTTAGGACCATAGCTTCTCTGAATATACCAACATATACGTAGAAAATATGTTAGTTATAGCTGACACAATATAAAAACGCTTAAATATTTAACGTTACAAACCACAAAATCAAAACGGATTCTGAAACGGCGATAACAAGCTTGAATTCATAGCTACCTGACAACTTTAAAAGTAGCTAGCAAGCCAACACAATGCCGTAGACAACGAGGAATTACATCTAGCTAACTAATTTGTTCCCTAGGTACTAACATTCTGTTATAGCTATAGCATTTTGTTTTATCCTTTTATCCTTTCCATTAAAATCAGTATGATTGCTATTAGCTGCTTAAACTCTACCAACTATCAATCATATGGTTCTTCAATAATGGTTCTTCACACAATTTCAGTAAGCCCTTTCCCTTCGGGAATATCCTTATGCCTTATCAATCCATTTTCAAAATGTACTCTCCAGAAACGGAAAAGGAATGTATAGGCAACAGTATTTAAGGGCGTGTATTGCGGTGACTACAAGTATATTAAAATTGGGCTCGGGTAATTCAAAACTTGTAAAGCGAAGTTTTTCGCCTCGGATATAAGCGTGGCTGTTTTTTCCTCAGTGCTTTTTTAGTTTTACCAAATGACATGTACTTATACGCGTTAAAATGTTCTGTTACCTTCCTAAAGACGAAGTAGCCTGCTTTGCGGCCGCATGGTTGTTTGAATAGCAGGGTGCAGTTTCACGTAATGGGGTGAATTCAGCTACCGGCATATTGGGACAGTTTTTGTAATTCTATTTTGTGATCGCGTTCTTGTCATCAAATAAAAAATAGCCCAACATATGATACATTTCTGAAGTCCGTCTACTTTCTTTATGTGAAGAAATTAAGTGTGTGTGATATCTTTACAAAGGATGGCTCACCATTTTTGACTTGACACAAAACTAGTTTTCAGTGACATGTTTAGTAATTTGGGACACACTTTCATTAGTGTAGGCCCTTGCTTTCAACCCTAATGAGATATTTAAAAGAATATTTTAAACGGATTTCTTGTTTTTCTTAACCTTAAATACATGTCTAAGGTTACCTGATATTATGTATTAGCTTATTATGATGTGTTATGATAACTTAATGGATTATTACGTCAAGAGATAGGCTTAGGCCCTAGTTAGGCAATTGATGAAGGTGTTAAAATGATTAAAGAATCCAACATGTTTAAATAAATATTTAATTTATTTAAAATATTTTGTAGAATTAAATCATCTTTTCATCAATTCATCAGTTCATGAACCAACAGTACATAAAATCATCAACGTATCAATTCACCAACATGATCAACCGATCATCGATTTCTTTTTTGAAATGGTGCATTCATCTAGTCTATTCATCAACCTGGGCATTCCATTCTGCAACAGGCCTTAAATTAATCATGGATAGGGGTTAAACCATGGATTAAACAAAGTGATCAAGAGTTCTGTAGGCTACACCTGCATCAGCAAGCACCAGCATTGCTGCTCGATTAGACTAAATTCCTTGCACACTAAACGACATTTGGATTAAGCTTTATTGTTTGCTTTATTGTTCATTAAAAAGTCTTACTCTGGTTACTTAAAAGTTGGCTGTAGGCTACAGCTAGATGTGAGGTCCCTCTATGAATACACTAGTGCTACACTTCATTTCGATAGCCTTTTAACATTGTCCCAATTTACCTGAAACATGCTGTCCAAAAGTTTGGTAATTTGGGACAAAAAGAGAATGTCCCAATTAAAAAAATGTAAACATAATTTCAAAACAATATGTTTATTTTGGCACACTATTACATCATACATGTTTGTATATAATTTATATCTACAATATATTAGTCATTCAAATTTTATACCCTTATATTAAAATCAAGCTGAAGCATATGTCATTTCTCTTACCTCTTGCTTGTTGGGGTCAACTTCCTGTTTGATGCTGACCACAACCCCCATGTGATGTCACAGGAATTATGCCATGTGACTTTGGTCATATGCTTCCACAGCAAGGTCTCAGCACCAATTGCTTTGACTTACACTTTTCAGGGTAGAAGTACAATGCTGTTTTCTTATGATGTTCCAATTTACCTGATGTCCCAATATACCTGAGTTCACCCTATTACGATTTAATTATTATTAATTTCATTTACATTTGGTTTCACATGTGCTGTTTTGCCGCAGAGCAGGCTAATAATGGACATGATGTTTGGAACAATGTAGGGTCATTTTTGAAATGCAGCAAAACTATTTACAGATGTGTGCATGCCGCCCGACCGGATATGGAAATGAACACATCAGTGAGTCAAAGATTCTAATGATTTTACAGTATTGAACGAAAGGAACCGAATCACTAAAAAGAATTGTTTTGAACACCACTACTATAAACCCAGCTGGCGACAGTAAATAGTCAATGAAATGAAACATGCAAATGCAATTGCTAACTTAATTAATACACACGGCATTAAATAGCAATACAGCATTGACATTGCAATGGAATATAAACCCTCTAAACAAAAGCATATGCAACATAACTAACTTTTCAACCTTTATACAGCTATGTGTTAATGCATTTCCTTTGCATGCAATTGGTATGTTACATTTGAATAAGCGGCACAGCTCCTCTCTCTCAGCTGTGGTACACACAATCCAGTTGCAAGCTAACAGCAGCTAGTTTGCCTAATGGTTATGAAGCTGCCACCTGACACTGCTGTGCATGTACAAGATGGGATGCAGTTCTGACTGCGGCCACTTGAGGTTCTATATGTGGCCCCTTAACAAGCTTCTCTCGACCAGGAGCTGGCATTGAGAAGGTTTGCAGGAAAAGGTTTTCCAAAAGAGAACAAGTCAGAATTTAGGAACAAGCTTAGAGTAAAACATCACAAAACAGGGGTTCTAAAGGAAAGAGTATGATAGCTGGACTCAGCACCAGAAACTGTTTTTGCTTTGGGTAGAATCGTCAAAGGAGAAGACAACTCACTAAGATGTTAGAGGGACTATAGATCTGGATGATAAAATATGTGTTAGTAGACCGGAGGCCCTCATTAAACAAACTTAACACAATGACTTGTTTGGTTGATGCAGGCGGGCACAAAACAGTGTGGAGGCAGGGAATCTAAAATCTGATACTTTGATGGCACTAGTGTCAATGCTATATCCTGGTGCAAAGGTGATACTGTAATTAAATGAGTTGGGTCATATGAAATTATTACCTGTGGGTGTGATAAGGGCTGGACACTAATGACCACTTATTGTATTATTTTTACCCTTGGCTGTTCTCAGCATGGAGGAGGTCTGTAGCGAAGGTTGAGCCGAACCTCAAACCTGGGTCTACAGGGTACCAAACATGCGACTTTGACCGCGATGCCAAAGAGCCGGGCTTGTTGGTATGGCCGTCAGAGCGCGTACTCAACCGTAGTGACAGCACTCCGTCACAAGGTGCAATTTGCAGTCACATTAATTAGCAGTCACAGCAGAGAAAAAGGAGATGCACATGATAGAGGTGCAGGCATGGCCCAATGACCATGTCTGCATGCAATTATTTTTCTGGGTAATGGGTATCCTTAACCTGGTTATACTCCTTTTCTGAAAAAAGCTGTGTGTACTGTGAAAAACAACCACCCTAATTATCCCTGTATATGAGTTATCAGAGTTTCTCAATTAATATCTGAAAACAATTTTTCTCAAACCCCAGTCCACAGAGTGGTGTTCGTCTGCGGGAAGTAGCCTAGCTAGCAAAGAAACTAGTCTTAATAACTAGCTGTATGGAAATTTTAGTGGCTAACATATACAGATGTGACTCCAGTTTGAGTTGAACGAACAGCTTCACAGAGAAGGGTAAACTTGCAGGCACACACAGGCTGTTTGGTTCATGTGGAAGACAACTTCATGTCCCATTCCAAACAACAGTCCCTCCAGCAACAGTTCAAGACACAAATAAGGGAAGGTAGAGCATTTAGGACTGTGCAGACTGAAAAAAGTGCTATTACTTGAATGTAAGAAAATGACATGGACCACAATACACAGTACTTACTGCAACTGAATATTTTGGCGTAGGGGTAAGGAGCAGGGTTAGTAAATCAAAGTAAAAAAGTAAATCAATTCCCAGAGAGCCTTGGTCAAAGCATGTGCCCTTAATTCCTTCAGTGAATACCTATCAATGGATAACATTTAGACTATTATTATGAAAACTGTAAGTTATTAAAGTCACTTTCAGTAAGAACATCTTCCATCAGTATAATCTAATTAATTACTTATGCATCCACTACAAGACACATTATCACTTGGCCTTACCCTTGAACAAAATGTAAGGGCCTATGTAAAGAGTAAGGAGCAGGGATAGAAAGAGTAGGTGTATATTAACTTTTTGGTAATGCGAGAATGCAAGGACCTAAAATGGACGCCATGCTCTGGGACATTTTTACAGTCCCCATCTGTTTATGTTACATTTGATACAAGAAACTGAAAAGCGCGTGACAAGAGCATTAACGTCACAAACTCATTTTGCTCGGTAGTTAGAGGCTTTAGGTCTCCTTTCTAATCTCTTTCATGAAATCTTCCGGCACTCTGGAAGTCACTGCTCCCCGCTGTAAACGACGGAAAAAAATACCTCTGTTTATTAAGTTCCGGCCCTTTGGCTCCGGAAGTAATCCCGAACTTTGACGCTAAGTTCACGGAGAAAAACAGCTGTTGTTGAGAGACGGAGAGACAACTGGTTAAGTAAGTTCATCAGTGTTTTACCGCGTAGTGTTTCGTGTAATATTTTGTCGTTATCACAATACTTATAGGTAACCCCGGACATGGATATCCTGGCCTATTTAATCTGCCTGATCTGATATTTTTTCTTCGTTGTTGGTTCGGTAGCTAACGTTAGTTAGCAAGCCAGCTAGCTAGCCTACCTCGGGCTGTGCGTCCCCTCACTGTTATGCTAGCTTGCTAGTTAGCTATATCGGAATTGCAATCATATTAAAACTAAAATTAATAGCACTGGACTGGTGTGCTCAGTGCAGGAAGGATGGTTCTCAGCCGACATCGCAGATGTTTGGCATCGTAATTAGCTAACGTTACCTTGTCAAGGTTTGCCTCTAGTTGTCTGTGTATGTAGCTGTTTAGCTGACTAGAGAAATGGCTAGCTATATGAAATAACTGTGAGGTACGTTAAATTATTGCCGGTGCCAATTTTGCATGATTGCTTGCTAGCTAGCGGAGCTATCGTTACCTATTTGTGTCGAATAGACCTTGTGCTTGTCAACCATGTCTTCCGAATCGTTTTGGGAATTATTTAGTTAAATTAGCCGGCTCGCTAACTCCTACAGTAACGTCAGGTTGTCCATTCAATTCCCTACCACAGTTTCGCTTTTTTTTTTTTTTTTAACAGTTCTGATAAAATAATCTATTTAACACATTAGTAGGCCTCTATTGGTTTCCAAGCTAGCTAGCTAACCTTTATTTTTTCTGTGTCTATCTAACGATAGTAGGTTATTATAAATGAAATGTAATATCGTGTGCCAAGATGTGCCACTGTGATTCTGACTTTAGGAGCAACAGTGACAGGGCCTGGTTATTGGAGGGACTTTTGTATGAGTGTTTAAATAAATGGCATATATCTGAAACTGCTGTACACCAGACGCTAGTAAAACGGTCAACAGTGATCCATTTTACTAGGTGACAACCCTGGGTTGATCCTCCAGATGGTATGTCGTGTCATCATTGTAGTGGGATAGCAGTTGCAGGAGAAACGTCAGCTGTATGCTGGTGTTTGTAGGTAGTTTACATTTCAGTAATGCTATTTCGCAGACATTCTTATCCGGGGGGGGGGGAGGCGGCACTATGCTACCACTGCCGCCCTGGTTTATGTATGTGTAACAAACGTTCGTCAATACCAAGCAGGAAACACAAAACTTTGATACCAAATAGTAAATTAGACAATTTATCACGCAAAAGAAATGAAATAAAATAGTTGCACAACTTTGTTTGCTACTATATACTTGTATATAGTATACTATTTCTCTCTCTCTCTCTCTCTCTCTCCTCTCTCTCTCTCTCTCTCTCTCTCACACACACACACATACATACATACATACACACAAATATAAATTTCGTTTTAAAAATTTCAGTTTTGATATTTTTATTTTTATTAGAATACAAGAAGGGTTGCAAAATTCTTGGAAGTTTCAAAATAGTTCCATAGTTCGATAGTTAACAACACTAGCTAGCCAAGTGTCAGGGAGTGACATCACTGCTGAAACCATTCTGCTACTGGCTACAATACTGGCTTTACATAGGACTCACACAAGCTACTTGGCTAATTTCAGCTCTGCTATACATGCACAAGCCATAAGCACATAATTTACTGTGTAAAAAGTTAACAAATAGCTAGACTCATCAAGTAACACCGATTCATTGTCAAAATTCAATATTTTGTGATAGATCAGGTTTTACCAGCCTGATGGCAGTCTCTGGCAACTGAATGGAAACCCTATGTAAATACATATTTCTGATGTTTATTAAAGATGGGACATTGCATGTACATGCCTAGATTACATGATCAGAATCTAAAATTTCAAGTGTCTTGTAGACACATCCATCATGCCATTCACTGGTGATGGTGAATTTTGCAGCCCCTATTGATGTTGATTTTAATATATTGCACCATTTTCTATGCTCCTTCGCCCTCAGTTCCACGAACAATTGGTTGATGATACTAGCTTATCTTCCAGGCAAAGTGGCTTAAGCGTTGATGTGGGAATTGGCCTTGAACCATTAAGTAAGATGAGTAACATCACCTACTGGTCCAAGCTTAAATCAAATGCTGGCTGAGTAACCATCCAAGTAGGTACTGGTTTACACCAGTAACCCAACTGAGGTGGCTTAACATATTTTAATCATTTGTAATTTCATAATCGATTAGTTATTTAGAATTGAATAAGTGCTTTAACAGCCTTTAATCTGATGTTGCCCTACTTTTCCTTTTTTTCCCTTTTTGCAGAATGCCATCTCGCAAGAGAAGAGTGGTTTCCTGTGAATCTCAAGTCAAGAGAAGAAAACTGGAGCAAAAGGCTGTTGTTGATTTGCAGCCCAAGAGAAATGTTATGGCCTCTGTGAAATCGACTAAGCTTCAGAGAGGGGCTGCTACTCAGAAGAGGGTTGTGGTGGCTCCCCGGGCCAAGAAAAAGCCTCCAGCACCACCGAAAGATGCAAAGAAACCAACAAAACCCAGTCGCCACTCTGCCAGAATGAAAGTTGCCCAGAAAGCAGCAAACCAGTGCACGTCAAAACCAGCTTTCTCTACAGCGAAGGGGGAGCACACCGATGCTCCAAGATCCTGTCTACGCAAAAGAGCAGTGCCATCAAGACCAGCTCTGAAAAAAGCGGTCTCGACTCAGCTGCCTGATAATACAAACACCTCATTAAGGAAAACACAGGACACCCGCGTCAGGAAGACTACAGGGAGGGTCCCCTCCGGTTCAGTGTCATCAAGGGGCAGCGATGAGGACACCTCTTCTAGGATGCTCCATAACAGAAAGGCCCCTTCCAGTGGGCTCAGAGCCAAAAAACAAGTCCGAGAAAACATTGAATCCCCAACTGAAATGAATAAAACTCAGGATGGTCTCATCTATGTGGAGAAGCTCATAAGTCTTGACTCAATCCAGGCAGATCACAATTATGGTAGACTTAGAGAGTCCCCAAGCTGTAATGTCCATATGAAAAGCAAGAAAGGACCTAAGCGCCAAGGTACTGTGAAATCAAAACACGAAGATGCCTTGAGCAGAAAAAGGAGCAAAATTACCCCGGAAGAGCAGGGAAACATCTTGTCTGATCCCCAGGACAAAGGTAATGCTTGCCGAGAGGCTAGACAGAGTGTAAAAGGAAACTCCTCTCCACCCATGGAAGCACTTTTCAAAGTAATTAAGGAGTCAAATCTTTATGGACCAACCTTAATTGGAAAAGGTGATTCAAGTGTATCAGAAATGCAGGGAGTTAACAAGCATTTTAGCCCTGGCATTTTAGAGAACTTGAAAAAGGACACAAAAAGCTGTGGTGAAATGGAGGATCTTCAGAGCACACCGGATCCACAGACAGCACTAACAGAGGAACATGTACACATGGGAGACAGTGCTTTGAGTGTAGAAATTGTAGAAACAGAATTTTATAATCCACTTATCCAAAACGAATGTGATTTAATTGCACATGGTGAGTCAGATGACAAAAGCGACCTGAAATTAAAAGTGCTGGAGGGTGAGCCTAAAGTGAACACGAAAATTTACAACCAGCCATACATAGATGTATACACACAGAAGGGCCAAACTCACACACTGCCACAGGAGATCACAAGTGTGTCTGTTAAAACCAACATGTTTGACCTTGTGAAGGCGGAAACCAAGCCAAAGACTGATGATAGCCTAGTTCCTCCCAAGAAGCAGGAGATGAACCCTCAAGCCAGGACCAAGGCTCGTTTGGCTGCACTAGCTGAAGAAAAGGCGGCAGCAGCCAAGAAGGCAGCTGTCAAGCAGCTAAACCTTCTAGCCCTGTGTGAAGAGATTGCGGAGGACATCGCCTCAGACACTGTAGAGTTGAAGGGAGAAGAGCTGGATATAGAGGCAGCCAATTTAAGCAATCAGAAGGCTCCACAGCCCGAATCCGAGGAGGACAGCATCCCAGCACCTTCAGTTCTTGATGAGCCCGGTTCATTAGATCATCCTGTGAATGCCCAAACAGTGGATATGGTCAAAGCCGAGGAGCCAAAGAAGCGATTCTTTCTGAGCCAAATCTCGGTGCCTTTGAAATCCAATGAGAAGAAAAAGCTGTCGCGCTTCCAGAGGCTGCGCCAGACAGAGCTAGAGCGAGAAAAACTAACATGGACCCGGGTGAAGAAGTTTAAGACTGACCAGGCTAATCAGAGGCTTTCCACAGATGGAGAGCTGGGGCTTAAAGTCAGCCTTGATCCCACTCCCTCGAGTCCAACTCCATCGCCAGCCACAGCCTCCAGAAATGAGACCAAGAAAACAGGAAGCGAAAACAAAAAGCCACTGCCAGATTTTGCACCACCTATGCCAAATGGAATCACCGTTCAGAAGCCGAGGCCTGTGGTGGAGTACAAACCCTATGCCCCCAGACCCAAGTACTCACCTGATGACTTTGAACTAGATGGAGTTGATGATGAACCAAAACCAATCCTTGTGAAACCCATGGTTGAGAAAACAGATGTTCTGCCTAGTCCTAAACATGTTAAAGATGAGGTACCCGTACTGTTCTATATGATGTGCTTGTAAAATTTCAGAAATTCTCTTGCAGTTGTTGTGAAAATTATGCAAAGTAAACAGTCAACTCCCTTTTTCCCCACAGGGTTGCACGGAATCAGTCTGCTCCTCCCCTGCCACAAGAGTGCCTCCTATAGTGACACCGGACAAGCAGTCATGCTACCAGAAGGCTGGTAGGGAATGTTTTTATAGTTCTGGTGAATGGGTCTTTTCCATGTTAAATATGAACATTATTCCATAAAATTAATGTTAACATACAGTATTTGATTAAGAAATTGAAGCTGTTTTACAATGAAATCAGTGCAGTATTTTATAAAATGATTGATGCCCTATTCTTGGAGAAAATACTAGTACAATTTCTTAACAAAAAACTACATTTGACATGATGTTTGAGTCTTCAGCATTCTTTCCAGTGGTGAGTCCATGTTGAGTGAAGTAACTCAATGTAGCTCAAGTATCATAGCGTGTGTCAAATCAGTGTGCTGAAAAGCCTTGACAGTGCATAGGCTGACAGTAATGCACAGGTAATATGAATTTACCATTTTTTGTGGTACTTTCGCCAGCATTAAACTTGGAACTTGTTTTTGTTAATGAATTTCAGATGTTTCTGCTCAGATGGTGATTTGACCTTAATAAAGCTAACAACAATGCCACTAGTTTCAATGAAGGGGGCCCACAACAAGGTCATGTACAAGTGGATGTAACTAGTTTTAAGAAATTGTATCAAGCTGATAGGTTCCCCAATCTCCCCACAGCAGATTGAAATAAAACTTGGTTTTCTCTGTATTTTGCAACATCTCAAACAAAACAGGTGACAAGTGAGACAGTGAAAGGAGTGACAATAGGGAGTGCTGGCCTTACCTGCCCTTGTAGCCCAAGTGTATGGCTTCACTTCTTTCTGTTTGGTGTGATCCTTTCAGCAAACAGAGAATATGTGTCTCGTGTGTAGGCACACATGCAGAGCAGCGAGTGATGCATTCTCAAGTAAGAGATGTTACAAATCAAGACTGCTTACTTTTTGTTACCTAAATTGTTATGTAACTTTGGGGAGGTGGGGGACTTTTGACTCAGGGACCACTGAAATGACCAGTTAGCCTTTGCTGCATTGCCTGAGTACACGAGAGGGTACTTGGAGAGGGGGTTTAAACTCCCCGGGAAAAAGTGGTGGTGTGGACAGAGCGGTTGGGGCTTAGTGAGTCTGGCTCTGGTGCCGTCAGTGGTTTTGGGCATAAGGAGGGGTGCTGCGGCTCGGCAAGGTGGTGGGGGAAGCTGCGAGTCAGCATCTGAGAGAGAGGGTGGCTTCCTGTGGTCATTTGGTTGATACTGCGGGGACTTAGGCTGCGAAATGCTAGCATGTTGCTATATGGACAACATTAAATCCATTGGTGGTGTAAAATCATCATTTCAGTCATTTTTAAAAAAATCTACAGCCCTTACCATTATTCAGTTAGGAAATGGCACCACTTCTATTAATGGGGTAAATCTATAGAAATGTTATGAGTAAAACGTTCAGTAGATTGGTACTTAAGAGCAAAGTTTGCACTGGTGAAAATAATAACGTATTTGTGTTGTTTGTGTTGTCTTATTCATGAAAGTTGCTGCACAAATTTTTCAATCGTGGTTGCAATTTGTTGCTTGTCTTGGTCATAGCCGGGGTGTAAAATCAGCAGAAATTATGATGAAATAGTTGAGATATCTGATCTTGATTTTTTTCCTGTTTCCTGCATTGAAAGATGGTTCAGAATTAAACTATGTGACTACTGATAGCACTATAATATTTGAAAAAAATACATTGTGCATGAAACATGGCACACTTTATTGTATCGTAACAAAGTATTATGTAAAAATTAACATAACATCCAACTTCACCAACAGTGTCGCATGACATTAGGACACCAATGTCCCCAGCTATGTCATGTGTATAATCTGATAGAGTTGACATCCATTTCTACATAACATGTAATAAATGGTCATGTTATGCACAATTTATTTTAAATAATTAGTGCAGCCATAATGTTATACAGGCTTCAAAGTTGTACTTTGTAGATGCATTAATGTTGAATTTAAAAAATATTACCAAACATAGTAGTTCATATTTACCTTCATTTTCCTAATTTCTGGACCATGTGAAAACTTAAGAATTAGCTAATTGAATTCAAGTCATGTTTGCATGTGTAGCTTTGTTTCAGTTGCCTTTAAAATGTTAAAATTTTATATCTCAAGTTTTCTTACATTTCTAAAACAATTTAACAAAATTATTGTGGGGGATCCTATGAGCATAGTTCTAGCAGAGTGAATTGATGTGATCACCGTAATTTTACGTTATTTGGTTAGTTTAACTTTTTTGTATACATGCTTGCTCAGGGGCTGATTCAGACTTAATTTTTTGCACATCTTAATTGTGCGTTTTTCAGTGTTTAGAAGTCAGACTTAACATATGCACCCATGTATCTCCCTAAAATGGGTAGCAGAAAGCTGTGGGCTGTGGAAATTGGAATTGCCCAGGAAAAGAACACCTCCCTTCCTAGAGCCTGAAGTCCAATAGATTTCTCATTGAGTTATTAGTCCTCATTGCAGAACACTTTTTTTACTTCTGTATAAAATGGTACAAATTAAATTGTCAGTAGGGTGTTTAATATTAAATTTTAAATTTATCTACTTAATTTGAAGTTTTTTCTCACATAATTCATTGGGTAGATAACACAGCACAGACAATGTGGACGTTTGCACAGAAATACCAGCAATATGAATTACAATATTTGAGATTATTTTTGAATTCTTGTCATGAAAGTATCAATTTTCTTCAAAGGTGAGTGTAGGGTGTTAGATTAAGGCATCTGTGTGTCGTAGCGTCCCACACAGGGACTTGTTTAAGCACCTGGGCATTTGACAGAAAGTATGTTGTTTGTGGTTTGAACTAGCAAGTGGTTCAGAACTAGCTTGCAAAATGGTTCAGGTGCTTTTTATTTAGAGATAATTGTGTAAGCTCCTTTACGGCACTGGGCACTGTACAGAAGGCATTTTTTATTTATACAGTGGTCCTGTTGCAATCTTCAGTTTGCATAGATCTAGAAAATATGTTCAATATGCCGGCTAACTACGTTGTGAATGTCACTGCAACTGCAACCACATGTCACTGCGGCCTTTCAAAATGACAGTGTTAAAATGTATTAATGTAAAATGAATGCCTTTTTGTATTTGTAGATAGCTAGTGTAGTTTTAGAACTTATTTTCACTGCCTGCCCACAACAATAAAATTATTTATTTTTGTGTTTGATGGCTAGCTAGTTAGCTAGAGAAACTTCAAGATAGTGTAGTATAGGCAATATTGTGATTTGTTCTTATTGAACACCATATGACATGGCACATTATTTGCAGGTATGTTCATGTGTACATGCATGTGTAATTACCAACAGTGTTGTTACCCACAATGGCTACTGTAGCACAGAGTTTATTCAACCTTTTCTTGGGAAGTAGGGTTGCGGAGAGGAAATAGACTATGTCTATATATGTGTCAACTCACAATATGCATATCTTGTAAAGCAATGAGACACACCCTCATGTTGAGCAACACGCCTGCATTTTGGGCGAAATCCCCGAACGTGCATCTCCCTGCTTGGAGCATAAGCTGAATACGCTTAGGAGTGAAATACGTGCAGAGGTCTCTGTGGAAGCACTTAAGCAGGAATTATGTGCATATCTCAAGTGTAAATCGGCCTCTTACACAGCATGTTCCATTTAGAAGAATAATTATTATGAGTCAATTGCATAGTGGTCAAAAACACTGGGAAAGAATTATTTCTACACTAAAACTTTATATAGTCCACTTTGGAATAATCAAAGAATCATCCATCTTAGCAGAATCATTTTGAGCTCAGTCACTACATGTAACAGGGTACTTAATCAAGGTCACTGGCACAATAGTATAAAAAGCGGTATAAAAAGTAGTATAAAAAGTCCTTTGGGCACCCAAAAATTCGACTCTTGTAACCTGGTACAAGTTTTTATAGACAGGATGCATTTAATGGTATTACGTGAAGTAAATTTGATTTCAAATGGGGAAGCACAAGTGAATTTGATCAAGAACAACTGCTGTGCTGGAGGTGATCTACACTAATGTCACCTAGGTTCAGTTGAAAAGGTTTTCTTCAGTGCTTGTGGCCATAAATTGCAATGGGTTATAGAACAGAATGTAGAATGTGACTGCAGCTAGTATTAATAAGTAACCATTTCAGTTTTATTTTCAACATATACCCATTCATCCAGTACTACCCTTGCAAGCTAGCTAACACAATAAATTGGCTGTGAGACAAACCAGTGTGGAATTTTATGAGGCAAAAAGGCAAATTGATAGCTGGCTATCTAACTAATATTACAAAAAACTAGATCTGATCTGGAGATCTAGAGGACATGAACTTCATTCCCATTCCTACACTAGAACATATCCCTTTGTATAAGTTTTTTGTGTTGTTTTTTCTCTGTGTTCTTTCTTCAGATTCCAGCATGAAGCTGTCAGCCCAGGCAGAGCCTGAAAATACGGCACCACAAGAAAACGCGTCTTCTCAGTAAGTTCTCCGACCTTTCGTCGAATTAAACCAGAAAGCAGCCCAATGTAAAAATGGTTTAACTCTTTCGTTATGCATTCTGTTCATAGAATATTGTATGTGATCATTTTTGTAAATTCGCGTACAAGTAGCTGACGAACTTTGTTTTGTAATGTAAAATTCTTTGCCGTGACTTTGCAGCTGAAGCTTCGAGTGAGGTTGTTTACAGTGTCAGTTGTTGTCCTGTCCATTTCCATTGCCGGTGTGCTGTGTTTCCCGGCAGGCCTCTCTCTGGCTGCAGCAGCAGCCCAGGCTCTGACACCCGTGTGCACAAAGAAGTCAGGAGGTTCAAGGATGCAGACAAAGGGGCACAGCAAACAACTATGGTGAGTTTAAGTTGCCCCAAGAAAAACACTGTGAGCATGCAGTATGTCAGACCTGAAAAAAACAAATAATGCTGGCTACCCCTAGACCATAGGAATCATGTTAATCTTAAACAGGGCTGGGCGATATGGACCAAAAATCATATCTTGGTATTTTTAGGCTGAATGGTGGTACACGATATATATCTCGGTATTTTCTACAAAGTGGGCTAAATGTTCAGTTGTAAGTCAAAGCCACATGTGTGATGTCACATGTGTCACAAGCACTTTTATTAAAGCATACTGTGATCAAAATAAAATGCAAAGACAGGGTTTCCTTCCCTGTTTGAAAATATACAGCTGCAAAACATGTAAATGAAAAATTATATAAAATAAATAGCCTATATTAAATAAAAATAGGCCTACCTAATGCTCCTTCCGTTGTTTTCAACAACAATAACAGACTGATTAAAATAGTGTACAATTACAGGTTTTCCTCTCCTGCTTAACAAAACACACAGCTGTGCAAATAACAAAGATGTAAACAGAATAAAAATAACAACAGGCCTACCCTGTTTGAAAATATACAGCTGCACAATATATCAACATGTAAATGAAAAATATATAAAATAAATAGCCTATATTAGATAAAAATAGGTTTATGTTGGTAGCACTTTCTGAAAAGGTAATTCAGACCATCAGAACATCCTGTAGTTATATCCTGGTAGTCTTTTCTGATAAGGTTTAGAATATCAAAATATGCTACTTAAAGTTTTACATTGGTGTTGACTGAAATGTGTTGATGGACAAACTAGACTACTAATTTACATGTCAGCATGTAAACTAGACTGTCGAAATACATGCAGTTTATGTAATGGATAGATTGTAAGTAGGCTATGCCTATTATTAAAATTTACCTGACAACATTTTCGAAATTGCTGTTGGATGAATTAATGAAAACAATAATGTAATTAGCTTAGAACCATTTTCTGGAAAGGTAAAAAAGATTTGCCGACCTTTTTTGGCTTCTAAGGTAGCACAACCTACTTGTGGTAGTATTTCCCGATAGGGTAGCAAAGATCGATAGACATGACTACCAATCTACGCTACAATAGGACATTTTGATAAGGTAGGACAAATCAACAGAACACCGGGTTTGCACGCAGATGCAGAGGGAGAAACGGGTTATGTAACGCAGCATCAAACTATATTGATATAAACAGTATTCTCTCATCCTATATCATGTTTGAAAATATATCGATATACCTTAAAAAGTCGATATACCGCCCAGCCCTACTCTTGAATTAATTTTACAGTGATGATGATAATCTTAGTCTTTCCATGATGAACACACCAAAACCTTGACATTGAGTCAGGAGAAGTGTGTAGCTGCAAGATTTTCTGTGTGTTGTACAGGACGCGGGTCAGAAGCACTTTGGCGCTGTGACCTGTAGTGTTTGTGGGATGTTGTACTCTGCTGCCAATCCCGAGGATGAGTCCCAGCACTTGCTGTTCCACAACCAGTTCATCAGTGCCGTCAGATATGTGGTGAGGCAGTGGGGAAGGGCCTTGGACATTCACAATGTTGTCATATGCAGTCTTCCAAAGCTTTCAAATAAGCATACACACACAAGCATAGGCAGAAGGTCATACACCTCCGCCAGCATTGGAGTACCAACAGTACCACTGTATTCCTTCTCATTCACTGTTACTTTCAGGGGTGGAAGAAAGAAAGGATTCTGGGCGAGTATCCAGATGGCAAGATCATCTTGGTTCTTCCAGATGACCCCAAATATGCACTAAAGAAGGTACACATCTTTCTTGTGCGTTGTTTTAATTTTGTTCCCAAGATTTGAAGTGAGAGGATCACTTCAATATCCATAGCTGCAGCTGACCAGTCAGTGTAGCTGTAGTGTTTTTAACCGTAGATGAGATGTCCCGTGGTAACCTTTGTAGCTGCCACATGTCTGTTAGTCTTGGCCCTGTAGTTCTGCAAGAGCCCCATATCTCAAAGCTCGTCTTGTTTCTGCCTCAGGTGGAGGAGATCCGGGAGATGGTCGATAATGACCTGGGTTTCCAGCAGGCGGAAACCAAGTGTCCTTCTCAGACTAAGACCTTCCTCTTTATCTCCAGTGACAAGAAGGTTGCTGGGTGCCTCATTGCAGAACACATTCAAGAGGTGGGTTTTTCTGGGCTGTCAGTCAATCTGTTCTGACAGATCAATGTTGTGATGTCATACTTCAGATAAGCATATATGCGGTGTCAGTGCTTCTCCTGTTTTTAACTATGTGACAGCTCTATCAGGCAAATAAAAAATCCAAACGCTTTTAAATGTGTGCATTGTAACTCATCAGGTATTGCCTTACATTTCCTTCATGGCTCATTCTGTCTTTCATGTACTGTGCTCAGGTTTTGTTTCAAGTTAATAGCTACAGTCAGAAGACAGATTATCTGTAAGGTCCATTTAGGGAAACATTTTTGGGCAAATTTACTGTACACTTTAGATTTTGAGTGCGCTGTATATTTTTGCTGTGTTCAGGAATTGATGTACTCCTACGCAGATAATCTGTTTTATTGAATAGATGGTACACAACTAGCTAATTATGGCATAATAAGGTAACTTATGTGTTTTGTTTTCAGTACAGTCCAGTGTTAGTTTCCTTCCTTCCATCTTCAGTTCTGAAGGAAGCACTGTAACCTCAAACACTTAAGTGCTTATGCAGCTAGAGAATATTTACATTTATGCAATCTATTCTGTCAAAGTGTATATCTTGTATTAAATTTTGTTTGGTAGTAGTCATTTAGTTCAACATAGGACAGAGTTGACACTGCTTGCCCACAACTATATGCCAGAAGGAAGGGGTATTTCTGGAATCACTCTAAAGCTCTGCTCATTTTTATGTGATAGAAAAGAATGTGTGTGTGTGTAAAATGCAGTTAAGGCACTTAAGGGCAGCAATAAACACCTTCAGTACAAATGCCAATCTCAGAATCAAAGCGAGGTATTGAAGACCAAGCTATCCAGGCTATAATATTTCAGATACTTTGGTGATTACCGATTAGCTTTGTTAACTCATAATTGCAGACGTCTTCAGTAATGCACATTTGACAATACATTTAAACATTTAAAATAATAGGCCTCTGTATATTTGCCAAGTGCCTTTCAATGTAAGGAAGGATTAAAGGTGTTTCTGGAAGCTGATTTTGTGGAAATGGGCAGATGAAATATCAGTGGTGATGGCTGCATCATTTTACATTTTGTGATCAATACTTATTAACGTTATACAATCCATCAGTGACTCGCATGCTTTCCTCTCAGATTCTGGTCAGAAAGTACGCAAATAAGTCATAATCATGCAGTCAATAGTGAATCTGAAGGCTTTGTATTACATGTAGTTTTTAGGTAAAGGTGTCAATTTCTATTTTATGTATAAAACAAACAAATTAACTTGTCACAAAGTGGTGATGTCTGTGATTCAATAATAATAAAAATAACTTCTTTTTGGTTTGGAAAAAAAAAAATCAACATAACAGTCAAACTAGTTAGCAGCATACAGTAACAAGCTATGAACTAGTTAGCCACCTCCTGGATAACCTATTACGTGATGTCGTAACAGTAATGAAATGGTGCTGTCCATAATTTGATTGACAGATTATTTCCCTGTGTACCCTTTTTGAAATATTTTAAAAAAGAACTTAAAGATAAATAGATATCAGTGGTTACAGTTAAGCATCAGTAAGATACTGAAAAGGTTGTTGACCACTGGAGATGCCCTGCAAGAAAAGATGTTAAAACTTGATTGTTTTTAAATAATTTGTTGTATTTTTATTTATATTTATATGTATTTATTTATATTTTAATTATTGACAGGCAGTTGTAGCCTCTGTACCTGAAAGTCCATCTCTTCTGAAAATTTCACTATTAAATTTTTCTTCACTTTGTTGATGATTGCTATCATTGTAGTGGGGACCAGTCCAAAAGTAATCACTTATTGATTCCCTGAGACAATATTGGCTTCAGCTAACTTGAGCTGGCAGCCTCTTGCACATGCTACAACTTTCTCGGACATCTTGCCCAGTGCAGCTGTCTCCCTGTATGTGTGTGTGTCCGCAGGGCTTCAGGGTGATTGAGGAGGCCACGCCTGAGGGCTCGGAGGGGGAGAAGGTGATGTTTGAGCGGCAGAGGGCCTGGTGCTGCTCCACCACGCCGGAGCCAGCGCTCTGTGGCATCAGTCGCATCTGGGTCTTCAGCATGATGCGGAGGAGGGGCATTGCCTCGCGCATGATCGAGTGCCTCAGGTCAGCCGCTGCCAGGCTGTCGCTCACATTCCTCTGCTCTCTCAGTGCATTTTGTGTCTGAAAAAATCTCTTGCATTTATCCTGTAAGAGGTTCTTAGCCCTCCATCACACTGGCTTGGGAACCCAGGTTTTTGCTTGGATTTACTGGGGTGTGCCTTCGGTATTAATGGGTTTTCCCTATTGTACCTGGGAATGCTAACGTAGCTAGCTCAAATGTCCATCTTCAGACATTTTGCTTACTTGTTGAACTGTGTAATTTGAGAGAGACCTCAGAAGCAGTATCTTTTCTGATTATGTCACACATTCTGATTGCCAACCATTGGATGCTATGTGAATGAGAGGAACCTAGTAAATTACGGGGTTCACAGCTCGATATAAATGGCCGAGAGTGCAGAAAACCAGGGATTCAAATCCCAGGTTGGAACCTGGCTTTCTCTCTAAAAGTGTCTTCAGTTTTTCAACCAAGGCCTACCTGAGCATTTTGCCTTACTGTGAGGATGATGGTATTCCATCAAAGATTTCATTGATTTTAACAATAATATAATCAGATGACCTTCATTTTACAAGCTGCAGGAACACCTCCTTTTCGTATTTAGAGTCTGTCCTTAATCAAAGGTTTATATGAATATGTAAAACTGTCATGGCAAGTGGGATGCAATAGAAAGAGTATAATTCAGGTTATCAATGTTTAATGTTTTTCCTCAGAACTTTGTTCAAGGACTTTTTATGGGGAGAGATTTTTTCTTCGTTTTATGATCAGTTAGAGGGTTTCAGTGGATTTTGAGGAATATTGGTCTATAGTGTGACGGTCTCCGATTTGAAATTGGAGAGGAGCCACTGACTAGTTAAGAGACTAAACTAGTAAACTGGTAAACACTACATACTTATGTAGAAAGAGTGTTTCAGGATATGTACAAAAAAGTGTAATTGAAAGTAATACACTATGTCCCCTGCAGGAACAACTTTATCTATGGATCGCATCTAAGCAAAGAGGAGATTGCCTTCTCTGACCCAACACCCGACGGCAAGCTCTTCGCCACACATTATTGTGGCACCTCCCAGTTCCTGGTCTACAACTTTGTTAGCGGGACCCGGTCGGCTGGACCCAGCCAGATGTGATTGGAACATCTTAGACATACCACTGGCTGATTGGAAGATATGTTTTTTTCTTGATGTGACTGACTCCAACCAAACTGAGTCCAGTAGCATCCAAGTGGCGCCATCTTGTCAAGAACAGATCTGGTTGTATTTATTGGCTTGTTGCTTTGTGAGTTTAATAGCACTGGTCTTGGTTGAATGGTTCACAAAGCTACTGCAAGCAAGTTCCTCCATCAAGGGAAAACCTTCAGAAACATTTCTACTGTTTTTTGTTTGTTTGTTTTGTTTTGTTTTTTAAACTCAGGTCGAGAAATAACAAGCGTTGTTTAAAAAGTTTTATTTTCCCTTTATTCCCATAGTTAAAAATATTTTAAAACAAAGCATATTTTGTTAATGCATTTTTAAGAAAAGAAAATACTGTATTTTATTGGAAGTGTTTACAGGTTTACATGCACGGTCCTTTCAACAGCAAAAGTGAATCAAAAGAATCCCTGAAAAAGCTTTAACTCCTGTAGTTTTATACTTTTAAGGTTTTCTGTCTTTGGTCCTTTATTCCTTCTATGCACTACTATCCCACAACTTCATGTAAATTAATGCGAACTGCAGAACTTAACTCTACTTTCCTTCTACACTACTCTTTTGAGACAGATGTAGACAATTAACTTCCACAAGGAAAAAACTGTAAAAAAAAAAAAAACAAAAAAAAAAAAACCAACAAAAAACTGTAAGTCCACCATGTATGTGTGATTAGAGTTTGTATTTAGAGACTGAAGGACAGAAGTTCACCATAGCATCAGCATCAGTGGATCAGTGGGATGTTTGGGAGGCTCATATTAGGCCCTCCTTGACCCCTTCAGACTGCTTGCAGTTAGCAGGTTTCAGCGTTCACCCACGTGAAAAGTAAATGTAGTTTTCTACTTGAACATAAATCATGTGTTGAATGTCCTTGAGAGGAATTGGTATGAAGTGCCCTGGATCTTTGTAATATGGTTTTGAAGTAACCTTGATTCAAAGCTACTCATGGATCTGAGTGGCTTGTTTAGTTATGAAAGCACACAGGTTCACTGTGTAACCCACTGCCTTCAATCCCAACGACACTACCCCCAACTCCCCTGTGATTCCCATGAAGAGAGACTATTTCCTAGTTAAATAAAAAGTAATCAGGGTAGTTTGTAAGAGGAGGATAGTTTGGCTTCTATGCAGTTTCCTCGTATAAATTACCACTGCAGGGAGGAAAAAAAAAATCCACACACATGACAGTGTATCAAGCAATATTTTCATTCTTTCTCAATTCCTTTGGGCTTTGCTAAAACTGACTAGCTGTCTCTGCTCCTCTCTGCATATTCTGAAACTATTGGTGAAGGCATGGAAAACTGGGCTGTAGCACTTGCCTCATGTGTAATATATTGATTAAAGCCTGAAGTGTAGTTCTGGAGAATGTGATCAGTGGATTGGATTTGTGGAAGCTGCGGCAGTCTGTCTCTGTCTGGTGTAAATATTGATGTGTACTTTGTGCCTAATTAGGGGGAATATTGAGCCAAAATTCATATTTGCCTTGACCAAAACTGCCACAGAAAATTAGAGGGCAAATTCTTATACTTGTTCTAATGCTGTCACATCAAGGTACATTTTAGCAATACTGTATGATTTTAACATGTCTTCTGGGTATTTTTCGCATCTATTTCTGAATGGAAAGTAGTGAGCCTTGGAAGAACACAGAAAGAACACATATGTGGAAACCTTCTGAAGTACACATGTAAAATATTACATAAGACAAGCCATCATTTAAACTCAATTGTTTTTATCAAACCTGCTCTGAGTTCTCCAACCCCCAGTTCAGTTTATAAACTTATAAACCTGTTGAGAAGCAGCCCTACACTTATCATTGGTCAGCTTCAGATCCAAGGCAAAAAAGAAATGAAAAATCCCTAACTATCTCAGTCTGGCAATAGATTCTGTCCAGAATTAAATGCAAACATTTACAAAGGGTGGCTATTTGCTAATTTAATATATTTTATAATTGTATTTTATGTTTTTATTTTTAACCATACTTTTTATTTGTGATGCCCATGACTTCATGTGTTTGAAATAAAAAAGAAACTGAGAAATAAAGGTGGAAGCACTCAGGGTTTTGTGATTTGACAGGCAATTCCATTCCTAAGGTTGGATAAGTCCTAACCTCAGACTGTAGCTGTTGTCACAGCCATCGGTATAAGATTAGGTAAATCTAGTCAAGTTTTTTTTTTTCCTGTTTGCAAGACAAACAAATGCCCATTAAAAACAATGTACATAAGCAGTAAACTTACAAACAAATTTGTATTTTGAGCTGCCACATACATAATATTTAAAAACAAAATCTCTTTTTTCTCCTGTTCCTTTAATATTAGCCCACAGTAAATGGCACACTGTACTTGACCATTTGTGAAATTTTATTGTTGACATTTTTTTTTTTTTTTTACTTCTCTTCCTCTCACCAGGTATATTTAAAATATGTTTGTTTGCAGCACTGTGAAGAGGCACAACTTCTGCATTTTAAAGGAAAATTGACAGTTATATTTGTCCTATTGGAAATGGCAATTGCAAGGTTATCATCTTCATTAAGCACAGCTGAAGTAAGCGTAGAGGTGTGAAGTAGTTTCAGCACCAACAAAACCAGTGCTGTCCAAACTGAACCTAGAACTCCAAACTCCACTGTACAAAATAGAATAAAGGGCTCAGATAAAGCTTAGAATTAGCACCATGTTAGTTGGTTACTTTTTCTTACATAGCATTTTAGAAACAAATGTTATACTTATAGCCACACAACAACGGTTTTGAGATGAACATCATAGGCTGTAATGAACATATTATTAAGTGTTTTCTTTTTTCAAAGGAAGGCCTACATGGTGATCTTCTAAAGCTACAGATGTCAGATTTTATAAATAGTTTATACATGTGCTTCAGAGGACAAGGAGGGTCAAGCTTGGTGCCAAGGTTAGTAACCTCTTATTGCTAATGATTGCTATGCATATGATCTGTTGGGAGTGTTGCTATCTAAAAACCTACTTCTGTTCAGAATTGGGACCGAAGTTAAATTTGTTCGTTTTATCTAAGTTGGGACTTTAAAAGCAGGTAGTACAAAGCTACAAGCATCTTATAAGCAAGCATAGATATCTAGAGTGTACTTTTTCAACATCTGTACAAAACGAACAAAATGATATCTTGCAGAATGACACCTAACTCAGATGTGACACCTGAAGACCATATTCTCTGTAGATGGTAAGATGAGAAAAGAGGACAGTTACACAGAAAAACACTTTAGTTTGGGTGGGTTTGCTTTGGATATACACATACACAAAAACAGCATCAGTACCTCACAAGGATCTGAAGTCCAATTGCTACATATCCTTTGTTAAAATAGTGCAGAACCATGGAAATTCCTGGAAGTGGTTGCACAAGCCATAGATGGCACTGGGTTTTTTTAACTCTGAAATGTGTGATTCTTGTACTTTACAATTTTTGAACTTAAGCAGAACTCATGCATCACAGAAATTGAAAATATAATTGATATAATTGATAGTGGCTTCTAAAACCCAAAAGCTAAAATCAAATTAATCAATTCAATCAAATCAATTAAGCGGTCTCACAGGCAGATTCAAAACCACACTACAGAACTCCAGTACAACATCCCAAATTACAATGACTGGCATACATATCCCTACTACCTGAACAAGTAGTTAGACATTAAGGTGGCATATTCATACAAGACATAGATTATTATAGTATGAATAGAGTACTAGTTTGTGAGTGATAAGAAGCAGGGTACTCGCTCACACCTGTAGGGGCCCACTGAGTAGCAGGCGATGAGGGTGGGGGGTGCCCAAGGCCATCATGTCTAGCCTGGTTGTTGTAGTCAGCATGGCGCTGCCGGTCCACTTATGACCATAGAGGGACTGCTCAGCCCCCAAGAGGTCCTGGTTGAAGAGAGGCCACAGGGGAACATTACTAGAAACATCAGCAATGGGGCAAGAGAGATGAGGAGTGCAGGTGGCCAGCTGGCTCTCCTGCCAGCAGGCTGTAGGCAGGAGGGACAGAATAACTGTGCAGTGTGAAGTGATGGGCTGGTTGGTACTGCTGTTGAGTGTAAGATGAGTGGCATGGCTGGGTTGCTGGGTAGAGGAAGAAGAAGAGGAGAAGGTGCTAGAGTAGGTGGATATGTTAGGGTTGGCAAGCTGGCTGCCCTGGTATACATACACTTGATTGACCTGTTGTGGGGAGTTCCCTATCTCAGTACTCTGGCAGCGAACTGTGGAGAAGCTACTAGAGGTAGATGGCTTGTGGGAGGAGTAAGGTGCACTGGATGATCTCACACCATTCTCTATGATGGAAAGTAGAAGTGCTGACGGAAAAGAAGGCAGATGAGTTTCAGTTACCATTGTTCTTATACTGTTAATAAGATAATATGAAGCACAGAAAAAGAATGGTGCACTAACAATTCTACAGATTCAAGATGATTTCTTGAAATTTGTTTCATGTGGTTTGGAATGAAGGGTCCTTCCCTCCTTTACAGAAAAATTAGAGAAATTTTCCTCCTTTTAACTGCTACAGGGCCTTGACCAGAGTAATCATGGACAGATTACATTTACATTTATTCATTCGTCAGACCCTTTTATCCAAAGCGACTTACAGGTGAGGTACAATCAGG
Organism: Megalops cyprinoides; assembly: GCF_013368585.1. Lineage (NCBI taxonomy): Eukaryota > Metazoa > Chordata > Actinopteri > Elopiformes > Megalopidae > Megalops > Megalops cyprinoides. Next base: position 770,510 of record NC_050584.1, read on the forward strand.
GTTGGGTCAGATTACTTCGAAATGTAGTCAGTTACTGAATACAAATTACATGGCAATTTTTGTAATTAGTAATCCATTGGATTACAAAAAAAATCCACAAATATTCTTTTTTCTCTTTAAACATCTCAAAACATTTTCAATGCAAATAAAATGCATTTTGCATATTCAGCATTTACAGTTGGTCAAATCAAATTACCCTCACAAAAACAGTACTGGCACAAACTACAGGTATTCTGCAACATGTGGGATGCTGTTTCTTTTGTGCAAGTTTTTGTTTTTTGTTTGTTAATGTAAATAAAAAGGAATAAAAACTCCATTATTCATAAATCATCATTAAAAAACAAAAACAAATATTAGTTAAGTCAAAATTAACAGAACTGGCAACATATTCAGCATTTAGAATTGGTCAAATCAAATTACCCTTACAAAAACATGCTGGCATAAACGTCTACAGGTGTACAGAATTGTATCTTTTGTTTAAGTTTTTGTTGCTGGTGTTTTTTAATCAAAGGCCACAGGGAGGAGTTTGCTATTGTAACGCAAGAGGAGCACTTGTTCAAAATGTTCATCTGCCAAGCAGTTCCTCTGCGGGGTAAAGATGTTACCACCATGGCTGAAGAGCCGTTCGACAGGTGCACTCGAGGGTAAGATGGTGTTGGATTTAAGGAAGAGCCTCTTCACCCTTGGAAAGTCATTAAGGCAGTCCAGAGTCTTACTTGTCTCCTCTAGATACTTCCGGACTTCATCAGCAACACCACCTTTGACATTGGAGTTTTCAGGTCCATAACTGAAGAAACCCTCATCTGACTGTGTAGAATTCACACTGCTGTTGTCGGACTCAGCATCATCACCTGGATCCAGACGGGTTGGCTCTGACACCAACATTGCACGCATTTCCTCTCTTTCAGCTTCTGCCAGCCACCACAAATGCAACTGTGGCATAGTTGCTGTTGCGATTTTTGCATCCTGACTGTTAAACAACTGTACAAAGCGTGTGTCTATTGCTGCCAGGATGGTGCCAATGACATCAGAGAAAAAGCGTGGTGCAGCTCTCTTCTCCCATAGCTTCGTCTTCAGAATTAGTAGTGTGGGTATCAGCAGTCCAGCAGACCTTGCAGAAGGTCAAGAGCAAAGGCGAGTGGCTTCAAGACCTCAGCATATTCTTTCAAGAAGGCAGTCTCATGGGAAAGCATCCTGGCAATCTCCAGGCGGTCACAAACTTCCCCCAGTTGTGCCTCACTGCAGTACACTTTGCGCGTGGGCCCCTGTGTCAAAGCTTTCACAAGATCCTTGGAGGCTATCAGATTCATTGTGTGTGATGCACATCTCTGGTGGGGTGGTAGAAAGAGATGCAGGTTTTCATTTGTCTCTTCAGCAAGAATAGCATCCACATCCTGGAATTCAACTTCGTCATCCCCCTCATGATGGTCATCACTTGCTGTTGAAAACTCTTTGAAAGCTTTTACAAAATTGCTACCATTATCCGTGACAGTAGCTTGGACTTTATTTTCAATGTTGTAAGCCACGTGAATCTCATGTGTCTTAGCAGCAACAACGTCATATGTGTGTCTGCCTTTAATCCTTGCACAGGCAAGTGCTGCCGATTTCCTCTCCAGCTCGTCGCCCTCGATCCAATGGCAAGTCATCCCAAAAAAGCTCCTATTGGAAGCTGTCCAAATATCAGCTGTTGTGCACACCGAATGCATTTTGCCTAGCTTTGTTTTAAGTTCCTCTTTCATGTGTGTGTATGCCTTATCAAGCCTAGCTATCAGTGTCTTTCGGGTCATTACAGTCTTTCCCCCACTTATGCCCTCAATTAGTTTCCTGAATGCGTGCTGTTCCAATAAAGAGAATGACTGGACATCATCCACAATGAAACTGAAGACGAGGGAATTTACTTTGGCTTGGGAAATATTATTCACAAATTGTTCAAGGCTTGCTTGTTTCGCTTCTGGCTCTCCATGAGTCTGCTGATCTACATTGCTAGGTCCTGAAGCCTCTGTGTCAGCTCTCTGTGTGCTCTTCATAAATTTCCCAGCATGTCTTCTCTGATATACATACATGGAAGGAAAAAATGAAGCTTGAAAGTCATTGTTTGATCATAAATCATTTGAAATAATATGTTTTCTTATATCCTATTACTTCTAAAATAATTGAAAACATGTTCAACTTCATAAATTAGGCTACTTCTGACTAGTACTACCCTTATTAAAACACATGGCAACTAGATAAGATATTTCACTGGCATCAGTAACTGAGTTGTTGTGACTGACATTCAAACTAATTGTTGAGTCAAACCACCAGATGGTATTAATATTCATAATAATATTGATAATATTACAGGGCTGTCAACAGTAGTATAAAATTGAGTTCAAACTTATCTAACTTTCTAAAAATGATATGAATGTGAATATATTCGAATATGTAATGCCAGATTTACCTAAATGTATACCATGCTGCACAAGGGGGTGAATTAGACCAGCAAAAGTAGCAAATGAAAATGAGCTTTCTTTGAATAAAAAGAGAAATGTGAATTATCTACTCATTTCTAGTCGCAGGAGTTTGATAAAGAACAAAAAAATCCTTTCTATAGGTACAGGAATTGTGTTTCTACTCCCAATATTGAGGGTATTTCTTCCCCCTGAAGCGTTGCACTGACAGAACATTGCCATATGTTCACTTGCTAAGTTGGTGTGGGCAATCTTCACAGTGCGCTGTATAAACTCCGGTGTCATTATTTTATAAAATCAACTTGTCATATGTTCAGTTTAGCTAGCCAGCTAGCTAGATAACTACAGTGGAAATGAGTGATCATAAGCTCCCCTTCAATATTCTATTTCTAGAATGTTGACTGAAAATTGCACACAGTACAGCAGACTACAGCTAGCAACAGGTGTGCTCCGACTCAATACAATCGTATTGGGTAACATTATGCATGGCAAGATCCATATTGTTGAGATCCAATATCCGTAATTTGCTCAGTATTGTACGTTAGCTAATGAGCTAAGCCATCGCTACCATTATCAACCATGCTACTGTGGCAGACGCAAATGAGCTGATGAGCACTGCAATGAAAATGGTTGAAACAAAATTCTATACCCAAGATAGATTTTTCTGCAACAGTAGCTTGCTAACTGAGAAGGAAACTTACCTCTAAGTGTTTCTTCAGATTTGAAGTCGAGGTCTTTCCGGATGACAGCAACTTTATTTTCAGCTTGCACAAATTGCACATTTTTGAAGTCAAAGTGATGCCGATATTGCCAGGAATGGAAGGCTGTTTTGGAGGGACTGCTGCTGCTTGAACCTTGCATCTTGACTCAACACCTTTCTTTTTTCCCCCGTCACAAACGAGTATTTTTCTAAGAAACCCCATAGACCTATGTCAGACGCGCTTTTCATGAGTTAACAGCATTGGTTATCATGAAAAAAAGTTTCATAATTTTAAAATTGCCACATTTTAAAGATGTAATTAATGTAATCTGGGCTGAGTATAGTTACTTATTTTTTGTAATCTGATTAGGTAATCCCGATTACATGTAATCTGTTACTACCCAACCCTGGGTAGAATACAACAGAAGAAAAAAATATACGGAGAAGCACTACATGACCAAGTTTCAAAGGCTGGCCAGGCAAGGTAAAAACTAGCATGTAAAACTAATGAGTGCGTTAAACCATCAGATTACATTTTTTAAAATTTTATTTTACAGTTTAGTAGGAGACAATTTGAGTCATGAGAAATTCCTTAGGGGGTAGTGTTTCAGGTGCTCAGGTGAGAGCGGAAGTTGAGTTCAGATGTTTCTTGAAGACAGAGAGGGACTCAGCAGAATGGATGAACTGTGGAAGTTCATTCCACCATCGAGGGACAACAGCGGAGAAAGTCCTGGATAGTGATTTTATGCCATGATGCAACTGGACCACCAGGCACCATTCAGTGGCGTAGTGTAGCGGTCGAGACAGAACATAGGGTTGCAGCTGTGAGTTCGGCAACCACACATCCAGCAACATCATACTGAACACTGGAGCCCCTCAGGGATGTGTGCTTAGCCCCCTTCTCTTTACGCTGCTGACCCATGACTGCACACCAAAGTACAGCTCCAACATCTTCATCAAATTTGCGGATGACACAACTGTGGTGGGTCTCATCACCAACTACAGGACAGAAGTGAGCCAACTTGCCAAGTGGTGCGACGACAACAATCTCTCCCTGAATGTGATGAAAACAAAGGAGATGGTCATCGACTTCAGGTGAGAGCACACCCAGCATCATTCTCTGACCATCAATGGTGCAGCTGTGGAGAGGGTGAGCAGCACCAAGTTTCTGGGTGTGCACATAACAGAGGACCTCTCCTGGTCAAACAACACCACATCACTGGCCAAGAAAGCTCAGCAACGCCTCTACTTCCTCCGCAAACTGAGGAGAGCCAGAGCCCCAGTTCCCATCATGTGCTCCTTCTACCGTGGCACCATTGAGAGCATCCTTACCAGCTGCATCACTGTGTGGTTTGGGAGCTTCACCACTACCAACAGGAGAACCCTGCAGAGCACAGTGGATGCAGCAGAAAAGATCTCTGGTGCCTCACTCCCCTCCCTCCTGGACATCTACAACACACGCCTAGCCCGTAAAGCACAGAGCATTGCTGCTGACCCCACTCATCCTTCGCACATGCTCTTCAGTCCCCTCCCATCGGGGAGGAGATTCAGAAGCCTCCAGGCCCGTACCTCAAGGTTGAGGGACAGCTTCATCCACCAGGCTGTTAGGAAGTTGAACTCTCTTCGCTCCCTCAGCCATCTGCTCCAACACAGAACTGAACTTTGAACCCCCCCCCCCACCCCCCCATACTGAAGCCTGGACTATTCTCCACCCATTCCTACTCCCAACATTAATCACACGCAAACTCACACAGACCTGCACAGTCACTTTACTTATATAACAGTCTACATCATATTCCTGTGGAATGTGTATTTATATTTATATTTTTTATATTTATTTTTCACATTTATAAACCTACCATGTGCCTGGATGCCCTTGCTGTAAATATTTGTAGCTTGTTTTCTGTGATAATTCTTGTTCTTGTCTCAGTGTCATTGTGTTATGTCGAACTGTTGTATTGTCACCGTGGGCCTGAGAGAAACGAAATTTCAATCCTCCGTATGTCCTGTGCATATTGGAGGATTGACAATAAAGTTGACTTTGACTTCAGGTAGGTAAGTGCAGTTTTGTTGGTCGTGAGCATCAAGGCCTTGAACATGATGCGGGCTGCTACAGGGAGCCAGTGGAGTGAGGCCAAGAGAGGTGTGACATGAGCCCTTGTTGGTTGGCTGAAAACCAGACATGCAGCCGCATTCTGTATCAACTACAGAATGTGGCTGCATGTCTAAATTCAAGCATATCAGAAGAAAGCTTTCTTGTGTTTTTTTGCCCCGGATGCAGCAGCACAGCAATGGTATTTGTATGGAGGTTACCAGAAAACTCCATTGAACAGAATCAAAACCTATCTGTTGTCTTCATAGACCTCACTAATATTTCAGCCTCTTAAACAGAGAACTACCCCTCTTAAAGCTCGACTACCCCAGAAATTTCACCACCATTATCCAGCTGCTCCATGAGGGAATGACTGGAGTAGTGCTTGCAAATGGTGACTTATCACAGCCAATTTATGTACCAAATGTCTTATAGCATGCTGTTTGCTCCTTTGGTGAGGATGTGTATATGAGATATCTCATTGATGGCTACCTCCTTGACCTACACTGTCTTACAAATGAGACAAAAACACAGGAGATTCATACTGAAAGCTTTGCTTGCATATGACTGCGTTCTTTTAACCCATGTTGAAAACCGTTACAAGAAGCTATCACCAGGGAATTCTCTGAGGCAGAAGTTACTCAGCCTGATCATCACCCTGGCAAAAACTAAAGAGCTCTTCAGCTGCCCTAGGTACAGACCCTACAAAACCAATTGGAGGAACATCCTCGCCCTATGGACGCGAAATCTGGACAGTGTACAAGAATCAGACAACTTGAGCAGTTCCACATTAGAACCCTTCACTGCATGAGCATAAAATGGCTAAACAGAATTCCAAACCAAGAAGTCCTGGACCATGCTCACAGTACGAACACAGGGGCAATGGTCTTCAAGACCCAGCTATGGCACACTGGCAAACAGGTATTCCACAGAGTGTTAAAGCATGAAAATCAAAGACAGGTTGCTTCAAAGTTATTGACAAAGGATAAAGGATAAATCCAAAACAGCGGCACACCTTAACCACAGACAGAGAGCTGTGGAGCTCCTTTATGAAAAGTGCAGCAGAAAAACTGGAACAAGCCCACCAGATGTGCAAATGCACACGATTACATTTATTCACAGTGTGCAACTTTGTGTCGCTCATTTAAAGAGATACACTGATGTGTAAATTAAGTCTGAATCCTAAAAAAAAATGCACACACTGTCAGATGTGCAAAAGCCTCTAAGAAATGGTCTTAGAGTCCTCTCTGCCTTTGCTGTCAGTGCAGCAGCCTGATCTCCAAGCGTTTAGAAGGTGAAGTCATATCCCAGGATCAAAGCTGCTGTTTGATGAGGTACTCTTCAAACTTGAAACTGACAAGTAACAACCCTTTCCATGTGATTCGGATTTGCTATTCATTTCATCACAGAAGAGTAGAAGAAAACAAGATTACCGAACAGATTGGAAAAGCTCCTGGTTTCAAGTTGGACCAGATGGTTAATCTGATTCAGGGGCCCCATTCATAAAAATCTTGTATGCACACATTTCATCATGTGCGTTTCAGATGTGTGCATGCCAAAGTCTATGGCAACATTTTGTTTGACAAACTTTGAACTTGACTACTTGTGGTAGTTTCATTAAAGGGGCCATGTCTACCCTAACACTTTTGAAGGAGCTGGTGGTGCCTAATGGTGCCAAACGTAAGTGTGTATGTAGAGGTTGTGCAGACCTGTTAGTAGATGGCTCATGAGCTGGAACCAAGCCAGTTAGGATCTTGCCTGCACCTCAATTAGCACCTCACTGTCAGAAACATTTTTTTTAGCCATATTAGTTATAATTGCCATGGCAATTACCATTTGATTACTGTTCTCATCATTGTTTTTTGTCTGTCCTAGATTCCGTGTAAAGACAGGGGGAGTCATTTGGCAAAAAACTGAGGCCTTATTTATGTAATTTGCATGGATCTATCACTAAATTTGAACATCACAGGAAACGTGCCTATGCTTTTCTTACACATGAATAACTAAATTCACACATACAGGTTTCTTGTATAGGTCACAAGTCAACATAATTATGTGCATACATGACTTCCAATGAACACCTACAATTCACCTCATGTGATAGTTAATTAAGCCCCTTTCCCTGCTGAAATAGTCATCACAATGGCAATTAAAACAAATATGTATTAAAAACATCTAAAGAAACTGAACTTTTTGAGTTCTTGATGGGTTTTGAAATGATTTTACTGTTAACTGTACATCTTTACTATGTCAGTTGGAATATTCAGATGAAATGGAGCATGCTATACATAGCACAACCTATAATCTTTGCACAGGATGTGATTGGAATGGAGTGAGATGATGGATTTCCAATAAGATGTTCTCAATGAAATAATTATGCCCATGTATTGTATTCTCCCAAACAAACTCATATCAGACGCTTCCCTGTCTTATATAGCTGAAAAATCATGTAAACAAAATTTTCTTACATTGTCATAATATATATTTTTTTATTTTCAATTGGAACTATTTAGATCATTTTGGAAGGCATTAATTTATTTGTGAATTAAACTGAATTCTCTGAGGTTTGATTGAGCTTAAACATTTCAGTCTTCAGATGACTTATGCTGAGTTCCATTTTGGTGTCGTCACGAGATAACCTAGAGAATAAAAACATTGACAAAGTTAAATATAAAGTCCAAAACACATACTAAAAAATTTATTAAAAATTTATTGTATAAAAAGTGACATAAAATAGCAATACACACATAAAAAAATTATATTTTGCAATGCAATGCAATATATAGACATACATGCAATATATAGACATATGCCTTTCTAAACACATGTAAAATGAATCTAGAAATACTTCTGGTAATAAACAAGAAAAAAATATTGCAAATGCTACAAGAACATAAGGAAAGTGTGCTTTTTCCATTAGTCATTTAGTAAAAAGTGTTAAGTGAATAAGTATATTTGAACTGCTAAAATAAGTCTCCACCAATTCTGGTTTCACAAAAGTTAAAATAGTAAATATAAAAGTAGACAGGTAATCATGTATCATATGGTACATTTGAAGTGGCACTGTGACATGTTTCTGTTCTTTACTTTGAGGACATTTCTACTGTGTCATCTGGTCTGGCGACATCATATTCCCCTCCTGGGCCGCTAACTAGAACTTTTATGCGTTCAGGGAGGTCATCAACTTTGGGGCAGAGAAGAAAGTCATATACAAGCGCGGCTGCCACACCTCCACACATGGGCCCCACCCAGTACACCTGGAATTGGAGAGTCATGGAAATCAGCGCGAAAGGATAACAAGCTGGTTCAGGTAGCCATATACAGAATAATTTAAAGAACACAGATATCCAGTGTTTTTGGGCAAGGTCTACATTTCGTAAAACTCAGTCGGAGGTATTGTGAAAATAAGGATGGGATATCTGGAAGGATATAACATTTGTACAATTATTGCACAATTGATGGGAAGGTTAAAGTATTATGCAGTTAATTACATCCAAAAGCACTCTCAGGGTGGGTTTTGAATGACTGCCTATTTTTGCAGCTGTCATTATATGTACTTACCCAGTGATTTTCAAAGTTATTCAGAATGACAGCTGGACCAAATGACCGGGCAGGATTAATCCCACATCCAGTGTAGCTGATCTAGTCACAGAAAGTAATGGTTATTTAACAGTTATAAATAATTTTTGTTTGGTCAAAAATCTAACGCTTAAATAAACATAATGTACCCATGATTCAAATATGCCTTGATGGAAAATGCTGACCTTAAAATTTTGACCATACTCTGGTAGCCTCTTTGTTTCAAAGGGCTCTGGAATAAAATGCAAATAGTTAAATTCACTAAAAAAAATCACTTACTGCTGCTAGGTGCCCTAGGCACACTGAAAGTCCAATTGCCAAGGGCCCAGAGCCTGTGACATCACGTCGCCTTTTATCTGTGGTTGCTATGACACACAGCACCAGCTGAAAAGTGGCCAGAAGCTCGATGCCAATGCCTTGACTTGGAGTGATGTTATTTAGCTGTGAAAGAGACGGAAGCAAAATAGCACATTTAATATCAGTTTACAACATTAATGAAGAACAAATGTGTTTATTGTATTGTATTTATTTCCTATTAAGCACAACATTAATAACATACCCACTTGTAAAGGATCAACCTACTGCTACATTAACCCAGAGATCACCAATATTGCTTTAACACTACTTGTACATCCTTGCACATTTTTTATTTTGGATGTCCTCTGTGGGTCCAACTAAACATAAGTGAAATATACACAAAATGACCAGTGGAACTACATAGATTAACACTTGACATTTTTATACACAGTAAATTAACAGATTTAACAGTAAATTACACAAAAACATCCTTAACTAAATGATTAAAACAGAGAAATTAGTAAAGCCTCACAATAATGTTAATTATGACGATCTTTATAATAATTACATTTACATTTTAGTTTGGACTTTTAAATATTTTTATTTGCCTTTTCTAATGAATGCAAAATACCTGCATGGGAATGTGTTTGGTGAGAGGGAGAACAGTAAGCAATAAGATCACAGCAAAACAAACAAACAAATAAATTAATAAATAAACACTATGGGTATTTGTTGTCAAAAATTAAGCATGACAACATTATCGAAACAAATGTTTATCTATCTAAGGACAGATTTTAAAATCTGATAATTAGGTAGACTACAAATGTTAAGAGAAAAATGCTTTTAGAAATGTACACTGCTTAGTCAAAAGTGCTTAGTGGTCTGATTCAGTATAATACAGATGGCATTAAATTATTTTCATCAAGAACTTATACATGTATACAGCAGTATACATTGAAATTTTGAACAATCATAATGAAATGGAAGCATTTAATATAGATTTTAAGTACATTAAAATATTGTAATAATCACAGTTATAAAGACATTCTTTAACATGCAATTTCTGTATCTGTTTATAATCAGAAATGTTTAAGATCTTTAAACATGTCTTAATGCACCATTTTTAAATCTTTTATGACAGAAAGGATAAGCAAACTGTTCATACACTAACCATTGTGTGACCATATTGTACAACATCACTCACATTTTCAGTAACAATTAGATAACAACAGACAATGACAATGTGTCACTCACACTGTTGACTCCCAGTGCTGAGGTGTTTCCTGGACGCACTCCATGCACGATACCACTGGCCACTGCTGCCCCTAGCATTTGTACTATGATGTACATTATAGCCTTTAAGACACTGATCTGGCAGCTGGCCAACATTCCCAAAGTGACAGCAGGGTTCAAGTGAGCTCCACTGATGTGGCCCAAGGTCTGAGCCAAGGTGGCAATGGCCAGCCCGAAGGTCAGCGCCACCTTCACTTCTTGGTCAGGATTGGAATTATTTTTGTTTCCTATGGCAGCTGAGATACTGAGGAAAATGAACAGGGTCATGCCTAACAGCTCAGCCAGAACTGCTCTCCAGAATGCCTTGCTCTTCAGTTCTTTCTTCATGACTCTGTCCTTGATGGTGCTCTGCGGTATGAATACGCAACAACCTCAAATGCTCAAGGAGGATTTATAGTCCTCAGCTAGTAGTGGGAGGAGGCGGGATTTTCTAACACTGAAAAGGAAGGAAATGCTGCATGAAATAAGAAAGCCCCAAGCATCCCCTCTCCCCCACTCATAACTGGCACTACCTTATAAACAATTAAAATAATAAAAGCACATTAAAACATAGCGTTCATACACTTGGCGGAGAAACTACGAACAATCTATATTACCGTTTTTTTTTAATTGTCTGTGACAAAAGTCAGGGAACTCAAGCACCATTCCCTGATTAATTCCCCCAAAACAAAAATCTTATAATCGACGACAGGGAGCATTATGGACAAAACATGTAGAACCTCTGACGTTGTGCATAATGGCCGTTTTGCAGATATTCCGTTATTTAAGTTTTAAAATAGATGCACTTTATTTGACTATGATTTATCAATAATTTACTATTGATTTTGACGACATATACTCTTTGCGTTACCGCTAAGTATATTGGAATGCATTTTAATTAGTTCACCATCAGAAACCTAAAACCTCGCATACAACTGAGCGGAAACACTAACGTTGCACGCAGTAGGCTATGTTTAACCTAGGTACTTGAGACTGCTACTTGGAACCTGCAGGCACTTCTGGAGCCATGGTCAGATGCATAATACGGGAGTCGTGATTCTTGTTGCAAAATAAGCAGCCTCCACCCTTATTTGTAAACACACAATTGTACACAGAGACAGTGACAGATAAAGATCACTTACGCCAGACCTTACTGATCGTAAATGATCATCGAAGAAGGCAGAAAAAAGCTATTTCGCACGAAATGAGGTATGGCAACGTTAGTTCAAGTGTTAAGCCTTTTTTTTTTTTTACACTCACACACGTGTCTCTAAAAACTCATGATATGACGAATTTCAATGCGATGCTCACGATTCCATAGCATCAGGTAGCCTTGTTATAATCATGACTGAAATTTAACACAAAAATAGTAATCAAGCAAAAAAAAAAAAAAAATGTACATAGAAAAACACATTCATGCTTGCAAGGGGAACAGTAAGCCTAGAGAAATTATGAAAATGATCCATGGGAGAAAACTTTGGAAGCAGCAATAAACAGTAGTTCAGCAGGCAATGAAAATCCGCCAACCTAGACAAGGCTTTGGAGATGGAAGCACTATTAGGTTACCTCTTTGACGTTTAAGAAATGTACAATTCAACTTCTGAAAACTGCAGGAATACAAGATTGGAGGAATAAGAGAATCGATAAAAATACAGAGTTTACCAATTTCAGCTCTGATGGGAGAAGCAGAAAGAAAACTCTTGATACCTTTCCCCTTTTAAGGTGTCTCATGTTTGTCATTGGTCTGAGACATAAACATGTCATTAAGCCAGTTTCGCCTTCAACATGTTGGTGAGTTTTTACTAGTATGAAGTCAACCAAGCAATAGTGTCATTGTAGACCACTGAAAACCACATACATTCCACACTTACCTCTCAGTAAGCTTTGGACATTAAAGAGATGCCACCAGTTTGGCTCAGGTATTGTTTCTGAAATATTGCTGAAGGTTGACCTGTTTCAAAAACATTATTCATGGAACATAACTATCTGTAAAAATTTAAAAGATGTTTGAATTATATAATCTGGCCAGTGTTTTGGTGAATGAAGTGTCTTTTTCCAGGGAAGAGAAATTGTCATGTTTTGCACACCTTAAACTGGAAATCTGTCCAATCCAAGAGTAGTTCCCATTCTAAGGGCTGCTTTCCTGTGCAAAAGGAGCGCTATCTTGATATTCTACCAGTTTTATTGACTGTACTATTTATCATACTATATACTATTTAACATACTGTCACGGAGTTATAATCCTTGTGGAAAAGTAAATTCTTGCATTCAAGATCAAATAACACACAACGGAATTTGTCTGGTGAATCTCAGTATCAATTGACATTATAAAGAAATACCATTGAAAGCAGTCCAGTCAGAAGGCCTCAGTGTCTGTATTTTTTATTACTTTTTTGATAAGCAATATGGTAAGATTAGGAGCTCATCTAATCCATTGCTACTATTCTTGTACTCCCCACTACAGCCCAGTGACACTGCCTTCACTTTGTCAAGCTATATATCATATTGGACTATTCTACATTCTTATATTTTGATATAGTTTCTCAATGTGTAATTAAAGATATATTTAACAACCTACAGAAGTGGATTTGTTCCTCTAGCTAGTATAACTAATATATTCTGCTCATCATTTTTACCATTATTGGTGAAAACGCTGCCTGCACAGGCCATAAAGCTGGCAGCTGGTTGTTGAGATTTTATGGCACAATGTGAACAATTCTCTTCTCAAAAGAGAGGCATTTTGGATTTTTAAATGAAATATTATGGCACCAAAGAGGAATTGGACCTGCAAACATGAACCCCCTACTTTTTTTTCATCCCTTTTTATGTTTCATTTACATTATTTTTATTATTTATTTTTCATTTTTATTTTGCATCTATGGTATTTCTTTTGCATTTCTCCTGCCTTTTTCATTCTTTCATTTTTTTCATTCTTCATTCCCTTCCATGTTTTTCCCCTAACCTCCCTTCCGCCTTTCCGTTTTTTCATGCCGCATTCATGAAACTACTCGATCCCAAGTGGCCATGTTTTGTAACATTCATGTGCCACATTTACACATTCTCTATCAAATACCCTGTGCATTTCTCATCACATTACCAGCTTCCCTTAGGAGAGGCACAGCTAAAACTGGGTAAAGGATTGATACTAACTAATGTAATCCTTACAAATATACAGTCAAGAAATTAGATTAAAATGAAAAATTAAAATTAAATTAAGTCTTTTATTTGTGTGTGCACTCTACTGTCTTTAGTTTTCAGCAGTTAAGAAGGGGAAAGGGAGATAGGGTTATCCAGGAGAAAGGGGGAAGTTTAATTTTGGGTATTTGGCAGAATGTAATGCATGTATAAACAGCACTGGGCAACTGAAATCCGTTGTAAACCGATATTGGAGAAAATGTTGCCCCACAGGAAATGTGCTACTGTCGAAGCTGACACAATTCAAATACCTAATACAAATATTCTAGGAGAAGAAATATAAGCACACTCACTACTATCTGCTACCAGTCCAGATTTAGAAAAGAAAGAACATCTGCACACTGTTAATGCTCCATCTAGCCTTTGAAATGCAAACAAATACCAGCTTTGTGAATGTCACAACTTACAGTGTGTGTTGAGACTGAGTCACAGAGATGTAGAGTCAGTTTTGGGGCTGTTGTTTTGTGTTTCTTGCAGCTCTCCTGCTAAACTTCCGTCTATTCCTGTTGATGACTTTCAGCTTGCAATCACTTTTCCTCTTTCCTGATGCAGTTTCTCCTTGTTTGCTGTATGCAGTCATGGTTTTTGACACCATTCTCCTTGGCACATTAAATACAGTAGATGACTTGATGTTTCTGTGACTGACGCACCTTCAGTTCAAGCACAAACTATTTGACCTCTTATAAAATGTGTTGTTCGACCTCTCACTTTAGAAGAGATATTAAAATGTAGATAACTAGACAACTGTTATGTCAGATTTATTTATTTATTTATTTTTAAAGTAAAGAAAAATCAACTAAATCAAAAATACAAGTGACAACAAAAGTTGCATGCCTTGGAAGTACTTGATGAGGCAATGAGTTAATGGTGTATTCTGTTTCAATAGATTATTGTCTGAAGGTTATTGGTCAAGTTAAGTATTGTTTTCTCATATCAAACTTTATCAAGATATCAACTTCATTAATAAAACTCATGTTTAAGTTAAAATTACACCATGCTTGGCTCTGATGGCTGATTAACTTAGACTGGGAATTGTTTACTTGTCACAGATTAGCCATAAAACTTAAATCTCTTTAATACAAAGTGTTTAGCTAACATACTCTGAAATTCAGCAAGATAATGTTTGTGAATGCAGCTGTATCATTGTTTTATGCTGGCAACAGCCATTTAGAATACATTTAAATGTATTTGTTGTTCTGTGATTAGTTATTGAATATGCTCTCCATCATTGACTCTTTGAAGGCAGCAACTCTGATGTGCAAAGTGTATTACTTTTTAGATGAGTAAAATAATTGTAAGCCACTGGCCTTTCAGTTCAGGAAAGAAATATCAGAGGTGCCATAGGTGTGACAGACACACATCTTTTGCATGTGAAAAATGTGTTGTTCCATTGCATATCGAATGCTTTTCACAGTAAAACTGAAAGTTAGGTTGAAACCTAATTGTTACCAGGACAGGGCAGTGTGAGAGAAAAGAAACATGTCCATTCAACATGCCAGGTTGTTGGATGTGGTTTTTTATCCATGTGTTTGTTTTATTCATGCAAGATTTTTTTTTTATGAATGCAATTACATGACATTTATATTCTCAGTTCTGTGTTGCACTAAATTAGATTTTAGGGATAGATACATAAAACTTATTTTTCTTAACATAACAAATTAAAATTTCACTTGTGAACACTAAACACTTGTGTAGAGTCATTTTTAATTACTTCAAAATACAACTTTCATTTACTTGACATAATTTAAAAAAAAAAACAATGGCACTGTGTGTCCCTCAGGCTGTGACATGTGACCCCTGTCCTAACATGACTGATGTTTTCTTTGTGTTTGTTTTGTATTGTTCCCTGTATCAATATTCATCTTGGGGCGGACACTTGAGATCTTCTTTGCTTGGAAGTGTTTATTGCATTTTAAGGATACGTTAAGAGAAAGATAATCAATAGGTTAATCAATACGTAAGTGCCTATTTTGGGCCCATATGCATTATTTGGGGTTTGTCTTAATAAGGTCAGAAATGGTTTTGTAGAAATGGTTTTGTGATAGGACCCCACACCTATTTGACACAAAGGGCATTTTGGCTGAATGACACCTTGGAATAGCAGACTCTACTGTTTATGACATAAAAGCCTTACTTTCTCTTTTAAAGTACTCACTGTCAGGTCAAATTCTGAGGCACTAACAGTCAGACTCAGGTATGTGTAGCTACAGGTGCATATGGTAGTGTTGCATTGTGTGGATTATTATTCCCCATTTCTATAGTGCATTTATTTTCTGAGTATATACGTTTCATGATGTCATCTACGTTAGCCCATACATGAACAAGCTTCAGATATAGACCTTCATGTCAAATTGAAAGAAATGCCTTTTAAAAGTGTACAAAGCAAACATATATTTTCCTTTATTTGTTTGGTAGACATGTTTGTACAAGGTGTGTAGGGTGTAAATACAGTCAGATGTATGGTCATTTGTAAGTAAGCCAGTCTGACTCCTATGCAAGATATCTGGTTAAGTTTGGTTAGAGGTTAAAGAAGGTATAGTATCCAGGTGTTTATTATATTGGTCAAATATGTCTCCACTTTTATATCTTTTATATCTTAGAGTTATTAGGGTCATCTTTTAGCATGAGATTGAAGAATAAGGGGGCAGCTATCTAGGGCTGCTGTGTTTTAGCATCTCTACACAGATGCTGTCTCACCAACTTTATCTGATTTGCAAGCTTTGTGTTTCTCCTGAAACTCTTCAGGAGTAGTAATTATATTGTCCAATAGGTTTTGATTGTCTTCAATACACAATTCTAAATTATTTCAGTTTTTCACTAATTGAGTCTTCACTGACCAAGTCTTTTATTATTCTTTTTTCCATTTTCCACAGGTTTCATTTTTGAATGGCTAATTCTTCTGTTTTTGTTGAATTTAATTAGTTGAATTCAGTTTTCCCAGAAATGATTTTGGTTTTTGGCCCCAGAAATAAGTTTGATGTTCTCTCCAGTTTTCTTTAGGTTACCCATCATCTGTAACAAAAACCAGCTAATCCATAGAATCCTGTACAAATAATAAAACAACATTAGTGATTTTTACACATCTCCAGTGAGAAATTATTGTACTCTGAAATACCAATCATCTCTGCCTTCTCTGCAAGTGTGACTTCGAAACTCCCTCCAGTCCCCACAGCCTTCATCTCTTACCTTTTTCTCCTTCCCACTCTCCACCCTTTCTCTCTCTAAACTCTCTCCACTTTCGGCTGTTGATGTTGCTCATCTACTTACATCACATCGATCTAGCACCTGTGTCCTGGATCCCATTCCCTCGCCTCTTGGGGATCACTGACACTGCTCTTTTCTGGGTTGAATCCTACCTCTCTGGACACCCTTTCAGGGTGTCCTGGAACGGTAGGTTGTCTGGACCCCACAGATCGGGTGTCCCTCAAGACTCTTGACCTTGGTCCCCTCCTCTACTCTCTTTACACGCAATCTCTTGGCTCTGTCATCTCGTCCCATGGCTTTTCATACCACTTCTATGCCAACAACATGCAACTTTTCCTGTCTTTTCCACCATTTGACACACAGGTCTCTTCATGCACCTCAGCTTGCCTGAAAGACATATCACAGTGGATGGTGGACCACCACAGCTCCTAGTTCAGGCCCTGGTCCTCTCACACCCTGGCTCCCTCCCTCTCCTTGTCTTCCTGCCTGTGCAATCAAACCCTCACAAATGATCTAGAATGCAACTGCACAACTTGTCTACAGCCTCCCTAAACATAGTCAAATTACACCCCTCCTCACCTCACTTCATTGGCTTCCTGTTATCGGCTGCATCATGTTCAAATTCGTGGTGCTGGCATACGGGACAGTGAATGGGACAGTCCCCTCATATCTACAATTGGTGTTCAAACCACATGTTCTGCCCAGATCACTATGCTCTGCAACCATGGGACAACCGACTGTCCCATCCTGATGGGGTCGCTCCTGTCAGGCACTATTCCTGTCTGTACTGGTCCCTCACTGGTAGAATGAATTCCCCACGGGTATCAGGACAGTGGAATCACTGGCCTTCTTCTGACGCAGGCTGAACACCTGCCTCTTCGGACAGCATCTCAGTTCCACCTCAGTCCCCACCCCCTAACACCTGCTACTTGTATTACTTGCTGTTATGCTCACACTCGCTGGTCTGTGAGTGCTGTTAGCCTGGTCTGACACTGTTGCTCATTCAAGTTGAATGGATACACTTATGTTCTTTTGAGCTAGAAGTCACTCTGGATAATGAATGAATGTAATGTAATGTAATTTGCCTTTACAGGATCACAGCTCCAAGACTAGAGGAAATGCTTCAATCTAAAATGAACATCACATTCAAGTAGAAACACAGAATAAAAAAAAATGAATTAATCATGCCGGACCAGTTCACCAAAATGTTTCAGAATCTAATATAAAACAGTTGCAACAGCTGGGACAGCATCCATAATGCTTAAAGGTTAAAATACATGTATAAAATTTTCCTATAGGAATAGGAAATTCACTTACGTTTTTTTTTTTACCTGTATGCGCATCACTATGACGTGGGCTGAAGACTCACCTCTTCAGACTCTACCTGGACTGACACCCTTCCCATTTTGACCTTGTAAGTCTAAGATTCTTGGCTTGTACTTGTAGCTCTATTTCTTACCTTGTATTTGTAGCATGTATTGGCCTAGGTAGTATAGCGATACTTTATTGTCCCAGTGATTGTATTCAATATATATGTAACCTTAGATCAGATTAGTTCTAGCTCGCTCAGCACTATCTGCATTGTATGACCTGTACACACCCTGCCCTTGTGCTTGTGCCTGTTTGCCCACCATATGCACTTTTGTACATCGCTTTGGATAAAAGCGTCTGCTAAATGAATGAATGTAATGTAAATGTAAATTTAAATGTAATCACTTTATATTTACAATAACAATAAATAAATTTAAGTTTATAGGAGAAATTTCATTTTCCAAACAAGTATTGATAACTAAGTCCTGATTATATGTACATATTGTATGTGCCTGATTGTGCTGCTGGTTGAATCCTCCACCTGTGACAACTTCTTGCGTCAGAGCCTCATACAATATTGTGGTGTGGATGACATGTCTGGATATGTTGTGTGCCATGGAGTTAATCAATGTTAACAGAGCACTAACAGACTAGAAGTCTAGCATAAATACAAAAACAGAGACAGAGACACAGTAGGGTATTAGGATAATATACTGATGCACAGTCACAAAGAAATACTAGTTTGTGGCCTTGGGTCATAAAATACAATTACATGCAGGCTAATGTTTATTTCTATTCCTGTAATTCTATACCTATGGTTTAAAAGGACCTGGATCCTAATCAGCACCAAATAAAAGAACATTATCAATGACTTTACGAAGATCTGCAAATAATGTATAAAAGTTTGTGTTATTGGGGTTCAGATTGTGTTGTCTGAACTTTTTAGTTCTAATGTCGCCAATAATTATATAATGTGCCTGAAAGTATGAATATAGCAATGTAGATTAGAATGCATAGATTATCTATGATAGCATCAAATCATTCTTTATTAAAATGTACATTTTCATGGCCAGGGAATTTAACTATGCAGCAATGCCTTCTATGCCAGGTATACTTTCTGTCACGGCTAAGGCAAGGTCTCGGAACACGGGAGCTTCGGGTTCCAAACGGGTTTATTGAAATCGTCAGACAGAAAACAGGCAGGGTTGAGACCAGAAAGGCAATCCGAGGGCAAAACCAGGGTCAGGAACAGGAGCAGGCAGGGTCAGGAACCAGGAAGGCAGGCAATCAGGGCAAAGTTGATTTTAAACACGGCACTTTATTCTCTGTTGTCTGAAACTTGGAGACAACAGACCACAAGACACATTCATTAATGAATGCTGAAACTAATGTTGATTTATATGAATTAATTTGGATACACCGACATATGGTAATATGGTTATAGGTGCATGGACACGTCTTCATCATATCGTGTTGTATACGAACAAATTGGCAGGTAAGTGAGGTTAGTGAATCTACATTTTCTCTGTAAACAATAAGCAGTAAAGGAACACAGAAGGAAATAATTTTATTCTACCACACTGAACTTCAACAATGTCATTTGAAAGGGGGCATTGGCATATTTCAAACTTCTGTTTGACCCTGACATTCCCTATGGTTTAAATGGTAACCAGCTCCAACCAGTGCACAATACTATGAAATAGCTGATGCAGAATAGTCAAACACTGTCTCCAATCACTTCACCAGCTAAGTGCCTTGCCAGCTACAGGTCCAGATAAACTATCACAGCCCTCTCTTTGTGGGAATGGCAAAAAAAAAAAAAAGATGACACGACATGGCTTCCTGTCGCTGCCAGGATCAGATTCAAGACCCTGACCCTTGCCTTCTCTGCAATCAACAGGACAGCCCCTGCCTACCTTCAAGAACTCATCCAGCCCTACACACCAGCCCGACCCCTGCGCTCAGCAGCAACTGGACGTCTCGCTACTTGCATGGTCAAGGCAGGAGGTGCTCGTTCTGCCGGACATCGGCGTTTCACCTACATAGCTCCCCAGTGGTGGAACGAACTCCCGGTCTCGCTCATTGCGCCGTTTGAAGTTGTCGAAGTCCGCCGTTTGAAAGTGTATCGTATTAGTTGCCCTATAGGCTGTAATTGTACAAATCTAATAGTACTGTGTCCTCAAACAGACGCTGCTCTCAGCTGAGAACTGTCTCATTGTGGAACTGTACACATCCTGTCCCCATACTGTCGCTATACTTGCTGTATGCACTTTTGTAAGTCGCTTTGGATAAAAGCGTCTGCTAAATAAATAAATGTAAATGTAAATGTAAATGACACAGTGGGCCAGGATGCTGCATGAAAAATCCTCAGGCCTCTTACTTCAACTACATTACAACTGTCTTTATTTTTATGCTATAATGTTTCTGTAAAACCAGTTTTCACAGTACATTTTAGTCTCTATGCCTATATTAAAGCTACATACATGGCTAAATGTGTACACTTTTCAAGCAGACTTCAGGTACTGTTTAATAATGTCAGCTGTCAGCATACTTGAAGGAAATGATTACCATGCCATTGAGTCTACAGGAAATGTAAATGTCTCAACCTTAAAACAGGGTATTTCCCAAGGAACACATACAGAACAAAGTAGGAGCATGTAGTGTAGGCTAGTTGGCCAACAGCAAAAGACTTCTTGAAAAATGAAAATTGTCCATTTAACTGTCTAACATTACATGTCCAACTTTGAACAATGCAAGGCTGTAACTAAATATTCATGTGGTTTAACTGACTTTGTTATTTTTATCATTTTGTTACAGAGAAATCTGTCTAAAAGTAGATCAACAGGCCTAGCCAATACTCCGTTCAGCATGTCCTTTAACAGTACTCTGCAATGTGTCTTTATATTTTAGTCAATTATATGTTAAAACATCAAACATTATAATGGTAATAATGATCATAAAAAAATGGTTAACTTCTCTCCAACCATGCTTCCTGTAGTGGTAGCTCAAATTTACAGGTATGTCTTCTAGAAAGGGCAGAAACAAAAAAAAAATAATAAAGTGCATGCACCCATTGCATAGGTAGCCCATCCTGAGGGGGATCTCAGGTTGTCTGAACACAACAACCACCCAGTGATCCTGCCACATAGCTGATCCAGCTACAATTGAGGTGCCTTATGGAATCTCACAGTTGTGACTTCTAGCCCCTGTAAGTGGTGGCAATATTTTATACAGTTAGTACATTATTCTGTGGTTCGACAACACCTTCCTACTTACTTACCTGTTGTCTCATTATACTGTAGATGCGACCTACTCTATGTCCTGCAAGCTTTTAAGCTTTTGGTTTTTTTAATCTTCAGAATATGGTTCTATAAGACCATAGCTGTGAAGGAAGGATAGAATTTACCTTTCTGCAAATACACCCAACAGATCTGAAACTGCATTAACTAACTACAACTTTAGAATAAAACTGCTTAGAAGAAAACCTGTTGCAACAATTTGGAAGCTCATTACTGAACGTGATTATTGTTAACTGAGACATCATTGTGCATTGCATGAACAAATGTTCTAAAATTGTCTGTGTAAATAGTTTTAATAAATGAACATTAAATATAAGGTTAATTATAATTCTTAATCATATGATAGATACTTAATGTAGTGATGGGCTAACAATATATTATGTTATTTGACTCCTACCTATACATTAATTACGTACTTTGCAAGCCTTGCCTATTATTCACGCAATTAAAATGAACATGGTTTGGAATGGTCTGCAATGTTTTTTTTGTATGCCCTTTCATTAGGCCTACAGCCTATAGCACCATCACAGACATGTTTTAAAATTGCAGTTACACAGAGCTGAGTGTGTTAGTGCATTAGCCTGCAGTGCTTTCAGAATGCAATGTCCAAAGCTCATTTTCTGTATTGAAAGAGAAAATGGAGACAAAGCTGGAGAAACAAGTATTTTCGCCCTTGTAATTGAAATTATAACATTCATAATAATTTTTAATAATTAATTTTATTTATATAGCACTTTTATTTTTAATGCTTTCATTTACATTAAATACGAAAAATATGATGATAGATTAAGACCATTTAAACACACTGTTGAGGGATGAATAGTGGGAGGGGTGAATGAAGAAACAGCTAGATACAGCTACAGAACCTTCATAAAAAATTCATATCAACATGGCACAAGAAGCGCTCATAATCATGTTTCACACAGTCTGAGTGCAGGCCATTCACCAAATACAGTTTTTAGAAGAAAAAATTAGTTGAATACTCTGAATACACATTAGATGTATTATGTGTAACGCAAACATTATGTGGAAAAACTAAGTACATCATGAAACGTGAAGCCCTCCTCATTAGAACATCTAGGATGTTTCACAAGGTTTTTTAAAGCTAGTTGATAGATGTCATACCTGGAAGCAGTAAAGGCCCCTTGCTAAACTCACAACATCTTCGTCATGTATTTCACTCCTCAAAAATGACATTCCATCACAGCAGTTCATAGCAACCTAAAAAACAAATTACTGTTCATCCATTCCTGGGGATAAACAGAATAAATAATAAGATGTTAATATTGGCTGGATTTTAAACAGGTCTCTGTGTTATCCAATTGCTCCCGTGTTTTGTATAATTGAGATGTCAGATTTAAGCATTTAAAAATAAATACAAAACAGTCAGAGTGAAGTAGTATTTACTCAATGTTATATGGCTGGGTGCATTGTAGTTTTGCACTTTGCTTATCTGGTTATGTTATTACTCAGCCAGTGCAGCTGGGCTACAATGTGAACTGTTATGTAAACAATTCCCTATGTCCTCTGCTATCACACACCATAGCAGATTTTCAACAGAAGCAAATTTAATGTGTTCATGTACTGCTGTAGATTTCAACATTTCAATGGATTAATTGATCTACATTTTGTGCAGCACCAAGGAATGAAAAAAATATATGGGAAACACTGGCAAAGTATTCCCTGACCATTAGAAAAAACAACTGGATACTAAAATTCGTGTGAAACAACATGCAATGATCCAGACACTGATCTCTTGTGCATGACTGTGCCTTCGAATGGGCATGTTTTTGACAATCCTCTCATTCAGGAGTGACAGATAAAAATACAAACAGGGTGTGTTCATTCTCTTTGTATTTCCTTCAGGACTCCTGGATTACTGGCATGAGGCTGTTGATTTTATTTAAATCTGAATGACAGGAAGACTGGTATTTTCAAGACAGGATACTGCTATGCATTAATTGCTTGTCTTTAATTTATGGGGTACAGAACACAGATAGGCCTCAAATGTATTGAATATATATATATCAGAATACAGTGCACTTACAGTTACGCAAAAGCACTTCTGAGAATACTGGCCTGGGGTCCATGGATGCCATAACAACCAAGCACACATGATGAATTAAATCGTTCAAGGTCCCATGTATCTCAGCAACCAATAAGGCATTGCAGAGTTGGATGGCAAAGTTTGTTGTTTTACCATGGCTAGTGCTGGGTGAGGTTATGTAGCTGATGCACAAACCATCATCTGAACGGATGTCCCTTCAAAAAGACTTTTCAGTAGATTACATAAAACTAATCAAAGGACAAGCCAAAGATAGGTGTTTCTTCTTTATACCATTCTGTCCTCTTCAGACATTCAATAAATAAAATTAATTACAAAAGGACTTTCCAGACAGAAAACAAAAATATGAAAAAATAGTTACATAATCACCATCTGTACCCTCTCAACAACCACAGACTACCACACCATGAGTGCATTTGATATCAGGCTATATCTTTTTACTATATACCGAAGACTCAACAAAACCTAACACATCTAGAAAATGCTTTATTACATTATATTAGTGGCTCTTACACAGAGCAACGTACATTGCTTACAAAGTTAACAATGTTATCCATTTATACAGCTGGATATTCGCACTGAGGCAATTCTGGGTTAGGTACCTTGCCCAGGGGTACAGCAGCAGTGCCCCAGTGGGGAACTGAACCAGCAACCTTTTGGTTACATGTCCTGCCCCTTACCACAATATTACATTGCTGCTCCATCAACCATTTTATTTTATTGAATATACCACACAACCATTTTATTCAAAACACATACAAGCAGTTAAATTAAAAAGCAGCAAATATTTTAAAAAGGCACTACATGGTAAGAAGTAACATTATGGTTTGTCTGTTAGTGATTTTTAAACAAGAAAACATGTATGTTAAAATTTCCTCATTATACCTATCAGAAACATATCAGGAATTATAATATGAACATAGTTAAAACCCACTGTAAAACTGTAATGACAATCAAAGCCCAGTGGTAAAGCTCCACCATGTACAGGGACGGTTTTCTACACATCCGGCACATACAAAGATCCAAAAAAAAATAATAATAATAAAATAAAGACCATTTTTTCATCACCTTCACATTAAATAAATAAATAAACCCTGTACTTTCCTCTCACTGTCCAGCTGTAATAAGAGCCTTCAATGACTATTTTGGATTAGCAGTGTTGTGTTGATACAGTCCATGAGGAAAAATTACATATAATCAGCTCAGTATCATTTGGCATGATAAAACTATGGCTGTTTCTCCTGCATAGTACCGGTTATAATGGTGTTAGGAACAATACACTTAAAAAACAAAGGTCAGGCAAATGCTGCCCAAAATTCCTGTGTAGGAAAATTAAAGCGGTCTGTGTAAAGCTGCATACTGTAATTTTCCTTTTTGTCAAAAGTCACTAGATGTGTTTTTTTGGAAAACAGCATTTCAAATGCAAGTTTTTAGCATCATTTTCATAAGGCTGATTTATGAAACTCTCAGAGTTGTAGAACACTAGTGTTTTTCCAGACAAAAACACTGAATTAGTTATGGATTTTACTGCTGTGTCCATACGTATTCACTCAGAAATGTGATTTGAACAGATGTGGGTTTAGAGAAACAGGTGCCATTTTAAACCTACACGACTATATACAATCACAATGTTAAAACATTTTCCAGACATTATTTTTCAAATAATTTAATCATCCTTTTCTGAAGCATGTAAAACATGTTATGCATTTTATGTAATGAATATTATGGATAGACAGACAAATTAATGCACTGTGATGTCCAGTTCCAGTTATTTTCTTAGACGATATGCGGAAGTGACTTCAGTGGAAAATCAAAGAATGGGTTCAGTTTCATTCCAATTCACTGTTGCATCTTTCCATCTAGTAATAAAACAAAGTTAAAAAAATGTATAGTAGCATTACATATACCCTGAATAATGTTTACTGCAAAATAATTACAGTACATTTTATTTTCTTCATTACCAAACAAAGCAAATTTTGCCTATATTTTAAGCAACAATGCTAAAACCAAAAACAGTAATTAGAAGGAGCTGTACACTCCCTGTTGGGATAATTTTAGATCTGATTCCTGAAATTCTGAATCAGCAAAACCATTTAAGTAAAATCTTCATTTGAGTGATTCATACATGTTCATCTCAGTTAGCGTCAGTGAGGAAAACTCTTTAGTATGACCTACAGTCACAACAAAATGTGACTCAGAATCAACTTTTAAAACTGCCACATACAAATAAATTAATTCCAAAAGTCTGAATAGGGAGACTATAAATACAATTCATTTTTTGAATGCTGCCATTTAAAATCACATTGTTTCACTATGGACAATTTCCAAAGGGAATCAGCAAACCTGAAAATAGCTGGGTTTCAAAGGTTAAATGGGTTGAATCATGAAACCAAGATGTACAAATTGTACTGATTTACTCACTTGGTCCTTATGCAGTGTTCTAGAGGAGGAATAAGGTCACTGTCAACCTCTTGGGAATGATTCCTCAAAGTTGCTGTGGCTAACATTAGCAAGTAAACAAAAATAAGTGTCATTTTCTTAACCAAATTTTGTAATCTTATTTTAACGTTAGAGATGAGGTCAACACCAATATAGAACAGTGAGTACATACAAATGGTGAGGCGAATTTCCTCCTGCTGATTGGCCAGGCCATCGTAGTAGTAAAGGTCAAACTTCTGCTCCATCCTCCAGTCACTAATTAGCTCTTTGCAAGGACAGAAGAGTACAGTGAAGTGACTCTCACTGCAGACCACCCAGATTGGGAACTTTGGAGTCTTCAAATAGGGCCCAACCTTGTGAGAATGAATCACACACTTTAAAATAAAACCCAAACCTGTCAGTATGTTCTGACGTGGATACACTCTCTTTTGAACGCTTTTGTCACTTCATTTTAGTTTGTTCAATGGAAAATCCAACCATACTTTTTGACCTTATAGAAAGGGAAGGTATTTATGTACAATACTATGTAGACCAGCTGGAAAAAAAATCTTTCTTTAATATATTTACATTTGGAATCATTGGGGGCTGAATACTTTTTCAAGGCACTGTATATTGTTACTGCTTGAGTCGCTACACAAAAAAATACCCAGACTAAACCATAAATCCATTCAAAATTATATACTTTTATAAAAATAAAAAGTTGTAAATTTACCATGTTGGTAAAGATTAAAGAATAACTCAGTGGCCAGCCAGCTTCCCAGACCAAAACTGCCTTAGTATGTTTCTATGTAGTGACTTCCGCAGTTACACAGGAGAAAGTGACAATACACATACAATTGGTCAATTTTATGTAGGAAGTAATGTAGTAAACATACTAAGTTACTTTGAAACTGTCTGGACATGACACAAGCTGTGAACTGCAATGCAAAAGAAAATATAGAAATATGCACCGCCAGGTTTTTGGTTAGTGGTTTAAATGTACATAACTGGCCTTACTGAAAACTAAATCTGTTGTTAAGAAACACTTACCTTGCATATGTTGTAATGTTCAAACAAAGACAACAGTCCAATGTCACTACATTGTTTGATTCCCTTCAGAAGAGTTATGTTTCCATTTCCAGAGTCAAGTTCGATGTCATCATTGAACACATTTGAAACGGCTTGCCCACAAAGCAAGAGGTTTACAAGCTCCTGTTATGAACATTAAATAAGAAACCATGCAGAGATGTGAAAAATACATTACAGTCTCCGAAGATATTGTGTATTTTCTACAAATGAACTTTTAAGGTTGAAGTTTTTAAAATTCAAAATTCTGTGCTTCCAATTTAGCAGGATTTACTTGAATTTAGTGAACTAAAAGGCCTCCTCTTCTTGGCCTATGAACATACATATATACAATATGTATTCACATAATACAATTTTCACACTTTTGGAATGAAGGGATTAGTATATTGGTAAACATGTACATCTACAGCCACTACAGCCACCAATACAACATTGCCCTAACATAAACACATTCAAAAGGGAGCTTGTGAAGTATGTGGAGTATGTGAAGATCTATGATTCTGCATCATTTGTTTTTCTTTTTTCACAGTACATGAGCTGCTTTGATTTTTCAAGTTAAACTTAATATTTAAATCTGTAAGCATCAACAGATGCTGACTTTTAAAAACAAACAACAATGAACCCTTTATAAAAATTTAATGTGTAAGCACACTTTCTAAAGTGAAAATATTATTTAATTAATAAGGAATTAACTAAGTAAGTAAAGTGGAAAAGTGCATCTCTGTCCAGTATTTATGTGCCTCTCCCTATAACACTAGAACATTTGTCTTATCTGAATGGATCTTGTGCAAACCTTAAAGTAATGTTTAAGGCGAAGTCAGCTGAAAGTAGATATGCCGAGAATAAATGAGGAAATTGTATTTTTGTAAATAATTCCATCTCTTCCCCTACTCTATGATCTCACATGTCATTCCCTTGGCAGGTGTTGGAAATGTTAACAGAAAACAGGAAGATGGACAATGTAAAGCTAGAGTTGTAAAAATGCTGAAGAGTTCAGGGAGTACATCTTTGTGTTTCAGAGGATGTAAGGAATATTCAGTGACGTGTCCTGTGGCGTCCCAAAGCCCCTGGACTCCTTGATGTGGTTCCATTTAGATTTTCCTTTTTCGTCAATTTTGCGTCAAACAAAAATTAAAAGCTTGGATGGAAAACAAATGTAACTCCTGTTTGCTCCCACTGACTTCTTTCCTGCCTACCTGGTATTGAAATCAATCTATTGTCTCTTTCCCTTTCAGATCAAATGGTTTGAAATAAATGTCAGTCTCAGGGGAAAACTGACAAACAAATGACACATATAAAAATGTCTGAAATAATTGTAACATCATTTTACGGAGTCATTCAGCGAAAAATCAGAACAATTTGGCCTCATACACTGACACAGAAATTTCAATATTTCAATAGTATAGGATTGCACTGGATTAGGAAGACATATGGTCATACAGTATATGAAAATGTACCATGTCTGAGTCAGCAGCAGGTCATTAGCAAAATGTTTGCTTCTGAAGTTAGCTCATAAATAAAAAGTTGCATTAATTTTTTCATACATTTTCTTCCAGAATAACACCTCTTCTGTAAAAAGATGAGTCCTTTGTCTTTCAACACACACCTGTGAGCAGTAGCCATGAGCTCCAATTAAGCAGTTAGTAGGCACATCAAAATCTGTCCGCACCCTGAAGAGGAAAACAAGGCCTTACAACAAGGAACAGCTTTTCAAGTAATGTTTCAATGAGGGGAAGATGGTCTAGTTGTAATTATATACATATACAGGAAAGACTGATAAACGTATTATCACGGATACTTTGTCATAGATAAAGCAAAAATCAACAGTCTGGGGAATTCAATTCCATCCTCAGAATGCTGGGCCTTTCTTTCACATTTGGGTCAGATTTCCTGGGAGTATGTTCCCAAACATTTGCTGGAAACTTGGAATGTGTATTCATACATCAAAACAAAACTAATTGCTCTAATTGCATGTCTACGTTTCACATCAGAAGACCCAGCCAAGTCAATACACTCTTAATCAAAACAATGTTTGGTTCCCATAGTAAAATTATTTTTGAAGCTTTAAACATAAAATCATACATTCAATGCCCACACAGGGATGCAAACGAGTGTGATCCTTCCATGATTTCCTAGATCATTTCACTATATTTACCATATTCATCTCCTCATTAGAATATATGGAACTAAATGAAATCAGTCTTGTGAAAGTAACTTCTTGCACACATTTTTATTGTGGTTTGCCTAAAAAATTTCTCAATGCCATACTGCATCAACATGACTGAAAAAGCAGGCACAATCTTACACCTTTTCCATGGGTTCTGTGGGCCTGAGGTAAGCCAATATGAGTTATTAAATGGAATATGTATGGCTACAGGTATGTATATCTGCAATGGCACATGCTAATCAAATATGACTAATTACAGCTATTCCTGTTGTTAAAACCACTAAGACGGGCTGATGATCACTTGATAGCTCTTCTCTGCTAATCATATTTATCAGTTACAATTCTGACATGATTGTCTGCAAATCTGTATTCCCAGAGTCTTGAAATGGGGACTTGTGTACATTGAATGATGGTTTATAATTAGTTCTCATACTCCTGAGTGGTATACTGTGTTTGCATTGTGATGCAATGCTGTCTTCTTATGATTTCATGAATAGCGCTGTAAGTGCAGATATAAATAAAGTGTTATTATACACAGCTTTATGTTGCTAAATTATAAAGCATTTAAGTGCAATGTTAAAAATATTCTCAGAAACGTTCTGAATACAGGGTCAGATTTTTCTTTTGTTTTACCAATCTCTGTTTTAAGACTGATTTTTTAATATACCTCTTGAAAATGTACATGTAATACTGTTGTAGCCAATCTCTTCAGAATAAGATCAACAGATACCTTTAATTTGGGAAAAAAGTATCCCAAAGAATATAAAGTAATAGTTCCTCATTAAAAACCCTGTATAGTGTTCAACTTTTGGTATTTTCATGAGAATGTATTTCATTTAAGCATATATGACTAGGATTTTTCTTTGACTTATTTTGATTACACGTAGTAAAAGTAATATCAAATACAACAACCTTATATTCCTCTACTGTCACCTTAGTTATTGAAACATACAAGTAACTTACATTTCAACAGATCTTGAAAGAATAGCTGAAATGGTCAGTAGAATACATCCGGAGGGACCATGCTCAAACTGAAACAAGAAAATTATTCCGCATTATTATGCATTGCACAAATTATTTATGTTTACTGACGAACACAAACAATAAAACGTGTGACAGACAACTCACAATGAAGTAGGAGAGGTGCAGAAGTTACACCTGTCTCTTGGGGGGGAAGTCTCAGTGGTGTTGCTACTGAAATTTAAAGGATTTAAGTCTCATGGACACATAAAGGAGTGACAAAGATCAGGAACTCAAGTGGTCTCATAATTTAAAGTAGATAGATCATATAGTATTTATTCTTTTTTGCCTTTTTCAGGCCAGGCGACTCACACTCGCACAGTGCATATGCCGAGGAGGCGCTCGGGCCAGTCGACTCACACTCGCACAGTGCATATGCCGAGGAGGCGCTCGGGCCAGTCGATTCACACTCGCACAGTGCATATGGCGAGGAGGCGCTCGGGCCAGGTGACTCACACTCGCACAGTGCATATGGCGAGGAGGCGCTCAGGCCAGGCGACTCACACTCGCACAGTGCATATGGCGAGGAGGCGCTCGGGCCAGGCGACTCACACTCGCACAGTGCATATGGCGAGGAGGCGCTCGGGCCAGTCGACTCACACTCGCACAGTGCATATGCCGAGGAGGCGTTTGGGCCAGTCGACTCACACTCGCACAGTGCATATGCCGACTCACACTCGCACAGTGCATATGCCGACTCACACTCGCACAGTGCATATGCCGAGGAGGCGTTTGGGCCAGTCGACTCACACTCGCACGGTGCATATGCCGACTCACACTCGCACAGTGCATATGCCGAGGAGGCTCTCAGGCCAGGCGACTCACACTCGCACGGTGCATATGCCGACTCACACTCGCACAGTGCATATGCCGACTCACACTCGCACAGTGCATATGCCGAGGAGGCGCTCGGGCCAGTCGACTCACACTCGCACAGTGCATATGCCGAGGAGGCGATCGGGCCAGTCGACTCACACTCGCACAGTGCATATGCCGACTCACACTCGCACAGTGCATATGCCGACTCACACTCCCACAGTGCATATGCCGAGGAGGCGTTTGGGCCAGTCGACTCACACTCGCACGGTGCATATGCCGAGGAGGCGCTCGGGCCAGGCGACTCACACTCGCACGGTGCACTACAGAGCGGAGCGGGTGCACACTGGAGGGACAGCTGCTACTCAGTAGGTTCCTGATGAATTGCAGCGTGCCCGAGGAGCAGCGAGACAAGGAAACCCTGGCTGACCTACCCATCCCTATCCCTGATGGAGTAACGCTCATCTGTTCTGCCACTGTGGGTCCCCGGTCAATGTCAATGACACGGCTCAGAACGACCCTATGTCATGGAGCTCAGCTTGCATCCAAAGTGAACACCTTAACCACCATTTATGGTTTGTGGCAAGCTTTCAGTACTGCTCCTTTTTTAGAATACCTGACAGTCACTTCTTCTTTTCTGGTGCATATATAATAAGCCTGCTGATCTATGTGGTGTGGGGGAGTTGAAGAGAGCTTAGTTGGTACTAAACTAGTGACTTTATGCTAATTTTTGACAACCACCAATGAATAACCCATCATTGGGTTACACACTCTACAGGAAACAAGCAAGGTGGTGGTTTTAGGTAAGTCTTATGTAATGAGCATAATCCTCCATATGAACACCAATTCACGGAGTAAGCCAGACATCAAATAATATCTGTGGCTATACGTGCAGTATTGTCATGAATCTAATCTTACCAATCTTTTTATCGATGAGGCTGACCACTGAAGTTGATGTAGCATGCAGAATTTATGGATGTTCCTGTGTTTTGTGATTTTGTGTCACAAACAAATTTAAAACCATGAGACCTAAACTCACTGAATTGATGTTTTTTAATCACTCAAAGAAAACTGGCTGGAATTTACAATGTCTTCTGCTATGTGATGCTGTTGTCTTTTAAGATACAAACAAGCATATTTGAAAAATACACTTTTGATTCAGCCATGTAGGCAGCCTTTAAAAGACATGATGGACTGATCAGTTAAATCAGTCTGGGAAAGTAATAACAGCTGCATATACAATAAAAATAATACATCAAAGAAATAAACTATTGAACATGAAGAAATTACCACAATTGTATCTTTATTTCATTGTACTTTACCTGCACTATGTGCTGCTCCAGGAGCAACTTTAAGTCCTCAAAGTTTTGTACCTTATGGAATGTAAGCTAAAATAAAAAGGAAAAAAATCATTACCTAAAACTGGAAGAACACTGAAATACCAACTTTTTAGCACACACAAGCACAAATGCATACAGCAGAAAAAAATGTTCTGGTTGTCTCTCTGGACTCTGGACAATAATGTATGTAAATATACATATTATGTACAAATAAACATTGCATCAAATTATAGAATCAGACAACTTGTTTAAGTTCTGCCTAGTGCAAACAGTTTCTTCGAGTTTTGAAGGCCTGGGCATTTGAAAGGATAAAATCTGTGGATGGTGTGAAACTTAGTTAGCCTTAGCTTCACCTAGTGCACTTCACAACCAACAAGGGAGACTGTATACACCAATTAATGCAGGCTTCTTTAAAGAGCTGCCAATAAAATTTAAGAAGCATTTTGAATACATTCAAAATACTTCACATTGCATTCATAAAGGCTGCATGAACCACAAATCTGCATTTGTTGATGAATCCAAATTGTTCTTTATTTTTTATTTTTATTTTTATCTTCATCTATTAATTCATTGACTGGTTATAGTCTTATCTTATCTTCTTCAATTACCAAGGCATGTACAGCACATAAAATCAATCAGTTGTTTGATATTTCAAAAAAAAAACTTTACATTACCATATTTGGCAAGTCCGTCCCTATAAAATCAATATCAATGAAATAATTGGATTGGATGAAATAAAAATGGATTTTGAACACCTTTTTTCAAAATGGTCATTTAAGTAGGTTTATTCATTTTCCTACTGCTATGCTAATTAAACTCTTCTTAATGTATACTCTATCCACTAGAGTTGCTTTGGACTTCAGGAATTAGCCTTAGCAATTTTGAAAGCCAATGAATATGAATTATATACCTACAGAATAAACAGTTAAATTGTTAAAACGTAACAGGTTATATCTGCACCACTCTAAGGTATGCGCAGATGATGAAAATGAATTGCTTATGATAGCCATTGATAGTCCTTTTTCAAACTGTCAAAATAAGTATACATTGTCAAAATTGTCAGTGATGGTGTAGGTGAAAATACTGTTCAATTGCTTTTGTGAAATTCAAAATGGCAGAAAATGAGCCCCTGCCTTCCTAAAGCGTGCATGGTCCTGTGTGTCAATGATAGTCTTAGAGATGTTGTATTTTACAAAAAAGTAAATACATGTAAGTACATTTTGCAAGTTTTATGCGTTGCAAATTTGTCATGAAAGCCAAAAAACATTGCTTATTGTGCCACCACAAGGCCAACCTGATGCCAGATTAAGTGTGTGTACTATTCTTAAACATCTTTTCAAACAAATTTTTTTGTTTGAAAAATTGATTCCAAAATGTCACAAAGAATACTGAACTTTTTACATGAAAAAATTGCTTTGAATCATTGCCCTTAATGGATTGGCTCATGAGAGAAATCTGTAAATATCTTTTAAAGATACCCAAACAAGAAATTAATCCAAGTCACATGTCAATATGCCTGTTTCAAGAGTTCTACTGCCAAAATGATTAAAATTTAATGGCTGGTAGGACCCATATTTTTAAAATATATCAACATCACATTCTGAGACTTGCTTGCATGGGTTGTGAAGGACACATATAGGAAAATTCATACTAACATCACAATAAAAACTGATTTGCACAATCTATGTACAGCAAATAGTGCAACTGATCACCTTATTCTTGAGCAACTGCTTCTTGAGCAGTTGAGCTTGTTCTTGGAAGGCAATCCCAGATGAATTGCTGCTAGCC
Source organism: Megalops cyprinoides (assembly GCF_013368585.1). Classification (NCBI taxonomy): domain Eukaryota; kingdom Metazoa; phylum Chordata; class Actinopteri; order Elopiformes; family Megalopidae; genus Megalops; species Megalops cyprinoides. Next base: position 804,609 of record NC_050584.1, read on the forward strand.
CTAGTTAGATGCTAGACAATACTGAATGCCAGTTTCTGTTTTTCAGAGTTTTGCTGAGTTTTATCAGAATTACAACCACAAACAGCCTGGGAGATACTGCAAGCCACCAAGCCTAATTTGGAACAAATGCACGGTCTCCTTTCCCATGTCCTGTCCCTTGTATTCCTCACTATCTCTCCAACCTCTTGCTCTCTCTTGCTTTGTGTGTAATGTCTATAGTCAGGATCTGAAATTAATTTTTGGTACACCAGCCAGGGTAGTTAGTAGATGAAAAAATTCAACAGTTACATTTTTTTTTCATAAGCCAAAATAAGTTACTGCATTAAAAAAAAAAAAAATTGTACAGGACTATTGTGTAACAATGCAACTAGTATGTGCAGTTCAAGTAAAGACAAATTTAATTCAAAATAAGCACTCTGATTTCAACGTCTTCATCAGACTACTTGTCATTAAACAATATATTTTATAAAAACCACAGATATGTGAAGAAATTATGATATTTTTCTGAATCAACCCTCCATGGAATTTTCATATTACAGCTGACATTAATCTTCCTCAATGAACAACGCTTTTCATTCCTGTATGTGTTCCACAGTGACAGGGCTTTCTTTTCCTCCAATCTACAAAGAGGTTATTCCGTTATTAGTTATAACTTGAAAATTCATTGATAATTAGCGTGGTTGCCCGAAGGACAAGCACACTACTGTTCTTGTGTCCCTTATTATTATTATTATTTATTCTTTTTCTAGCTAATGTTCCTATGGCTCAATTGGTAGAGCATGGCACATGCCAAGGTTGTGGGTTTGATTCCCAGGGAACACACATAATAACAAACTGTATACCTCCAATGTACTGTAAGTTACTTTGGATAAAAGCATCTGCTAAATGAATAACTATAATGGTAGCTCCAACTCCGCATAAACCATTTGTGCTGCAGATGCCAAACCAATGCCAAATCGACTGGCTCTACATGCATGAATCATACATAAAAATGTAGGAAAAATTCTGATTCTGACAATGCCTTCAGACCAGCGCTGTGACGAGCGGTTTTTGAGTTATGAGCCTAATTAGTCGCAGAGTGCTGCAGCCGCTCTAAGCCACATGCTTAGCCACAGGCTGCAGAGCTGCGTGAGACACAGAGGGAGGGGGATGGCCCATAAGACAAACAGATACAAAAACTTTGGACACGTGCTTATGCACATACACGTTAATTCACACACATATATGCAGTCAGAGAGATTGAAAGGCAGACAGCAGCTCCAATAGTGATATTAACCCTTTCGCATGTAAGTTATAAAATATTTCCAACTGCCCCCCAGTGTGACTTATTTCAGTTCGTCAGGGCCGTGGGAAGTAAGGGTGCTGCGGGTGCTGCAGCACCCCCTGTTGGACAAGGCAGACATCACAGCACTCTCTGCCAGATGCAACAAAAATAAACATATTAAAACATTTTAAATAATTCTCCTGTTGTTATTTTGAGGACGTTTTACGAAATAATTAGCAATACTGAATAATTATTAATTATCAAAATAACGCCAAGCATCATGGTCAACGGACGTCACGTAGCCTAGTCATCAAGTAGCTAGTAATGTTGCATCATTCAAGGTAGCTAGCTATCACAATGGCACAGAAATGAATTTCGGATTTCTTTGGTAAACCCCCAGCTTCTAAAAAGAGCACAACGGAAGACCAGCGGATCCAGGAAAGCATCCCGTCGCTGACCAGCACTTCCAGTGGCGGCTGGTGAGCTGGAAACAGGGGAAGCCAAAACGCTACCTTTAAATCTATCATTACTTTCAACTTGTCCCCCTTATCCTCCTTGATTAACAATAAAACAAATAATTCACAGAAAAATCGACACCAACCGCTTAATTCAAATAATTGATTATGCTCGCCAAACAGCGCAGATTGTCTGAAATGTGTGTGCTATTGCGAAAGCTGCAGCATGAGATTTTTTGTTTGAGATTGCTGCTGTTACTGCTCTGCTGTCTTTCTGACACCGCTTTTATTTATTTGTCTTATTTTCTTTTAAGTACACCTGGAGAGGTCATGCAAAATTTCATTGTACCTGAGCATAATGACAATAAAGATCATTCTATTCTATTCTATTCTAAACTCCCCTCAACTTTACTCCTGAATTGTGAAAAGTGTCTGAATTTCTCTGAAGCCTGTTAGCTATCTGTAGATATGCGTAAATATTTCACTCACTGGGGACAGAATAGCAAGTGACATCAAAACTCACAGCAATAGCCTACCCAACAAACAAGCTAACCACCCAACAGTCCAAACAACATACATAGGACAGTGACAATACACACACTCGCTTACTTTCCACGACCATCTAAATGTAGCCTACATTTCATGTCTTAATCTGTTATGAAAACAATCAATTGGCCCATCCTACACAAATGGCCTTCTTTTGTTATTGATGAGGGGACTGGTTCAAAAATAACTGCACCACTCCAGCAGCAGTGACCCTCATCACTCCACCCTCACCACTAATGCAATATGGTCCATATATTTTGCCAGACATGAACATTTTGAAGATTAATGAACATTTTGGCTGAAGTAGACTCTTCCTCACGCCAGCAGTCCAACAACAAAGCTGGGTGATATGTCGTACTGATTCCGATTACAGACACTAAAATGAGAAGGCACAGCACTAGCTGACATTTTTACTTTAAGTGCACTTTTAAGCAATGACTGACTCGTATTTTGGAAGCGTCTTTGGAAAGATCTTTTACTCAAATATATAATGCTTTACATTACATTACATTATATTAATTTAACAGAAGTTCATAACCAGAGCAACTTCCAGCACAATAGAACATAAGTGTATCCATTCAAGTTGAATGAACAACAGTGTCAGACCAGGCTAACAACACAGTGAGTGTGAGCATATAACACTATTCAAACCCTAGCCTTCCACCAAGCAGTACAGTACATTTCGGTTCGTTACGTAACGGTTTGGTACGGTAAACCCTGGTACGGCTTGTGTCTCCACTGCCAACCGTACCCTACTTAATAGGTAGGGCGTATGCTGGATGGCGATTGCTGCGTCAGCTAGGTAAGTAGCGTGACATCATAAAAGTGCGTGAGGAACGCAACACAGCAGAGACGGTTGATGATCTTTTGTGTTTGTATTAGGGCTGTTAACGCTCGTTCGCAATTAATCTGGAAACTTTAACGCGTTAATGTTTTAAGACAAATTGATCATATTATCAAGCTTGACTGCAACTTCCTTCCATAATTCCGCGCGGATATTTACCTGGCTGAATTACTGAAAGGCATGGCAAACGCAGATGTGCTGAACGGCAAATTTTGTTTTAACCCTTTCGCATGTAACTTATTTGTAATTTGTTATAGGCAACAGCAAAAGACAGTAAACAGTGGTTTATTTTTATAGGATACCTCAACATTCCAAGTAGACTTAACAGGCAAAATATTTACGTAGAGCTGAGCCTCTGCATCCAACACAGACTTAATATTATAATTATCACGTCTGTAACTGAAGTCAGTAGCAGTTGTCAGTTTTATTTTTGAGCCAGTCCCCACATCAATAACAAATGCAAGCAATTTGTCTCAGATGAGTCGATTAAGTTTTCATAACAGATTATTATACATCAAACGTAGGCTATTTTTGAGCCAGTCCCCACATCAATAACAAATGCAAGCAATTTGTCTCAGATGAGTTGATTAAGTTTTCATAACAGATTATTATACATCAAACGTAGGCTATATTTGGAAAGCAAGGTTGTCAATTGTCACTGTTATTTTCATATGTTGCAAGGACTGCTGGGGTTCGCAAGCTGACTGGATTCTGTAGACTACTGCTGTGATTTTTGATGTCATTCATTACGGCTGCAAAAAGAGTCCACCCATCTCTAAAACGTTAGTTGTACTGTGAATGGATGAATGTGCAATTGAAAGGTTACAATGAACAGAAGTAAGGAGTGCATATGTAAACACTAGTTTACTCTGTGACATTAACATGAAAAAAACAAGGATGTCTCAACAGCCCGATTGGTATGTTAGCTATCTTGGCAATTGAACAGTCAATCCAGCAGCATAACATTAAGGCTTTAATGTATCACGAAACCAGGCTGGGTTCTCTTAAGAAAACTAAAATCCATCTACACATTTACATCCTCTATACTGGCCTTATAGTCAAATGAAGAAAATGAGTTTCCTGAAGTAGCCTTCCTGTGAAGTAGCTGCCCCCAGATTGCTCCTGTTTTGACTCTGTGAAATGTCAATGCTCAATTGAATATTAATTCAAATATCAATGTCGATAGGCAGGTTTTTGGCTGTGGCATTCAGTTTAACCAATTGTTGGTTGAGAATATTATTTGTCTTATCCTACCTACAACAGGTACCCTCAATGGACTGGCTTTGTATTGTTGTCTGCTATAGACTAAAACAGTACACATACACTGAAGATTTCTCGTCACAGCATTTGTATGCCTGCCATTTCTAGGTTCCAATTTCATATTTTTCTCATTTTCTTTTAGGCTGCTTTGTTCAGGTATAATGTTAATGCCTACAGATTCTCAAATTACACAGTGAAAAAAGTATAAACAGTACTACACAAATAAAAGTTGTATTATTATTATCATTACAGCTGTCAATAAATACTGACATCCAAACTGTCGGTGTGCAGGCCAAGTTTCAAAATCAAAACCATTTATACCAATTATTAATCAAAAGTACTAGGGTGGTTGTGTTATCTCCTGTTGTGTTATGATTTCTGCTATGGCTAAATGACAAACAGTAAACAATGAATTTTTCTACCATCGTACCATTTCCAGAATTCCCTCAGATTTATACCTTCCTGTAGGGATGAAATGTTGTCTTCCTGACGATCTGTAACACACAGAAACCAGAAAAGTAAATGAATAGCTGAAAAGGACTTCATATTATTCTAAAACCTTATGTTGTTTCATTGAAATCTAATATATTTGCATTTTTATAATTTTTTTTTTTTAAAAATACATTTATATCCCAGGATAGCTCATATTTTGAAATATATTTTGAAGTACTTCAAAGTCCTATAGAAAAAGTATTCAAATATCATAAACTTACATTGCAACAGTTGCCGTTTTCCCTTCTCCTGCTCTCCATAGGATTTCAGCCATAGCTAAAACAAGGCATCTGCTTCGTGCAACATTTGAAGCTTGCAATTTCCTATAAATATAATAAATGCAACACACAGATTTTAACACAGAAAGCCAGACAAAGAAAGAATTCGATATCACTTCAATGTTTTGCATAATTAACCATTTTTCATGTCTATACAGTATGATTAAATATTGTCAAAGCTTCCTATGTCACAGATATTTTCAGTCAACAAGGATTTCAGTATGCTAACCTTTCAAATGCAAAGTCGTGCTTTTCTGAAAATCTGACAGCATTTTTTATATTAAAACAACATTGTTGTCATCCAATCCAAATAAACATGGAAAGTATCCTAAACACAACAAAGGGTTAAGTCTTCTCCATTTCACTGTTGGCTGACAATATTCACTTTCCAAAAGCCTGGAACAACAGCTAAATCCTGAAGAGCAAATAAACAGCCAATTCCTTTGACAGAAGCATAAGAGCTCCACAATGCCATACTTTGAATAGATTTTGCTGGGCTTCCAGTATGAAACTGGGTAATGGTATTTGGTGAATTAAGAACTTACTGACAGTTTGTCTCTTCAAACAGAAGCTTTTGCAGAACACAGGCCTGGACTGAAGCCAACACTCCACAGGGGCCACCCTGGAAAAACAATATATCCTTATTACTTGAGTGTTGTCTTTTTTTCAACAAGATACTGAAAATTCAACTGCAATTTACACAGTGACATAGCAAGTTCTGCCTTCTTGAGTCTTACAGAAGAGATGCACTTCAAAAGGAGAAAAAATGATCCAGTAATTGTTTTTTGCTCTTTTCTGTACCATGTCATTGATGCTTCAAATCACAAAGTCTCCAAACTGATCTTGAAATATTGCTAGAATTATCCTTTTCTATTTCAGAAAAAGGGTCAGTAAAAGCTGGTGGACACATTACTATTTACTCTCAGCTTTAGCACTTTTGCAATAAATTTGCTACAATTCTTGCATAAATTCAGTACCAGCACGCTGAAATTGTACCTCAGCTTTACCCCTATGATCACGTGGTGTGTTAGATCCAATGAATATTTGCTCGTCTGCACACTTCATGGCGAAATGGATTCTTTATTTGTACTGGACTTGCACCATTGGGCTCTTTGCATAATCAGCAAATTAACTGCTTTTTATTGCTTTCTTTTATTGCTTTCTTAAGAAAAATGATGCTGGCTCTGCCGTGTCCTCTGCAGTAACTGCAGTGGAACTATACATTAAGATGTGGTAGGAACATGACCATTCATTTAGTTCATCCACAAACCTGCTACAACAACACAACAGAAACACAAAAAGTAGAATAAAACAACTAAGAAGCATGACAGAGATGGTTATGGGTTTGACTTAAAGGGCATTAGCAGAAATCTTCACGGCAAGATCTGACCCAAGCACAGAGGTGAGGACAGGGCAATGTGGTACAACAGCACAAAAAAACTGATGCAGGTGAGGGTGGCAAGTGCTATGAATGTAGCATGTAATGTAGCATGTAGCGTCTGAAATAATAACAGCCTAACAGACATAAAAACTCCATAAATATAGTGGGCAACTGGTATTTATTTTAAATGTTACACCAAATTCAACTGTTTTGTGACGGGTAGGTTCTCCATTAACCTCATTACTAATGGAATAACTGCTCTAAAGAATGTTTTCATACAACTCATGGTTTAATTATTTAAGTAATTTAATAAATCAGAAACCCACTGTTGCATCCAAACCATAGTGTCAGTAGTGTTCTTGGACTATACAAACAATGTTCTCTGTATCAGCATTAAACACAATAATACATGGCTATGGATTGTGAAGTGTGTTAGTGTGTTGGTTATGTATCAATCATGCTAAAATATCTATCTTGTCCCTGTTAAAGTAAAAATGATGGGAAATGAAATGCTGTATTATTCTACTATTAACCCTATGCCCTGTCTTGTAGGATCTGTAATAAGTATCCTCACATGCCATATATAATTTTGTTCAGAACCAATTTCTCTAATGTAAAATGGCATTAAGGAGCATGACCATGACTTGAGAAATCTGATATTTCATTTTATATGAGGTAGAAGAATAATCATCAAATAATAATCATTGCATTTTCTCTTGTCATCTACATAGTCAGCTTAGCTAAGAGAGATGTACATCTGAAGACACTTCTGCTATCAATAGGTGCAAATTGTGGCTTTGCTGTATACAATCCTGTCGTTTACTGATATGCGATTAAAAATCACATCAGACTCATGTTCTGGTACATAGCAAAAAATGTCCTAATATCCCATGAAAGACCAAAATATTAAACAGAGATAATTGGAGTTCTTTTTGAAGTAAACAGGACAACCGCCCGTGATGCAAAATATCGACAGACTGCTGCTTTTGCTGAACCAATTTTATGGTTACCATTGATGTATTCGACACACTGAAAACAAAAAGCCTCTTGTACACAGGAAAATGAGGTATTCTGATATGGCCACAATTTGAGGCGTCTGGGTTGTAAAGGTTAACAGGGTAACATATATACTATTTTTTAATACTTATTCCTTTTAAACAATCCTTTTTAGAATCACCAATTGCACATTATGCTTATCTCACCACAACCACCTCTATAGTTGTGAGGGTGCGTGGAAGGGAGACCAATATAATTCTATGATACATTTGTAGGTGCCACTCCATCCCTATTCCCAGCAGAACAATGACAATTTATTACACCACTGTAGGCTCCTGGTCATTGATGGCAGGTGAAATTGCTGGGTGAAACCCAGGCTCACATGCACTCAAGACAAGCGCTTCGCCGACTGAGCCACTTGGGAGCCCACAGCTGCAATTTTTACCAAATGCTAATATGAATTAGCAAAATCCACTACGTGTATTTGCAATCTGCATTATTTATTTGTACCTTTAGAATACGGCCCCATACTACACAGTCCTTGCACTAAAATCCTTCTCTTCCGGCTCAATGATCTGTTGAATGAACACTATTTCTGCACAGACAACAGCAGCATAATACTGTATCATACACCCCCATACCCTGTTCACAATTAATCATTTCAAATGCATAATTACAGTAAAGGTAACTACCTTTTTCTGTACAATACCATATCTAACAGCAGGGATGTCTGAAAATGTAAAACTCTGAGCTTTCCATTCTTCATTGAAACACTTCATGCTAGAGCCAAAGAGGACCTCCTTTAGGGCCTGCAATAAAAAAATAAGTCACTCAGAAGGTCAAAACACATTTAAATAAAATAAAATAGAAGGATGTGATTTATTCAACTACATTTTCTACCAAAAAACATGAAATAAATTATACAATAAATGATAATAAATATAAATATAATAAATAAACACTTACAGTAGCAGTGTCCTGATCAATAGGATGTGAACTGACAGGGGTCTGAGGGTCACAGGAAAAGACAGGTACCCAGGACACCTCACAAAGCTCCTCTTCGGCATTGATATCATCTGCTAATCCATAAAGCCAGTTATTTAATTGCAATTACTGAGACTTTTGCATTTAAATATATTTAAATATATAAACATGAAATATGATACAGTATTTCAGGACACTTTAGGATAAATGTACATTTGGAAAACAATTACCACAGTGCACTTCTAAAAATCATTCAGGTTTTATCGGTACTGTGCATTTTTTTCCACATCCTCACTTCAGTATTTTTCAGTTTTTGGGATCCAGGCTTAACTTGCACACCCAAAGCGACGTACAAAAGTGCATACAAAGGGCAAACAGACACAGGCACAAGAGCAAGATGTGTACAGGTCATACAAAGCAGATAGTGCTGAGGCTGAGCACAAGGTCAGTGTAGCGAGGCAGAGCTAATCTGATCTAAGGATACATATATCAAATGCAAACAAGGGACGAGGAAGTACCGCTATGCTACCTAGGTAAAACGTGCTACAAATACAAGGTGAGAGACAGAGCTACAAGTACAAGCCAAGAATCTTAGGTCAATAACATCAAAATGGCAAGGGTGTCAGTCCAGGTAGAGTCTGAAGAGGTGTGTCTTTAGACCACGTCTGAAGGGTTGGATTGAAGAGATTGTTCTCAGGGGGGTGGGAAGTTCATTCCACCATTGGGGGACACTTTAATACAATGTTGCTGTGATTGCAATCTGAGACGGAGATGCCCTGCTGTTGCTCCAAGGTAGACAAAGGTGGGCTTCTGTCATGACCATCATCATACGGGAGCTTGCAGTGGCAACAGCACAGCTATGAACAGCTATGAGCTATGTTTCTGACCTCCCAAAACCCAGACTCAACTATGACAATAGGCCTATTAAAGTGATTAATGCACAGGAATAAATGATCCATTACTCCAATATTTTATTCAATTATTTGAAAATTACCCTTCAACACAAATTGGATAGAACAATTGGAATCACCAATTGTTCTATACTAAGGCTCACCTCTCCACAGCACTGTCTATCATAAGGCAGAAGCACTGAAGTGAGATGAAAGTAATCCTCTTACACACCTGCACACATCTAATGGCTATTTATCACACTATAGGTCCCACAGTGAATCACCGTGAAGAAATTACCATGTTGGATAAGTGCATCACCACTGGCGTCATCTGAGCAACTTGCTGGCACTGCACAAGCAATTAGAGTGTGTACCAGTGGTGAAACAGGTGACTGTAGCCTAAGGAACCCACCATGCCCCAGTGGACTAGAGCTAATTGTATTCCACAAACACTGATGCTCAGACATTGTTGGTAAATGACCCAATTCAGAATGAAACCCAGATCAGAACTGTAGGGCTGAGTAATATGTTGATTGAGCAATTTAAATGGCTGAGCCACTCGGAAATAATGTTTTTAATCTGTAAGGCTGGGAATACCCTGTATGATTTTACAACAATTTTGTAACTCTTCATTTGTGGCCAGTCATTTTTTAAGGTAGTAGTGATATCTTTTAGCAAGGATTAGGCATCAGTACTTGCAGTTTGATGAGGTCAACAACATATGATTAATTGTCCATGTGTCCTTCCAACCATATTACGGTGCTCCACTGAAAAGTCTGGCATTTTTTGTCATTGCTCATGTAGTAGACTAGACACTTCCAAGTGACCACTGTCACTAGCATAACAGAAGCTTAGAGTACAGATCAAAACACATAAAAAAAATAGCAGTCTCTTTGATATCTCATGTAACTGTCTGAAAAGGTTGTGAAAGAGGCAGAAAAAACAGCTGCTGGAGAGAAATAGCAGTCACACTTCACAAGCTGTTAAATAAATGCAAAATAGGAAGCTAGCTTAAAGCTAATGAAACAATGGCATTTCTAGCCATATAGGCAAGGAGGTGAGTTGACAGCATTGACAAACTTCTGCCTGTTCACCCATATGTGGGTGTATGAATCAGTGTGTGAGGGAAAAGTACAGCAGCTAGACTATGGATGGTTAGCCTACTATTAGCTTTTCAGTGCAAAATACTGCCAATAGGCTGTTACTCCTTGGTTGCGGTAAAGTCATGTATCGTCAGACAGCGTACCCGCCATCATGTCAGCGATTTGGAATGCTCTGTTAAAAATAAAAACGTAAATAAACCTGCTGAACTTCACACAGGTGACATAATTCTTAGAATTTAGAATGAGAATAAAAAGTACCACCCTCAACAAGAGGTGTCTTTTCCATATTTGCCTGTTTTGTCAGCATTGGCAAAATTTGCAAATAAGTCAACTCACGATACTATTAAATTGGAAACCAAGCAGCACTTTGGGTTTCTATATAGCTACATGACAGTTGTTGTTACGATTACTCTTGCTCATGTAGCAGCAGAACAGGTAGGTGAATGACTAAACTGAGTGTCAAAGAACATTAAGAAATTCAGACCCCTGTTTTAGAATTAATGCCTGATGTGACATAATACAAGGCAGGACTAATGGTTATTAGGGGCTGGCCTCTACACTCTAAGCTCTTGTAGTATTAAATAAAAACACAAACATAACATTTTTGGCAAACACTGAAATGTGGATAATTTCATGTGTAATGGCAAACATACCTAATATCATGGTGGTCATCTGAAGATCATCCACAGTAGCTGCAGTATTTCTGAGGAAAAACAAAAATATTTATTCATTTACTTATTTTCACACAAAATATTTCACAAAATTGAGAAAAAAAACGGATACCCCATGTAATTTGGAAAATCATACCCTACGTAACTACGTACAGCACTGCAGTTATGGTCTGGGAACTAGAGCTGACTAGGTGAGACACTGCTATTGTACCCTTGCCCATTCCTTTATGTGAATTCAGTTCACAAAATTCAGTTGAAGAAATGGGTTATTTATAAAGTGGCGTTAGGATCTACATTCTATTGCACATTTACGTACTTGCTCAAACCACGTCAAATACAGAGCTATATGGTCTATCTGGTCCACACCAAATGGTCCACAGGAACTGTCTTCGAACAAAGGGTCATCATCATATCAATGCATGTAGTTCACTGTCATGCCACTCTGCCAAAATGCAATCAACAACTGTTGAGCTATGGCCTACTCACACCTGGGTATTTATATAAGTGCTCATCTGAGCATAGACAGTCTTAGTTTGGGCACTGTTTGAGTGCATAACTGGCTCCTGGGAAATAAACTTTGTCTCTGCTAGACCGGTCTCATCTGATTCATGCTTCTGTCCATTCCACAAAATAGAGCCTCACATCTGGGGCTCGTCTGGGATATACGACTGGAGGATCAGACATCCGGACCCCTGGATTGGTTCAGGCACCCCTAAAAAGAGGTAGGCAACATTCCTATCAGTTATCCTCTTCTTAGTATTATCCACCATTCCATCCGGTCAGGTCTGTCTGTGACACAGTCCGTACATCAAGTGAGTGAACTGTTTTTTTTGTGTTCTACGTTGATAACCATATCCATCCAAACTTCTAAACTGTTGTGAGACTAGGTTTATTCCCCAGTAGTTAGGGGTTAGAATCCCAGTGGTCTTTCTTTTTATTGTTTGTTTGTCTGTCCTAAGGGTTAAGAGTCCCCAGATTCACAGATTCAGATTCCCCACAGATTCTGTCTGGGTTCGAGTCCCAGTGGTTTTTATTTTTATTATTATTTGTTTGTCTGTACAGATATATCAATAATTTAGGGTATTATTGTGAATCAAGTCTCCATGAGATTACAACTGCATGACAACTGACATTCATCTTCTTCAATGAGCAATGCTTTCCACTCCTGCAAGTGCTCCACAGTGACAGGCCTTTCTTTTAATCCAATCTACATCAATCTATCAATTTTGATTCAAACTTTTTGATAGCTCATTGTAATTCACTCTGTAATGCATTCATTCTGTCTATATCATAGGGTTCATAATGTAAAGTAGAACTGTACTGTATTTTCGAAAGGCAGTTCACCTATATATTAGATATATACATTTAACAGACACTTTCATTCATGTGGGATGGAGTATCATGCCAAAGAGGGCAGAGGAACAGAGAGCGGTAAAAAATGTATAGTTCAAGTGAGATTTGACACCACCCACCACAGGGGAAATACATTGGTCTGGAGTCATGTATTTTAATCTTTGCATTAATAACCCACCCAACAGACTGCATTTATAGGAACACTTCCAGGTCAGCACACTTCCCCCACAGTTATTGCATACCAACAGCGATTTCTGCATTCCAATTATCTATGCTTGATTAAAAACTTGCTCCCTCCACTCCGTTCATACAGAAGCATGGGAGAGTTTCCAACATATCCCATAAAAAGGCCAATGCTTTTAAATCAATGTGGGGGGGGATGGAGGGCTTCCCACAGCACCTGCTGTTCAACTGAGGGACAAGTGTTCTTGTGGACAAAGTAATTTGTTGATGGTACATATAGTGATAACAAACAACATCATCATGCAATTATGATATTGTGGTGTTGTTTGTCAAAAGTCTCCCGAGTTATGGTACCACATGCCATACTTTTTTAATATGAAAGAAATGTGCACAATGAAAATGAATAGTGTGCAGTTTGATATTCCTAATTGCTAACCAACACAACGGAAAATTTCCATCACACAAGGGAATTGTTTAAAGATTATTAGCAGTTGTTGTTTTAAAATTGTAATATCTGACATGAGAAATCACGCTCACTTATTGCAGGGGGAATGGGTGAATTACATAGAACAGCACTGCTGCTTTAACTGCTGCCATCCAGAGTTTACCCACCTATTTACCCTACTTATCCCTGACCAGATTTGTTATACATTGCTGACAGCTTAAACTCGATAAAGATAATATGCTCAACTTCCTTTCAAGAATGGAAATGGATAAGAAAACAACAACATTCTGTTGTTTCATTAATTAGTTATTGTTAAAAACTTAAAAGAGCCACTCATTGTTTGCTAAACCTGCAGATACAGCATCCTTTAATGATATTTATTGTTATAAAAAATGTTGAAATTTTGATTCATTAGAACTCCATTGGACAGCTTTCTCATTGCAGAAATTTAGACATGCACAACACAGCCAAATGTAATTCACCACTCTCTTCTTATCAGATCTAGCTCATTTAACAATACCTAAAATCCTAAGCAAAATAGTTACCTACTGTAACCCTTAAAGAAGGTAATGAATTTATTATAATGCAGACAACTTCACTCCTCACCACGGTTCAACATTAAGATTTTGATCAGACAGGTGGGTCAGAAATCTATTTGTCAGAACTAAATGTCTACATGCCTGGATATGGCATAGTTCAAATGTAAAATAAAGCATCTAGCCAAGTGTTAGCTAGTCGGGAGCTAATGATTATGGTATGGTATGATGGTATATGATTCACGTTTGCAAAAGAGGTAGTGTAGAGTAATTGTTTCAGACACATACTGCTAGCAATTGTATAGGCTGTAAATACAGAGCTGTAAAGCTGAAGAAATGTAAGCACTATCTAATGTAAGCCACCTATCTCACCTGCACAAGTTATGAGAGGCAAGGGCACAATCAACCCAGATTATGCTGTACAGCCCTCCTCTTTCTGTTAAATGCATTTCATGAAACACTACCTATATTCTCAAAACAGTGAGGGCTAACCGCCCAACAGCAACACATTTCCTCACAACATTCAACTGAGTGTGGTTAACCAAAATGGATTACAGTGTTTTCTTTGAATGCTATCACTTTCATCTTCATTTGGTCATTGTTCAATCTTCTAGACTGAAAATGTCCCTTTACAGTAAGTCTTATAGTCATTTGGGCACTGAGGAGTGTGGTAGCCTGTGGCTATAGAAAACTTTAGCTGCTATAAACTTGCTGTTGTCTCATTTCCAGGTGGACTGTACCTATTTGGTTGCTGCTCTAAATGGAGCAGGACAGTTTCGAATCAACTTCATGACCCTGGTTCCTAACCTTTCTGCTCAGCACCCATTTGCATGGTGCTGTAGTTTATGTCCGCTGAGGCAACCTAACAATGCACTTCCTCATAACTCCCTGGTCATCCCATTCTACATTCTCTCCCTCTCTCTTTCTTTCCCCCTCTTTCTCTCCTCCCATCTGAGAACAAATGCCTCTATGATACTGTTAGCAGCAATGCTGACCATTCACAATGAATATGATGCCTGGACCATTGCTGCACCATCCACTCTGAGTAGGAGGGTCCCCACTCATAACCTGAGGCCAATATTTTCATCCCCTGTCCACCATGGTATGGAACTATTCTGATAAAGTGTTGAGATACACCAATACCTAGTGTTATCTTTTCCTTTATTTTCTAGGAGTCTCGTGACTGCCTTTTTCCAGGGTCAGGGTCTAATCTTCCATTTTTCCCCAATTCGACTGGAATTTTTGATTCCTTCCGGGGAATGCACTATATGTCGTGTTTTGTGACAGGATTGTGATCTGGATTGTAATGCACTATAACAAATAAAATTTGATTGATTGATATGAGGTTACAGGGAGCTGCACAGTGTTGTTGAAAAACTGAATATTTGTTTCATTCTAGTATTTTGGAAGCCCGGTACATATTTACTTATATCTATTATATATTTATGTCTGTTGGCATTGGCAGACACTCTTATCCAGAGTGACTTATGGTGGCAGTGTAGCATAGAGGGTAAGGAGCAGGGTTTGTAATAGAAAGGTTGCTGGTTCGAATCCCTGCTGGGGCACTGCTGCTGTGCCCTTGGGCAAGGTACTTAACCCAGAACTGCCTCAGAAAACTGTATAAATGGACAACATGCGGAAAAAAAAACTGTATCCTATGTAAGCCTCTCTGGATAAAAGAGTCTGCTAAATGCCAATAATGTAATGTAATGGAAATTAAAATTAAAATGCATAATTTCAATGACCAGTTACGTTTGAATATCATCACGACACATCATCAGGTAGAGACAAATGTGTTTTGCCACTGTTAGCTAGCTAGCTATCGTTCCCTCGGATGCAGTGACACAAAATGGATTGGTTTTTGAAACGAAAAAGTGTTGTGGGAAAGCACAGTGTGTTGAATGTGGTGAAATCCTGTCAAATGAGGCGCTAAACCATCTGTCAGTACTCCGGCCCCCTAGTTGTTGTTTTGGTGTTCTCCCCATCTGTCATTGCGGCCCATATGCTTTTGTTTGTTGTTTTTCCTTGTGTTCCAGCCCTGCCCTGCTCTCCGCCCTGTCCCCGCCCACCTGATTACCTCATCACCTCCACCTGCCAGCCCGCCCACCTGCTTCCCATCACCTCGTCAGCCCAGCCCTATATCTACCCTGCTTGTCTCTGCCATGTTTTTTGCCTTTTAGTTTTCCCGTATCGACCCTGCCTGTCCCTTGACTTCGTTCCTGCCTGCCACCTTGCCCTGATTGCCTGATTTGCCTGCCTGTCTGGTTTCGACCCTGCCTGTTCCCGTTTTCGATCCCGGTTTGCTTTCGGACTGACTGCCTGGTTTTCGACACTGCCTGTTCTGTCATATGCGATATTGTTAATAAAGCCGCCTGGAACCTGAAGCTCTCATGGTCTGCGTCTGAGTCCATGTCTGAGCCTTGACACCATCGAAGCTCCAGAGACACTTAAACACAAGGCACCCAGGATATGTTGGGAAACCAAAAGAATATTTCCTAAGGAAAAAAGATAGGCTTCAGGCACAACAGAAAGTCATCACAACATTAACAACTCAGTCAAAAGCCACTTTGAAAGCTAGCTATATGGTTGCTGCTCGTGTAGCTCGTAGCAAGAACCCTTTACGATCGCAGAGGAGCTTGTTTTGACTAGCGCTGTGGATATGTGCCAAGAGTTACCGGGGGAGGCAGCTGCACCCAAAGTTCGGTCAATACCACTCTCCAATGACACCATGAGCAGTGGAATTGTTGACATGAGTGATGACATCGAATGCCATCTTGTGGAAAGAATAAAGGCAAGCCCATACTTTGCCATACTGCTGGACGAGTCGACTGACGTTAGCAATGCCACAAGGACAGTAATCTTCACAAGGATCTACTGTTTTGCAAAGAGCTTCCCACGAGAACAATGACAGATAGTGTAATGCGCTGCCTTGATGATTACTTCACCGAAAAAGGTCTTGAGTGGAAATACTGTACAGGTGTTTGCACAGACTGCGCTGCATCAATGACAGGAATACATCGTGGTGTTGTCAAACAGATCCAAGAGAGGGCGCCAGATGCCAAGTGGATGCACTGTTTCTTACATAGGGAAAGTCTAGCAACAAAGCAGATGTCACCAGAACTACATGGAGTCATGAACGTGGCTGTGAAAACTTAACTATATGAAGAAAAATGCACTCAACTCAAGGTGTTTTGCTGCTCTGTGTGAAAGACTTGATGCAGATCATTTGCAGCTCTTGTACCACAGTGAAGTAAGGTGGCTTTCAAGAGGACGTGTGCTTAATCACCTTTTTGAACTGAGAAAAGAAGTGCACACATTTCTGGAAGAGCAGCACTCCCCTCTTGCTGAGCATTACACTGATAGTAACTTTTGTGCAAAACTGGCCTACTTATCAGATATCTTTGACCAGTTAAATCAGCACAATATATCAATGCAAGGCAGAGGGCTTCAGAGAAAAAAGTTATTCTTTGGAACAGAAGAGTCAAGGAGGGATGATGTGACATGTTTTCACTCCTAAGTGAAACTTTGGAAGCCTCTCCTCATGTCAACATATCCAGTGCTATAACCCAGCATCTGACTCAGTTGTCACGAAAGTTTGCAGACTACTTCCCAGAGGACCCACGACATGGAAACCTTTGGATTTTGGACCCTTTCTCTGTGGATCCTGCTTCAGAAGACACGGCTCTGTCCACTGTGTTGGAAAATGAACTGATGGAACTATCAGCAGACAGCAGCCTGAAGCTTCAGCTCACACAAGTTGACCTTGCTTCATTCTGCATACTGGCTGCCAGTCAATATCCCTCTCTGTCAAAACGGGCAATCAAATTTCTGTTGCTTTTCACCACCACCTGTTTATGTGAGTCAGGGTTTTCCATTGTGACTGTCACAAAATCAAAGGTAAAGGACAAATTGAAAACAACTTTGAATGCTACCCTGCATGTCAGCCTCTCACCCATCCCACCAGGACTTGATCTCATTATTTCCCAGAAGCAAGCCCAAGTGTCTCACTGAGGGTATGCAGAATATTTACTTTGGTCATTTCAGCTGACAGTGGCATAACACATATTTACTGCCCAGTTTATTTTTTCTCCTTTTTTTGTCATGTTATGTTTTTTTTTCTCATTTATTTGGGAAGGTGGTCCTCGGAAATTTTTTAGCAATCAGAAGTGGGCCTTAAGTTACAAAAGGTTGAGAACCCCTGCATTAGAGCACAGTAAAAAATAATGCTGCAGTTATTGATTAAGTACACAACTACCTGGGCCAACTTTGGACGAGCGCCAGATTTGAAAACGCCTGCCTCCCATGTGGACTAAATGAATGCATTTGTACATTGCTGAAATCAACCTGTCACAAATGTTTTCTTCTTTACCTCAC
Source organism: Megalops cyprinoides (assembly GCF_013368585.1). Lineage (NCBI taxonomy): Eukaryota > Metazoa > Chordata > Actinopteri > Elopiformes > Megalopidae > Megalops > Megalops cyprinoides. The sequence continues at coordinate 822,664 of NC_050584.1, forward strand.
AGGTGTGTATAGTTACTAGTGTTGACCAATAAATCGTATTTTCATCATTGAGGTAAATACGTCATTGCAATATGAACATGCGCGATAAACACATCACAAAAGACTGCCTGAAACGCGATGAATAAGAAAAATTTAATTTACACACGCCATGCATTCACCAGGGGCGCCTCCAAGTAAGGGCTGCCTCACAAAAACGATTGCCCACCCCAAGCCCCCCCACCCCCGGCTAGCCAAAAATTTATAATTATTATTTTTATATTTAATTAGGCTATTTTTAGCTTTGTGTTTTTGCATTTCCGCAATTTCAAACTCCACTCCGCAGAATTATCAGACGCTGACCACTATTTCTGTAATGAGAGGACTTGTCCAAGTTCGAACTGGGATTTTATTGTTTTTACTTCAGATTTCAGATTTTTGTTCATTTGTCCTCTTTTAAGATGGATGTGTTTAAGTTGGTCCCCCTAGATTGCTATAAATAAATTAGCTGGCTACGTTGATTGCGTATAGCCTATTAGCCAGTTGGTTACATCACATCATTTAGTAATACTACATCACAATACATTTAGCAATTTAAAACGTAACAATGTTTTTGTTGTTTCAATCCAGATATATTTTGTCATTGCCTTTAATCATGTTTAGGCTAGCTGTTACCCACAATTGCACTGTATGTAGCCAGCTAACATTAAAAAAAAATCACTCAACTCCAAAGATTTAAATCCAAAAATCCAGTTTGTTCTATAGTATTTGGCCATTAAAAGCGAAATATCCAAGTCTCTTTTTGTGAAAACGAATTGCTGTTATTCTTTTTTTCCTTCATTTTTCCATTTTCTGCCCAATTTGGAATGGCCAAATCCCCGAATTTTTTGAATGCCCAATGCCCATTGCACAACCCCCACTGTCAATCCAGGAGAGCATGGACAAGCACGTGCCCTCCTCCGAGACATGTGATGTCAGCCGCTGCTTCTTTTCGCACTGAGGTCCACAAGCTAAGCTAGCACAGAGATGAGTCGGAGGAAGATATTTCATATGCAGCTTTGGCACGTGGACCACAGGCACCTGATCAACCAGCAGGGGTCGCTGTTGCTAATGGGACTGTAGCCCCTGCCGACGTACCCACCCCTATTCCCGGCGGAACGAAGCCAAGGTGTTCCGCCTGTGAACTCCCGGTCACTGTCAGCTAGTGACACGGTCGGGATTGAACCCGGGCTGTAGCGTTCAGTCTACACTCGGAATGAGTGCTTTTACCGACTGAGCCACTCAGGAGCCCATGAATTGTTGTTATTACATCCCCCACCCACACTCAGCATGCGAACATTTGACCTATCAGATGGAGCCCTGGATACATGGGCCATGCATTACACCATTTGGCCAGTCAGATGAAGCCCCAGCTAGCCGTCATCTACCCTCTGATTGATTGGTGTCAATTTGGTGGCGACTTCGAGATTAGCTAGCACGATGGCTGAGTAAGGAGAGAAGAGTGAGGAAAATGTGGTTGATGAAGACCTTGTGGTGAAAAAGAACAGCACTTCTGCTAGGGCTCTGACGACAACCGCATCACGCGTTGACGCCTACCGCGGGGTTGAGCTCATTACCACATCACCACAATTATTTATTTATTTTAAGGCTGTTAACGCTCGCTCGCAATTAATCTGGAAACTTTTACGTGTTAATGTGTTAACGCAAATTAATCATATTATCAAGTTTGACCGCAACTTCCTTCCATAATTCCAGCTCGGATATTTACCTGGCTGAATTACTGAAAGGCGTGACAAATGCAGATGTGATGAACGGCAAATTTCGTTTTAACCCTTTCGCATGTAACTTATTTGTTATGGTATGTAGCGCACCTGTTACCTTATATGGTTTGTTATGTTTTCATTTGTGTTATTAAGTTTCTTATAGATTTCAGTTAGCATTTCCTATATTTTTAGAGTTAAATCGCTGTTTTCTCAAAGCTAAAATTAACTAGAATTTCACCAATTTAGTGTTCTAACTGCACCAGTTTTAGCATATGTGCTAAACGGCTAATCACACCGGTGTGACCTTACGCGCGAAGGGGTTAAAACGAAATTTGCCGTTCAGCACATCTGCATTTGCCACATAAAATAAAAAGACCATAAAATAAAGAATGAGTACATTTCGATTTTTTTGCAGCACTTTATACAAGCAGTGATTGTAGTAGATAGCCTACCGACATCATGAATGTTCAATTATGTTGCATGTTTAAAAACCATTAACCTAACGCTCCCTTACCATCTTCTTATTTGTCATTTGAGTTGAAAAATAATTAAAACTGTTTTAATGCGGCTACATATAGCCTACCTGTTCATGCTGCTTCAGACACCATTATTGTATAGCCTACAGAATTATATGTATTAAAATATAGAATATTAAAATGTTAAATGTAAAAATGTTCAAATGTAAAATATTTGTAAGTTTGCAATCACTTTCTAAGTTGTTAATTCCAGATAGCAGAAGTTAGGGCTGTGACGGTAATGATTTTTTCTTCCTGTGGTAATAAAGCAACAAATTACCATGATTTAGCGGTTCACTGCCCCGCGCCACGCTCCGACCCCCGCGCAACAAGCCAACCAATAACTAAGGTAGTAACTTGCCCAAAGGGGTAGATATTTTTTCCTGATTTTATCTAATTTTCTCTTGATTTAGTGGCCCTACTCTATTTCAATTTTCCCCCTCACACTAACTGCACCTTGTTGGGCGGAGTCGAGGGCCTTGATGATTCTAATGGGAGACATTACAGTTATTTTAAATTGCCATGTTTAATTTATATTTATTTAATTATTTAAGTTGTTTTCCCCAAGATATTTTTTATTTCAAGAGATGTTTTTGTTGAGTTTAGAAGAATATATTTTAAAGGGAGCAGGGGAAATTAAACTTTACTTTCTTACAGTTATAATGTCTTATTTAAATTAATGTTCTCTCTAATTGGTTGGGTATTCATGTGCAATTTGTTCAATAAAAGCAAGCATCAAAATAATTAATTTCATTTCTTCATTCAGTGGACATAGGCTATTCAATGTTTGGGGTCTATGTTAGCAGTGTACCTATTGCAGCAGAAAGACACAGGAACTGTATAGCTAATATGCACACTTCAATATTTGTTTATTTATCGCAAGTCATATCATCATCGCAATACTGAACAATGTTATCGCACACTGCAGATTTTCCTCATATCGTGCAGGCCTATACAGAGTGCTGAGAAGGAACAATGTCCATCTGAAGCAACTGTATGTCCATAAGGACATAAGGCCATATCAGCATACACTAAGTCGTACCTTTCAGTATCTTTTGGAAAAGACCAACTTTTAGGGCAATGTGGGACATTGTGCAATATGCTTTGCACCAGTGGTGTGATTACAGGATACTGGAATAAAGCATATTGCACATATATTCAGCATTATCCTAAAAGTTGATCTCTTCCAGATTTTGGTCTTTTACATATGTTTTACTAAAACACTGGATGTACCTGACCAACATGGGAGCAACATAACAACGTCTGCTGTTACATTACATATATCGGAGAATGGGGTCATCGCCCACATTCCCACCATTGGCCTAACAAAACTGCCCATCTCTTAGCTTTCTTGGAGGTTCTGTACTAAATCCCATACCTGAGAATAAGAGAGCTAGTGAAGACTGACTTGTCACAATGTCAGCTCTCACTGCTCTGCTGTCAGGGTCTGGTTTGCTCCCTGCCGTATAGGACAAACGGAATTTCTCCCACCATATTCCCCATTCCTCCAGCCCATTGAGGATTCATCTCTGTCTTGAGGTGGAAGGTCTAGGACCATCCGCCTCAAGCCCAAATGTTATTGCTGGATGCAATGAATACTGGCTGTGAGGGCATCAGACGAATCAAGAGATGGGTGCACGATGGCATGCACGATGTTTGAGTATGATCAACCACCGAATTTTAAAAACTACATCCTACATCTGACCAGTGCCAGATATAGGATGTAGGATTTTCAGCCAGATGTGGGATCATTTGAAAATTCTAAGATTGAATATGACATTCCACTAGTCTCTGTGGTATGGCCAGTACTGTTCTTCTTATATGTTACCATTTGGTAACAGGACACAATTGTATTTATCAATGAAACTAAGTGAAGCGCTGCATACCTCTCAGCTAAAAGCACGTTTTGAATTTATACAGGACTGGATGACTAACAATTTTGGGCAACGAAATTCAGACAAAACTGAGCTGTTAGTTCAGAAGACCTCAGGAAGTGAGCTGTCTTATGTTGCCTTTAAGTTATTTGGTCACTGTGTCACACATAACCTCTGATAAAAATCAGAACATTTCAACAAAAAACACTCTTTGAGCACATTAGCACAAATACATGACAAAAAAGTCCCTATCTCCTTCAACCATCATCTTATTATGGGGGATTGGACTTTCCACATCCCACCTCATCACTCCATGACAGACGGACTGTTATACAATTAATCAGTCACATACATGTAACATGCCTATTTCTACATATGTCTGTGAGTTTACCTCAGTATTTATCTCAATAATTCTTGTTTTTCCAATTCAGTCTGACTTTTGGTTTTTCTTTTTCTGTTATTCACTGCTGTAAACACTGCTATGTAAGACACTCTGTGGCAATCTAATTGGAAAGAACTCCATACAAAGTAAAAGTTGAGTCAAGCAGAACAGACTTCAGCTAATGAACCTGGATGATGAGCCAGCATAAGGCAATTAGCCCTTAAATAGTTTCATTTTTACCCTGTAATTTACAGTGCCTATAGTTACCTGCTCACGTATTTATATCTCCACCTTCCTGAATAGATTCAGTAATGCCAGTTACCTTTCCCCAATTTCCTTGATTAGACTGAACAGGATGTTATAACTTTGGTGTTACCAAGTGCAATGACCATATCCATGCTTAAGGGACAGATGTATGCCCATTATCAGACAAAACTGACTCTGGCTTCCACCATCCAGTCAGATTGTGGGCAAATGGTGGTGCGAGTTTTGGACCAGTGACAGAACCATGAACCCACATGGAGTACTAGGCCTTTCAGAGAGAAGCTGAGATTTTACCACCAATTCACTAAACTCAGGAAACATAGTTCCAACAGTACACATGGCAATTTGTTGTTGCAGAACACCATATGATAGTGGTTATTATTTGCAGGTATTTATGTATGTGAGAGTGCACACATGACCAAAGAGCAGGTTAAGGTAGTCAAATCAATTTATCACACTGGTTGATTTGAACATTCATTAATGAATTGAACAAATGAGTGAATAAAACAGCAGAGATTATTATGCTGTGTAAGTAAATGTTCAACATTTAATTGATGAACTAATTATGCAGGGTTATTGTGTGAAACTGATTAATTGTGTTTTAATTTCACTGGACTTTGACTGTCTAGTTACCAAAAATGTTGTAGTTGCACATGAAAGTCACTGTGATGCATGACTTATCTGACCTTTTCCAGAACCTAGACGAATGGTAATTTTAGTGGCTGAAGCATACAACTGTGATGTCAGTTTATGTTCAACAACAAAAAAAACACCTTCACAGACAGTTGTACAGTAGCTGCCATCACAATGCAAGCTCACATGGGCTGCTTAGTTCATATGAGAGACAAAGCTTAGTCAGATCTGACTCCATGGTATTTAAAAGCTAGGTAGATAACCACACAGCTAGCCATCTTTATCAAAAAAAAATCGAATCTGGTTTGGGTTGAAATACAAATAGGCGAAGCGCATTCATCATAGTCGCATTCAGAAGTCTGAAATGGGAACATAGCAGAGTTTCACTTAAATACAGTACATTAAATACATCACACATTAAATAGGGTTTTATTTCTACTGAGGGTGAAGGCCCACCAGTTTTGCCTGTGATGGTGCATCAGAATGTATTCTGTTGACTCTTGTAAAAGAACGAACACATAATGAGTGAAATTCATAAAACACACAGAACAAAATAATAAACAGACATCTTACAGTGAAAATACTTCTCAGTATTCACCTTTTCACCAGATGGCACCATCTTTCACCCCAGACATAATCTTTTTCACAGCATGAATTTAGTATCTTTCAGTTAGGGCTCTCTATATGGGCCATACAGCTCAGCTTAATCACTGAGCTACTCGGGAGCAATGTTCTAAAAGCAAGGCCCGTATACTGGAAATGCTCTAAGGGGACATATTTAAAATAGCTGCTTTGTAAATATTCCAGAGTCCATCCAGAGTTCTGCATGTCTGAAATTGCATCTAAAATAAAACAGTGTCGAGAATAAAATTACACGTGTGTAATCACTGTGGAATAACATTAAAAACACATTCTTTAATGTTGTTCCACACAAAACTCTATTGTGCACTCTACTTTTCCCTCATGGTAAAAAAGGAGCTAAATTCAACTTACTTTTGAAAATGAGGTCGGTCCTTTTGTATTCTGCCACTTCTTTTACTGTTTCTCAATCCTGGTACTGTCTGTTCAAGGTCATCCGTGTCATTCAAGCCAGTGAGTCCCGTTAGTTGATTTAAAAGCTGTGCGTTCTTTTGTTCAGCATGAAATTGTTTCCATTCTTGTTCAAGAGCCCCATGGGTTGGGTGTTTTGTACTTGCTACCTCTACATTGTTCAGCTGAGCAGTTGTTGGTAACATCAAATCACCTTCATTCTTTGACTCAGGACTAGATTCACACAGCCTTCGTGTCTGCCGTTTTTTGTTAATTTCCTGTTGGAAAACAAAATAAATATAGATGTGATTCGTATGTATTGCATAGAACTACAGTAACACAAATTAAACAATGTGTCACTATTTGGTGCGACCAGATATACAAAAAAAGATGCTCACCTGTGGAGAAGTGGCTACTGGGCCTGCCATCATACCACGCAGAGGGCGACTGGTTCTATTTTTGTTGATTTCTGTGAAGCTTTTTTTTCCTACTGAAAATTCAGTCTTGTAGCTACAGGACTCACTGTCTTGGCTAAACAGCAGATGGTGGCTGTCTCTCTCCCCATCTGAAGAGGACCTGCTGTTCATGATTTGTTTTGCAGATTTTGTGAAACATGTCTGTGGTGCCTCAGATGAGAACACTGTATTGGATAGGAAAATAGCTTCACTCTTCGATGAGCTACAGAACAGGAACAGATTATTAAAAGGGGATGCAGATTCAAATTCAGTCCAATAAATCCATTTTGAATCCATTGGATTCAAAATCCAATAAACAAAATCATACAGAAATTCAGGTACACTATACCCATAACAGTTTGAAAAAGCCTAACCTGAAAAGGCTGATAATTCAAATCAGTATTCTGATTGCAGAGGTGTTATTTGGTATTTGTTAGGTGAAACATTCACATATACATTTGTAAGATTATTGTCCCACATTATACAGTATCATACCTCTTCATGGAAGGTTGACTGTAATTTGGTATTGTTGTAATATTGTATGGTATTGTTGCTTCTCTTTTCTCATCCAAAATGTTAGTCACTCTTGTATGTGACATTGGGGTGACATTAGACTCTGACACTGGCATGCGCTGCTTAGATAAAATAGTTTGACCACTGCTACAGCCTGAATCTCCAATAGCCTCCATATGATGCTTCACAATGACCTCCAGCATTGTTTTCAAAGGAACTTCTTGAGCCTGAAATTGAAAAGGTAGTCACCTAAGGCACACCCAGGTTCATAGCAAAACAAATGTTAAGTAATTGGTTTTTTATTATGGATTGATCATCCACGCTGTTCACTAAGAAATTTAATTTCTGTGAATTTACTTTCCAGGATTTGCTGCTGATTACCTTATTTTCCTTACAAAGAACTTCTAGATGCAGTGTTCGGCGCAGTTCTGTCCTGTTATTAATGCTTGAATCAGTCCGTGGAAGTTCTTCATCCATACAGACCATAGTCTTCTTTAATCCCTACAAAAGATCAGACCAGAGGCTGCAGTGAAGGGAAATCATTACAGGGTCAGTCTGTGAAAAAATGAACAAAAAGGATTTGGTTTTTTGGTTTACTTTAATAAACACAAAGGTCCTTTGAAGGAAGGATTTTTGATACATATTTGACTTTCATATATATAGCATAATTGAGAATTTAACAGAGAAATGATCATAATTTAAATTATGATCATTATAAGGCACGGCATCTTTTGATCTGTACATGCCACAAACACAGCTCATGGTCAGATCTAAGAAACGCGCAAGATTTTCATTTCGAAAATGACTGACCCCCCTACTGGTTGGCTGGGCAGCTGCAGCCTGCCTGAATAAAGCTGTGTATGACATATGCTCCTCAGACTCATGTCTGTGCAAGCTTGGCATGGGGACTGCGGTGTGGCCGGCATCATGTTTTGGTGGAAGGCACATGTTTGTCTCACCCTCCCAGATCGTTGGTGTGCGTTGCAGCTATCGGGCAAATTGACACAACTGGTAATTCCAGAGAAAATGGGGGGAAAGCATTGGGCACTCCATGTAAATCTTTTACCATCATGAGTTTTGCTCATTTTTAAATATTTTATTGTACTGATTATACTGTACAATCCTGAGCTCCATTGCTCTGAACCATCAGGGATTCAAGCAAGTAAGTGACAACATGCTGATATCGTAAATCCACATACCACACAAAAGTCAGGTCACACTAATAGTAATCCTATCCACTGCTTTTGAAACACTTTGTTGGCAGAGGAGGAGTTTTTTCAGTAGGCTTTTTAGGATTCATTCAATGTAGTCTTATTGTGTGAAAACCTTGTACCTTGAACAGCAGAATTTTGAACAACACAAGAACTACATCATCAAATCACCGGACACAAGATGTTCACCTGGTTTCAATTATGTCTACACTGTTTTGCTGTATTGCAATTAAATCACGTTGCTCAAGACCATGAGGGGAGACTGTTTGACAAAATTTGTTATGAAGAATAATCAGAGTATAAGGACTAATGCCTTAGCCTGTCTGTAGATGTCCACTAACTGAACCATATATCTTCTGTCAGGTTCACGTCCAACCTGTGTAGAAGTGTGTCTTTTATGGTGAGAACATTATCTTTACAGTCCTCATACTCTCCAACATAGAACTCTGGCAGTCAGTCACAAGACAATGCTGGACTTATGGTTAACCTTTTTATTCCAAACAGAATAAATCTGTTAATCCATTTTAAAAAGAATTATTGAAATAATTAATTGGTTATATCTCAGGAGACATCCTTTCATTCTTTCGCAGAAAATTAAATGAATAAACATTAATTTACAAGGTGAAAATGAAATATAGCACAGGTGTGAATAAACTGCTTCCTCGTTGGCTTGGGTTTATGTTATCTAAGACGGCTAGCTAGCTCCATATCTGTTGAAAACCATCTGGAAGGAAACAGTATTCGTAATTTACCAAGGGTGTACACAGTAGAATTCTAAAGCGTTAAAGTACTTTGATTACCCTTAACGTGGCCTTTTTGTCTATCTTTGCCTCATATGCATTTTCTCGGCTTGTTATATGCATGCTCTCTATATTTTACAAAAATCGTCTTACTATCACACTACATATTTCGTCAAGGTTGTAGTGAAGACGAACGTAATGCAACATGCAGTGACACCATATTCATTTAGCTTGCTAACTGATGCTAGCTAGCTTAAGTGATACGCTAGCTAGCCAGCGTTACTATGTAGCATCGACATGGTAACGGAAAGGGAATTATTGATGGACACACAGCTAGCAAGCTAACTAACTTGCTAGGAATGTTAAATCTTTTTACCTTACGACTGAGATATTCCCTTACTAATGATGCAGCGACCTCTTCTACAGGTTGGGCCATCTCCAAATCCCAAATATGTCTCAGTAACGTTACAAAACAACTACGTAAACAGGCTGAAATCAAGACTCAAGCTTTGCTGTCAAATTTGTGCGGTTTGGGTTTTAATATTCATGATTGCATTACTGGCCAAAGACACCCTATCAGGTCTTTACAGGAAGTTCAGGGGGTCTTCAACTACCATTGGACAATTTGAATTTCCCTCGCTGTTTGATTCCCAGACTTTTCTATCAATCCGCTCACAACACTCTGTGGCCTGGGCGATAAACGTTTCCAGTTTCCAGGCGATCTGGGTCCTACCAAAGAGCCCTGAAAAGAAGGGGGAATTTATAACCGCTGAGAACGACTTCACTCTTATGACAGGTGCATTGTGGGTACTAGGAGGACCGCCTGCGTGTGACGCACGTGTCATTTTCTCCTATTTAAACATTCAGCTTACTCTTTGTTTATCTGTAGAAAATTACTGTTACCACAAATGACTTTCCAGTCAAACAGTCAGATATACACAATGTGACCGAAGCATTTTAACAACTAGAATCTTCAACTCTGGAACAGCAAGAGCGCTCCTGAAAACCACTCATGAATGTCCATAAATGGTCAGGTCTGTACTTGCCAGCCCTGTAGATGAGAGAAGCAAAGCATGTCAACAGTTAACCAGAAAGGTGGTTTAAGAAATCCTCAGTTGTAGCCTGACCTCCAGCTTGATTAAGCAAGATGTGAAAATTCAGGATTTCTTGGTGGCACAAAGGCTGATTCCAATTTAAGTAATAAGTAAATCTGGGCAAGGTTGAACTGCAATCAGGTGCAATCATGTAGCATTTAATAGGCCATCAACTGTCAGTCAAAAAAAAAAAAAAGATTAATCATGCATTCCACACCGAATCTAAACAGTGCGGATCTTCAATATTTTAAGAAGAAACCATTAAGAGAGTGTAAAATTAGTACCTTCACATATTCTGAATTTTAACACTTCACTGCCAGCAAAGCAAAGAAAGCAGACTTGCCAAAAATTGTTGATAGAATCAATGCATGTGTTTATCAGTGAAATATATTTCTTTCAAGATAAATATTTCAATAGCCTTTGAGTGGGTGGGTGATTGTGGAGAACATTTTAAAAGACATTATTGCCTATTAGAGTTATAAATAATGCTTTTAATTTTGTGTATAACACTGAGATGGATTGATTTTCATGCCTTTTATTCAGTTGTAACCCTGGGGGTGTCAGGCAAACTTGGCAGCAACATAAAGTATAAATATATTATTCAAAATGGTAAGGTCATGAACACCAGTTTAAAGGCACATCTGCTGGAATACTCAAGCTCACTATACTAAGACTTTAAAACCTGCAAAAGGGTTAATATACAAAAATTTTACATATGGTAAATAAATGGTACATAAACATTAATGCTTCAAAAGGGTTTATTATTCACAAAATCTGCCTCATTGGGCCCAGAGAAACTTTAATGGTAATACAGATTCTATCAATGCATCCAATCAAATTTGGAAATCCTGAGAGATGCATTAAATTTTGAATGGAATTTTAGATGACCAAAACCACCTGTGGAATATACATGCATTATGGATTACAGGAGTTTACCAGTTACTTAGTGACAGAGCCTAATGTTGTCCATGGATTTATAGCCAGGGAACAGAACAAACATGTGGAAAAAGCACTTTAATGCAAGGCACACTCTTCCAATTGCTCTGTATACCATGGTTTTTTTTTTACATGTTCTGCATTGCCAATGCTGTAAAGAATGCTGTCATTTGCCAAAAAAAAAAAAAAAAAAAATCAGGGAAATGCATAGTGTCTGTAATGGGGTTAGTGAAAATCTGCTACATGTAACAATGCATGATATAAACAATCAACTGTGCTGGAAAGCAGTCATAACGGTATTGTTCAGAACGATACAGAACACCTACCTGAGGTGCTGGTCAAACAAAGTGGGCATCTGTATCAATTTTTAAAAAATAGACAGGCCATGACCAAGGGACTGACTGGTTGAAAACCCATGTTTTTTATGCTTTGTCAGGCGTATCTCAAGTTAACCTGCCAGATAGCAGGCTGGCTTCAGAGGATTCAGGTTGTCATAGTTACTAATATAGGATTACTTTGATCTTGGTTTGTGGAACTGCAGATTCTGGATTTCTTCAAATTCTGTCCTTAAAATCTCCCTTTCTAGAATACCCCCCATTTTACTAAACTGTCTCAAATAAATGTCATGTGATATCACATAAGGGGGAAGAGGGGGAGGGTGTTATTTGGGAGTGTTACTGGGTTACACCTCACAAGTTATCTCCCTTGAATCTTCCATACCACAGTGACATCTACTGATAGATTCAAGGCAACCAGCCCTCTAGTTCCTCACACTTTTTGGTATGTTAGTGTGACTATCTGTGACAGGCCTTCGCTTACTAAATAGGAGGATAGGATTTGTATGTGCTCAGATATACTGGTGCTTGTTGTGAAGCACTAGATAACAATTAAGGGACATAATTGACACTTATTGACAAAACACATCCAATAAATATTATTGCATTAAAAGCAATGTTTTAGTACTCTACAACCATATAAGGACTCTCCAGTTGTTCAAATTCCATGTTAAAAAACTCATCTGCCCTGAAGGGGGATAAAGAGTAAATACCTGTAGTAAATACCAGACTAGTTCAGGGAAATTTCAATGTTTTATTCCTACATAACACAAACCAAAAAAGTAAACAAAAACAAGGCAGGAAAAGCTTTGGGGTGCGCCCAGGCCAAAATAATAAACAAAACGAAACTACCCAGAAAACCCGTAATAGTTGTCCTAAGTGAACAAAAGACCAAAAAAAAAAAAAAAAGACAAAGGCGTACCCTGACTCCCAAACTACTCAAAAAACAGGAGACAAAAACCACAACAACATCAACAAAATAGGCAGCTCACCCCTACTACTCCCCAGGTGTATATACAAATAGTCCGAATATATACAGAATATATACAGTGAAAGATACAATCACACCAAACAAACGGACTGTCACGAAAAACACGAAGAAGCACTAAACACATAGGCTACCACAAAACAAAACTATGGGATAACGAAGTTACGGAGGTGCGCTCTCTCCTTTCATCACCGCAGGTCGGCTCTTTTGAAACTCCCACCGCCTCCAGGAGCCAATTGGCAGAGGTGAGCTTGCAGAGCCAATCCCGTCGCTGCACATCTGTAATGGTCAGAGAGTTTGTATTACTGATATGGAATGTGACTGTTTGGTGGTTTATGTCATAGATTCTTGGAAAACTCTTGCATGAGGATATATCAATGCATGTTCTGTTGGAGGAGACAAATGAGGACATGTTTTGCTTCCTTCTTATGTCTCCAACAGAATTGGTATTGTCCAAAAGGACGCAACCGGTTATCGATTTCTGGGTCACAGGGATATGAGGATATAAGAACTGAGGAAAGGAGGCTTTAATGCTGCTGCGTTAAAGCCTCTTGCGAAGGTGGTTATCAACTTGCTCTGTCTACCTGGCTTTTTCCAATCAAGTTATAAGCACATTCATATAAAAGGGTGGAATTTGTTACAAATATTCTGACAGGATTTAATAGTCAGTTGTCCCATGGTTGCAGAGCATAGTTATCTGGCTGGTACATATGGTTTGAAGACTGACTTGAGGTATGAAGGGCCTGTCCCATTCACTGTGTTGTATGCCAGCACCAAAGTTTGGACCTGATGTCAGTGATAACAGGAAGCCAGTGAAGTGAGGTGAGGAGGAGTGTGACTTGACTGTGTTTAGGGAGGTTGCAGACAAATTGTGCAGCTGCATTCTTGATTGGCTGCAGAGGTCTGATAGCACAGGCAGGAAGACAAGCAAAAAATCATAATCGTCTGGAAAGTTTATACACCCTTTCAAAAATTCAAAATAAGCTTTATTTACACATTGCAACCAACAACATCTAAGTATAAAAATCAAATGCTTCAAAAAAGTATTAAAAATGAAAAACTTGGTTTCATGTTGGTTGCATAAGTCTGCATACCTTTAAATTAATACTTGGTGGAAGCATCTTTTGCTTTGTTGACTGCCGTGAGTCTGTTTGGACAAGTCCCTACTAACTTCTCACATGCAGATGTTGCATTTTCTCTCGGTTTTCTTTGCAGTAGAGTTCAGGTTCACGTAAGTTGCAAGAGGACACCTTATGAACGGCTCTCTTCAGGTGAGTCTAATATTTTCAATGGGATTGAGGTTAGGGTCATTGTCATGCTTAAAGGTGAAGCAGGAGGATGCTTCTGTCTTGCCACTCTACCTCAGAGCTCAGAATTGTAGAGAATGCATGAAATTGTTGCCGAAAGTGCATATAGTGGCCAATCCTTGCTATGAAGTCCTGCAGTTATTTCATGTTGCTGTTGGCCCCTTAGGTGGCCTCCCTAATGAATTTCCTCCTTGCATGGTTATCCATCTTGGAGATATGGCTTGATCTAGGCAAGCAGCTTGTGGTGCCATAGTTAATCCATTTCTTGATTATGATTTTTACTATGTTCCATGAAACATGTAAGACCTTTTATATCTTTTTATAACCCTCTCCTGATCTGTACCTTTCAACAATTCTACCCAGAAATGTGCTGGTAGCACCTTGTTACCTATAGATGCTTCATTACAATGGCATTCACAAAGAAACAAGGAAAGCTGCTGTGAAAACCTACAGGGGCAGCTGATTTTATCCTGAACTAATCAGAATCACTTCAGTTGGTCACAGGTGAAGTCAGGTAGCTTTGAGCATGATTTGGACAGTGAATGGTTAGACTTAAGAACAATTATGACTCCCATTATGAAGGGTGTGTAAACTTATGCAACCAATGTGTTGCCTTTTCTTTTTACTTTGATGTTGTGGGTTACAATGTTTAAATGAAAGTGGAAAAAAAATCTGATTTAATGGGTTTTCACTTCAGGCCATAAGGCAACAAAAACAAGAAATTGTGAAAGATCCACTATACATACATACAATTAATCCGAAATCTTTGAAAGTGGTCGGGTTTTTTCTGGTTAATCAACGTGCCATGCTGTTTTTTTTTTTTGGCAAAATACAGTTGACTGGCCAACATTGATGCAGGATGGGCTTCGGTGTGCCCAACATACCACAGGAGACTATTCCATAGCAGTGCCCTAAGGGTAAGGTCGGTTTGACGGAATACAGATTTTCGTTTTAAATTGACCCATACCCATGTTAAGATATCACTTGGATGGACAGTAAAAATGAACTTACCAAGCTGTACATGGCGTCTATTATCCAGCACCATGTTTGCCCTGTGGAGAAAAGGCACAAGAAAAAGATTTTACAAAATGCTTTTGTAAAATGTGAAGTGTGGTTGCCTGTGTGCACTATTGAACATACGTGCTATTCAAGTTGCTGTGTGCCGTTTCCCTGTCCTGTCTCCTCCCTGTGCCTGACACTGTGAGCTCCCTTTGAATGTGTTTACATGACTTAGAGCAGATACTGAACTGGGCGCCTATTTTGGCTCATAATTCAAAAAGTGTTCATGACAGCTTGGTTAGTTCTGAACAAATGTACCTTTATTTTGATGTTTATGCATGTCGTGCCAGAATGGGCAGAGATATGGCTGTTTTACAAACATATTTTTCAAACATGGAAGTGAAATACTCCCGGTGTTCTTGCCTATAGTTTTGAATGGGGGTAAAATTAGTGATTTTTTTGTTTGAAATCACTGCAGTGAAGACATGGTTACAATGTGCACAACCACAAGTACACTATTTTGATGTATAATTTATGCATGTACAGGCAGAATTGATGGAGATACGGCTGTTTAAAAAGCACATGGGGAAGCAACTTTCAAACCCTGGTCTCTGCTCAGGTAAACTCTTATGCTGCGTTCCATTTGAACTAGGAAGTCGGAAATTTCAACTGGAACGCCCCCTGAAGTCGGATTTCCGACTTGGAAAGTCGGAGGAACCTCGCCAACCCCGACTTCAAAATCCAAGATGGCTGCTCCAGGCATCAACAGTAGTGAAAGCTGTAGCATTATAATGTTTGTTAGCACTTCTGTCTTATTTGTGTCTCATTAAATCAGTCATACACACAGTACTGTCTAATGTCTATCTGTGGACATGTTGCTACAGTGTCTGTATGCGCAAAATACTGCGTAATGCGTTATCAACTGGTATTGTGGCTAACAATGGCAGGTCAGGGGTTGCTAGCTAGCTTAACAGTAGTTGTCACAACAGTTTGCTTACAGTGTCTGTGGTAAAATTAACTATTTGGTTAGAAGAGACGTGATGAGGCTGTATTAGTTTGATAGCTAACTAGCTATTAGTAATATGACAGTTGAGCAAAGTGCGTGAAAGCCAAATTAGCTAGCTAGCAAGCTACCCAGTTTTCTGCGTCATTTTTTTTTTTATTGTAGCTAGCTATGTGTTTGTGTTTGTTTGCAAGGGAATATTTGTATTTGTCAGCAAAATGTGATAGTAGCTAGCTAGTTATGTTTATTGTTTTGTTTGTATTGTAGCTAGCTCACAGGATTTGTGTTTGTAAGATGGTATTTGTACTTTTCAGCTGAATATGCAAGTAGCTAGCTAGCTAATTTGGCTTTCACACACTTTGCTAGCTAGCTAGCTATCAAACCAATACAACTTCATAATGTCTCTTCTAAACAAATAGTCAACTTTAACATTCATACTGCAAGCCAAGGTATTGACTTCTGATCTTAAGTACCGTTTGCTTGCTAGCTAGCAACTTAATGTTAGTTAACTAGCTAGTGTTAAGTGCGCCAGGCCATTCATTTGTTAGTATAGATAACTTTAGATCCAGCTAATGTATCTCTTTTTTAATTCTTTGGGGTCTTTGAAAATAAAAGAATGACAGAACAGATAACATTAAATATTACACTAAATTTATTTACAGATTTTGATAGTGACAAAGGAGGTGCTGGATCCAATCAAGTAGGTGTCGGTCCCAATCTGGGAGGTCCCAGCACAAATTAAGACCTGCCTATTTAGGTGGAAAATGTTTTGAAATAGTGGACAATTTATCTGTGATTTACTTTTGAATATGGAGAGGTACTGTTTTGTTCCAAAATATTTTTCCAGGTCAATAAATAAATAAGTAAAGTAAATGAATGAATGAATTAACTATCCCAGAGCTCTGTCACGGCTGTGATGTTAACAATGTGTTTTTTCTATTTGGACATGAACATGAATATGTTCATGGATCCCCAGAGGAGCACTCCATTCCCCGGTCCCTTATACCAGAAGGCAGCAGACCCCACCACATACTATTTGAATGAGGACCTCACAATCATGGCAAAACTGGTTGAAGCTGGAGACTAAAAATAGTAGTAATGTTAATATAATAACAACACAATAATGTTGTGCATGCTAACCAGTTACTTTTATGTGTGTTTTAGACAGCTTCCAGGAGAACACTAATGCTGCATCCAGCCCATCACCATCACCCGTCCCCATGCCAACAAATGAGGGCTTCAGCAAGGACTAAATGCTGTTTTTGATCGACCTGATGTAGCAGCACATCGAGAATGAAGGCGAAGGTCTCCCAAAACCTCTAAAAGACCTGAATGCACGGCTTAAATCTGTCAAGGCTAATAAAGACAGCTATGGAAAGATGCACTGGAAAAGTTGGGCCATTTCACTCAGTCTTTCTGCCCTGATAAGGTGGCCAGGAAATGGAACACACTTTTTGACGCATACAAAAAAGTGAAAGATAATAATAAAACTACAGGGAAGGGAACCATGCGCTTCCAGTTTTATTCAGAGATGGATGACCTTCTGTGGGGGCAACATGATGTGGACTTCCCTGTTGTTGGGACAACGGAGGGGCTAGAGGTGCACAGATCTGAGGCACTAGGACACTGTAGCAGCGTCACAGCATTTGCTGACACTGCATCCAGCCCAGCAACAACACCAACTGCCACACCGACGCCGCTTCATAAATGTAGAAGGGTGGATGACGAGTTGATGCAATTCCTGTGAGAGTCAGAAGCCAGTCGGCAGCGCCACAAGGAGACTCTAGCGCAACTGAAGCCTGCTCAGCAGGGTTTTGAGGCCCTGATGACTAAATTGTTGGACAGGCTGTATTGTTGTTTCAGGCAGCCAGCCTGCGTCACACACAGTCTAGATGGAGAGGGGAGGGAGACCATAGATATAGAAACGTAGATACCTCATTGGCCCCTGCTGTATGTTGCTGCTATGCGACTGCGCCATATTGGAGCGGTCAAGATCCGCTAGTAAACAAATACAATAAGGCTTTTCACACTGCATATCCTTAGCCCTGGGCTAAGAGTTGACCCTGGGATAACTTAGCCCCTTTTACATTTACATTTATTTATTTAGCAGACGCTTTTATCCAAAGTGACGTACAAAAGTGCATACAGTAAGTATAGCGACAGTACGGGGACAGGATGTGTACAGTTCCACAATGAGACAGTTCTCAGCTGAGAGCAAGGTCTGTTTGAGGACACAGTACTATTAGATTTGTACAATTACAGCCTATAGGGCAACTAATACGATACACTTTCAAACAGCAAACGTCAACAACTTCAAACAGCGCAATGAGTGTCAGGGTAAAGGCAGCGACAAGAAACAATTCAAAAAGCACAGCAATTTACGACAGCACTGATTGGGGGGGGGGGGGGGGGTCAGCAATTTTGTGCTGGGTCAGTCCAGGTAGAGTCTGAAGAGGTGCGTCTTCAGGCCCCATCTGAAGGAATGGGGTGAAGGAGCTGTCCGTAGCGGGACAGGGAGTTCGTTCCACCACTGGGGAGCGATGTAGGTGAAACGTCTAGCAGAACGAGCACCTCCTGCCTTGACCATGCAAGGAGCGAGGCGTCCAGTTGCTGCTGAACACAGGGGTCGGGCTGGTGTGTAGGGCTGGATGAGTTCTTGGAGGTAGGTCAGGGGCTGTCCTGTTGATTGCAGATGTAGAGGGGTGTGCTAGTACGTGACATTCTTGCCTCACACACAACACATACAGATAATAACACAAGGAAGACTCATACACAGTAGTTCATTAAATTCATTTTATTGGGTTTATTTACTAAAACTTCCATTTGATAAAACCACGTTAAAAAGGTGTCCAAGAGCGAAGACTGTGATAATTTTGCCAGTTGTCGTTATTGTCATTATGATCTGTGATTTCACTGTAATCCATTGGCATAGTGTTTTGACATGAAGATCCAGGTCCGTAGAGGGCGCTCCGAGAGTGGTGGGATAGGGAAATGGATGGTGGCTTGCTCGCAGAATAAACTGCGAGAGAAAGCCAACGCCACAAATTTGATTGTGTCTCGTTTAATCCCATCACAGATCCACACTCGCACCCAGGCGTGGTGTTAACACAGAGAAGGCAAGGGTCAGGGTCTTGAATCTTTTCACACACACATTATTAACCCAGGAATAACCTAACCCCAGGCTATACGATTCACACTGCACTTCTACTAGCCCTGGGTTAAATGTCTGTTGGAACACGCAACTAATGTTTACATCCTAGAATGATGCGTGACTACTCTTTAACAGCAAGCAGCAACGTTAAAATGTCACCATTAGCAGGGCTTTATGTGAGAGCTGTGTTGAAACATCAAAAAGAGAGAAAACAGTGAAGAAAGGAAAGACTGAAAAGAAGATGTTTATTGTTTTACCTTTTCCAGCAGTGGCAAACAAAAGAGATGTTGCTTTTTTCTGTCTAATGGGTGTCGTGTCTGGCGAAGTGCCACCACCTAACCGACGGATTTGGTCACTACCAAAAAGTGACTGGTGGTGGCACTATATTGTCAAAACATTTACGGATGTGGAATGGATCAAACACTTTAGGTTGTCGAAAACGACATTTGATTTTCTCGTCAACAATCTGCGGCCACACATAGAGGAGAAAGACACAACTCTTCACCAGGCAGTCGAGGTTGACCGCAGAATTGCCCTAACTTTGTGGCGTTTAGCCACCAACGCTGAATATAGAACCATCGAACAGCTGTTTGGTGTAGGCATGTCCACTGTCTGTAACATTGCACACCAGGTACATTTACATTTTAATTAAATGTTATTTAGCAGACACTCTTATCCAGAGCGGCTTACAGAAGTTAAGTGCATCTAATGAAGTAGCATGAAGACGCTGTACAACTGGACAAAACCAATCCACATATGAACATGCATCATTAATAAAACAGTGCTGAGGTAAATTAGTGTAGGCTATATCCTACATGATTCAATGCTTAAGTGCTTCAAGTCATGATTGCTAGGACTACGACATTACAAAATAATCACATACCATGATGAACAACTTAAAACGAAGAGATCACGCTTAGGTAGGAGACTTTATTAATTACAGTATTATTTGAGAGTGGCCTCCATCAATGGACTCCCTTGTCTTTGCACGATCGAGTCTTAAGGTGTTTTCACACTTGGTCCCTTTCAGCCCTCAAAAAGAATTCAGAGAGATTAGTCAGCATTTTTTGCGTGGATGTGAACACTCCAAACGAACTCAGACCCCTCTGAAACGAACCGAACTAAGTCAGTTCGGTTCGCTTCAAGTGTCAGTACTCCGGCCCCCTAGCTGTTGTGTTTATGTTCTCCCATCTGTCATTGTGGTCCATGTGCTTTTGTTTGTTGTTTTTCCTTGTGTTCCAGCCCTGCCCTACTCTCTGCCCTGTCTCCCCCCACCTGATTACTGTGATCATCTCCACCTGCCTGCCTGCGCACCTGCTTCACATCACCTCTTCAATCCAGCCCTATATCTATCCTGCTTGTCTCTGTCTTGTTTGCCAGTTCGTTACAGTGTTTTGCCTGTCTCGTTCCCGCCTGTGTTTCTGTTTGGATTTTCTGGGTTTTTTTTTTTTTTTTTTGCCTCGCCTACTTTTTGACTTCATCTCTGCCTGCTGTTCTGCCCCGATTGCCCGATCTGCCTGCCTTAACAGTTAGACCCTGCCTGTTCTTGTTTTGATCCTGTTTTGCCCTTGGACTGCCTGCCTGTTTTATGATTGCCTTCTTGTCTGACGATTCTGCTAATAAACACCTGGAATCCGAGTGCTTGTGGTCCGCGTCTGAGTCCGTGCCTGAGCCCTGACATCAAGTCTGCGTTGCGGTTCACTTAACCTGTGCACTGTGAACACAAAGCGCTCCAGGTTCACTTCACCTTTTGTCATTGTACTTTAGCCCTCTAGGCTTGCCATTGACAGATCACATGCTATTGCACTGGGACGCTCGTAAAAACAGATGGAACTAGGGCTGCTCAATTATGGCAAAAATCATAATCACGATTATTTTGGTCAATATTGAGATCACGATTATTTAACATGATTACTCATTGACTTTGGAAACATCATGCATTTATCGAACATGTGTTTTTAACAGTGGATTTTCTTGAACCTTTTGAGCATACGTTCACACCAGTGTGATTTGCCGTTAAGTGTGTATGCTAAAACTGGTTTGATCAGAACACTACATTGGGAAAAATTATGGCTAATTTTAGCTTTGAGGAAACAGCGATTCAACGTTAAAAAATACAGCAGATGCTAACTGAAGAGTGAAAGCTAGCCATAATCCAAAGAAGTAAAGGTCTGAGAGCTCCAGAGGAACTATAGTGTGAACAGCAAGAGGACTGAGGCCCTATCAAAGCTGAAGTGGATGAGAAAGAACTGAGTCCTCTTTCAAATGAATTCACAATATGAACGCAAAAAGAACTGAGTCCCTTTTCTGCTGGTCCACTTTAAGAGGACTGAGTTTGGTTTATTTAAAAAGGACTATATTTTCACACATAGTTTGTATCATTTGTTTTATTTTATCTTTTTTTACTTTTAAATATTTAACCCTTTCGCACGTAACTTTTTATGCTATGTAGTGTGTGTGTTACATTGCATGGTTCGTTATGTTTTCATTAGCGTTAGTAAGTTCATAATTTTCAGTTAGCATTGGCTATATTTTTTAACGTTACATCACTGTTGCCTCAAAGATAAAATTAGCTAGAATTTTTTCAATCTAGTGTTCTAATCGCACTGGTTTTAGCATACTAAATGGCAAATCACACCGGAGTGACCGTATGCACGAAAAGGTTATTCCATTATGCTAAATAATTAATAGCCTAATTAAAACCGACAAATTGCAAAGTTAAGGCTATATGCAACTAAATAAATATATTTTCATATGCGCTATTAGACTTAGCTTATCCAAGTGTTCGTAGGGATTGGGGAAGCTAAATTAGGCTACCTTGCTTGCTTGCATGTTTAACTTCATGTTTTGTTTATCGTTTGTTTTATAAGTTATTGTGTAGGTGTTACAAGTTCATAAGTTGTATTATGTTATAGCCTACAGTGTTGAAATAAATTAACAAAATATTCAGTCTCCTTGCTGGTTGTTCCGACACATTCAGAATCATTACCACTTTTGTCGTTAGCATTGTCATTAGGCTAACTATTTGCTTCATGCGTGCGTTCGTAAAATTTATATTTTAAAGGCTCATTATTATGGTTTTGTGGGGTATTGCTTTG
This sequence comes from Megalops cyprinoides, assembly GCF_013368585.1. NCBI lineage: Eukaryota > Metazoa > Chordata > Actinopteri > Elopiformes > Megalopidae > Megalops > Megalops cyprinoides. Next base: position 844,930 of record NC_050584.1, read on the forward strand.
TAACGTAGCGCAGTGTTATAACATTCTTCCTCAGGCCTGGAACTCAAACCATTTTCTGATGCCCCCAAAAAATATATGTATTTAAAGTGGACATGAAACACTAGATGTAGTTAGCATAATTTACAAGATGGATTCCCACTCCCACTGGCTGGTTGTCTTGGACGTTCTACATTAGTTCACATTAGCTAACTAGTGACAGCACTGACAATCACTGACTCAATGGAAAATAAGAAAAGCCAAACTAAAAAGCGATGCAAGGGGGGTCACTTTTGTATTGCCCCTGGATGCAGCTATGAATTTTATAGAGTCATAAACCAAAGAAAGATTGTCCACTTTCATACTTTGCCTCTTAAGCAGCAAGCGGTTCTTCATCGTTGGCTAGCTGCACTGAAACAAAAGAATCCCCCAGTTAGCCGTGATGCTAGGGTTTGTAGCGAGCACTTTGTAAACGAGGACGATGTGGACATTCGCTGGACCAACAAGCTGAAGTCCGAGGCCCCTCCCTCTGTGTTTGACTTTTCCTCTTATAAGATTGGGTGTACAGACCATCTGACCCAGTCTAATAACAAAGAAGTAGCTGTGCGCCGTAAGGAAAGGGCCCAACGGAACGTCCATCTGGCATAGCAGAGAGAGGTATGACCAGGATTATGTTACGTCTTTTCTCGTCAAAGCACAGCCATCTAGTTTACAAGATAATGATTAGATAATATGTAAGGGATAATGTACAACAAGCCGGTCTTTATTGCGAAATAAACCCAGACGGGGTAATGCAGGACCCCGACACGAATCTGTACATTATCCCGCTTATTGCACGGCTACTTACTAAAGAAATCAATAATTTGACACAAAATATTGTGTCACTACCCACTGAGTGGCAGCGCTACCGTTCAGCTTGAATGCTGCGAAAATACAAAATCTAAAGCGGTAAAGAGCTGTTGTGCGATTGACTCACTGTTGCCAATTTAGCGACTTTTCAGACCGCTTTAGCGACTTTTTTTTCTTTCAAAAAAGCACCTAGCGACTAATCCTGCGACTTAGCTACTTTCCATAGAAGAGGGTCCCCAGTACTGCCCTGCGACCGAGAGGCACACCTCTCTCTGCGTCTACTCCGTGCAAACTAGGTGCTAGTTCTGGACTGGTGCTAGTGCCGATTCGGAGTTGGTTCAATTTGCGTACTTTACTGGTTTGCTTTTCCACGGGATAGAGAGCCACGTCATTGTGTCACTGTATACGTCTCAGCTTTCCCGCTCGCGCCAAGCACAACAACAATAATGGCGGACTACATCGTCTATTTTAGGGTGACCAGATGAGAATGGCAGAGATTCGGGACGGGGGGGAATCCTCCCACTTAAAGAAGGATGAGACCAACGTGTTGGTCTGTACAGTTGTGCTGTTAGTTATGTGTTGTTTGCTGCTAGCATGCAGCCTGATGTCTGACTCCCCTCCGTGCGAAATGCCAAATTCTTTTCTACAGACTTTGCAAAATGCTTTGTTTGCATCTCGCAAGCCTGCAGTAATCCATGGGTATTTCCCTCCCCACTCCTCCTGGTACCTGCAGAGACGTTTGCGCTTTTTAGCAGCATGCTCATCAGGTCCCGGGACACCAGCCTGAGACCCATGTGAACAATGAATGAAAATTAGCTTATTATCAATTCGCGCCAGTACACAATTAAAAAAAAACTACAAAAGCCATAATTCATGTAGCCTATGGACTGTTGCAGCCAATGCGTTGCAGGCGGGAGCTGGCTGCAGGACAACTCAACCACCATGAACAGTTTTTAATGTTTTATCAGAGAATAACTACTCAAGACTCTGCTCTAGAATAATTTTTGGGACAATTAAGACAGGATTCGGGATTCGGGACAACTGCTTGGATTTCAGAACGTCTGGTCACCCTAGTCTCTTTACAACTGTTGCTCCTGGCTTTGCGAGCCTACATTGGCATCCAAAAACAACTGGTCCAACGCATGTGTGCTGCTCGTCGTGGTTGCTATGGACGGCGGTTACGTTCGAGAAAACAACTCTATAAAAAACAAGAAAACAATGCTTTAAAAATCAAAGCTACTGTTACCAAGGTTACGGTAGCCGGCTAGCTAGTTGTTGGTCAGCTAACATTTCTCATGCTTGGGTAATGTTAGCTGACCAACAGCTAGCTAGCTGGCCATCAATAACATTGTTGTAAGAAATTAGTAGCTTGCTAAACATCTTGTTGGTCACGATAATCCCACCCCCCAGTCCCTGACGTAAGCGGTTCTTGGTTCTCGACCAGCAAAGTGTTGGTGCCGCTCTCAAACCAGTTTTCCAGGCAGAGAGCCGGCTCTTTGGCTGTCGAAACGCGAAGAACTGGTTCGAGATTAGGCACCAGCTCCGAACCGCCTTGGTGGAAAAAGGGGCATGATGAGTGGCAGAGAGGCGGAGCAGCACGTTCAGTCCGCACAGCAGCAGACATAGACGTGAATGAGCTGCGTATGTGCAAACTGTTGCCAAGATCCAATCACTAATCTGTATTGCTTGCTCTTCTTTGTTTAAATCTAAACAGTCTAATTTGATCGTTTTGATCATTATCACTGTCTTATCACTCTCACTATCACACAGGGGTTTAGTTCATTCCCATTTCTGAACTCTCAAATTCAGATTTATTTAGACTGGTCTGTCTAACTATTAACTATTCAAACACATAATAAGCTTTAATATAATATAATATAATATAATATACTATATATATATATATATATACACACACTACCAAAAGTACAGAAAAGAATGGGAGTTAATCCAAGGGATGGCTGAAGTCCTATGTGGGCAATGACACAAGGGGTTACTGTCTTTACTGCAAGACAGACTTCTGTGCCAAGTTGTCTGACATTAAGAAGCACGTGTCAACTCAGAAGAATACTGAAAAGTCCACATTGCCATTTTCTACAAAAAACATTTGAAACAGGCAGAGGCAACAATGGCAATGGCTATTGCAGAGCATTGTTCCATTCTCTCGTGTGACCACATTAGTCAGGTATGTAAGGCTGCTTTTCTGGATTCTAGTACAGCCAGAAATTTTCGGCTACACAGTACAAAGTGTACTGAAATGATCAATGGTGTGTTGGCACCGTATTTTCTTAAAAGACTGGTGGCTGATATTGGTGACAGTAAATACAGCTTCCTTCTTGATGAAAGCAGATGTAAATGTCTCAAAGTACCTTGGGATCGTAATTCGGTATTTTAGTGAGGACAAAAGAAATGTGGTGGCCACTTACCTAGGCCTTCTTGAGCTGGAGGGAGGGGATCCTAGATCAATAGCCAGGGCAGCTCTAGCTTTTCTTGGGAAGTACAGCCTCAAGAGGGAGAACCTGCTTGGCATTGGCACAGATAATGCACCTGTGATGACAGGAGTGTACAATGGTGTGCACAAAATTCTGAGGGAGGAGAGTGACTTAAAATATCTTGTCCTCATCCGCTGTGTGTGTCACTCACTACAGTTAGCTGTAAGCTCTGCCTCCAAAAACACACTTCCACATAGTGTTGAATTTCTTGTTAGAGAAACCTATAATTGGTTCTCTATTTCACTAAAGCACAGAGACGCATAGAAGCCTGTCTATGAGACAATAAACTGTGGGGAGAAGCCTTTACTGATAACTAAGGTCTGTGCCACACGCTGGCTTTCCATAGAGCCTGCCGTGTCCAGAACCCTGGATCAGTGGCAGGAGTTAAAATTGCATTTCAGTCTCACCATGGCAAGCGAACACTGCTACATGGCAGATGTTCTACATTGCATGTACAGGGACCCACAGAATCTCCTGTACCTCACTTTTTAAAAATCTATTATTAGTGAGGTACAGTCTGCAGTTAAGGCTTTTGAGGGGGAAGAGATGGATCCGCTCAAGCTGCTTGACTGTTTAATGAGGCTTATAAAATCTGTCTGCAGCAGAGTCATTTGGCAAAAACTGATTTGCTCAAAGAGCCAATAGAAGGACACATCTCTCCCAAGCCATACCTTGGCTATACGTTTGAGTCCAAGGCAGCACAGCTGAACCTCTCTCCTGAGGAGGAGGACTGTGTGCAAAGGAGATGCGTGAGCTACACCATCTCCTTAGCAAATGAACTAAGAGCAAGGCTCCCAGATAATGTGGAGATATTGCAGCACATGTCTTTGTTCAATGTGGGTGAGACACTAAAGCACAACAGGAGCCTGGAAGACATGACAAAACTTACAAGCCTTCTAGGATATTGCCTGGACACAACTGACAAAATTATTAATCAGTGGAGGTCCATTCACCTTCAGAAATGGGAGGAAACAACAAACACCATGGCATTCTGGGCTGAGGTGAGGAAACACAGGAATGCAGCAGGCATAAACCCATATGAAGACTTGGCTTCTGCTGCAGTTTCTGTCCTCTCTCTCCCACACTCAAATGCTGAGGTAGAGAGAATGTTCAGCCAAATGGGTGTCATTAAAAACACTCAGGAATCGTATGTCCCTTCAGACCCTCAGCTCTACACTATATATTAGATACGGTTTGAGGCTGGCTGGAGATGCATGCTATGAGCACAAACTGCCAGATAAGGTGCTGCAGCTCTTTGGCACTTCAGCTGCCTATTCATTTAAGTCATGTCCTGCAGCAGGTTCAAGCTCTTCCTCTGCACCCAACATCGCCCCACAGTGGGAGAGCACTGAGGGTATGGATCTTTTGGATGATGATTTCTGTCTCAGCACCCTCATGGAGTGATCTGGAATCAGATTAGAATCACAAACAGGTTTACAGTATTGTTAAATAGTTTTTTACCACATACAATGAATTTGCTTTGGTGTTGTGTATACAACTCAGATAAAATAAAAGTACCACAAAAATGTAGGTTATCCACATTTATACGCCCTCTGTTTCTTAAGGTTGGCATAGAGATTAGGTTAGCTCAACAGTTACGGTAAGAGTAAGTTTAAGCTTCCATCCTTTTATATCTTTCCAATTTGCTATGTACATATTTGTCTGACAAATTACCACATATAAATTTATAGCTCATTAACTCCATTCTGTTAAATTATCACAGTATTATATTATAGTATTTTTAGACAATTTCAATCAGTTAATCAATATGCACATATTGCTGATCTTTTGAAAATATGCAAATAGTTTTTTGTATGCACGTAGTTTGTTTGTATAGTTTTATCCTGAGTGTGAGCACACCACCTGGCCTGTATACATTTACATTTAATGATTTACATTAATTCATTTGGTAGACGCTTTTATCCAAAGCGACTTACAAGTGAGATACAAATACAACACAAGCGAAAAACCATAGAGTCACAATATTAGAAGCATTGCATGACAAAGTTCCAAAGGTTGGCCAGGCGAGGTACCAACTAGCAGGAAAAGCTAGCGAGTGCGTTAAGCCGTTGCAACCAAACCATTACAACCAGACCCTTACGTTTTAAACCATTACAACAAAACCATTACACCAAATCAATATGTTAAATTATTACAACCAAAGCATTACACTAAATCAATATGTTAAGACTGTTACAGCTAAACCATTACTTACTTGCTTTTCATCAATGCAATGCATTCACCAACGGTTGTGATGTCAGCATCTATAGAGGACAAAAAATGACATAAGAATAAATAAATACATAAATAAAAGAAAAATAAATACATTTTGGGAATTAAAAAGGCTATTTCTGTATTTATACATTTATTTAGTTATATCTGTATTTCTACATGCATTATTTATTTATTTATGCATCTCTACATTTATTTATGTATTTCTGTATTTCTACATTTATTCATTTATGCATTTCTACATTTATTTATTTATTTCTGTTTTTCTACATTTATTCATTTATTTATTTATGCATGTCTACATTTATTTATTTCTGTATTTCTACATTTACACATTTATTTATTTCTGTATTTCTGTGTCCGTAATTGAGTGGGTGGTCCTATACATCAGTCTAAAGCCGGATTGGTTATAGCGGTGCGATTGGATCTACTGCTACTGCCTTGACTTGACTGGGGTTATGCACGTGACGTCACAGTACGCTGAGTCACTGCGGCTTCCACCCGCTGAGTGGCAGTGTTACCGTTCAGCTTGAATATTGCGAAAACAAATCTAAAATGGGAAAGAGCTGTTGTGCGATTGACTGTACAGATAGATTCAACAGGAAATCGGAGCTCTCTTTTTACAGACTGCCGAAAGCTAAAGAAAAGAGAAGCAAATGGATCGCTGCAATTCGCAGAAACAACTGGAATCCAGGCACCGAAACGTGTAGCTTACAGCTTTCCAAATAAAAGTTGTAATCAAATTAAAATTGTACAAACCACATACAACCAGAATATCCATTGGTGTTCTCATCACTTTAATTTTGCCAAAAAATCCCGCCTTGAAGTAGGCTAGCCTACGACTAAGCGTCAAGGCTTTTGCAGACATTCTAAAACGCTTAGGCCTACGTGAAATGGCTTAACATGGCTTAATGTTCCAAAACAGCGATAAATGATCACCAGATTTCTCTCGGACATCTCTTGTCATAGGCCTAAACAATTCCACAATCAAAACTTAAATTCTACGAGTATGGACATTATTTTACATTAAGCGTTTTCCTCTCCACTGACACCCATTATAAGGAAAAGATTTAACGTGGCTTAATGTTCCAAAATAGTGTCCAACGATTACCAAATTTGTCTGACATCTCACATGTCATAAACACCATCTCCTATCAAAAAAGCAAAACTAAAATCCAAGGAATATGGTAGTTAGGCCGATGTTACACTCAGCGCTGTCCTCTCAGTTTTGCTTTTTTGTTAGTTGATCGCTGTTTAGAAAATTAAGCTATGAAGCCTTTTCCTTGTAATGGCTGGCAATGGAGAGTTTTGCTTTTTTTGGTAACCGCAGCAGGTTTGCTGGTGGTTCCTCTGTTGTGTTTGTGCCCCAGCACTGTTAGGTATGCATTTATTACCTGTGGCAGATTAATGTCATTACACACATAATACAGGTAGTGGGGAGTTGGGGTTAGAGTCATCTAAGTCTTCTTGTAGAGTAACACAGTTGTTACAGAATATGAATAAATACCTCGCTCTCCAGCTCCTTGTTTGGCCATATCCCAGTAAAAAAGATGGCCAGAAGCACATGTGCTTTATTTCCTGACCAGGCTTCCTGGATATCTGCAAAAGGTGTATAATGGAGACATTAAAACAATGAAATTTATCAAGGAAAGTTGGGGAAAAAAAACATCTGTTTGTTTTTAATGATTAAGATTACAGTATGTAAGAGTACCGCCTGTGATGTTCTTGCAAAACGTGCATTTCTTGATAGAGCCCTGTGGTCTGGCAGTAGTGGCTGCTGGGGCAGATGGCGGAGTCACAGCAGTGGGTACTGGGGCAGGCACCATAAAAACAGTATGTTCTGGGGCAGCAGGTGTTGATGCTGCTGGGCCAGAGGGCAGAGGGACAGCAGGTACTGATATTTTATGGGGACACCTTGGCGTTTCAATGTGCACCAACTTTAAGTTGTCCACACTAATCCTGGAAAACACTACACCGTTTTCCCCAACCAGGTCTGCGCTCTTTCCTTCGATTGCAAGAATAGTGAAGGGTTCCAAAAAATTAGCCTCCAGCTTGCCTCCCTTCCTCTGCTGGCTCCTTACATTTCTCCTCCACACTTACATTTCTTGTCCCCAACTTTGAAACCAGGTGGTGGATTGCCTGTTTTCAGTCTCTGCCTTTCATTGTCCTGTGCCTTCTTTATGTTGCCCTGCACAGCCTGTTTTATGAGGTCTAGCCGCTTGATGTCCTCCGACACACTCTCCTCTCCAACCACAGCTTCCACAGAAGAGCATATTTTAAACCCTTGCAATACAAAGACTTTGTTTAATGAACACAGTATGTTACTGGGTAATAAAACAGTTGGGAGTGACATTTCAGAGACTACCCCAAGATGAGGAGAAACAAATGACAGACAGAAAATGATTGTATACTTCTTAAAGGAATATTATGGGAAACCTCATAGTGTTCTGGTACTTCGAAACATCAAAAAGTAAGGTGAGTGATGTTGTTGTGACCTGAGTTTTGGTCCGTAGACCAAACATCACAGCATCTAGGTACACATCCCAGGTCTCAAGCCTCTGGCCCACAAGCTTGCTCAGAGCTCTGAAAAAAAAATTTGTAATGTGCACAGTCATGAACAGATAATATGTACCACACAGACAACAACACCATAGATGGCACTTGAGTATGTCGCGAACGAATGAAAAAGTAGGGTAAGTAGTATCCACAGGGTTCCCACACCTTGGTTAACGTCAAATTCAAAGACCTTTCAAGGACTTTCCAGGTCCAATACCCTCAAATTCAAGGACTTAATGTGGTGATACATTTCAAGTGAGAGCAAGGTTACATCGTGTTACCTTGTCAGACCAAGGATACCTTGTCACAGTTTTCATGTGTCGAACACAACTATGCAAAAAAGCTTTTTATTTTTGGTCATATGACAGAGATGTGGTATTCTATTTGTCATATTTTTGTTTTGCATGAAACTGAAGAATATGCAGTACATCCTATACTGTATTCTAAAATTATCTGAAATTAACTTTTGCATGGATTTGATTGAAAAGAGCTTAGGCTCATGTAACCAGAAGTTTTAAGATATATGAATATACGTTTAAGGTATTCTTGCGTAATGAGTTTACATTATCTTAACAAGCAAAACTTGTTAGTTACACTAAACTTGTTGGTTTATTCAACATTACATTGAATAAAATATTTGGGCAACAGGTTATCACAAATGTTTTATGTTTATTGAACATATTTAGGTTCACAGCATAAGCACTAGAAACACACCAAGACATGCAGATGAAATAAACACTATTGTACATTACCATTACCACATCATATTGGGACATTACCATAAGGACAAAAATGAACATGAACGGATAAATAAACAATGAATGAAATATTTTTTAACAACAGGTCACATGAAAATATGTTCACACTGTAAGCACTAGAAACACCACACAACAACATGTGCAAATGAAATAAACACTATCATACAGTGCATTATGATATGGGATATTATTACCATAAGGACATGAATGAATAAACAATAGTAAACAATGAATAAAATACTTTCCAACACAACAGGTCAGCTGAAAATGTTTAAAACAAAGTGCATTCCCTGAAGTATTCTTTGGTTGTTTCCCTTTTTAAATTGATTTTGTTTTGTTGATTTTGTCTTCATTTGCTTTTCAATTCATTCAATTTCTCATCGAGCATTTTTTCTACTTCCACGATTTCTGCTCTCTTTTCCTTTGCACCCTTCCTCAGCAGAGGGAGAGTACAAAGAGAAGTACATAGTCCTCCCTATCAGAAGAGAGTTTTTTGGACAACAAGTTCTTGAAATGAGGAGCCAAACCATGTGTGCAAATGTAGTTGGACTTCGTTGCTCCGCATGCAAAGGTCTTGGCTATTGCACTTGTCTGGGAACATAGCTGAAAACAACACACCTAAAAGTAAAGAAAAAAGAAAGAGATTGAAATCAAATACATTCTTATTTGTGTGGGTGTGACTATGTGTGTATTTTAAAGTACAGCCACCACAAAGTCAGACTTCAGCACCTCTTTTGACTGTGAAATCATTCTGAAGTACACAGAGACGTAAAATCACAACAAAAATACTTTTGATGCGGTTTAAAAATCATAATACAAATACATTTGCATACAAATCTGTGACTACATTAAATCAAACTTTGGCATTTGGTATTTTGCTGCACTTAACGCCTTGGAATCTCAAAATAATTGCACAGTCCCAAATATGATGTAGAACAATTATTGACTAAGCAGGAGTTCTGTTCTTATTGGATTGTGTCCCCTTGGTTTGTGTGTGTGTGTGTGTGTGTGTGTGTGTATGTGTTGTAAGGAAAAACAAGGACGCAATTCCGATCTTCGCAGAAAAGTCTTCTTTATTTACAGGAACGGCAGTTGTCAGAAATACGTGAAAACGCACTCTGGGTTCAGCGGAGTCGATCTGAACCCCCAGCACTCAGCGAAAGCATTCTTTATACTGATACAGAACTTTGATCAGGATCGACAATAATTAGCATACAGGTGGTGAAATACAGGATGTCTGGTAATTGCATTATCTTCCCTAGCAAGAACAGTTCTCAATCACCCATCACCGGTTTCTTTAGAAGCACCAATTGCTGCAATGGCCAGCCACGGCCAAAGTGACAATTGAAGTCTGTGAGCAGAACTGTGGTTACAATAAGGCCATCTAGACAAATGATTACAGGTATTAGCAAACCTTAAGTGAGAGGATCTGTGCTATCTTATGCTGCACTGAGTGAGTTAGTTTAGGGATCTGGACCAAAATCTTACAGTGTGTTTGTGTATGTGTGTGTTGTACAAATGTCATTTTTTTGTAATCACCAAGATCTGAAGTAATATCTAATTCATTTACATTTTTTCTGTGTAATGTAAGTAATTACAATTACATTCACTTTGTAATTTACATAATTACATAATTTTGCTACATGTAACTAGTTACTCCCCAACCCTTGTGCCACATTGCTACATGAAAAACATAAAATGTTTCTAATAGGAATATGTCATAGGTGAAAGTACCTGTGCCTTCACTGGAGTTGAAAGAGCAGTGAGACTCCATCATATTCAGACACCACAAGGCCTCAGCTCTCAATGTGTCTTCTTTGGGAACGCCTGTGATGACTGACTGTCTGGAGGATGTGGCGATGGTGGTAGTAGTTGCAGGAGGTGGTGTACATGCTGTGGGAGTAGATGTCACCAACTTTTCCACATAGTTGAGTAGAGTGGGTGGTGTAAGAAGAAAAGGGACATAACACAGACATATTGTAAGAACGGCTGTTATCTGACACCTAAAAATAACACAGCTGGGGCACCAGGACTTAAATGCCAGCTTTAAAAACACTCCATCCGGACCCATTTATAATACAATATAACAGCCGATACAAAGCTTTCCTGTGGCAAATAGTCGCATATATCTATATATATGAATCTACACATGTATCATAAAGGAATTAGCCTATGCATATGTTAATGCAATATTTGAATTACAATGGGTGACATACAGTATCTTGGTAAGTCTACTGATACCACTGAGCAGATTTTATTTTGGCTAGAGTAGACTATTAGTGGTTGCTTTTACTTGAATGTTTATCTTCTTAAAATGCCTGTAAAAGGCCAAAAAAGGACTAGGCTCACTGTGATAATTCAATAACCATGCATGATCACACCACAATATCTCTGGAATTTCTGCTAACTGTAGTGTTGTTATTTTTATCATTTAGCCTATATTATAGTGATATTTAGTTAATTGATCTCAATGATAACATGGTCCCATCTGCCCATAATGCATTCATGATTAATTTTTGTTATTATTACAACCAGTAGGGGGCAACTTAAAACTCCAGAACCATCCACAACAGAGCTTTGATTGATGGTTTTGGGAGGTCAGGTGAACATATATCTTGTGACATGTTAGCTGTCAACCGCACCGTCGTCATTTACACCGTTATTATTCTTGTGAAAACTTGGCACACTGACGTTAGCAACTCATAACTCTGCACTTTCTAACATTCAAATAACAGCAAAAACAGCTAGCAGCTAACATTCACTATGATGGGACTAGACAGGCTGCTGATCCTGGCTGATCCTTGTTAGCAATTACATGGTGTGGTGGATATTCCCCTGGTCTGGGCCAAATGGACCGAGGGTCTTCCTCCACATTTTGATGCCTTCCAAAAAATAATAAGTCCTCACAGAGTCTGATGTATCATGGTTGTTTGGTTTATTGCATATGGTGATCAATCACATACAGTAAACCGGGTTGGTCCGCGGAGCAACAGGTGTATATGCGGTGTGTATACATTCACAAACACTCCCCAATCACTCTGCCCTCCCCTCAGTCTGCATCCATCCGTTATGCCTTTTCTCACTCCTCCTATCCCAGACCACAATTTCCAACTCCTCCCAGGCTCCTTCTTCAAGATCATCCCATTTTCCATTTAATACACCACTATTTAATTTTTAAGCTGTTACATTTACCCCGCCTGGAAAGTCCCATAAACTCCATAGTCATTAATTGTATATTATTTTTAAACATAACACTTCTGAAATTTCCCATTATTTCCACTCCACACCTATATGATTTTTAAACATAATTAAATAATACACAGCATATATGCCTGGAATATTACCATTATTTCCAGGCCCACATTTAAATAATAAAAAAGGTTAAGTAACTCAGTTAGCCAGACCACGGTGCTGCAGACTGTAAGAAAGCACACAGATATCTATGCGCCATAAGCTACAAGGTTAGGCCTTAAAGCAAAGGGTTAATGTAAAAATTAGGCCCCGTCTGAACACGGCCCAGAAGATGGGCCACAGGAACAAGACAAAGAAGAATTAAACCCCGCAAAGGGGGGCCGTTGGCTCAGCACTACTATGATGGGCAACTATGACAAACTGCAGTAAATCCACATACAGTTCGCAAGCATCTGCCAGTAGATGTCAAAGCAGGCAATCAGCTCTTATTTTCTAGCTGTATGACTCCTAAAAGAAAATATAAAACTAAAATGGGATGCATATGTTAAAAGGAGGCAAAAACATGCTGACACGCTGTAGGGGCATGTCAGGGGGAGAAGATACAATAAGCGAAGGTGGCATGACTATGAGTCAGAGAAAAAGGATACAATAAGCGTAGACTGTAAACCAATAGGAGAAGTGAAGGGAGAGAAGATACAATAAGCGTAGACCATGAACCAATAGGAGAAGTTGGCATGACTATGGAACAGCAACATAGTGTACGAAGGTTCTGGGGTGACTTCCAGGGAGGGCTAATGCTGAAGGCAGTGTTCCTTCTCCAAGGTCACCCACTGTCCTGTGAAAGTGGCAATACTCATAATTTACATATGGGGTATACACTTTATCAAAAAATTTTCCACTACAATGGGGTTCTGAATCTTTCTATGTCAGATGCAGGCTATGGTAGGACCAGAGAATTTGGTAGGACCTACCTGCTTTCAATTTACTTAGTGCCGTCTTGTGGGTTGACCCAGCCGCATGGCTTGAAAGAGCCGCTTCTCCCATGCTATCAGCTTTGACTGATTTACAGCAGGCTCTGCACCTGGCCATGTGATGTTCCTTTGGATTTCTGGCAAGCCGTTCTTTAAAATGCTCTTTGGTGAGCCAAAAATCTTGAAATTTACATTTTCCAGGCATCACGCCGATCAGCCGATGGTGTGTGTGAGACAAACGTTGAGGTACCATCGTAGCTTCGCGCGCGCATGAACGTCATGGCAACGTAGAACACAAAGTAGCAGAGTAGCCGCGTAACCAGGGCTCGAGTTATGATTTCATCTCTGTGGGGGTCTCCAAACTCTAAAAAAAAAAAAAAAAAAAAAACGTACGTGGATGCATAAGTATAATTAATAAGTATAATTAAATAGGTGCGCCTTTTGGAAGTGAAAGGCTACGTGCTTTGTTGTTCAACACTTGCGCACACACACAGAGATTGTATGCATACCAGGGATGGAAATTAACTTGTCCACCTGCCACTGTGGCCGGTGGATTCTAAAATCTACCAGTCACTCAACTTTTTTACCAGCCACTTTTTATATGTAAGCGTTATTGTGTACAATACAATGCCTGTAAAAATATATAAGAAAAGTATTTTTCTTGTACAAGACATGCACATTGTTCCGTCCTCTCAACAACCCTTTATGTAAATTGACGGGCAGTGTAACTCCCTCTACAATCATCACGCAGTGGCACTGGACTGGCTTCGTTTTCCTTTAATGACGATCGCAGATAGGGTGAAACTAAACACACAAACACAGTCGTAATGATTATTAACACACTTCAGTAAACAACAATAGCAACCACTGCGTCTGTGCCTGACTTTCAGTAATACAAACGAACTGTAACTTAACTCGAATATTATGTTATACATAAAATAACCGAAAATATACTTATGTAAAATATCTAATAGATGTAAGACATACCAACGATGCTCGTATCAAGCTTGAATGCGGGCGAATTAACCGATGTTTCGAACGAACTAGATGAAAGTGACCGTTATTGAGTTTTGTTGAATTGTTACCAATGGCAATAATTGTAGCTCTTTGCCGCGGGGAAAAACTCTAACATGGGTAACTAAATACATACAGAGAACAACACACACATGATTTTCCCAATCAGTACTTGTTATCAGGACTGATTATACAGTAATTAGGTGCTACCAATGGATGATCATAGGAGAAAAAAAATCTCTTTTGGACATAGAAAGTACCCTGTCCAGGGGTCATCTGCCAGGTTGTGAAATAACAGGAAATGAAGTGATTCAAAATGATGGTTAGCAATATCTACCTGCAACTATAGGAATTTAAAGTACTTCAAGTTATTTCCTATGTTCAACTGAGCACTGGACCCACACAAAGAAAGTAGAAATTGCATCACACCATCCAAGGGGCTTTATAGAAAAGGATGTCCCCCAAAAAAGTCAGAGAGAAAATGGTATTAAGGAGAGAAGTTACCACTGTTCAGCTGTTAATGTATGTAGCCTAGCACACACATTTGACATCTTTTTTGGCCAGAAAACGTTGACCAGACTGACAGAAAGTATCAGCTGTTTTGTATTGCCATAACAAGTGAGCCGATCTCTATGGTTAGCCAACATGCTATCTTTTCCTAATGACTGCAATAAACACACACACTACCAGAAAAATTAGGATATGCCGTTTTACTCCACGAATAAATATGGTGATACGCAAAGTACAATCTTTGGTGTAAGTGTCATAATGTCACTATGTCGATTTTAAAAAGCTGCTCTGCAGCTAGCGCTACCATCCATCCACAGGGAATGTCTCACTTGAGCTGCTTGTCAGCTTGTAGTGCTAGACTAGGGGCTGGGTAAGCTGTTAAATAAAAGGTAGGGCGTTTATCCCTTCAGACGTTGAACTTTGTTTTCAACTTTAGAAGTGTTCTGAGCTACAGGAGAGCACAAAAAGCTGACAGTGTCGCATTAAAAAAAACCCTAGTGTGTACTGGACACTTGTCTGCTTCACTATGTACCTACTAGCGCTAGCTGGAATCTTCAAAAAAGACGTCAAATGTGAACGCAACTTGGCCAACTAGCATAGCTAGCTTAGTAGCTAATGAATATACAAGCCAGTCACGGTGTTCTCCACTGTAAGATTTTCGTCATTTCTCATTGAAAAAACGATTCTTGGCCCTTGTTTCGTTGGCACTGTCCTTTCGCTCCTGCATACTATCCTCAGCGGTTCTTTTTCCTCCGGTGATGTAACACCACATTTTAAGATAGCACTCCCTCAGTAAATTCTTCTGACAGAAGTGATGCTTGACGTAGCTGCCTGCAACCTTTATTATTCATTCTCCGCAACAAATGGTTCCAACTAACTAACACGACAATGCGCTTCCAGTTCCAGAAGCGCATTGTCGTGCTTCTGACCAAGGTGTTAGATAATTTTACCGATGGAAAAATGGTAAAATGACAAAATGGTAAAATGACAAAATTCACCCGCCAGCACACAAATGTACCAGCATTTGGCGGGTGGCGGGTGTTAATTTCCATCCCTGATGCATACACACTGAACTTTTTTATTTTTTGTTGAAAATATTGTTTGTGGTATTTTCCTACAGCCCACGCAACAAAGTTTAAACAGAGGGAGAATGCATTATAGTAGAAAGTAAAAGCCATCTCTTACCATTACGCAGACCAAATAGACCAAAAGACGCACCTATTTAACTTATTGATCTTTGTCTTGAAAACGTATCCAAGGAATGAAAGCAAGGTCAAGTGTCTTCTTCGGATTAACGTTCACCAGCTCACAAATTGATAGTTTGCACGCATAGTGGCGTGGGGCGTGGTGGTGAAGTGCAGCCATGCTGCATTCACGATGCTTTATTCTACACGTTTACTCGTATTACTTGTCAAGGCTATTTATCTATCTTTAACGTAAATATTACCCCGTATATGGAAGGAAAATGAGCTTTATGTGTGATTAAAATATAATGCTGCTGTATTTTCAAAGACCCCCACAGACATTTGACTTCACTACTTTCATGGGAGCCAGCCCTCACTCTATGGGAGCTCAGCTCCCACTGGCTCCCACGTAACTCGAACACTGCGCGTAACTAATGTAAATCAGCAACCTATGCATACGAAGTGGTGGCGAAATAATGGAGACACGTTAGCGGAGGGAATCATATGGAAAATTTTCCAAAAAACTTCTTGCATAAAATAAATTCAAGCACTTCCGAGGACCTGTATCTATTTATGTCTATTTTCAAAAACTTTCCAGGGCCTTTTTTCAGATTCACAAACTTTCAAGGATTTCAAGGACCCGTGGGAACCCAGATCTACTAAGTACCCAAATAGGGTAACAAGTTCATAAAAAATGTACAAACCTTTGTATTGTGCCGTTCATTCGTTCTACCAACCCATTTGTCTATGGGTGGTAGGGAGAGCAGAGACTGCGTTTGATTTTTAATATATTGCAGACATTTTTGTTGATCTACAAAGCAAACATACAATAGAAAAGTAAATATGTTGAATGGCAGAACAATTACCTGTTATTGTGTCATCACCACAATTGCTTGTAGTGGTAGAATTTCCTGTAGTGGTATGCATTTTTGGTCATTGAAATGATATGTTATGTAATGGCTGTATGGCTGAAAACTCAATGTGTCCTAGTGTTAGTGAAGTCTCTGACCTAATTTTCACATTACTTAACTCTTACCTCATTTACAAACTGCCTCATTTTTCAAAATGCGCTTTGGCGCCTCAAACTGGTAGAAAAATTTCAGAATACACCCTGTGACCTCCTCTGCATTCTTTGATTTCAGCGGGTATGCCTGCGCCCATTTGGTGTAGTAGTCCACTAACACGCAAATGTACTGGTTTCCCCTCTTGGACTCCACCAATTTTCCAATAGGGTCCATTCCAATTAACTTGAATGGGTGGGAAACCTAAGAAAACCACATTTTATGTATATCAACACATAATGCATAAGCACAAGCATAATGTCCTTGGCATTCTTCGGTTGGTGTTAACAGAAATAGCTATTGTGGAAACCATCAATACTGACGATGTCAACATGCTGACCTTCAACATTTGAACAGAACTGTGGGAGACTCCACACTCTGACTATGTTTTGAAGAGGCTATAGTAACACAATGCAGTTGAAACCCACACAGATGAAATGTCACAAACAATAGTTACCTGCACAGGGACATAATCTTTTTGTTGTTTTAGTGCATGGTGGCTAGCCTGGCACACCATGCATTCTGATACCTGTGTAATAGTGTACACACCAGTTAACTGAAAGTAGCAGATGACACCTCTCCTGATTTAACCACATATTCCAGAAAGTTTTGAATTAGATGCAAATAGATAACAGCTAATGAGTATTGCTAGGACATGAGACAACACTGTCTGTTTTCCACTTTATTTGTTAGTAAATGTCAGTCTGAAAGGTGGTTACAACATTAGGTGTGCATTTGACCATTTTGGGTGTGCTGACATGTTAAGGGGTAGATGTTTTTGGTTGTACGTCATATGTTTTACCCATTTGTCGATGTTGCCTGCCATCCCAGGCCAGAAAAACCTTTTGGAAATGGCCCCATGGGGTTTTTTCTGGTCTGTGCGTGCACCAGTTGCACTGGAATGGAACTCCTTGAAAATGGCATCTGCCTCTTCAGCTCCA
The DNA here is from genome assembly GCF_013368585.1 of Megalops cyprinoides. Taxonomy (NCBI): domain Eukaryota; kingdom Metazoa; phylum Chordata; class Actinopteri; order Elopiformes; family Megalopidae; genus Megalops; species Megalops cyprinoides. The sequence continues at coordinate 862,666 of NC_050584.1, forward strand.
CACACTACGCATGTTTTGACTGACTTGGAAGGCCCCTTCAGATAATACAGCAACCTTCCTAAAAAAGCAACAGAACCTGAAGAGGACAAGGTGTAACTGTAACAAAATATACTAAGTTGTTTTTATACTCATCTTTCCTATCCACAACACTATGTGTGGAGACACTACTCATCAGACCCACAGAAATCCCTGGGTTTTGCATGGAAAGCCAAGACATCGCTAATTACATGGGGTTTGCTTTTTCCATAGGCCACAAAAAGCAGAATCTTGCTGTTAAGGAGTGACACAATGTTACTAGCTCGTTCACTTGCTATAACCAGATCGCATGTTTGACTTTGAAGTCCATTGCTCAGAGGGGTTAAATACTGCAGTAGGCCTTGACAAACGATGGTGCTGACTATTAAATCAAATGACTCCAATGCCCTGGTATGCGAAACAGCTGTATTACTGGTTGTGTGGTCTGGCTCTGACTGTCAATGGGAAACTGTGGTATGCAGGTTCACATAATTGGTGATGATAGTTGATAAACAGGCTGTGACCAACGGGTATTAGAAAATTTCTGCAACCACTGTTTTGTTTCACTATTGCCCAAGAAACAATATAGTCTTTTCGAGGGTGCGGTCACAAAGTTAGCAATTTCTTTCACTGTATCAAGCGCATTACGAACAAAGGGAAGCTTGATAGAGTGCACAATTGCCAAGTTCAAAGCATGATTTTTGCAGTGCACATAGTGTGAGGTAAGTAGGTAACATGAGTCTTTCCACTCATGTTCCCAGCCCCATCATAGCCCTGCCCTACTAGTTTATCAGGATTTAGGTCAAGTCACTTGAGATGGTTCAAAATCAGTTCTGTTAATACCTCTCCAGTTGTGTTTGTTGTGGCCACAAAGCCCAAAAAGTCCTCTCATACAGAGTACTGATCACTGGTACCCACATAACCAGGGTCGGGGAGTAACAGAATACATGTAAAAGCATTATGTATTTAAAATACAAAACATGAGTAACTGTATTCCATTACAGTTACCATTTAAATTGATGGTAATCAAATTACAGCTACATTTTAAAAATATTTAGATTACTGAAGGGATTACATTGGATTTTTTTCATTAAATTTCATTTATTTTTTCATTTAATATTTATTCAGTTGGAAAATCTATCCAATGATAGGCAACTCCGGGTGTATCTCCCATATACCCCTCACGGAAAAAAAAGAAGAAGAAAGCGTGCAGCCTGCCTGACTCACAAGACAGCAGAATGGAGACTAGGACAGAAAGCAACCAGCGCAACGCGTTTATGTCATGGAAATACCGGGACCATTTTACTTTCAAATTTGGTCACAACAAGGTCACAACATAACAGTACAATACAAGTTGTGTCTGCCAGCAATCAAACTGCTCATCAATGACTGAAGCAAGACCTTAGCACTTGACCTTACTTGCATTACCGTTAGTTCCTCTTGGTGTCGCCAATCTGCAAATTACAAACTTTATGCTTACGCCACCTCGAGACCATGCGTAGAGGTACGCATGTTTTCCTGGCAAGTATCTTTTCATAAATACCGTTTTATAGGTAGAAAAGTGCTCAGTACGATTTTAGTGCGTACGCACCGTTGATACATGTGGCCCATACTGTCTAATTATAATCTACTAGAAAATCTAATCATATGTCCAAAGGTATACTCCCTTTAGCAATGAAAACATGATTAGATGTATTATAACAGATTTTAAACAACTATTTAACTTAATGAATTTAGAAAAACAATAGAAAAAAAATGAAAAATAGAAAAACAGAGCCGGCGCCAGTGGAAAACGAATCGGGGGGCAGTTGAAATGCAGTGAGGGGGCGATGACTTAACCCAAAAAATTACGCACGCTGCGCACAGCCATACGATCGTTTAACAAGTGCATTATTACACCACACACACACACACACACACACAGAGATCAACAAACCTCAGGAAATGCGTACCATCCACACACCATCGCATGATTGCGACACTGAGCTTGATTTCAACAGAGCCAACAACGTTTACCGATTTAAAGCAAGTGAGCGCTTAAAGCAACAACCATCAGTCATGCGACGCTTAACGTCCATTCGGACAACGTCCGTTCGCATGTACATCTGTAGTCCCATAAGGTTATAATAAAGTTTAAAAATCCCGATCGCAGAACGGGACGTAGCGGATGTAACCGGACGTAGTGAAGGCAACGCTTCCCGCACGCAACACGTGTATCTCATGTCTCACGGAAATAAAGCGATTGCGCTGCCAGGCGTATAATGGTACAGTGTATTAATGTGTATTATGTTTAACATTGTACAGTATAAACCAACTTAACACATATATTACAGTGTACTTTACCAGATACATTAATTGAAATACAGTACGGTACTGTATGTTTACAGTATCTTGACTACAGTAGCCTACTCCATATAGGTTTGCTAAGTACAGTATACAGTATGGTGTTCGCACAACGTCCAAATCACATTACGTATTGTGGACGTTAAGCGACGCATGGCTGTATTTCCTTGGGTGAAATTCACAAGGTGGTGTAGTTGAGCTACCTAGTAACAAAAGGCCCTAGTAGTCTTGGTCACATTTAGTTAGATAGCAACAGTGAAACTCATTCTTCCAGTGTATTATTGTTGGGGGTTTGTGGCCAATGTTATTGAGAAACCATAGACACCGTTGAAATGGTATGACTCCAGGGAGACTGCTTCGTAGCACTACATAGGGATATACACTTTTGGCATCATCCTATTTGAGGTGAAAGGAGTAAGATGAATTGTTTCCAGGTAGGAAGTTGATTAATATATGATTTGTGAACTTTGAGTAAGATATTGCTGCTGTGAAACTAGATAAATTGACAGTCTGGTAGGGAGCGAATGCGGGTTTGTTTTCTTTCTTGTTGTATTAATGATGGCCATAGTTCCTTTTAAGATATATTTTGAATGAAGAAGGCTTCTGTTAGCAGGTATTTTTATCTGTCCAGATGATACACAGTGTTAAAAATTATTCATTGCTGTCAAGTTTTCACTGTTGTGCAAAGTACTGCAAAGTTGACCACTGAATTGTGAAATCCTGTTTTGCTATTTAAACACTGCTATATGATGTTTGTTAATTCAAGAATTTGAGCCAAATCTTGTTAGCAGTTGGGGTTTGGATGTTGAGAGCCATATCTCTCAACATCCACTACATACTTGAAGCTTTAATGTGATTATAATAATGAAATAGTTGAAAGATGTCTTGAATAAACATATTAGACTGAAGCATGACAGCACTGTCAAATACAGATGCTTTGTTTTCTCATATTGCTCCTAGCTTTTGTCAAGAAACCAGCTCTGCACATCCTTTCCAGTCTTACCCAAACACATCAGCATGCCAGGACAGTTCACCACCAGTGAAGTACTTTCTCCCCTCAGTGGTGCCCCACTATGCAGCCCAGGCCTCCTGCAACCATTTCGCTTTCGATCCCGGAGAGAACTGATAGACTGGCGGCGCCTCAGTTCCCTGGACGTGGGCCGCGTGGCCCGGGAAATGGACGTGGCTGTCCTGCAGGAGCACATCAATGCCGTCACCTTCTGTGATGTGGATGCCGAGTGTTGCCCCCACTGTCGTAGGCCAGTGGACCCTGTGCTGCTCAAGGTCTTGCGCATGTCCCAGCTTAGCACTGAGTACCTGCTTCACTGCCAGGACTACCTGAGTGCCCAGCTGGCAGCACTTGAGGAGCGCCTGCAGGGGGCACTCACTCAGGTGGAGCAAGAGGGGAAGGAACGGGCCCGTCTGTACACTGAGCTGCAGGCCATGCGACAAGAGAGCCATCACAGGAAGAAGATGATCACCATGCAGCAGCTTCTGCTGCAGGCTGGTGCCAGCAGCTATCACAAGGTCTGCCACTGCGAGTTGCAAGGGTCCTGAGTATGTGTATACTTTGGTTCAGTTTCTGTTCTTATAAATTTATATTCTTTCCAGAGATTTTTCTTCTCATTTTGTCTCTTGAATGCCTTGTCTCATATTAGCCACTGTGTTAGAAAACAGGTATTCTAAACAAAATTGAAAGGGCTATAATTAAACCTGCCAATTTGATGTGATCCCAAAGTTGGAGAACAAGTTCTGCCTTGGCAGAGGTTTTAAAGGCAATTGAAAAGTGTCAAATTGTGCTTCTGAGGCAGAACTCACAATGGGGAGGAGAAATAGAGGAGAATGCGAGGGAAACTGGGGAAACACCCAGGTCTGGCTAATTGTGCTGGTTGTGCTGGTTTAACATGTTTACGTGCCATCAACAAATTAACAAAGGGTGGCCTATCCTCTTTCAGTGCCAGTTGTGTGAGAAGGTCTTCATCAATTATTCATTTCTGCAAGCACACCTCCAGCGCAGACATCCGGATGTTACAGATTCAGGTAATATGAAGCCGTGTTCCAACCTCCCTTCAAGACATGGCACTTACATGAATTTAATTTAACGTCCACATTATTACAATGTCCATAAATTGTTTTCCAAATAAATGGTGTACCTATCCTGTCTGTCCATACCCATGTGCTCTTTTTGTATTGCGTTAGGAACATGGGCAGATCATAGAGAATATTGGGAGTTTCCTTAGACCTGGTATGTTACAGTGCACTCAGTTATTCTGTATGCTTTAGTAAAGATGCTGGGTGTTGTGTGTGGCTATTCAGAGAGCGAGAAGAAGAGGCAGGTGGAGGAGATGGAGGATGGGATCAAGGAACTGAGGGAAAGGCTGACCCAGTACAAGCTGGAGGTGGAGAGAGGGGCAGAGGCCTTCAGGAGACAGCAGGTGAGGGAGAAGAGGAGCTTTATCTGTGGGAAAGCAGTAGTATCCAAATAAAGTAGTGTAAATCTTACAATTACAAATGCAAAGCTCCAAAGCAGGTTAGTTTGTGAAATGAGTGGTGTTAGAATTTGAGCTGACAGCCCCATAAAGCAAAATGCTGATAGCAAGCACCAAGCGGCCAGAAAAGTAACAATGATATGATGTTCTACATGGGTCTCCTGTGAAGGGAACACAGTTCCAGAGGCCTAAGTTGTGATGAGTGAATTGACTGAAATTACCAGGAGCTGGAGCGACAACAAAAGAAAGAGTCCAATGAGAGACTGGAGCTGGAGAACTGGAAGGAAGAGGAGAAACAGAAGTGCCATATGGTGATAAGTGACCAGAAACAGCTCCTTCTGCAGGAATTTAAAGATATCTCCAGCCAGAGTTCTTCCATTGAGGGAGTGAGTGCTCACCCTCTGTACCTTACAATGCTAAGACAGCCTGTCTGTGACCAGTTGGTTCCCAAATGTTTTATCACACCAGACACCTCGAAAGACAAGAAATGAGAGCACGGATCTTCCACAGACAAAATGTCTGTTTGTTTAATACTGCTGTGGTTCATTTCTGTAAATTATAAGTGATTTATGGCGTACAGTTTAGAGTTGATCTGATGTAGATTGATATTTCATTGAAAAGGTGGCAAAAGCCCAGTATTGTTTTTATTTCTCATTGTTCTTAGGATCTGGGGTCCCCACCCCCAGTTGAAAACAGTTTTTTTGTAGCCACTAGGTGGAGACAGAGCAAAAGAAATAATTGAGGATTGACTTGTTTACCCAAGATATCCATTGATTGCATTCTGTCAGAGCATCAATGTTATTTCAGTGTCATTTTAATTGTAGTTGTTCCTCCACTTGTGCATCCATCATTATTTTAGTTTCATTACTAATATTATGTATGATATGATCATTAATATTGAATTTATTCATGTTGTGGAAGAAAATATGGAAATTGAATATTCCATGACTATTACCATTCAATAATTTGAACAAATTAAAATAATTCTGCTTTAATTATAAGTTTTGTTAATTAATAGTAAATAAGGCTGTATAGTCCTAAAGTGCTTTATGTGGTCCCTATAAAGAGTTTTCAGTTTAAGATTTTTGGATTGATGATTATCCATTAGTAATTTCCTTGAAGTCATTCAGTTCCCAATTCTAAAAAAGAAACTGCAGGAGCTTCAGACCAAAGGGGTGACCATTTCAAACCTGGGAATGCTATGTGATGAAGACGAGCAAGATGGGGGAGAGGACGGAGAGAGACAGCTGAAGGAAAAGATTGCCCAGCAGGTGAGAAAACACAACCAGCTATGCCCACAGGGCTCTCTGTCACAACAGGCCTACCTTTCTCCAATGGCTGACTCATGATTACCTATTTTTCTGTTTTTCTTTTTTCAGAAGAGGAAATGGAGGAAGAAACTCCAGGAGATCCAGAATGGACACCTAGTAGAGAGGCAGGAAGTAATAAACGTTCTTAACTGTTCATCTCCTTTGTGAGATTGCCACCCACTGACAGCTCTGTTGTCTACAGTTACAGAATGAGAATGAGAGACTGAGGATGTCCCTTTCTGCTGACCAGAAGTCAGCCCTGCAGAGCCTGAAGCAGCAGATCAGCTCCCTCGTGGACCAGGTGGAGAAGAAAGAAAAGCTCATCCAGTCACAGGAGCATATGGTAACCCTTCAAGCTCACATACGCATTTTTAACGATTTTATTGTTTGTTATAAATCGCATAGGTAGTAAGAGTTCTGTGAACAAAATAAAACGCCATACTCATAAGATCAGTACCCTCTCTGAAGGTGATTAGTCTAGTATAAGGTCACAAACAGTACACGGTATAATCCAGTTATTTACCAGTCGTTCAAATGCAGTCCGCGGTATGCTCATGAAACCCAGGGATGGCAGTGGTAGTGGAAGAGGAGGTACACTTGCAAAAATCTACACAACACACACATGCACACTGAAACACAATGGAAAACAGGCAGCAAAGGAGAGACTGCAAACCCATTTGTGATGGAGAAAGCTAAGTACTGTGTGACTTGGATTAAAACTAGCAAGAGTATAATATATTAGTTGGAATGTAGTATTTTCACAAAATCATGTCACTGAAATTTTTTACTTGCTTTACTTGTTATGTCGTTTACTCCACAGCAGTGCTATGACCAATGAAACGGCCAGCATTTTTGGTCAGTTTCACTGTTGGTCAGTTTGCTGACTATTCCTCAGCTTGAGTGCAAATGTTTACTAACATACCACAGATAAATGTAATTTTCACACATCATTTTAATATCTATTTGTTTGCACATTGACAAACAAATATTTCAACAGATTCATATCATGATCTAAGATAATTTACCAAAGATGTAACAGCAACAACATCATTACCAGCTCGGTACTATTCATTGGCAGTTTCATGTAATCAATATGACTTGTTAAATTATACCTTTTACGTTACATTACATTGCATTACTTCATTTAGCAGACACTATCTTCAATCTTGAATATATGAGTTGTATGAATTTCTTATTGATATATGAAAGGTTTCATACATCAGAAGAGAACAGAAAACATGTTCAATTATATTTTATTTTCATATTCATATCAGCAATATTTCTCTCATGATAATTTTGCATCATGAATTCTATTTTGTGAAACATATCTTATTGGAAGTAGAGTGTATCATTTCATGCCTAATGTGGATTATATGACCTAAACAGATACACTCTATGTATATACATTGAGATACTATATATATACATTTCCATGATTAAATGTCAATCAGGCCATCTCTTTGCTTTTGATGGGAAACTTTCCTGAGTTTATTTGATGTCAGTTTAACAATAGTATCGCATAAGTATTTAATTTCTCATTTGAAAATGTATTCATTACAGATCAAGAAACTGTCAGCAAGACCTGTGACAGGTAATTTGTATGTATGTTTGCAATAGCAGATGGATTATGGTGATTGGCTGTTTCCAGTCATTTCTCAAAGAAATACACTTTTTGTTCTACTGTTGTTACTACTGAGTGAACAAGAATTCAAGTTTTATTAATGGAACCAATACCTTTCATGATGTAAATAACTCTCCCCAGTTTCGGCTTCTCCCATCATCCAAGATGGAGAATCCTCAGAGGAAGAAGGTATGATGTCAATATTTCCTTAGAGGAAAGATGACCCCTTAAAGTAGTGCACTATCATTACATTATGTTTTGTTTATTTCAGAGCTGGAGAACTTCAGGGACAGCAGACAGAGATGGCTAGAGTCAGTGTGCAGAGAGCCCAGTTTCATCCAGGAGATCAAGCCCATCCTGGAGGAGAATCTGGAGGACAAACTGGAGAGCTTGGGGCTCAGAAAGGTATTTACAGCAGTAATCCAGACTTGAATAATCAACGGCGGATTGCAAGATGAAACCATTTTAGCCCAGATTTCAGTATTTGAAAGAATTCATTCACAGAACCCAGCTCATTATTTATTCATTTATTTTAAACTTTTGTCCCATCGTAGGACAAAGGTATTGTGAAAAAACAGAAATATAATAAAATCAAAATAAAGCATAAACACACATTTGGTGATTTGATGTCACACTTTAAATAAAATAAATAAATAAATAGATCTTTATTGTCCACCAGGGTGGAAATTTTCCTTTGGGTCACCAATAATAAATACACTAAAACACAATCCATAAAAAACACTGTTCATTTCTGTGGCTAGCATGTCTTAAATTCCAGTTGTATTTAGAATATCTACTGCACATGGGACAAACGACTTTTTAAAGACAGCTTTAGTCGCCAGTAGGACTCTATAGCGCTTGCTAGAGTGCAAGAGCTCGAACTGACTAAAAAGAGGATGGGAGCTGTCTGCCACAATACAGTACTCTTGGCTTTATTCAATGTCCTCTCTCTGTACAGTTGGCTCAGTTGTTTTTGAGGTTTGCCACCCGTCTTAGTGGCCATTGACACAATTTTGTTCAGTTTGCTCTTTGATCTGCAGGTCAGATGGTTGTACCATGCAGAAAGGTGGAATGTCAATATAAATGTAAATGTTTAGATACAAAAACAGTACAAGCATTTTAAAAACGGACCACTGAGTCCTAAGACATTTGTAAAACATTATCTTTACCTGTTTATGTCTGTCTTTCATTCTAGTCATGCTGTTTTCCCAGTTTTATTATATAATGCACAGTTCTTGCCTCCTAACAAACAAGCTCCTTTACAGGGAACTAGGGGCATTTCCAGACAGACATTCAGGAGTCTGAGCTCTTTGGTGGCGGCACAGCGGCAGCAGAAGGCCGTGCAGCTTTCGGACTTGCAGGGCCTGAGGGCGAGGCTGACCCGTGAGATGACTCACAGAGTGCGGCGCCTGCAGAGAAGCCAGGGTGCCTCTGTGCCAACCCCAACTGCTCCCTGTAAGTTGGCTGGGTGGGTGGAAGGACCGCAGAAGCAGGGTGCAGTTTCCTCAGAAAGGAAACATAGCAATGATAGTTATGATGAAGAATGGGTTATATGAAATACCTTTAATCCAAGGATCACAGTTTGCTTTGCACAGAAGTAGTAACTTCTCATTTACTACACATGTAGCACCTACACAGATGATGCAATACATACATTTTAGGGCTTCTGAGAGGGGCAAGATTACTCTTGCTAATTGGATTAGGAGATACATTTGCATTTACATTTATTCATTTGGCAGACACTTTTATCCAAAATGACTTACAAGTGACTTACAAGGAGATGATTAGAAAGCTAGATTTTTCCAGGATGCCCTTACCAGCTACGGCTATACACCTTTACTGTTTACAGAGATAATATGGGATTTTGAATGGGATGTTTTATGATTTTAGTGAGTAAGGAATTCCTCTAAAGAGACACATCCATCCAAGCACATCCATTTGCATAGTTTCCTCAGCACTACGCTGGAGGGTAGTTTCTATTTGTTTCAGAAGAGCAACCTTTACTGACCCTCAAACACCACTTTTAGCGCTTTCTATCATTGTGGTAATAACCAAACCCAGTCCTGCTTAGCATCTGTCTTTTCATTAAGGGAATCTACTGGATGGTGTAATGCTGACTGCAAGTCACTTGTATGTTTCAAAGGGAGAACTTATGGCAGCCTTAAGAAGAGCCCAAAACCCAAGAATAACCCAGTGAAACCGTCTCCCAAGCAGGTTAAATCTCAGGCTCCACAGACTGTCTCAAGGTTGACAGTCCCATCTCAGATCCCTCATTCTGGTCAACAGAGGAACAGGTACCCACTATCTGCCTATATGCTGATTGCACAGTCTAATCCCACCTGTTCTTATTTTCAGCTTCAAGGGAAGTATGTGGTCCATAGGTAGGGCATGTGCAGCATGATCTGATTTGATTCAATGACAAAGTGTGTGTTTCCCCAGCCCGCCTTCCTTCAGCTCAGAAGAGGACTCAGTGGGGAATAATGCCTGCATCATGAGTCCTGGAAGCAAATCTGTAATCTTGGCCAAAGTGATGCAGTCAAGACCCAGTCAGACCCACACTGCGAACACCAAAGAGGATTGGTTGGACACTGAGTTGTCAAAGTGGCCCATCAGCCCCAATAGCCACAGAACTCCTCAGTCACAAGGTGAAAGTCATAGCAATTGACCTGGTCTTACGCTCTTTTGCTGCCTTGAAGAGTGTGTAATAAACATATAATATATACATACATAATATAAATACATGCCACATCTGTCAAACTTTAGTAGTCCATATTTTAGTCTCAATTAAAAATTTACTGCATAAAACACACAGTGATCACATATAACTTGTATGACATCATTGGCATATATAGACCTCTGTGTTACAAGTGATGAGGGTTGTATGATGTGAGAGAGAAATGGAAGGAGAAATGCATGGCACTGCAGTTGTGAAAAAGTTTGTATTCAATTGGAATAGTGACAGCAAGAAATTTATTTATCCTCAATTACAGTGGAGGATTGTGAGGGGCTGGCAATTTTAAATGGATGACCTGCTGTGTTTTCCAATTATGGTCAAGACCACAGTTTGGGCACAGTGCTATCATGCAGTGCTGAACAATGCACATGGGCTGGGAAAGGGACATTTTGTCTTTACAGACAATTACGACACATCATATGCCCTTTTTGAGATGCTGCACAAGAGAAATATCAATACTCATAGCACAGTTAAGGTGAACCGTAAAGACATGCTACTGCAATCCTAGCTCAAGCTTAAGCTAGTTGAGCCACTAGTTTTTTTGAGAGTCCCCTGGCTAGCAGCATCGTTCAGAGATGCACAGTGATGGTTGTTTCTACTGTCCATGACACCACCGTAATTGCAAAACAAATCCAGCAGAAACAGCCTGGGGGGGTTCCAACATTCCTCATAAGCCATGGTGTGCCAGTGGCTACAACCTTCACTAGGCATGAACCTAGCTGGAGGGCTATGCTCATACTACAGCTTCAAGCACTGATCAATGAAGTGGGACCATCGACTTTATCACCATTGAAAAGGAATAGGGATTACGGATGCATTCATTATAGGCGAGTACCAACATCAGCATGAAGTCAGCTGAGTACGGAGAAAGAGTTGCAGAGGGTCTGATAAGAGAAACTGTAATTTGGGGAAGCATTGCCAGAGTCAGTGAGAGAGATGTCAGGAATACCAGTACATCTAACCAGTTGACAAGAAGTCAAAGTCTGACGCTTGGGTTTGCTCGGACAGAAAAGAAAGTATCCTGAGGGTGGAGCTAAAAAGGCTGGGAGGAATCAGATAGCATTCCACTGCAAAACATGTCCCGACCAACCAGCACTGTGCCCAACAAGGTATTTTGGGCTTTATTGCAGAAAACGTGTGTACAACAAATGCTAAGTTTGCTTTGGATATGATAATTGTAATAATAAAAACAATAATGATGACAGTAATAATAATAATAGTAATACTAGTAATTATCAACACCATGGCAATTTTTTAATAAGATAGGCCTTTGTGGTGATGGAAATGTCTGCTGTGGTAAATAAAGAACAAAATACGATTAGCCAGTTATATGATAAGGGGAAATATGATACTTATTACAATATGATTCACAGAAACAAAACCAATACATTGTTTACTTATCAAGATAAAACTGTGGCATAGTATTCATTTACAATAGATCCTTATTTGGTTGGGGAAACATGTATAAGTTCTTCAACTGAAAATATGAAGCATGAGTATGATACCATTTTGTCATAGTTTTGACAGGGACATCCAGGGAGGAGAATACAGGAAAGAAAATTATATTTGGTGGAGGACAGGGTCATAATAAGAGATTTGGAATGTTGGAGGCCATATTGTCTGGGTGGGTTAGGGAGTCAGCATTCTCAAACAACTAGATAAAATACATGCTGCAGAAAAGTTGCTAAAGGATCATATTACTTGAGGTGCAAGCCTAGGTATCTTAAAAAATACTTGAGATAGTCCTTCCCTTCCTTCCTCTGTGTAAGTTCAGTAATTTTATATGTCCACATATTGCTGCAGTTTCTGTGAAAGCTATTTTTCCCCCTCACTCTTGTTGCCATATATTGCTTATTTTTTCTGTACCGTTTTTCTGCTATTGACCATGGGACAAATTCCCTCTTGAAAAGACCATAAAGTGGAATCTTAAAGACGGACTGAAATGCCACATTACCCAGAATTCCAAGACAGGCACTGCGTCTTTCTTCCCATTATGCCTTGTCACATGTTGGTGTACCTCACACAAAGGACAAACTGCAGCCTGCAGATGCCACTGCTGATGTTTCCAACAAGAGCAAGTCAAAAGAAGCACAGAAGGCAAAATCACTAAAGACTACAAGTGTTGTAAAGAGTTTAGCATTGTGCACAACATTTGTAAAGACCATGGAAAGGTGTTAGCTCACTAGCTAACTGCATCATAACTAGATGACACAAAGATTTTGTGGATTGTGTTCATATACAGTATGTGCTTTAAATGTTGACACTGAAAATGTCTGCTTTACAGCAGGTTCCTGTGTTCATATTTATCTAGCAAGCTCATTATTTAGCTTTTTGTTTGAAAGTATCTAACTAAATCTAGCAAGCTGGGCTCTAGCTCATGCACACAGTGTATGTGCAGTATGTTACCATCACTGGATCATAAAAAAATGTAAAACATTTGGGAGTGGAGGTGAGGTGGGAGTGGAAATGTACCAAGCGAAAACATATGCAATTTGTTATACTGCCTGGGAAAAAGCAGAGGAGCTTCATTTCAAATTGTAGCTAGGTTATGTGGTGGATGTTTTCATAAAACAGAGAGCAGCTAGCTAGGAAGGTAGCAACCTAGCCTTGCTGTGATCTCTGAAAGCAAGATCCATGTGACTAAGGTAATGATAGCAAGTTAAATATTTACTTCACGTTGGTATGGAGAACAGCAGAAACTGCAGACATGAGCACACTTTTATTCACTGGAATAATTAACATATAATATTGAACACAGCTGTTTTAGCTGGCTTTCAGACATTTTTTTTTTAAATTTAACAATATTTCTCCTCTGCTGGTTTATCAGGCTTGAAATAAGATTACTCCACAAGGTAAATATACCAAACATGCAGGATGCGAGCTTTCTATCACAAACTGGTAAATCTACAAAACGGAAGATAGATGACTAGCTAGATAAAGTAAGCTGGCAAATATCTTTATATTTTTATATTACCATTTGGAACATGCAGTTTTATGTGAAGTAGTGCAATCGATAAGACAGCCACAGAGTGCTACAACAAAAAGATATTTATTATACACGAAAAAGGCTCCAATATAGCAGAAGATTTAAAATAATCCAAAAGTAAACAATTGTCTCACAGACTTTAAATAAGACTTAAGCTTTGGTGAAGCTACACTTTGATCCTCAAAATTATACTTAACCTGGCAGGTCTCCAATAGGCTTTCACTTGATCAACACAACACACAGTCCTCCTTTCCTCTCCTGCCCTTGAGTACACAGGGCTCTTTTTATGGGCTTTATTTACCAGTTGGCCACAGGTGGCAGTTTTTCCATCACCTTGGAGCAGGTAACTGGCACAAGTGGTCAGGTGATAGCAGCATTTCAACCACACCCCAGCTTTGCCTTCCTGGCCACCACACTCTGTATTCTGAAGACAAGTATGTGGTAAAACAAACAGTGCTAATTTAACGTGTCAGAAATGTACAAACAAATAGATAGCTTGCTAGTCCATAAACATTACAGTTGAGACCTTTCTGTGTTGAGAGCAGCTGGTACATCTTCTGGTAAGGTGTAGAGATTTCACTTGACCTCAACAGAGATACTTGTACCTGGAGAGGTACAAATGAATATGTAACATCACGCAGATGTTACAGAGGAGGATGGTGAAATATTTGCCCATAGACAGGGAGTACAGTTAAAAATGTAACTTATTTAACTAAATTTAACAATGATTGCTTAAATGAAGTAGACTTTTGCAAAATGTTGTCGAGGCTTTTTTATTTGCACCATGTTTAAAATAATTTCATAGCATTTTTAAATGTGAGACTGTTGCAGTGCATGTCATGCTGTGTTTGTGTCAGCAGGAAATGTGATCCAATCTCCGATGAGAGGCCGGGAAAGTCACCTTACTTCCCCCATGACTAAGCCTGTGGGCAGGACTAGAGTGACACCACCAAAAACTACCACCTCCCACAAACCCAGTGCTGTGACACAGGTTAAAATTTCAATAACAGATGATGATTCTGTGTGTACTCTCTCTATTCATTACAAATTATTTTCTAACCTCATTCCCTCTTTTACAGCTTGTGGTTGAAGACAGTGACCTGGAGTTGTCGTCTGTTGAGAAGATCTCCCCACAGTCAATAGGTGGCCAGACTCCAAGGGCACATGGGAGTGCAGACTCAACAGGGTCTCTAGATACTAGCGTTTGGAGCTCATCAGTCACCCAGGGAGGAATGTGGTGAGGTTTGTAGTCCCACACTCATACCCATTCCTTCTCATCACTGGCTCTTGGTCATATGCCTGCACAGTATGACCAGTATGTGCTTGTATACACTAATGGCAAAATTAACTAGACTAGAAATCCTGCTCCCTGACTGATGGCTCTAATTGTGACTTTTGCTGAAAAAAGACAGTCTTGTCCATAAGCTGTCATTGGGGAACATTGGAAGTCAAATGATAACATCAATACCCCATTAAACATAATGTGCACAAGCACATATTCCTTAGGTTTCTTTTTTTAAGAATAAAAAACCATCATAACAATTTGATCTTTGTTATAATCAACTTTCAGATGGTCCAGGGTACTGCACTGTGATTGGTAATATGTAGCTAGTTGGCTAACTAAATAGCTACCTACTTAGCTGACCAGGCAACATGCCACTTCAAGTAAATGGTACACACAAAATTACATGCAGTTTTTTTCATGAATTAAAGAACCAAACTCTGACAGCCTGCCCAGATGTGAATGGATTGAAAAAGCCAACGGTTTATTTAAGTGGTGTTTGCAATGTTATTTTCTAAAAACTCACTGAATATTCTTTCTGCTATAGAATAGAAATACATGCTCATTTTGTATGATTGACCAATCAGAGACTTGTACACTGACTCTAAATCACAGTCAGTTCTAACAAACAACCTCAATATTATTATCATCTTGCTAAAAACAGAAAAAAGGAATATGAACTTCTTTCTTTAATCTTTTACAAGACACCAAAAAAATTATTACTGTGTCATCAACACTCGCAGTTTTCCAGCATTAACCTTTGGATGAAACTGCATTTTGGTGCTTCACCCAGTGTTGGGCAGTCAAGTTGGTCTTGAGCTGTACTTGGTGATCAGCATCAAAGTGCAAATGACAGTGAATGTATTCATATTTTAATTTCATTATAATGTGTTGGCCTAGGATGAAAAAAAAGTCTTAAGATGACTTGAGCAATAGTTTGAAAGCCAGTAAAATAGCTTGTGGTTACATTTAAACTGTATACTTCTTAGGAAAAAACACCAGATGATTTCAAGAGGGCAAAGTCATTGTTATGTGTTGTAATATGAAGTTGGATTAAGCTGAGAAGATACTTTTTCAGTTAAATGCACTTGTTTTTTTTGTTTTGATTTTTAAATGTTTTATTGAAGTTATTAATTTCCTTGACAAAATAGTACTCTACTGATTTGAGACAGAATCTTTGCCATGGATTCAATAATATTAAAATGTTATTTGTTCATGTCAGGTTGATATTTGAACCGTTGAGTGTTAATTAGTGTTATTGTGTCTTTAAAATCTATGAATGCTGAAAGGTGTGGTTCAGATTATGCCCGGGAATGGCCTGAGGAGTAGATCTGATTTCAAGGTATCAAATTAAAAATTGAATTTGTAAAAGCACAAAACTGAACATATATGATAACAAAAACTAAACAAATAAGAATAATTATTATTGATATTATCTCCTTTATTAAAAAATAGTTTTGACAGCTACATATTGTATGTAGTATCCCCAGTTCTGTTTCAGTACAACATCTTTTAATGTATATGGCCTGAAAGAAGTTTGTTTACTAGATACTTATTCATTGTATGAAGACAACAGGATCAGTATTTATTACATTCACATTAGTAGTCAAGTCATTTTTTTCTATTTATTTTTTCAGCTTTATGTCTGAATGTCTGTGAAGGCGATGTGCTTTACCACCCTGTGTCTGCAAGAAAAGAAACATTTGGAAACAAATTGCAGGTTTTGTTTTGTTTGTTTTATTGTGTATTGTTTACAAATATGACTTGAGATACCTTGGTTTCAGTGAGAAGCTTCATTGTTTGATGACTAACATGATCACCTCTATTCGCATTATACATTTCAGTTTGAAATATCTTTATGATATCTGTTTAAAAGGGCCATTATTATTCAGTTTTCCTCATAAACATTACTATTACACTACTATTACTATTGTTTAAGCCCCCCCTTGTATTTGTTGTGCCCAAGTGCACCATAATTAAATAGGCACCAGTTAGGTGCTACTCCACTGAAGTCATCCAGGCTGCTTGCAGGTGCCTGACAGATTGCATGATGCCTGAAAGCAGTGAGGCAAGGAAACCCTGCCCAGTCTACCTATCTCAGTCCCTAGTGGAGGAAAGCCAATTTGATCTTTGGCTATGAACTGCTATGAACAGAGCTAGAGCTCCAAGCAGCAGCCCGGAGCAGGGACAGGAAACAAAATGAGGACAGTGATTGCTGGATGTTAAAGAGTGACAGGAGTGAAAAACATAACGGCAAGGGAGGAGCAGAGGGGGAAAAGATCTGCCTTTGTGCAATAAGGAAAAATCCCAGCAGGTAAGCACTATGGCAGCATACCTAGGGGACGAGAGGCAAGGGGTCAGCACAGTCATGAGGGCGACCCTATTCAGTCAACACCAGACCACAGCCGGATCAGCTGAACACAGCAATGATCACTTAGTCTGCCAGAGACTCTACGATCAATGTCAGCACCGTGCCGTGTCCCTCAACTAAAAGATTTGCTATAACGGTGAGTTTTTAGTCTTGACTTAAAGGTAGAGAGGCAGTCTGCTCCCTGAACCTCAGTGGGTAAATTGTTCCACAAAAGAGGGGCTTGATACGAAAAGGCTCTACCACCTTTAGTACTTTTACCCACTCTTGGAACAATGAGAAGTCCCGCAGTTTGGGAACGTGGAGTTCGTTGTGGAAAATATGGGTGAAGAAGGTCCTTAAGATAGGGAGAGGCAAGCCCATTTAAAGCTTTAAATGTAAGGAGAAGTATTTTGAAATCAATGCAGTATTTGACAGGTAGCCATTGGAGAGAGGCTAGTACTGGGGTAATGTGCTCAAAGCGCTTTGTTCTGCTTAGAATATGAGCAGCTGCATTTTGAACCAACTGAAGGGGCTTTAGGGAGGCATATGCACATCCTAACAATAGATCAATAGTAACACAGAGGTCTTTGATGGTTGCACTTCATGCCAGCGAGGCACCATCAAGATTTAATGGCCACAGACAATTTCTCTCTCCTGATCCTTGCTGACTGATTTTTCATTTTGCATTTTGCTAGTGCTCTTGTCACTCCTGGTAGCGTGAGGTGGTACCTCCAGCCCATTCAGGTTGCACAGGTAGTCCAGCTCCTCCAGGATGGCACAATCATATGTGCCGTTGCAAGAACGTTTGCTGTATCTCCCAGCACAGTCTCCAGAGTGTGGAGGAGATACCAGGAGACAGGCCATTACACGAGGAGAGATGGACAGGGCCATAGAAGGGCAACAACCCAGCAGCAGGACCAGTATCTGCTCCTTTGTGCAAGGAGGAACAGGAGGAGCACTGCCAGAGCCCTACAAAATGACCTCCAGTGGGCTACTCATGTGCATGTTTCTTACCAAACTGTCAGAAACAGACTCCATGAGGGTGGCATGAGGGCCCGACGTCCTCTAGTGGGACCTGTGCTCACAGCCCAGCACTGTGCAGCGCGATTGGCATTTGCCAGAGAACCATTGGCGCCCCGTTCTTTTCACAGATGAGAGCAGGTTCACACTGAGCACATGTGACAGATGTGAGAGTCTGGAGACGCCGTGGTAAACGTTATGCTGCCCGCAACATCATCCAGCATGACCGGTTTGGTGGTGGGTCAGTTATGGTCTGGGGAGGCATATCCTTGGAGGGTCGCACGAACCTCCATGTGCTATCCAATGGTACCCTGACTGCTGTTAGGTACCGGAATGAAATCCTCAGACCCATTGTCAGACCTTACACTGGTACAGTGGGCCCTGGGTTCCTCCTGGTGCAGGACAATGCCCGTACTCATGTGGCCAGAGTGTGTAGGCAGTTCCTGGATGACGAAGGCATTGATTACATTGACTGGCCCTCATGTTCCCCAGACCTGAATCCAATTGAGGACCTCTGGGACGTTATGTATCGGTGCATCTGACGCCGCCAATGTCAAGGCTCAGGAAAGGACTCAGTCGCAGACCACAGGAGCGTCGGGTTCCAGGCAAATTTATTGACTCCACAGGCAAGATCGTAAACGGTAAACAAGCAGGGTCAAAACCAGAAAGGCAGTCCTAGGGCAAATCCAGGTACAGGAAACTGGAACAGGCAGGGTCAAACACTGGGCAGGCAGAAATATCGGGCCATCAGGGCAGAGCGGCAGGCAGGAATCAGGTCGATAAAGGGCAGGTCGAAAACGGGAAACAGTACACAGACGAGAAAACGGCGGGAACGAAATAGACAAAAATCACACTGCTACGAAGTAGCAACAGGACAGGGACACGCAGGGAAGATATAGGGCAGGGCTGATGAGGGGATGGGAAGCAGGTGTGCAGGCAGGCAGGTGAAGGCGATGAGGCAATCAGGCGGGTGGAGACCGGGCGGGGAGCGGGGCAGGGCTAGAACACAATGAAAACGAAAGGTCCAGGTCTGGGAGGAAATCCCCCAGGACACCATTCGCCGTCTCATCAGGGGCATGCCCAGACATTGTTGGGAGTGCATACGGGCACATGGGGTCGTGACACTCAAATTTCCTTCGGGATTAATAAAGTATTTCTTCTTATTCTTATTCCTTTTCTTGGGGGCCATACACACTACTGAGCCATATTATGAGTTGTCGTGATGAAATTTACGATGAAATTTAAGTTGGATCAGCCTGTGATTTTTATTTTTTCACTTTGATTTTCGGTGTGATTTTGAATCCAGGCCTCAATGGGTTGATGAGTTTGGTGTCCATTGACCATTCTTATGTCATTTTGTTCTCAATGAATTACACAATGTATATCAATGAAGATTTTCCACTTGAATATTTCATTCCTCAAGGTCCACTGTGTGACTTAAGTGTTCCCTTAATTTTTTTGAGCAGTGTATTTCTGTTTTGTCCGAATTTAGAAAGGAGAAATTATGGGCCATGTCTTTATATCTTTGAGGCAGGCTTCCATGTTTGATATTTTCAAGGAGACATCAGGTTTGGCTGATAGGTATAACCAGGTATCATCTGCATGGCAGTGGAAATTAATGCCATGTTTACGGATGATATTTCCAAGAGGCAACATGTATAAAGAAAAGAGCAAAGGTCCAAGCACGGATCCTTGTGATATTCCATGTCTTACTCCAGAGCAGTGGGAAAACTGATGCCAATCAGGTTGTCAAGTCGGTCTAAGAGAATAAGATGATCGATAGTATTGAAGACTGCACTTATGTCTAGGAGCACAAGTAGGGAGATACAGCCATTGTCAGAGGAGAAAAGTAGGAGAAAAGCACGGTTTCCGTGCTGTGATATGGTCTAAACCCAGACTGAAAGATTTCCAGAATATTATTGGAAATAATTGAAATACTAATAATAATTGGAACATTATTAAAAGGAGTAAAGTTTCTTTGTTACACTTTTTCTAGGATTTTTGAAAGGAATTTTTGAGATTCAATGTGGACCTGTAGTTGGACAGGTCATTGAGGTCTAGACTGAGCTTCTTCAGAATTGGCTTGATGACTGTTAATTTGAAGGACTGAGGTACATGTCCAGACATAAGGGAGGTATTGATAAGATTTAAGAACGTTTTGCCAATTTCAGGTTGCAGCTGTTTTAAGAATCTCATCAGAGGCAGGTGGTGTTTTTAGATGAATTATTTAGGGAGGAGAAGTTGATAAATTCAATGGGTGTGAAAGAGTCTAGGGCGTGCGGCTGGCCCAGTGGACATTGCTACGTTATCTGAGACTGGACAGGCCAAACTGGAGGCAGAAGTAGAGCAAAGTTTTTGAATTGTGTCACGTATCTTTATGTCAAAGAAGTTCATGAAGTCATCGCTACTATGAATTGCTGGAATGTAAGGGGCTGGCTGATGCAAGATTCTTAGTCTGGCGTTGGAGCTGAACAAATACCTGGGATTGTCCTTATTTTTCTCTATTAGGGTAGAAAAATATGCAGATCTGGCAGCTGTGAGGGCATACTTGTAGCTTAGAAGACTTTCTTTCCAGACCATAGTGGTGGAACGCCACTTTCCTTCAAGTTTCTGCGCAGCTTGTTTGATAGTGCAAGCTTTTTGTCTGGGATTTTCTTCTTTTTAAGGGGTGCAACGACATCCAGGGTTTTACGGAGTGTGGACTCAACGTTGTCTGCGAATTGATTTATTTTAGCTGAACTAGGGTTCAAGCATAAGAAAAGTAGTCTTCAATGTGCAGACTGTAGGATGCAAGGAGCTCATCAATAAAGGCATTAGTAGTAGCAGAAGAAATGGTGTGCCTAAGAGAAAACATGGACTCTGAGTGCATATAACAAGCTAATGGAAGGTTGAAAGTCACAAGATAATTGTCAGAGAGTATGGGACTGTGTGGCATAGTTACTACATGGTTAATTTCATTGCCATAAGTGAGGGCCAGATCCAGAGTATGGTTGCAGCAATGAATCATGGAATGTTTCTGAACAAAATAATAAGTACTTAACCAGTGCCATGCAACATCCATTAATGTGTATAATATCAAGATAAACTGGCTGATCTTGCTGCAACAATCAGTAGAAATGTAATTGTAGTAGTGCCATATTTTGCCAGTTAATGAATATAACTATGCCATATATTTCATACTAATTTAGTTGCCCTTCTTTGAACCTTTTCAAGAACTTCAATATCTTTTTTATAGTGTGGTGCACAGAACTGCACACAATATTCCAAGTGAGGTCTGACTAAGGCATTGTATAATTTCAATATAACCTCCTTAGATTTATACTCAGTACTTTTGGCTATATATCCCAGCATCCTGTTGGCCTTTTTTACTGCTACAGCACACTACCTAGATTCTGTTAAGCTTGGGTCAACTATTACTCCCAAGTCCTTTTCAAATTGAGCACATTCTAGTTTTTTTCCACCCATGAAGTAGTCTTGTCTAAGGTTCTTATTTCCCATTTGCAAGAAATTACATTTATCTAAATTGAATTTCATCTGCCAGGTATCTGCCCACTTTTGGACGCTGTTTAGGTCACAATAAAATTTTTATGTATAAATTGATGTTTAAAAACAATAATGAAGCAATGGACGAGTGTGGTTTATTAATTACTGAAGTTCTGAGTCTGGCATTATATCCTACACATCAACAGGAATTCACATGGTGACATTCAAAAACTAATGTGAGTCATTGTATTTAATAAAGAATTCTATATAAAAGGCATTCTAATATATATATTACATAAAAGAAAACCATCAGTTTCCATTTTCACTTATTTGTTTTAGTGCTGTACATTGTATTTACATATATTTCACATTTTTCACATCTCTAAAACATATTGCTTACAACTGTTTTCTGATTTAGAACATCATGGTTCCATGTGTATACAAGACTATTAAGCCTTAGTGGTATTCTTTCAATTACAGGTATGCACATCAGCTACTTACACTGTCATGTGATAGTAAACATTCTGGGAGAATTTCTATGTTCTATATCAGAGTTGAAATATGCAGCTCCAGTGCTGCCAATGAGACTTCTGTTTCCAGATGTTGTTAGGAATGGGTCACAGACATCACATGTATACTGTGGATGTAATCATGCAGATAGAGGTGGCTTCACTTCTAGGTAAGCTTAATAATGTGAACCACTGATGTAAAGAAGAGGAAACATAAACCAATAGTGGCAACTTTGAGCGTGAGGGAGTCATTGGTGTCTGTTGGTTCAGGCAGGCTGGATGGGGAGACAAGCAGTTGGCCTTTGTTTAGGTAATTTTCATTTACTGTTTGTTTTTGTCAGAATGACAGTACACAGTGTTTGTTTGGGGCCTACCGATAACCATGCGTGCTAGGTTATTTTGAGATGGTGTATGTTTTAACTGGGACTCGCAAAACTGTGTTTTGGAGTCACCTCGTGACTGTTGGTTCCCTAAAGCCGAGAGTGTGACTGTCCCCTTGGTGCCATTATTTTAATAAAACTAAACTAAACAACCCACTGCTGTGGCCCCGGCGGCTGTGGAGCCCAGAACCAGCTAGCCCACAAAAAGATCCCTAAAGTTGGTGAGTTCACCTTGGCCACTTGGATTGGGAGATCTGCCTTGTTGGTTTGGTTGTTTGTTTTTAAATTACTCAACACACAATTAGGTCACTCGTTTCATAATTTATTCATTTCCATGTAAGCCATTGGATATCATGCCAGAGTGAGGCTAGGTTGTAACAACATTTACATGATTTTATAAATCATAAAATATCTTGTTTGATGTCCTCACTGTGGACCTTGAACAGCGCAATAGTTAGATAGGTACACTGGGCAGATTGCTGCAGACTCAAGCTTCGCACCATTGTACAAGTTCTAACGGCCAACATTGTTAACCGGTTGCGCTAAAGGCACTTTGCCCCTAGCTCCATCGGCAACAATTTTAGCTAATCAAGTCTCAGACTGATTTCACAGCTGAAACGGTTAGTCTACTGGCTTTATGCAGGACTCACACAAGCTACTATAGTATATAGACAACCAATATACATCAAACCTGAAGTGCTCCTTGTTGTTAGCGGACTTATTTTAAAAGTTGTGGGAATATTTAGATCAGAAATGTGTCTACTCATAATATGTATAATAACCTTTGCTTTTCATAAAATGTCACAGTATCATGGTTTTTCCCTTAGTTTCTTATAAAGTGAAAATGCAATGCTTTCCATTAAATGGACTCACATATTTTGGGGAAATCATCTAAAATAATGGTCTGAGAAAGGTCCCATATGACCACAATGAGGCAATGCCACATTTGTTATACTGTGTTGATCTAGTTCATCTCCTTTCTATAATGTTCTTAGGCATACATGTATAGAATTGTTTTCTGACACAAGACAGAATTAAATCCCACCCCCCCCCCCCCCCCAAAGAGTTCAAGGTGGTAATTTTATTTGTTTCACTGAGGGCTATGTTTTTCCAGCATTAAACCTTTACGTAAAATTATTATTTGCTAACAAATCTACAGTATATTCATTTCATATATTCATGTCCATGTGTATTACTGTAATTAAACTATAGAATAGATCACTATATAATGCAGCCCTTAACATTAATGTCTTCACTAATTCAGTGAACTCAAACTGTCAAATAATGACAAAAGCAACTTTTGACAGAACCTACCCATTGAATTCATTTGGGAGAGAAGTTGAACTGAGTAATGTATACTAGTAATGGAAAACTAGTACGGACAAATCAAATATAGGTCTAATTCTGTACATTCTGTTTAGCTAAAACTGCTATATCTACATTGAGATTCAGTACCTGGTAGTATCAGGGTCTGCATTCATTCAATATGTATCAGGGTCAGCACTGCAATACTGCAATCCAGAATAGGTATAAACTTTTACTCAGAGTTAATGGCCAGTCTGTAAGCTCCATGTATCCATGAATCTGGCAGATGATAAAGAAAAATGTCCACACATTTTGCACCATAAAGAAATTTAATTGGAACGTAGTGATAGACATTTCATATGCTCTGCCTAGTAAAGGCTGACACCACCTTGGCAGTATAAAGTCATGTTATTATGTGATGGAGGTCTGTGTTGTGCTCCTTATCACTAGATATAAGTGGGAACAATGTTTACCTTGTGTTTGCTCAACAGTTTCGATTTTTTTTTTTTTTTTTTTTTTTTACGGAAGCAGTTCCTTGGTTGTGTAATAGGAGTTTTTTGCCTTTTGTGTCTGCAAGATTTTTGATTGTACAGTTTCCGTTTTCATCACACACCACTGCTCAACTTTCACAGTTTTGACTTGAATACAGTATTCACGGCCTATAGAAGTGTTCCAACTTCAACAAATAGTTAGAACGTGGGAAAGATAATTGCTGTTCAGTAATATTTAGGAGTTTGGTCCATTTTCAGATTTTACCAACACAGCTTTAAGTTACTCCATGGCTTAATGTATGATAGTTATTCAAATGTTTGTATATTATCTTAGGGTAATGGCCATACGGTTTTTGATAAAATAGAAGTTTAAGACAAGGAGACCTCTGAAACCAGAGTCAAATGGCGCTTTGTTTGAGACACCTCTTTGCAGTAAGGTGTGTCCTGACACCTCTTTAATGAGCAATTACGATAAATTGCCTCTCACTGGTTATTTTGCAGCAAATTACATCAATTTATAGATTTTGTGTTATTACATACACTGAAAAGGGATGTAAAATGGCATCTTCCTACAAGGCAGTTTCTAACTAGGTAGGTGGTAAGATACAGAAAGCACTGAGAAGCCACAGCTTTAATTGACACAGGCCTCTAGAGGCCATAATAGTTGCCAACTGGGAAGACAGGTGCATAAACAGCAGCATCCTGGAAGAAGCCAACATTAATAGCGTCAATACAGCTATCATTCTACCTCAGCTCAGAAGGGTAATCCTCAAGTAACAAGCTGGACTAATATTAGAACACACAGAACAGTTAATCACACCCAAACATGCGGTAGTCCCTCACATAGTGCTGTGATACTGTAAATGCATGTCATAGGGTGACAAAGCACTTATATTTCCATGTCTGCGCATTTATTTGGTTAGGGTTTCTCCCTGGTTACATGTGCTTGCTTTTATGTATTTGGTTATCCAGTTTCACTGATGGATTGTTCCTAACTGATTTTATGTTGGCTACTGTAATTGTAAAAAGGTGTGTGTGCTTGTGTGTGCCTTCCCAATGGCAAGTGGAGCTTTCTTTACCTGCGTTTTCTTTAGTCCAGTTAAGGAATTCCTTTCCAGTAAGCATGATCAAAGAGAGGAAGTTGGACAAACCTGTTGCAGGAGTGGACATATGCTGTTGGGGGGGGGTGGAGATGAATGAACTGATCAAACGGTGTGTGTAGAAAAGCCATGTTTCATTAGCCAGCTGGGGGGCGACAGTGGCTCAGGAGATAGAGCAGCCGACTGGGGATTGGAAGGTCCTTGGTTTGAATCTGGCTCATCCTGGCAGAGTGTCGAAGTGTCCTTGAGCAAGACACTGAACCCCCAACAGCTCCCAGTGGCCAGTTGGTAAGCCTGTATAGCAGCCTCTGCCACTGGTAGGTAGATGTGAGGCATGTAACTGTAAAGTGCTTTGAGTACTCAAATGAGTAGAAAAGCGTTATATAAATGCAGTCCATTTACCAGCTAGTGAACCAGCCTGAAGTAAAGTTTTGGAGTGGCTTCTTCTGGTGTTCACCCACTCCTTTATGTCACCAGCCAAAGATTTTGATTCTGTGTGTTGCCAATGAGAACTTGAGCTGGTGAGCCAATTCAATGTTTTGAATCACTGCTTGGAGCAGCAGACTGATTTTGCCAGCTGATGGTATATTGATGCTAGTAATACTGGATTTGCATTTTTATATTTTGGCTGTTGTGACTATGGATATTTTTCTGTTTTTTTGTAATTCGTCAGTGGTTTTGGCAGCATTTTGCCTCACCATAGCAGAAAGTCCTAGCTGTTAGCAGTTGCATAACTAGGTAGATACATACATACTGCCTTCCCGATGAGCAACACATTGCTATATTGCTGTTACTTGTTGTAAGATTTACTTGTTTTTATGTTGTTAGTGCCAACTGCTCCTGCTCATTATACAGAATCCACTTGGCAAGGGACTTACTGTGAGGAAATGTGCACACCCGGGTATGTTCTTTAACATTAAACAGTAACAATTTTCCAGTTCCTAGCTTTACTGACAGTCCCCTAAAGTTCATAAACGCCCTGCTCAATGGCCTACAGTGACAGTTAAGCATTGTGTTGTGTTGTGTTGTTGGCAGCTAGTAGCGTTAACTCCAACAAAGACAGGCAATTGGCATTGGCAATGATTCAACCAGATGATCTCATTTATTGCTCATTCAACAAGCACTTTTGGTCTTCAGGGGATATAAACCCAGTCTCAGTATTAGAATTCAATCAATAAAAATAATACGAAATGGTAATACAAGTAGCAGACTTATATAATAAAACAACTCCTCACTGGCTATCCTAGTGTAAACAAAAGGTTTGCTACAATAATAGTTGAATATAACAAGTTGAATAATAGTCTTGTATCAGATTAAAATGTACCCTCATATTTACAACCCTATTTACACACAGTAATATTACACATTCAAAACATATAGGAAACTATACTTATTCTTATTATAGTGGCCATTGATAGAACCTAAACCTTAAGGTTTATAAACTATATGGACAAAGGTATTCGGATGCCTGACCATTACACCAACAGGGACTGTAATGACATTGCATTCAAATACATATACTTTAATATGGAGTTTGTCCCCCTTGTTGAGGGACAACAAGCTCATGTGCTCTACCTCTCAGAGTCCACTTCTCCACCAGCACTGCTGGGCTCATTAGAGGCTGAACTAGGAGTCTCTGTTTTCACTCTCCTCTTCTCTGTGATCCTCAATATCCTCCTTCTCCTCTCTAATTTCTCCATCAGGGGGTGGGATTGCTTCTAATGAATCCACAGAGGCTGAGCCACTAGTTTGTATGATCCATTCCTAAATTCTGGAGCTATTTCCTACAGAGGAGCTGTCAGCTAGAGTAACACCAGCATTCGAAATGGATGTGAGCTGTTTCCAGTAACCTGCAAAGAGAGATCTGGAGGGGTGAGACATGGGAGTAGTATAGGAGATTGTATTGTGTGTCTGACTGGACTGTTATCATTAATTCTGTTTGCTTATGAAAGGGGGAGATTTTAAGGTGTACCCTCACTCTGCATAATTATAGCATAATTATAAGAGTGCTTATAATCCTTTGTGTATTGGTCACCCTGGCAGGTTTTACATCTAACCATTGTGCAGAAAACACAGAGCTAAGTCATATGAAAGAACAGAAGAAATTCTGAGTATTTTGGTAGCATATGACGTAATGGGGCCTGAATTGTTGTTTGTAAGAGCTATATTGCTAATGAGTGACAAAGCTAGTTTCATAAATATGTATGTAACCATAAATGGAGAATACACAATGTTTATATGTGAGTAATTCGGCATATTAAATATTACATACGAAATGTAAGGCATATTGTAAGGCTACAGGTGACCATTTGGTCCATGCATGAGCATAACAGACTGCATTGTTCATGTGATAGAAGAGCAATTAGACCTTTGTTCTTGAACTATGAATGGAGCATTGTAAAGGGTCCTGTAAAGTGGACAGACATACTTTTCTTGGTATTTGCTCTGTCTTGTGGTACTCAGTGTACTTCATGATCATGATTTACTCTCTTTAATAAATAACACTGGATTGGAACCTTTTTGAGCTCAGAAATAGCTGATCCTTCTTTACCCCAACCTACTGCTAAAAACAACAGCCTGGTCAGAACAAAATGTGCTGACTAAAATGTGGTTTTAGTTACCAAGTATCAATTTTTGTTTGTTGTGTGTTTTAATTATATGTATTGATATATAAAAGAACCACAACTCAATACTACTGCAGAGGTTTAAGATTTTATTGACAACATTTTTGTTGGGTTTTATGTTGGATAAACAATTTTTCATGACAAGTGCATAAAATTAATACAATGTGGAAATAACTGATATACAGTCAATTAATTTCTCAAGTAATGGAGGAGAGTCAAAAGTGCAGGTAATGCTGGATGTCAAAAATGTACATATAATGTTAAATGTACTGATCTTGTATGTTGCTCTTGATAAGACCATCTAAGTGACAAAAGTATAAATGTAAACATAGCATTGTAAAACATTGATACTTGATTGCTTATTGACCTTTTTCCATAGAAAAATAACAGTTTATCAAATAACAAAAATTAAAAAAGATGACTGCTTGGCTGAGATGTCATCCAGTTTAGGTGTGCAATGTATAGAAAACTTTATTTTCTTTCCACAAAGATAGCCTTAGAGACATCTATGATTATTGAACAAGATAAGATAACTAATGTTGCCATGCATTGTTACCGAGTTACATATGGCTTTTTTCTGTATGTTAGCATGCAGTTTTAATAGTAGTCTAAATTGCTGCCTACCTCTTCGATTACATATCTGACTGAATGTCTGGTGAGCATTAGATTAACTGACCCATACAATCAACATGAGGAGAGGCATATTTTATTTATGTAAACTGAACATGATGAAGAATAGTGGTGATTATTTAGTGCTCATTATATTGGTAGACTGATTAGTTTGGTAGAATTAGTATGCACAGTGTATAATGTGACTGTGTAGTTTTTAGGCCGCTCACGGAGTTGTGACCTGTGGCCTACTTTCCAAGAGATGCTGCTATGTTGAACTAATCATGCACACAAGGCACACTGAAAGTGTGTACGTGGCACAAGGCCGTCCCAACGGTGAGGCCTATGATTTCGAGCACTCATATAGCTGTAGAAATCACTCATGTAGCTGTAGTTCAGTATTAGGTTAGTCATGACATGTTTAACCATTTGGGATGATCAGCACAACCAAGGTACCTCAGTTCCTAGAAGCTTCTTTTATAATAAAGGTTTTGTTCTTAGGTGATATAGGGGTTCTCTACCCGGCTGAACTTTCTCCCACTCTGCCTCCCTTGTCAGTGTCTGTGACAAAGAGGAGTTGGGTCAGAGTGTACTCCTTATCAATCTAGAGATACCTTCAGAAGCAATGTTTTTCCAATTAGGCGCCAGACTCTAGGCGATGCAAGGACAGTTATAATTAACCACTCTGGACAGCTCAGGGATGGTATAAGATGTTCTTTGTTCTTTGTTTAGTACAGAAGCAACGCAACAACAACGTGGCACGGACCAGAGTCGTGTACATATATCTAGGTGTGGGTGCGAGAATTACCTAGCCGCACTAGAGACAGACTGAGCGTGAGGACGAGTGTGCAAGGCTTAAGACTCTAAGTGAGACTTAGTGCGTGTAGTACCTGAAGCCGACCTTCATGTATGAAGTCTTGCTGTATTGAAGACCATCAATAAAACCTGTTTCTACCTCATCTTCGACCACGCTCCAGACTGAAGTTCTTTGTGTAACAGTTTATTAGTTAGCTTGCGAGAACATCAATTCACCAAGAGCCAACAACTTGGTGCCGTGACTCGGATCCACGAGGAAAAGGAGAGATCCTGCCAGAAAGTGAAGAGAAGACACTTGCGCGCTTTCAACATCTGTTGATCTTCTCTAACAATTGGTGAGCCCCTTTCCTTACCTTGCTGGGTTCCAGAAAGAACCGAGACATTTACAGAGTACATGTAACACTATAAGTAAAGGCTAACAGTTAGACAAAGAACTGTGAAGATACGTGCCTACAATGAGGGAGCTGTAATCATTGTATGTTTGATGTGTACACGAGGGTGAAAGAAAATTTGCAAACTGCAAAGTGTGTGGTGCACCTTGACTGCAGAGAAAAAGAGTCTGTAGTGACCGGTTAAATGCATAGCTCCTTTGGGAGAGCGCTATAGCGGATATCCTACGAGTAAGGGTACACTGGTGGAAAATTGGCATTTGTATGTGTACGCTTGAATTCGTGGATGCACGTGCCTTGTCACGGAAGATCGCGATATTCCTACAGTTTGAAATAGATCTGTAGAAGCCCGTCAGGGAACGGAAGAGCTGTCTAGACGTTGATGTGTTTTATTTGTTTTATGTGTTTTTGTACTGTCGACAGTGAGCGAGTGAGTGTGTGTGTATATATCTTGTGGTTTACGGTGTTTGGATAAAGAGCTCTATTCAAACAACCGACGGAGTGAAACTCTCCGGGAGGAGGAGAGTAGTGTGTAAAAGACATCTGAGTTTTCCTAGTGAGAGAACTAGCACTGGTGTGACAACAGCCTGAGATTAATGATAATGGCGGGTGCTCAGGGAAACTCTGAACCTGGTGCTGACAAAACGGAGCAGATTCCTACTACTGAGAAGGGTGGGAGAGCTGCGCCCGATGTTGATTTTGAGACAATGGTGGCAATGAGTACGGCGTATTTGCGGTCCACTTTTAAATTGGAACAAGTTGAAAAAGAGATTGAGCAAAAGTATGGGATTGAGCTTGAATCTGGTGGTGTGTGGCCAATTGATGATGTTAAGAAAGCTTGGGGAAAGTCGCAACGTGTGCCTGAAAAAGAAAGAGTGCCATTAACTTTGGTGGTGTTGGGTCAATTGCGGAAAAGATACGAAAAGCAAGTAATTTCGGAGTCTGAGAGGCAATTGAGTCACGAGAAAGAAAATGTCAGGGCGTTGGCTGGGGAGATAAGAGAAAAGAATGTGAAATGCAAGAGGCTAGAAGAGGAGCTGTCGGAGCTCAGAGGCAGACTGAGAGAAAATGGGAAGGAGCAGGAGCCCTACTGCAGGGGCGGAGCTACAGTTGAAAGGGGAGCTCACGCCTGCCCCACTGCTCCTCCCTACAGTGTCTACCCGTATGCGGAAATGGAGGAAGCAGTTCAGTTTGAAAGACGATATGCATTCAGAGCAATGGCGATGGGCGCCTCTAGCGATGATGACGAGGAAAGCACGGTTGTTGCAGATGATTCTGAGCCCAACAGTGAAATGCGCTTAAGGCCCCTAGTGGTGAAAAGGCACGGGGATCAGATGATCTACGCTCACAAAGCATGCAAGCCAGAAGAAATTGATAAGTGGTCCAAAGGCCTGCAGCATCCACGCAAGGCAGGGATGGAGACTTGGACAACAATTGAGCGTTTGCGTCACATCTATCGCCTGCATCCCAGTGATGGCCTTCAGTTACTGTGTACAGTGCTTAACACTGCTGAAATCGCTAGAGTGACTCATGAAGTTGAAACAGCATTGGGAGATGATAGACAGAATTTGGGTAATGCCTGGGAAGCAATTCGTCTGTGGATCCAACGAGCTACAAGAGCAACAACAGATTGGGGAAAAATTGCTGCCTGCATCCAGAAAGCCGGAGAAGCAATTGATGACTACTCAGACCGGTTTTCCAAGCTGTTCCTGAGACATTCTGGAATAGAAGGCCTCAATGAACGGAACATCGGAGGGAATGCGAATGGCCCACTGAAGGCAACATTCATGCAAGGCCTGTTACCTGAAGTGCGGAAGGCGGTCAAGTTGAGCACGCCTGGATGGGAAGATAACCGCACAACATTTGAAGACCTGGTGACAGCAGCAAGAAGAGTGGAAACAGATCTTGAATGCAAGATCCGCAATGTGGCTGCACAGAAGCAGAAGAATCAGAAGGGCAAGACAGGAGCCTGCAGGAAGTGTGGGAAGTACGGACATTGGGCTAGAGAATGCCGCACGGGAAACCGAAAAGGCAACGGTCCACAACGTAAGGATGCTGAAGACAACTTGGTTCGGGAATTCAAGAACCTGAGTGAAGAGAAGCAGAGGGAACTCTTGGAGTTGTTTCTGGGACACGAGTAGTCCCCTCCATGCAACCCCTCGCAGCGGCAATTGAACAACGGAACAACGGACCTTACGTATGTGCGCCAATGAATTGACGAATTGGAATTGATTTCTTATTGCACTGAATTGACTGAAGCAGTTCGAACAGCTGCCCAGCAGGTGGTGGAGGCGTGGAAGCAGCCACCTGACGGGGGACATTCTTTAGTACCTGGTCAATGGGTCATGGTTCACAAGCCCCAAAGGTTACCATTGGAAGCGAAATGGGAGGGACCCTATCAGGTGTTATTGGTGACAGACGCTGCAGTCAAGGTGCAGGGGAAGCAGAAATGGATTCATGCAAGTCATTGTAAATTAGCTGAGCCCCCAAAAGAATAGGGAGAGTACAACAGCAGCGCTATGGGAAGAGTCGGAGGGTAGAACTGGAGGCAGTATGTTCCAGGGGTTACCTAAAGACGAAGAAAACATGAAATGACATGTTTCATGCTGTTTCATGTTAATACTTCTCATTGTGTTACGACCCTGCTGGAGGGCCAGACGGGGGAAAGTAGTGGAATTACTGGAATTGACAGTTAGTTAGGACGCTTAAAATGTCATTACGGCTATGATGTGTTGGTCGTTTTCCTGTGTGTTTGTGTGTTTGTGTATCTTTCAGGGTTCTGAGTCCTGGGCAGTCAGAGGTTACAGGAGCTGGCCTGGATCAACCTGTGGATCGAGTGACCCTCCTCCTGAGCTGCGACATCGCCTCGTTTGTCATCGAGAGTGCCTGAGGGACGACGACAGAATCTTTGGGAACATCGTTCAAGATCATCTATGAACTGATATATTGACATTCTGTGTGATAACATCTATGATGAATATGTGGTTTGTTGTGGTGTTTGTGTTGTTTTTGAAAGTTCAAACACATTATGACAGTCATCATGATACGCACAGGGATAACACATTTCTAGCCATGGCACACAGCTATGCTAGGGCAAAGGGACAAGATTCATGTTGGGTGTGTGGGTTATTGCCAACATCTTCTAACACATATCCATACGTATCAGTTCCATTCACATTAGCCGACTATGCTACAGCATATAATGACACACAAAGCCCCTTCTTTGAGGGAAACGTGACCTTCTATACACGACCAATTCCATCAAGCCCCCCAGAGCGAGTGAAATTGAGTTATGCGCCTGAGGGTATGTTATGTTGGGAAAACAATGGTACGGGTATGTTTTTGGGACGAAGTTCATGTAACTATAGTCTTTCTACTTTAAGACCATGGGAAGCGATGCATTGGCATGGACATTTTGCTGTAATATCCTTGTTCGTTTTAATGCCAAATTTAGGAGCTGAAGACAAAGCCGCTCCAAATGGGACAATGTATGTTTGTGGGAAGCATGCTTATTCATATTTGCCTGCTGAATGGTCAGGATCGTGCTATACGGCATATGTAGTACCAGCTATGCGTATGGTTAACATCAAGCATAGAGGTAAGAGGGACGTGTTCCACAGCACAGAAACTGTTGCTACCCCAACTCAACGTTTCTTTGCTTCATTAGTTCCAACTTATGGTATTACTGTCGCATTAGATGAGATTAGGCAGATGGCTTTTGCCTTAGACAAAATTGCTAATGATACAGCAGGAGCATTGACACTGATAAATCAGGAGCCACATTCAGTGCGTCAAATGACGTTGCAAAACCGCATAGCCTTAGACATTATTCTGGCAGATAAAGGCGGAACATGTGCAGTTTTGAAACAAGAATGTTGCACGTATGTACCAGATGCGTTTGTTAATGTCACCACATATGTACAAGACATTTACGAGCAAGTGGCCCACTTAAAAGCATCTCAGAAGTGGAGCTGGGAGACATGGTTAGGATCTTGGGCGGGAGAATTGTTACCCCAGATCATTCAGATTGTGACACCTTTTATTGTTTTGATTTTGGGCATATGTTTGTTTTTTAAGGGTGTAACCTGCTTGGTCAGCAGAGCTATGACACCTGCACGTGTGGCCCAGATGACAACGACGTTGAACTTGACTGAGACTTCGTTTTTCTATTAGCTTTCCTTTCCTTTTATTAATGCTAGAAACGCAAGATGCCTATGCTCTTGAGAGTATAAGATTCGCTTCGCTTATATATATAATCACTTTATCTATCACATATAATCACTTTCCTTTTTTGTGATCATTGATGAGTTTGGGAATGATCAGACGGGGGACTGAAGAATAGTGGTGATTATTTAGTGCTCATTATATTGGTAGACTGATTAGTTTGGTAGAATTAGTATGCACAGTGTATAATGTGACTGTGTAGTTTTTAGGCCGCTCACGGAGTTGTGACCTGTGGCCTACTTTCCAAGAGATGCTGCTATGTTGAACTAATCATGCACACAAGGCACACTGAAAGTGTGTACGTGGCACAAGGCCGTCCCAACGGTGAGGCCTATGATTTCGAGCACTCATATAGCTGTAGAAATCACTCATGTAGCTGTAGTTCAGTATTAGGTTAGTCATGACATGTTTAACCATTTGGGATGATCAGCACAACCAAGGTACCTCAGTTCCTAGAAGCTTCTTTTATAATAAAGGTTTTGTTCTTAGGTGATATAGGGGTTCTCTACCCGGCTGAACTTTCTCCCACTCTGCCTCCCTTGTCAGTGTCTGTGACAAAGAGGAGTTGGGTCAGAGTGTACTCCTTATCAATCTAGAGATACCTTCAGAAGCAATGTTTTTCCAATTAGGCGCCAGACTCTAGGCGATGCAAGGACAGTTATAATTAACCACTCTGGACAGCTCAGGGATGGTATAAGATGTTCTTTGTTCTTTGTTTAGTACAGAAGCAACGCAACAACAACGTGGCACGGACCAGAGTCGTGTACATATATCTAGGTGTGGGTGCGAGAATTACCTAGCCGCACTAGAGACAGACTGAGCGTGAGGACGAGTGTGCAAGGCTTAAGACTCTAAGTGAGACTTAGTGCGTGTAGTACCTGAAGCCGACCTTCATGTATGAAGTCTTGCTGTATTGAAGACCATCAATAAAACCTGTTTCTACCTCATCTTCGACCACGCTCCAGACTGAAGTTCTTTGTGTAACAGTTTATTAGTTAGCTTGCGAGAACATCAATTCACCAAGAGCCAACAATGATTAGCCAATATTTTTGTCCAGTGGCAGGGTTATTTAATCCACTGATGGATAGTCAGGAGTTTGGTGTATTAGGATTTTTAAACATACGTATTCCACACATATCAAAAATACTTTTCTTACATCTTTATTTATCATACTAACACATATTTTCATTACATAGTGAAAATCAACAGATATTTATCACTATACAGTATGAAATTATGACTGCTGTCACACCCCTGCACTGACAAATTAATGCCTAATCTGTAATACAGCCATTGCATGTAAAAATGTCCAACACAGTTGGCTAAAACAGCATCTGAAGTATTTTATATTGGCAGAAATGGGAAACATGTCACTTGCTGGCTAGCCAGCTAATGATAAACAAAATTAGCAACAACTGACACATACAGCAAGCTAGTTAGACATCGCTCTGCAGGATTTCTGATAGCTTTCTCACTACATTTCTGAGCAAGTTTTAACCAGCTAAGATAGCTAGCAGCAAGCCAGTCAGACAGGTTAATTCAGTCATCCCGGCTAGCTCGCTTTTACTTAGCGTTGAAGTTAACTAACTAGCATGTAGTCTCTAAGATGGTTTTCAAAATATACTTGATGCTTAAAATCAAACAATCACCAGTCAAATTTGACACAAAATATAGCTATCTGATTCATATTTGAAAGACTTCTGACATCAATGCTAATAGTAATGTTAAAGTTTATCAACTTAATGCAAGAGTAATGACTGAATATAGTGACTGAAGTTTTTACGATGATTAGTACAATTAACCTAAATTTTACAGTTACAATAATAATCTTATAAGCATCTTAAGATTGCATATAAAATCTAACGACAGTTTTACTTTCACACAGCATTTAGCTAGTTACATACACAATTATTCATTACATTATTGTCATTTAGCAGAAGCTTTTATCCAGAGCAACTTACACAGGTTATAGTTTTATCCATTTATACAGCTAGACATTAACTGAGACAATTCTGGGTTAGAGTATCTTGCCCAAGGGTACAGTAGCAGTGCCCCAGCAGGGAACTGAACTTGCAACCTTGTGGTTACAAGCCCTGCTCCTTACCACTATGCCAAACCGCCATCCAAATACATACTTGCATGAAATTCCGTTGGATATAAGTAAAATACATCTAAAAAAGAGACTACTAGACCAGTTACTAGTAGTTTTATCCCATTTAGATGCTTCATTTTTATATACCATAGTATTCTGCCATAACTACAACACCAGTGAGATGCTGTTGTATGGCTGGAAATACTGAACATTTTGGGATTGTGATCCCTAACAGAAATCACAAATGCCATTCCTGCTGTCTAACATTGGCCAAATTTATACATAGTCAAATTTCTGGTTAGATCGCCTGCCGTCCTCACTTCGAGCCTTGAACGACTCATTGTAGGTTAGCCTGTGCTTGTCCTCAGACTTGTAGATAGTGTTGTGTGAGGGAGCTTTGTATGCAACTGTATTGAAGCTGAAATAAAACAGGGAAACAAAATATAAAATGTTCTTCTTGTCTTCTATCTTTCTAGTTGTCATAAACAAAAGGTTATATAATCAATAGTTCAGATTGCCTGAAATTTATACATTAATGAAATAGCAAAGCATTTATTTTGCAACTGTACACATACCGTGGCTTTTCTGGTACCATTCCTTTGCAGGCTAGGCACATCATAACTCCACCCACTAACATCACAGCCCCACCTACCCAGCCTACAAAGAGGGCAGGACCAAATGTGTACCTGCAGCATGAAAAAACAAACAAATAGAACAAACAGAACAAACTATAATCTAACTGGCAACACAACAAGTAAGAACTCTTTGTAAAAACAAATTTGCCATTGGTCCTTTGCTTTATGAGTTGCTCTGGATAAGACCACCTATTAAGTGACCATAAGTATAAATGTAAATAATACCAATACAAACATGAAAATGGTAATCCACAGAGGCTTTCCTCTTTACTCTTCCTACCTGGGTGTAAGACTTCCTCCCAATCCCCCAATGTCTGCCATTCCACTGAAGCCTCCCACTGGAGAAGTGAAGCTGGTCATCATGAAGGTGGTCACAATGAAATTGGCAAAGACAGAAGCTCCTGCAATGGCACAAACACCTGGAAAAGAAACAGGATATCTGTCAAAAAGAAGATGTAAAATGCACAAGATACCAAGATATAAATATGAATAAGTATATCTGTACCTGCAAGAGCAAACATGATCCCAGATGTCAAGGTCATGTTGGCCTTGGCAGTGTCCTCCATGGCACCCATTCTAATGCACTTCAGAGCAAAAATGGCAATCAGGATGCCGATTGTTCCAATGACGATTCCCACTATCATCAAGGCTCTCACTGCTTGGAAGAGACCTGTGGCCCAAATGAGAAGCAATGCTCTTTCTTGTATCATTTTACGTCGACAGTACAGTGAATGATCAAGACTCTTTTGTATCTGCAACTTGTACAACTATTCTTTTATTCACGCCTGCAAAGAACCATGGGAAGACAACTTTTTGTCAACTTTTGTGAAAATTGATGTTAATTACTCAGAAAATCAATAGCTTTTTTTTGCAAATTTACCGTAAGATGTTTTGGGGTATATAAAAGCTTAATGTGATTCAAAATCTTACAGAAAAAATACCATTTTCCTCTTGCTTTGGCATTTACTGTCCAAGATTGAAACACTGACAAAAGGCCCTTACTCCTATGATTTGCATGAAAGTGCGACATTTTACTGTTTCAACTTTACCATTAGCATTGGCCATACAGCCATGTTTAGTCTTATGAAGTTGAGAATGAAAAATTGATCACCTTGCAAATATTGCACATATACTGCACATATACCTTACTTTAGAGACTAAGAAGATATTCCGCTAACAGAGAACACAAATACATATAAATATGACTACTTAATAATGTCTCATTTTGAGCTTTTTAAATCAGACTTCATGAGGTCTTCATGTTATCTTGAATATTGGAGATCTGGAAGGAAGGTCATTTATGTCCAGATGTTTGAAGATTACTATAAAGAAATGCACAATAAGCAGAATCTACCACTTCCTGGCACCCTTTCCAGAAAGAGGATACAAGTATGTCTTACCACCATGGGATGTGAGACAAGTTCTTCAACTGTATGTTCAAAAGCAGTTAAAAGCTCTCAAAAAGAATGATGAATTTAAAGTTGCAAAGTTGTTTAATTGATTCACGGATTGCTAGGGAAAAGGGAAAAACCACAAAAATAGGCAACTTGTGTTTTTAAAAATACCCCTGAATGATTTAATGATATAATAGATATTTCATGGTCTGGAATGAAATGGAAATTGACCTTTTCAGTCATGTTCATGAGCTTTATGTTTGGCATAAAAAAGTGAAGCCTATGTTGAGAAAGAAACCACCAGGGCCTTTATGGGACCCTAAGCAGAATTTTATTTGGGGCCCCCCACCGCCATGGTGCCGCCAATACTATTGACTATTGTCAATGCTTGATCATTCGTACACCTACTGTAAATCTAGCACACCCATTATCAATTATTAGTTGTAGCTGTGTTGCCTACATCATGCCAATGCTATTCAAGTGCTCTTGGGGGCCCTGAGCAGGCGCTTAGTTCGCTTATGCGTTGGGCCGACCCTGGAACCCACTAAGCAATATAGTGGGGTTTATTATTTGCAGTTTTGCATTTACAGTTCTTGTAGCACTTGTTAATAGAAAGAGAGTTATGACCTCCAGCTTGTACCCAGCTATTTTGGCTAAAAACATGGTCCCCTCTGCTGGGAAGCTCAGACATAGACATTGCAGCATGTTGACTATCTAATGTACTCTTCCAAATCTACAAAGAATGATTAACAGCACAAAATGAATTTTCTCCCCAAATCATCTCAGTCTCTATACTTCAGTCCTATGGAATATTTATAGTTCCAATTTGAGAATGCAACTCACAGATTAAAACCAAAAGATCTGAAAGACCTAGAGTTGTATTGCTCTTGTCTCTGAAATTATTTGATGTACATGTTTGGGAATCTTTATAAAAATCATATAAAATATCTAATCTGATGCCTTTATAGTCATTTAGGTCCTTTTCCAATTCCCCGTTTTTGGCTTTATAAAGGCTAAATACAGAGGTGGACACCCCGGCTTCAGAAAGTAAAAGTCCTGCCATGTATTTTTTCCACCCATGCACTACACCAGCTGAATTTAATTAGCACAACTCTTCAGCCAGGTAGAGGAGTTAATTAGTGAAATCACCTTGTTTAGTGAATGGCTAGAACAAATACGTGGCAGGACTTTTACTTTCTGAAACCGGGGTGTCCACCTCTGGTTAAATAAATGTGACCCCTAAATGTTTTCTGGAATAAAATGTTTGATTTGGAAAAAATGACTTTTCAATGACACTGAGATTAAAGTATGACATTGTATAAAAAATGTCTAATTTTATAACATGCTCCTATTTATTCACTCATTATTTGAGTTAATGACTGGTCCTATAAAGTCCATGTATCCATGGATGTAGCAGATGACCTCACAAACTGTCCAAATGTCAGACATTAAGTAGTGACAGCCATTTTGTTGGTCCCACACAGTAAAGAGACACTGCCTT
The DNA here is from genome assembly GCF_013368585.1 of Megalops cyprinoides. NCBI lineage: Eukaryota > Metazoa > Chordata > Actinopteri > Elopiformes > Megalopidae > Megalops > Megalops cyprinoides. Next base: position 902,368 of record NC_050584.1, read on the forward strand.
GATAGTGTAATGTCAATATAGTCATGAAATGGAGGTCTGTCCTGTGCTCCTTATCACTAGATATAAACGGGAACAATGCTTATCTTGTGTTTGCTCAACTAATGTGTTGCCGCCAGTTTCGATCATTAGTTTTGTTTAATTAGGGAACCATTTCCTTTTTTATGTAATGGGAGTTGTCTGCCTGTTATTTCGACAATGTTTCAGGATTTTTACATTGGTATTCACAACATATAAACAGCTAATTGCATAGGTTCTGTTTTCATCACACAGCTCTCCTCAGCTTTTTGATTTGAATACAGATATTCATGGCCTACACAAATGTTTCAACTTCTGCAAATAGCTACAACATACAGGAAAGAAATTTTGCGGAGTTAAGTCTATTATTGATTAATGTTATTTTCTTTTCCATGTTTTACAAAGAGTGCTTAAAGTTAGTCTATGGCTTTATGGGAGATAATTGTTCAAATGTTTGTATATTTGCCCCAGCTAATGACTAGTTTTGGTTAAATAGTTCATGTCAAGGAGACTTATGAAACCAGAGTTATCTGGAGCTTTATTTCAGATACTTGAAAATTGGTATCAAGGTATGCCTGAAAATTTAAAGAAAATGTGTGTTATATCTTTAGCCTGGTTACATACAAAAAGAGTAAGTATATGAAACTTTTTCACTTCCTATATTTGGATTGCAACTAATATATATTTTCCATATCTCCCATCATCTTTCTCCTCAGATCAATACAATTACAATAAAGCTTCCTTCAAGGAGACAACTACCTACCTGGCAGACCAAGGATAGTAAAGTACGGGCGACACTCTGTGAAGCCAGAGCTTTGTCTGACGCAGGACCTCCACAGGCCATAATAGTTGTAAACCGCCGTTACAGGATTGCTGTAGAGGTCTTCTGTGCTCCACTGGTCCATCACGGTGGATGCGATGATCCCAGCAATCCCCAAGATACCCAGCACAAACCCCATCACCTGACATAAAGTGACTGCCATGATACTTGTGTGATCAGACAATGTCTGGTGCTAGTTTAGCTACTGTCTTAGCTACTCAAGCTTCTCTTGCTACTGTAATGCGTTGCCTCGCCTTAATGTCAAAATTTGAATCATACAGCGTTTTCCGTGGGTGGGTCTATTGTTCATAACTACAAACCTCTGTTTGCTTTGGGCTTTTTCATGGGAGCTGGGCGGAGCCTGAGAGGGTTTGTAAAGATTAAGGGTGTGTATGTAGGGAGGTTATGAGAATAAATATGAAACTCAAGGTAGATTTTGATTGGTTTTGGTGATACTCTGATAAAGTTCTTTTTCAGTTCAGGATAAGGGACACATATTTTGTTTTCCAGTTTCTTCACCTTCTTTCCAATAATGATCATATGTCAATAATGTGCAGAACTATTCTCTGTGTTTGGCTGATCAAAAACAAACAAATAAAAAATAAGTACATTTCATTTACTTCAAAAATAACTCCAATTCAGCTCTGTTTAAATCTCAGTTATTTCAGGATGTAGAAACATCTTCTTTTTTTGCTGTGTATCAGGCACAGAGGTCTTGCATGTTGTTCAATCAGATGTCAGTAAATAACAGGATTGTGTACAACAAAGAACTCTCTCTGTTGAAAGCTGCAGTAAATTCAGATTCAGTCTCTTTCTCCTCACCTCCTCACCACATACTGAAAAACTGAAAGCAGTTTTTCATTTTATTGGCAGCATAACTTAAATATGAACCAATTATTGCAACCACTATATATAGCTACTTATTGTTATTTTGTTTTGATTTTATATCATTATTTATGTAAATAGTTATTTAGTATATAGTTTTGCCTTTATTTTTTATCTGCATTTACATAAATAGCTATATGTTGGGCGGCAGTGTAGCATAGTGGTATGGAGCAGGACTTGTAACCAAAAGGTTGCTAGTTGCCCCTGCTGGGACACTGCTGCTGTGCCCTTGGACAAGGTGCTTAACCCACAATTGTCTTAGTCAATACCTGTAGCTGTATAAATGGATAACATGAAAATTGTAACCTGTATAAGTTGCTGTAGATAAATCTAGATCTGCTAAGTGGCAGTGTAATGTAGGCTAATATTTTTTGCAGTGTGTTAAAGATAAACAAGATATACTTTTGAATACATAAAAAACCCACTTTTATCTAACATTCACATTTCTGAGCATGTTTGCCTGGCACTCAAATGATGCTTTTTCACATTATATATACACACGCACACACACACACACCTAGATAGAGGTAACCGAGTTGACACATTTGCTTCAACAAGCAAAAAAAGCATGTTTTAACACATGTAAAAGTGCCTATCAAATTCTGCATGTAGTAGTCAGGGCTCCTGATGGCGTTTTTGTTCAGAACTTAGTTCTGAACAAAATTAAATATGGCATGTGTGGATAACTATTACAAATCCTGAGTAATCTGCTTAAAACTGAAGGGAGTCCAATACATCGATAAAAATAGGGCAGGTTTCATAGGGTTGAAAGACAGCAATCTGATAATGGTTAGTCACAAACACATGCAGCCAATTCTTGGTTGGTAATTTGCCCTACTCTTTGGATACCTATGAACCAACATGTGTGTTACAGGTTTTGGTGACTCAACAGATCTGGCTCTTTTACTATGACTGAAGAGATGTATTGAAGTTTGTGAACTGCACCCCAGTAGTTTCTAAAGGATTACTCACTCCGAAATAAGACTGAGTGTTGTTATCTCTAATATTGAAGTGATCTCTGATTCAGGATCTAACATTGATTCAACCATCTGGTACCATAACACAACATAATTGTTGACAGTACATGACATCACACAGGTCCACCATTACAAAGCCGCATCAGTTGCAAGATGTGTAAAGAGCTGTTGGAAATAATGTGCCTAATGTTGTTGGATTCTGTTGCTGTGAGTAAGTTTAGTCAAAGATATATTCAGGAACTTACAAAATCTTGATTGGAAACATTGTCCCAAAAGCTAGAAATATACTGTTACAATAATTGCTTATACTGAGACCCAGACAGAAGGAATGGAAGTTGGGGGCTGATACACAGGAAAGACTAAACCAACTCAGAATCCCATGTCTCCCCCAGCAGCAGTAGCAGATGGGGACCCTTTTTCAAAATCGCAGAGTTGACTTCCTGGAGCATCTCTCTGAGGCATCTGTCACTAATATGTGGTAGTTGGGAAATACAGACAGCTGATTTATATAAACATTTATAGCATCTCACATATGTTTAGTTCAGGATTGCATCCCTGTAGAAAAGTGGTATTTTCTTAGAATTGATGCCCCCAATTCCCCACAAAAATGGTAGCAGTGTGGAGCCAGGCTAAGGAACTGCTTGACCTTGTGTGCCAATCTGGGGTGTGCTAGGAAGTGACAAAAATCTTCACTGGGTGAGCAAGAACACTGACAGGCTCCAGCACATGCACCTGGAAGAACATTTTTCTGGAGTAGCGCACACTTCTAATCGTGAAGCTTTGACCCTGCAATGCTCCCACAACCAAAGATCATGCATAGGCCATGTATTAACCCATGCACATCAAGCATGTGACACACTGAGACTGGCAAACTATGGCCAGGGCACACTCTGTGAAACTTTCAAATGTGGCAGGGGCATAGCACAGTGTAATCTGCATAACTGTATGCCCAGTGGAAAAAGATGAAAGTCTCAAGATCAGTAAACTGTGATCCATTGGACATTTCTAATATCATGAAGCCTGAATTCCACTATATTTACTCTTCAATTTTAACATCGTATGAGAATACTGCAAACACAATTTGAATAGGATACCATGACATTTTAAATGTCCCATTCACAGCAATGACAGATCATTTATGTGATTTGCTGTATATTTTAAAAAGGGGAAACTGAGGTGAAGTCACATACAAAAAGAAGCATATAAACATAGAAGTCAGTGGTTATTCATGAAAAAAGAAAGATTTGGAGGGCAAGTAAACATTTTTGCACACACCTTTCAGGACTGTGCATTGTTTCTGCAAATGACATTTAAAGTCATGTCATGAAACAAGAAAATTACTCTTTCAGTGATCTTGTACTGGAAACAACTGATGACCCCAATGGTTTCACCCATGGGAGATACAGACACGCTGCTTACTGCACTATATTTAACGCTTTCTCGAGGTGTAGGTCTTGATGTATTATTGAACAGTTTAATGAAGTCTTAACTAAGTTAAAATGAAAATGTGTTGGTGGAGGAACATTCAGTTGCCGTGTTCCCAGTTCTTATCTCTCAGTCAACAGTGGTAGGACTGGCAAATGTAGCCTGCCGTGCCCCTCTTATCAGTGTCTATTGAGAAGAGTTGAGAAAAAACCCGGAATAATACATTAGTCCATTTTTCATCTGTTGGCCACCTGCCCTCTCTGCAGTACTGAAATAAACATTTTTATTTATTGGACTTCTGTAAATGATCGCAACTAGCTAATATTCCCCTGAAAGTAAAAGTTTTTTGCTTATACTTTGATGTTTGCCACTACTTTTCTGGGTACAGTTTGTTCCTAGTTGTTGCTGCGCTGGTTGTTGCACTGCCGTCCATTAGTAGAACCACACAGAAAGAACACAAAGCAGCACAGTGCTGAATGATGAAAGGCTGTCTTGAAAAATGGCAAAATAGGGGCATTTATAGCCATCTACCTCTACATTTCTGCCCACATCTCAAAATTGCTCTTTTTGAGCAGTCAGTGTCAGAGCACATGTTGTGCTGGACTACAATTTACACTAGAGGGCAGAGTTAACTCAGAAACACAGTCACACGACACAGCAGGAGACAAATGTGTCCGAAGGCTTAATGTAAATTATTCCCTTTGCACAACACAATAAGGCTCAGAGTAAGAAGGTGCTATTTGCATGTCTCCACAGGCCTAAGGACTTTCATTCAGGCTATAATTAATCATGCAAGGTGCTGTCCGAATGATATGTAGATGGGGTCAGGGAGATGACAGCCAAGATTTCAGCAAAGATGCTCCTTTTTCAGTAATAGTCAGAGAGTAAAGGTGCAAGCATCAGGCAAAGACTGAAAAAATATATTTCAGTAGTTCCTTGACAGACAATAGCATAAACCCTCTGACCAGCAGAAAACTGGGTCCTTCTGTAGTTCATTGCATAGTTCCCTCCATGTAGTTCTTCAATGCCCCAGTGAATCACAATGGACCATCTGAAATCATTCAGAGATATACAGCAGGTGTACGCCAGGCCTTTGTCAACACTGCTGAGGAAACCAGCTGCAGCGGCGGCAGGGACATATATCAACACTTCAGCACTCAAATCACCAGAGAGATTTCACCTGGGAGAAAACAAAATGAAGCAGGTAACAGATTTTTATGTCCAAATCAAATCAAAGAGCCTTCGGACAGTTGTTGAATTGATTATCTCCTACTGGAAGAGGCCTTGAAACTCTGGGCTTAACAATTGTAATTAAAAGATGCCCTTGACCACATATTTCTAAGCAAGCTCTGTGAAAGACAGTCCTACCTAAGAGTGTAATAACATATCTCTGCTTGCTGAAGGGTTCACATGGTTGTTTTTGTCAAGAGCAAAGATTATCCTCCTGTCCAAGTGATGGTGAGGCTCCATTGCTAGCCATGCCACTTCAGTCACAGTGTGGTTCTGGAGAGATAAATTACCAACAAGACTGTTTTGGTCCACTGTGTGACACGGTGAAGCTGCCTGCCTTATTAATAGCTCAAGTACATCTTCCAGCCCTGCTGTCTTCGACAAACACAAGTGCACTATCTCCACCTTCACATCAGGCTGCATCTCCTCTTTGTCATTAACCTCTCATTTGGAACCATAGCTCCACTGTACCCACTGGCTAGAGAGGAATGTGTCAAGCAGGGATGGACTGTAGTGCTTATGTTGAAGGATGAGTGGAAACTTCAACAAGCCTGCAGTAATTAACCAATCAGGCCCTAGCAGGGGGATTGACAGAGTGCTCACATTATTGGCTGATGGGCTCACATCCGTCATGCATTCAGTGGAGAGATCTAAATTAGAGAGCCAATTAACTCCACTAATAGCCCTCTCCAATTTAATCTGGGAGACAATGGGGATTGAAGAGGATGCCTTATTAAGGACTCAAGCTGCACAATATCCTCTTTATGTGACGATTCACAGGGCCTTCGCTCGGGTTCTTGTTTTCACTTCAATTAGCCCACTGCTTTCAGTGATTAACTGCCTATAATTATTTTTCAATTAAAGCTTTGATCTGGTGTGTACTGTATACAGCTCCTCTGTTTGCCTGGATGAATGAGGATGAGATGGTGAATTTGTCCTTTCTGTTGTGGTGGCTGGTGTGCAGGAGCAATAAAGTTTGCAGGATCTTCAGGACAGCAGGCACCTGAAACAGGAGTTAGTGGGAGACTTTGCCTCATTGAGTGCTTTAATCTTGTCCTGATTTCTATCTAAAATAGTTAGAGTTAATTGGGGGTTCTGTGAACTTTTCTTCAGAAAGACAGTGACGTTGAAAGTACTGGCATATAACATGAGCGGTAGACTTGGTCATTTTGGAACAGCCAAGGTATCTAATCTGCAATGACTCCAGCTGGGGTATCTGCTTCCACTAATAGAACTACTTCGTTTCTTTTTTCATTTAGGATGCATATTTTGAAATTTGTCATTTAATTTTTTATATGATCCACATTTGATTAAAATGATTCTTTTTAAAATTCAGATGTTCAGGCAGATTCCCAAAGGGTCACGGGGTTTTCAAGTACTCTTGTTATTCTGAGCCTAGATGTGGACAGACATGGCCATTTAATCAGTGTCAACAGAACCTGAAAGGCAGTTTAAGGAAGTGTCTTTAATTGATCCTCTAGGTAGAGTTAGAGAGAAAATTTGATTGCTTGTGCAGGTAGAATCTTGTATCATTTTGCATATACTGAGGGGGATAGTACATATGAGGAACCATCACTATTAATATGAGGAATTGTCATGTCAAAACACTATACTGTACACTTATTCACACTGCATGTTGCATCACACAGCAATGTCAGCCATTTTACCAAATTTGCTTAATTCCTTGATGGGAGGTGTTTGATGGCAGTTGTGCTGTCCCTACACCCCCTCTCCCCAAACTTCATCTTATATGGCATGTAAATGTGCATAGTTTATGTGGAATATTTTTCAATGTGCCTCTATAACGAGGCTGCTTCATCATAAATATTTCAGTGTGTATGGCACCTCACACTTTGACATCACTCATGATATTGGGTTGGGGGAATATCATGCTGGAAAGGTGCAGACACTGACGCTAGAGACAAACCAAAGAGCTGAAGCACATTGCACAAGCATTTCACAGCTGGCATAAGTGGAGCAGGAAAGAGCCAGCAGATGAGGCTGAAACAGCAATGCCCTACACAATCGGCATGCCTTAATATCTCTGTCTACTTACTTGGCTAAGAGGTTGTGGAAGGAAGGAGGTGTCAGGGAAAATGATAGACTGTGTTAATTTTCTTCATTGCTGGAGCGATCAAGTGATCAAAAGATCAAGAGGCAATCGAGCTGAGCATGGTGATCAAGGGGCAGGAATGCTGCGACGACTGGCTTTGTGTGAAAAGCCTCCACCATCAGGTCACACTCTGGCCTCAAGGCCCTCTTTGCTTACCTGTAGGTTCAGGGAAGCCCTTTCCTCAAAGAGGAAGACGGAGAGAGATCGGAATGATATGAAGAATGTGATAAGTCTCCCCAGGTTGCTATAACTGAAAGAGGCAGGCATCACCCTCTGTAAGCAAGCCTGTTAGGTCTCCCAGGCTTGGCATAGTGGATTAGACAGGTCCGATGAATGTAGAACAACCTTCTCTCATTTTCCATCACTATTATTTAGATGATAGATTTCTACTATCTATAATACCCAAATTGTTGTTTTTATTTAACTGTTGTAATTACCACTAATTACCTGCTTTCTGACAGATGTGAAGTGTAAGTAACTAACAGAGAGACCCATAGAAAGCAACAATTCATTCTTTTACTGTAATTAAAACTCTCTGAGTACTTAAGGATACCCAGCTGTTAATGAGCCATGACATGTCATAATTCTGTGTACATGAAACAGTTTATTACACCAACTGCCTGCTTCCATGCAATATTCCCCCGGGGTGCAGGAGAATGAGAGGGACAGACACGAATAGTGGCTGTTCTCTCGACCCAGCTCCTGAGAAGAGGGGGAAAAATAATGAAACATTATAGCTTTGTGGCATACGAAAAAAATGAAAGCAGGAGGGGGGATAGGAATTGTGTCTGAAATATTTTCTATGACCTCCCCTCTTCCCCATCCATCAGAGAGGCCGACTCATTATTCTAACTAGCACGCTCTTTTCTTCTGTTGCACGACGCCATCAGCTGCAATCTGCATGCCAATTATCGTCCAGACCCCCTGATACCTCTGCATGGAAAATGATCTGTCAAGGCAAAAAAAAAAAAAAAAACAGAAATCTGAGAATAACGGAAGGCTTCTGCACCATAGCTCCAATCTCTCCTCTCTTTCCCTGTATCCAACCCCCCCACCCCCCACCCCCACTCGCAACCTCCCTCCACACTCTATCCCATTCTCTCATTTCCCTCTACAGTAGTGACACAGCTTCCTGGAAAATTAATCTATGGAAAGTGGAAAAGAAATTATAAATGTAGCCATTCTCCCATTCTGGCTACTCAGTTACTAATGCTCCAGAGGCCAGGGGAAGCGAAGTTTGCAATAATTGCCACAGAGAGGGGTTTGATAACAAAGGGACACACTCTGTGAATGTTATACTAAGGGCAAGAGGGTCATAGAAACCACCCACTCCAACAGACCGTACCCTTCTGAATAGATTCTGCCAGCTTTTTATTCCCCATTAAAATTTCCTCAAAATTACAGATGAGCAGCAATTTGATCGGTTTCATCTGAGGATCCAGCAGACAACAAGCATACAGTATTGGAGAATAGAGAAAGAAGGTAACCCAGCATATGACGAAAAACTAATATAACACTTTAGCCTTTTCAAAACTGACGGAAAAATACAACATAACAGAAAGAAAACGTATTTAAAATGTTTAGCCTCCTGTTAGAATGCCACTAGGCAGAGCATAGAACCACTAATGCATGGACCATCGCTCGAAGGATCCTGTGCTTCACCCACCTGAATATCCATTTTTTTTGTCTGATATCACTAGTAGCTTTACATACCCCAACAAACCCTAAAATCATATGGTTTTAAAACAGATGTAGGATATGGAATGGGGATGATCCATGTATGCATGTAATCTGCGTGTAATGTACTTTTAACGTACAATTGATTGTGAAGGACAATATATAGACCATAGACACTGTATAGACTGAAAATCAGCAAAAGCTATAAGATGCATGTCTTTGTGGTTGGATTGTGCTAGATATTTTGTGAAGAGAGGAGAATGGATCTATGGGTAAGAGAGTTTAAAAGTTAAGCAACTCATCAAAATCGTATGTCACATGATTTTCAGACTGGGAAAATGTGTCATTTACAAGAATGCCACAGATGAGGGGAGGAACAATCACACCAAAGTGGATGGAGAGGATCCGATTCCACTGTTTCCCTTTGTGGTGCATGTGTGTGTGCTTTGATTAAAGAAAAAAGAGGCTCTAAGCACTTTAAGGCCATTTTGTCCAATTGTTTCATGGCTCCTTCTGTATCCTCCCCCAGAAAAGCTCAATAAAGATGGTGGTGCAAAGCCCAGTCAGAAGCCAGGCTCTCCTCAAACCAGCCTATTTCCAACAGACACAAGGAGCATAGAGTCCATGGTAGTAAGGATGATAAAACTGGAGTAAAATGAGGGAAAAAAACTTTCATCCTTCCTTAAAACAGCAGCAGTAAACCTAGCTTTGATTTCTCAGGATTTAGAGTACTTATGATTGCTGAATCACACACTCAACTGACTTTATCAGTGTACTTATTGATAAAACTTAAGCTGCCTTTGTTTATGCTATATATATATATAATTTTGTGAATATATAGACTATAGATGTAAAATCTTGTGAAATCATTCCAATGAAATATGAGGATGCACTCACATACAGGTTTCATATATTCACATCATTTTCAGAAAAACCACACAAGTATGGGTAATTCCAATACACTTATTTTATCAGCAAATACACAATAATTATTTACCTTAGAGATAATGTTTATGTACATATGAGCATGGCCCTTATATTTGCAGGACAGCAGTTTCTAGTGAGTGGAAAGGTTTTGGACATACTGTAGCTGTGATCAATTTTTCTTATTATGGATGACTCCAGATTTAAAGCCACTGTTCACTTCACTCCATGAAGCTAATAGCTTCAGGGCTGATTATCTCCTAGCTAGCTGTGATGTTAAAATGGAGAGCACTCACCAGTTTTGCCAAATTAACAGTGGTACTTTCAAGTTTTTTTTTAAATAAACACAAGGAAATCATCAAAAAAGACACTTTCCATGATGTGAAACTTTGCATGCATACAACTTTCCAATAGCCTCTGAACATTTCAAACAGTGTTGAATCGTGACTCCAGACTGTGGTGAATACAACCATAAATGCTCTTGACAGCAGCTCTGGACTTGGACCCATCAGACTGCCATACCCTGGAGTTATAATTAAGAATCCTGTTGCAGAGTCGGCAGTAGTCAATTACCTTTCCTACTCGCATGGGCCGACCATGTGACTGCGAGCTAAGCATGGACACTGTATCCTTCACCAGAGTGGGAGACAGTGAAAAAATTAAAGAAAGGGAGATTATTGTGGAATGGGGATTTTGTGCAGAGTTGAACAGCCGCTGTCAGGAGGTGAGAGCTGAATGCGCACAGCGAAACACGAAGCCATTATGGCAGATTACCCAGAACGGGGGCTTTGCTGGTGCATTAATTGAAGCTTTGGCTGTCTTCAATTTTCCAATTACTTTTATGTTAGCCTACGGTTAATGCTATGACAAGAGAGCGGAGATCATACCCCTTCGAATGTTAAGGGGGGCGGGGGGGGGGTTCAGATTTGTAAAGGATTGGGGGTTTTCTGTCATGGATGGGGAGTGCAGCACCAATGACAGAAGAGCCGTGGAATCTCAGCCCAGACTTGAATAAGTAGCACCTGCACTGTTATATTCAATGCAGTGCCACAAACACTTTCCAATGGCAAACATGTAGTATCTCTCCCTCAATGCACTATGCAGGCAAATACCTCAGCCTTGAGGTATTTGACAAAGAAGCTTTTCTCTTGTAACACAAGATCTTTCACAACAGCGGTGACATATGTGTATATGTATAAGAATTATGTCATACAACAGCTATCAGTGAACGCATTTCTCTCCAGGGCTAACTAACAATGCGCAACTGGTTTATTCATGCCACTGCTGTAAAGTGCTGTTAAGCTCATACATATTCCAATACAGAGTACCTGAAAAATCATTAACCTCAATGAAGAGAACAGTGAAGTGGTTAAGCATATCCCATTAAACAAATAATTAGTAGAATGAAAGAAAGGAGAGCCGCGACATGAAGGAGGAGCAGAGGACCCTTTGGCCCTCAGGGCCTGCAGCCAGAGACCAGGCTCATTGTTGAACCAATTTTACCCAGTGTAATGAAGTGGGAGACCTTCTGCTCCATCAGTCATCTCTGTCACTCATACTTCAGTGACTGTTAGTTCACTTTCTATTAAGAGGCACAGCCGGGATCTCAGCTCAACTTAAGTAGCCATTAAGACTGAATTATGAGCTTTACCAATGCAGTGAGCACACACCATCATAATACAAATCTTCATCTACCATTAATAAATTAGAAAGATGAATAACACGGAGTTAAAGCCAGTGATTGAATGGAGGGAAGGACATCTTGGCAGCTTGGCCATGTCTTTTTACACAGTACTGCATGGATAAATACTTCCCTGTGTTAGTCCGGAGCCAGAAGTCAGAGCTGGATTAAACAAGGATTGATTTGTGTAGAAAAAGAGGGCGCCAGAAAATCCAGACATGTGACAATAGAAACATGCTAGATGTTACATTTACGTGGCGGTGGTGGGCAGTGCATGAGATAGGAAAGCATTATAGGCTTTTACATTTACTGAATAATCAGACATAATCAGACATTTCCAACCTGCATGAAGTGAAATTCTTTATTTCATCTTTGAGTACAATATGTACTGCTTTTACCATTCTATAATGTGAAATTAAAATGGTACCCAGCTTTCTATTTACATGGGTATGACAGGCCACACATGTTTTAAAATTCCAGTCTGTGCCTATTAAGCATGGCAAGGAACATAATTGCCACCTCAGTGGAGAGTATTTCATTCTTTGTAATCTTTTTTCAGTTAATGTATTATTAATTGTGTTTCCTTCAAAAAGATTAAATGAGAGGGAAGAAAGGCAGAAGTAATTTGTTAATTATGTATGCATTCAGTGTACCTGAATTTTGTTCATCACAACCTCTCAAAATTAGTGGATCAGAGAGGGTTCCTCCAGCAGGTGTAGATTAGTGAATTGTATTATTGCTGAGAGAAAAGGTATGGCTGTGCTTTGACTTTTTGGTATTGTAAGGAAGCCTGGCTGCGTACATAATTCAGTAGAATATTGCCTCTGCTCAGCATGTCTTAGTTTCAGCTACATCCTGATTTTTATCGGGAGATGAATTAAACCTTGATTTTCGTCTATTCAGCAAGACAGCCCCTTGATTTATATTATTTTACACTTTACTGGCCCCTGTGAAAGTATGTAAATGGGCACATACATTTTTTCATGATGGCCTTAGAACTGCAATAAAAAGTGCTTGACATTGATTTCTATTTATTTATTTCATTCTCTCCCTTTTTCCTCCTTTCAGACCCTTTTAGTCCAGACCTGGTCTCAGCGGATAGCCAGCTGCAGAAAAAAAGCAAATTAAAATCCCTCCGCTAATGTGTCGGCCAGTAATGAAATAAGAATCTGACACTTACTTGCATTGAAATGCAAAAGAGGTGTCCCCCTGTTACCCCAGCAATTTATCATAAAAGACGGTGAAATTCTACTTAATATACATGAGGTACAGTGAATTATTACTGGACTCGTCATTATAACAAACTTCTCAAAATACATGTGCAAAAGGGTCAAGTATATTATTTTAGCTTGCGTCATTTGAGTGGATAATGGAAATTGCCTGCAGGAGTTGTGAAATCTGAGGCTTGCTTTGAACTTGTTTTAGTTTAGAGCCTTTTGCTTCTCGTGTTTCTTTCTCTCCCTCTCTTTCTCACTCATTTTTCCTCCTTTGGAAAAGATAGTGTTTCAGGATGATTGTTAAAAGAGAGAGAGAGAGAGAGCCAACTGGTTGTATCAGAAGGAAGGCTATTTCCAGTCCTCTAATTCATCTCTGCCAACAAAGTCTCTAGGCTTTATATTTTTTCCATTCCATCTCTCTCTCTCTAATGTGGCCTAGAACTGGTTGTACCCCATTCACCTTGTTAATACTGAAGAAAAGGGCAATGCCTCACTGGTGAGGTGCCATATACTGGAATATGTACAATGTTGTTTCAATCCCTGGGCTATGCTGTGTTTAACAGTTTGCATATTTCTTCCAAATTTATATAAGAATTACATATAACATAATTTAATATAAGGTTTTATACAGAGAATTATATGTAACAATTTCCTAATCTAAAAGAAATGTCAATAAAATTACAGATCATAAACCAATGCCTTTTTAAATTATACAGTTGACCCTCCCACATTGCGGCTTTCCACATCGTGGCTTCGATTTTTTACAGGTCAGGAACAAACAATTAAATGGGAATTTTTTGGGAACTTTGCGGCCTTGTGCGGTAACCGCATAGCACTGCAGACGAAAAGTAAAGAAAACGTAAAAACAGTTTTAGTAAGTCATAAATGCGTAAAATATATGTATAATGTAATGTATTTTATTGTTTAATACCATAAATATACACAATTTTTTAAAAGTTAGTAAAAAGTTAGACTTTAGTGTTATTAGTTTTTTGTGTGTTTACGTATTAGTGTGCAAGTCTCATAACTGTACGGCAAGAACTGTGTGTGAGAGGTGTATGTAAGTTTTTCGTCAAATTAATTTGTCATCAACCATCATCGTGTTCATCCTAAGTAACCCTAATTTTAGTTCAAGATTACTGTACAGAAAAGTTGAAAAGAGTTATTTCAACTGTGTATGTTAATGGTGAGTACCAATTCAACAATTTTTAAATTATTATTAAGGTAGGCTAGGCTATGATATTAGGTATGATATTAAGTGTCTCGATTTCGATGTAGGCTAGCATAGATACAGTACAGTATTGTAGATTGTTAATTACAGGTATTCTGACATAAATTGTATTTTTAATATTTGTTGTGAAATTCTTACTCATATTTTTTTTCATTTTTTTTCTCATATTTTTGCTTAACACTGACCTTAATATATGACCAAATACCCATCCCAAATAGCCTTAAAAACATCCTGAAACTAGTCAAATCTCAAAATGTTTCTTGGGGCGCTCATAGCGAAACTTTGACTCCTCTTGAAAAGTGCATAATCAATTTGTGTATATTATTTGAACAGGCATGGAAAAACACAATGGGGCAAGTTCATCAGCCAACCTACTTCGACATAATAATGTTCTGCAGGCATCTTCCAGCTTGCATTATGGAAAATGGAACAAATTAAACAAATTAAAAGGACTGATCAAAACATCTGACAGTATATTTTTAGTCATGGATGAATCAACATATGGGAAAGACTACTATGTTTTACATAGTGTATTTGTTCCGCAAGGAGAATCCAACACTTATAATATGAAAGTCAGCTGATACAGTGTACCTTATCACAGTGAAGCACTCCTCCATTGCAAATGACATCAAGAAATGCCTACATGATTTTGACTAATTATAGCTCTCCTTTGTGCTTAATTAGTGGTGATTAATTAAACAACTTAGATGATTGGGAAGATGCAATTTGATAATTCTTTAATGTGTAGCTTGTAAAAAGGTTATATCAACCTCTTTGTGTCAGAAGGCTTATGTGTAAGCAAGAAAACAAGCCGTCAAGGCAGACGGCTCTAATCATAGCATAAATAATTGCAATCTCATGCAGAAATGTTATCATATATTATCAACAATGTAGTTAACCAAAATTATGTATATTGCAGTACTGGGCTCACTGATGTCCATAAACCACTTTCAGATTCTGCATTAATGCTGTTCCTCTCTGCATGAATGCCAGCTCTTTGGCCATTAAGACAAATCTTCAGAAATATGATGCAGACATTTCTTTTCTTTCAGAAACATAATCAGCACTCCCACATCAAGAATTATATGAGGTCAAAGGCAGGGTTTGTCAGGCAAAAGAAAATTGGAAACAAGCAAACAAAATGTAATGGTCCATAATCTCTGGTTAATGTCTTTTGTCATATACATTGTAGGTGGGTATTATGTGCTCACATTATCTTGCACAATTTGAATTATCCTGAAGCACTAATAGACTGATGAAAAATCTTGGTAAACCAGCATATGTGTGTTTCAGAGGGGCTGAGGGCATTTGGGCTTGTACCCCACCATGTTTTTTTCAGTATAGATTGAATGATGTCACATCAATCTACTGTTGTTTGTACTTCTACTGTTACTTGTACATCATATATTACAGAAATGAGGCATACATTTACTGAGACAGATGACATGCCAGTATTTTATTGTGGAATGTTCTCAGACTCCCCATAAGACACTCATTAATATCATGTTTCGAACTGGACAGGGTCAAAGAAGGGGACAAGAAAACATTATAGGTGTCTGTCAAAGGACATCATGCAAAATAAATTTTGAATGTGAAACATCCCAGCCAACAGAAAAAGGTACTATTCAATTGACAATACACAGGGTATATTACTGGATGACAACAATACATACGTGAACTGACAAATGGAAATTAAAAAACACAACAAAGTGCTGGATAATCATGTTCATTTTCTTGTGCTGCAGACACTAAATGGTACCTGTACATTAGTAAGAAAAAATACAAGGTTATTCAAGACATGCAAGAGCTGGTGTGATCTCAAACAAAAAAGAGCCTTGGCTATGAAATCCAGTCACCTCCAAATGTATTCTTTGGTCGATAGGCAAAACAAAACATAAACAAAGCATCAACCATTAAAAGCACACTGCCACAGCCATCCCAGTTCTGCATACCATCCCCACTGATTCAGGTAGGAGTAGCAAAGGCAAAAGTCACTTGGATTGTATGCTCTAATAAACTCTAGCAGAGACTCTTCCAGCCCTGCAGGATGGCTATCATACCTGTGTAAGACAGCCAGTCACAACCAATGAGGGAAGTGGTGGCTGTTGAAGGCAGATGCGTGCGTTTGCGTCTTTGGAAGTAGTGATGTTAAAATCTGCCTATCAAATATCTCAAATCTGACTCCATTTTGTTCTAACCTGCGTTTTAGTTCCCCAATTCCCAATTCTACTTAGCATCCCAGGAATTCTTAGTTCGCTTTGGCTTGTAGGTGATCAGGCTACATAGTCCACGACGTAGGATACCGTACCAGCACATTTAATATAACTCGCTGCCGTATTATATTCTAAGTTATAGAATATACATTAGGCGGCCCACCTAGGGACTGCAGACTCGTCAGAATAGTGCCATACTTAAGACTGACTATGAGCGTAAGTATCAGTGGGTTTCGAGCGGTACGGCAAGAACATACGGAAAAACCTCGAATCCTGCTACGTGCGTCGTTAGAAATGGCCAAATGAGAAATCACAAACAAAGGTTAAGGCTAATATTTTTATTAGTCCAAACTGTTCCAATTAAAATTATTCCAATCAATTAGAAATTCCCGCATTACAGTAAACAGCATGGCAATAGTGCAAATGATGGCAAATATACACAGCTTACCAATGCGGAGTCACGTGGCTATACGCTTGATGCGCAGGAGTCCGTGCTAACGGTGCTCCCTGAGTGAAGAAATCTTTCCCTTTATATATCCAAACATAAGGAGTTGGTCAGCACATGAGGTGGGGTCATGGACAGAGCCCCACTAGGTTTTGTCCTTATCTGGCTATTGATTGGTGCCGGTGTTTATTCTTGTCCCGTTATTTGGGGCATGTGCATTAGTGTTCATTCTCTTATCTTGCTGAGTGGATTTTTAGACTAAGGGTTAGGAGACCCTCTACTGTTATAGAACTATCACCCCTTTGCTACTCGCATTGTATGGATCAAAATGAGACCAAACAAGACATGTGTACCTTGAACCAAACAGAATATACAGACATAATAGCTGATAGTTGCAGGTTGGGGTTTCACCACTGGTCAGGAGGAAGGGTCCCTGAGAGTTTTGGGATCATCAAGATCCCGTGCCCTCTGACTCTCTTTACCCCCTGGTGACCCATCCTGTCGTATAGTTCCTTGGTGTGGAGGAGTGGGGACACATTCCTTGTCTTTTATGGCCCAAGACTGCTTACTTGAGCAACAGTCCCTTATTTTAGTGTGCCACAGTCCGTATGTTGTCAGGCGTCTCCCATTCCCACCTTACAGTCCCCCCTCAGGAACCCAGCAGCGACAGTGGTGGTAGCTGTAGGGGACCTAGAGCCAAGGTGGTGCGTGTAGCTGTGCGCAGGGAGTGGATGAGTCGCCTGAAGTAACAGCATTGGATGATTGTGATGCAGAGGATGAGGATGCTGACGATGACGCACCCTCTATACACCCAATCCCACCAGGTGTAGGCGTATTGGGCAGAGAGGGTGGAAGCGCTGGTCAGAATCTTGGCTGTTTGTTTGGCCAGGTTTACTTCAACCTGCGCTTGGTAAAGGTGGTAGCCCGTTTCCTGGACCATCCGTTGGACAAGCTCCATGGCGTCCGTTAGGATGTGGGTACTTTCTTCATAAAAGGTGTCCTCCCACCAAGGGGAGGTCTCAGTGTCCATCGGCACTCTCCCTAGGATGTTTATCTGTCCCATGGTGAAGTCTTCAGTCACCTCGAGGCAGAACGTGTGGTTGGCTGGGCAGGTCAACCCTCCGTAGGAGAAGGAGTTCATTTCACTGACGACACACCACTGTGTGTGTGACACCTGTACAGCATCTGCATACCCATGCAATGATCGTACATTGAGCAATTTTGTGTTATTGTATGACAGAGGTTGTAAGGTATTGCAAGTACATATGATATAACTGGATGTTTCATGGCAACAGTTGCGAGTAGTAAAGAGGGATGTCGTACCTTTTATAGTAATATAGCCAGTAAGATGATCCCACTTAATGATCTGATCTTTTATCACCACTCCTAGGGAGCGTATGGTTGTTGAATTCAGAAATACTTGATCAGGATGTATAAAGGGAAAGGTTGCATAGAATCCTATACAACCATTGCATTCATCACCATTGTATAGCATTATAGTTCTTAAAGAGTTCTGCATAGTAGATGGTTTTCATGTGGCTTGATGCTAACCACCTATGCAAATGTAACATGTTGACCAAATCAAGTTACGTTCAACTGTAAGGGAAGAAGTCAGGTTGAACAGTAGTGAGGTGTACTCTTTATGTGTGGAATTATGTGGTCCTGTATGAATGCATTTATATAAAGCTGACCTTAGGTCCTTTGTGTTATAACACTTCTTAGGATCTAGGCCATTGTTGTTTTGGTCGTGTATGACAGTGAGACCACCAGTACCTTTATCATTATACTCCTCTAGCTGGTACCAGAGGGTGCGGTTAGAGTTAACTTTGTCTATTGATGTGTGCCCTGTGATTGTCTGGATGGGAAGATGGGTGGAGCCTGATTTGCAGCAGATTTGTGCGGTGCAATCGGGGTCCGGTGCTACACCGGGAGGCCATAAGGCTGGTTTTCTCGCTGGGATTGTGATTGCGTTTTCTGTGATTGGCCCCTTAAAATGCCTCCACACCCATCTTCCACAACCTAGGTTGTGCATGGGCTGCACTCGCTGTCCCAATTCGATACACGTGGGCCCGAAGACCCTTCTGGCATCTGGTGTCCATGGGATCGCAGCAGCCAGTCTGTAAGACAGAATGGGCGCATAGACTTACATGTATGCGTTATGTGGTGGATGGCCTCTGAAATAATTTGCATTGGGTCATGTGATACCATCTTAGTTTTCGTCTTATCTGAACTGCTATGCAGCTGTTGCATACGGCCTTTACTTCATAAGGTCCGTGCCAACGGGGTGCAAAAGCATTCTCTTTGACGAAGACTCTGATCATGACCATGTCCCCTTCAGCAAATTTGTTTTCAGTGGCCGGATTAAACAATGTATCATTTATCCGGTCGGACTGTTGTTGCTTTAGGGCAGCATGCGCGTGTAGCACCTTGAGCCTTTCTTGCAGGTTGGTTAAGACGGTTTGCTGTGTTGCGAGTATGAGAGGCCCCAGGTCTGCGGGTGAGATCTCTGGGTCTATGGGCAATTTCATTATTCTCCCAGTCATTAGCTCAAAAGGACTAATGCCCGTAGCTTTAGAGGGAGCAGCTCGCAACACTGTTAGTACCGTCGGCAGGGCGTCAGTCCACTGCCTCTTATGCTGCGCTACCTGCTTAGCAATGTGCTCTTTGATGGTGCGGTTCACGCGTTCAACCATCCCGGAGCTCTGGGGTCTATACGGGATGTGAAATCTCTGTTGGATGTTTAGCATTTTGCACAGATCTTTCATTATTTGCCCTGTGAAGTGGGTTCCCTGATCTGACTCGATTTGGGTTGGTGCCCCCCAGAGAGGAATTATTTGGTTCGCTAGTACTCGTGCTACGGTATGTGCCGTATTATTGCGTGTGGGGATGACCTCCACCCATTTGGAGAATTTGTCAATTATCACGAGGCAATAGCGATACCCCCCTCTGGCACTGGGCAATGGCCCAATGAAATCTAGTTGCAGGGATTCCCAGGGACCTTTAGGGGGCTCTGGTCTGCGGAGTTTGGTGCGACCAGGCTTCCCTTGGTTAACAGCCGCACATATTGGGCATGATTTGCACCAGTGGTTAATGTCAGCATGCATTCGGGGCCACCAGAAATATCGTTGAATTAGTTCTAATGTTTTTTCTGATGAGACATGAGCATATTCATGATATAGTTTGATGATAGGATTTTGGAGGGCACTTGGCACGACGTATTTACCGTCCCGCATTACGATGCCTTCAGCTACCGAGATGGCTTGGTCCTGTTTTAAGTGCGGTGCAAGCTCTCCGTCCGAGACCCATAAATCTTGTTGGTATTGTTTGAGATCTATGGGGGTAGCTTGGACGGCACTTACGGCAAGCGCGGATAGTTTAATGCGGTGCCAAGGCTCTCCGTTCCGAGCTGCTTGTTTTGCGAGGTTATCTGCAATGTTCTTATTACTTTCGTGAATGTTTGGATCTTTAGTGATATGTGCCCGCACTTTGACCACGGAGATCGGGTTATCGCGGGCTTGAACTGCTTCCCATATTGCTGTGATTACTCCGAAGTGTTTAATGGGTTTCCCAGCGGAAGTTAGAAATTTTCGCAATTGCCATTGGGCCATAAAATCGTGCACAACTCCGAATGTATAGCGGCTATCGGTATACACGCATAACGGTTCGGAATATGTTTTTATAGCTTCTAACAATGTGACAAGTTCGGCTTCCTGGGCCGACATGGAGGGTGGTAGCTTGAATAGTGCTTGGTGGCCAACATCCGAATTCGGAGGTTGAGGGGTCCAGAGAGCACACCCAGAATGGAACTGACCATTTTCCCAAAATCGGGAGCCATCAATATATACTCTGAGCTGCCCGGGAAGTTCTCGGTCCATGACTGCACTCGGGGTCTCTAGCCCCGGTTCACAGGTGTGCGCCTGTCCCTCGATATCCCCAAGTAAATGTGGGAGAATCCTATCATTAACTGTGGTAATATCTCGAGCCTGAATGTCTGTTAGCCACCTGGCCAGTCTTTGAGCTGACACTCCTTTAATTCGGCCCTGCAACAGCATCTGAACCGGGGTGTGCATTGTATGCACGACAATGGGTTGAAAGCCTACGAGGGGCTCCGTTGTTGTAAGCATCCAGTGCACCGCCAGAACATGCTGTGTGCATGGGTCAAAACCCTGTTCGATGGGAGATTTCTTCCGGCTGTAATACGCAACTGGGCGCAGTTTGCCCCCATGGTCTTGCGCTAGTACTCTAGCCTAGCCATTATCGGGCTGCACTCCCGCCGGGTGGTATGCGATGGGCAGTAGTGTGGGTCGTCCTGGGGACTGACCGAGCGATTCCGACTAGTTGACCATGTGGCAAGGTCACGCGGGCTATTGATTGCTTGGGCTCGGGTACGAGCCCGAGCGGCACGCGCAACATCATTATTTATAGAGGCCACAAAGGCCTCTTCGTCATCACTCTCGTCCTATGGCCTGCAACTAACCGATTCCATGACAGCCTGTCGAATTGCGGCGACAGGAAAACCAGCATTGTCGCAGCATTCCTCAAGAGTCGAGGCATACTTTTGGCCATGCTGTAACCTATTTTGGAGGCTAGCAATCTGACTTGCCATTTCTTCACCCTGCCTAGCCCAGCTTTGCTTTTCATAGGCGAAGCTGTCTATTTGCATGCGAAGTTTCTGCATTTCCTCCAATCTTATCTTCTCTAGGTTACGCATGCTAATGAGGGTTTTCTCGTGTTCCTCTAGAGTTTGAAGGTCATTTCGGCGGAGCAAATACACAATGGCTGCAGGGAGGTTTTTATATTTAGCTTTGGATGCTAAGCCGCGGCCCTCCGAAGCATACCAATGTAATATTTGGCTATTATCCGCCGTAAGAGCTAAGCCCTTGCCTTGTATTTTAACAAGGACATCTTTCACAAAGAGTGCCAGGGTCTCCATGACTTCCTGTTCTACTCTTTCCCTATTGAGTCCTTGACCTGCCATGTTATATAGGCAATCAAAGTCTTAATTATTCTTAATAAATTTCCGGGTTTCTACGGTCCCCAGCTAGCTTGGGTATGTCGACCCGTTCTACCAATGTGTCTGTATGTGGTGTGAGTCCCTGAATGTCCCTCAACCTCCAACTAAAGAGTAAGAAAAGACCACTTACCTCAGGAGATGAGACCAGAACAGGGCGCTCGCCAACATACAACACATGTCCTTCCAAAGACACGCTAGAGATTACGCAATCACCTCACCGGTTACTGGAGCTGCAGACAGCGACAATCAGGTTGAAGTGATCACGTCGGGGTCACCACTTTGTAAGGACAGCCAGTCACAACCAATGAGGGAAGTGGTGGCTGTTGAAGGCAGATGCGTGCGTTTGCGTCTTTGGAAGTAGTGATGTTAAAATCTGCCTATCAAATATCTCAAATCTGACTCCATTTTGTTCTAACCTGCGTTTTAGTTCCCCAATTCCCAATTCTACTTAGCATCCCAGGAATTCTTAGTTCGCTTTGGCTTGTAGGTGATCAGGCTACATAGTCCACGACGTAGGATACCGTACCAGCACATTTAATATAACTCGCTGCCGTATTATATTCTAAGTTATAGAATATACATTAGGCGGCCCACCTAGGGACTGCAGACTCGTCAGAATAGTGCCATACTTAAGACTGACTATGAGCGTAAGTATCAGTGGGTTTCGAGCGGTACGGCAAGAACATACGGAAAAACCTCGAATCCTGCTACGTGCGTCGTTAGAAATGGCCAAATGAGAAATCACAAACAAAGGTTAAGGCTAATATTTTTATTAGTCCAAACTGTTCCAATTAAAATTATTCCAATCAATTAGAAATTCCCGCATTACAGTAAACAGCATGGCAATAGTGCAAATGATGGCAAATATACACAGCTTACCAATGCGGAGTCACGTGGCTATACGCTTGATGCGCAGGAGTCCGTGCTAACGGTGCTCCCTGAGTGAAGAAATCTTTCCCTTTATATATCCAAACATAAGGAGTTGGTCAGCACATGAGGTGGGGTCATGGACAGAGCCCCACTAGGTTTTGTCCTTATCTGGCTATTGATTGGTGCCGGTGTTTATTCTTGTCCCGTTATTTGGGGCATGTGCATTAGTGTTCATTCTCTTATCTTGCTGAGTGGATTTTTAGACTAAGGGTTAGGAGACCCTCTACTGTTATAGAACTATCACCCCTTTGCTACTCGCATTGTATGGATCAAAATGAGACCAAACAAGACATGTGTACCTTGAACCAAACAGAATATACAGACATAATAGCTGATAGTTGCAGGTTGGGGTTTCACCACTGGTCAGGAGGAAGGGTCCCTGAGAGTTTTGGGATCATCAAGATCCCGTGCCCTCTGACTCTCTTTACCCCCTGGTGACCCATCCTGTCGTATAGTTCCTTGGTGTGGAGGAGTGGGGACACATTCCTTGTCTTTTATGGCCCAAGACTGCTTACTTGAGCAACAGTCCCTTATTTTAGTGTGCCACAGTCCGTATGTTGTCAGGCGTCTCCCATTCCCACCTTACACCTGACTAGTCTCCCTCCCCTTGCCTGTGATTTTGTGAATAACATTAACAAGCCAGTCTGGTATTCATGAGCACTTTCATTTCTACATAAGAGTCAGTGCTAATTAAAATATCCATACTGCATTCAGATTACAATTTGCAGCCCAGGCTTTCTCAATTAAAGTGCCTAGGCTAAATAAATGGAAGTGGGCAGAATGGCAGCCGACAGAATTACAAATGCTCCTAGTCAGAATTTATTCTCTTGACAATTAGGAGCAATTTGTTTCATGTTAACTCAGCCTTAAGGGTCTACATGGCACAGTGGGTTGACAACAGGGTGGTTTGCCTCTCTTCGTCTCCTGCTTCAACTGATTTATTTCAGCAATGCTTCATTTTGGAGTTTAAGCACGGGCTCTCTCCCCAGCCCTCGCTCTCTTGGCCTGCCTCAATTCTGGGGACAGAAACAATTAAGGTTCACAGCATGGAGCAGACTACTGAAAACAGACATGATCTGAGGATGATTGAGGCATGCCACCATCAGTAAAGGGTAGTGCTGATCCACCTCCTATCTTTAGAATGAGAGGCAAACCAGCAACAACCAAGGTGTATTTATCAAGAATATCAATTGTCCTTATACTGCACGTGTCAAGCTATGTGAAACATACCATGTGCATTGCAAACTGTGTCCTTAAGCAAAGTCCTTTAGTTAATGTGTATTATTATTTTTATTATTATTATTATTAAGAAGAAGAACAAAAGGAAGAAGAAGAATGGTTGTATGAAGGAATATACAGAGGGAAACATTTGTGTGAATGCAGTTGTGTCAAAATAGAGACAATGCCACACACTGGTCCTCACTGAGCCACTTTGCTCAGAACTTTTAAAGTGATATTCTATTTTGTCCGGAAAAATTATTTTGAAATGGTTTAGCAGTGCTGTCTTTCTGAAGAAAGGCCAAGCGTGGATTCGAGATATAGCCATAAGACACAAAAAATGGGACACTGGCAATTTTTAAAGATTGTCCCAGCATCCATTGCAGTTTATCTTCCTTGTTTGGTGATGACTTGATATTGCAAAGTTCCATCTGTTTTTCAAAATCACTTTTCAGCGTGGCAAATTTGTTTTCAGGCACCATAAAATATCCTTTTCTTATTTCTAGCAGCACCATATGCAGTGGAAAATCTTTCACATAATGTATCCTTAAAAGCACATTATTCTGTCCCGTACAACGTTAAGAGTTAAGTATGCAGTTAATATTTACAGTCATGAAAAAAATGAGAAAAAAGGAAGGATTTTGCTGCAGAATAAAACACCCCCACCCACATATACACATTCACTCACTCCAGCAGCACTCCAACAATTGCTCTTCACAATCCTATCCTTAATGCCTAAGACCCACATAAAAGAAGAGAGTTTAAGAATATAGGGATAAGCCTTTTCAGCTTTCTAAGTCTTAAGGCTGGTTTATGCTTCATGAATACTGGGCATTGACAGCCGGTGCTGTTGCCACTTTAAATAGATATTACAATGATTTTTGAACAATGCCTTCCATTGATTCGCTCATATATATATATATATATATATATATATATATATATATATATATATATATATATATATATATATATATATTCACATTATATACATATATACTGAATAGAGAGAAACATTACTGCTCTTTGACATATTAAAAGCATTTCTGATGTAGAAAGGGAGAGGAGAAGATTAATGTCTCACCGACTGAACAGTGAGATGCCACTTGGGGTGTTTTTGCTGGGAAAGCTGCAGCGTGGAGATGATTTGAGTGCCCAAATCCGCCCCGAGTACAATGCCAGGCTACTGATACAACGCAGAGACACACGGTCACCTCCCCTGTGGGAGACAAAGGCAGATCAAAGAACGAACTGCATCTGAGAATGCAAGGACTCCAAACTGAAGTAAACAGAAGGCTTTGATGCCGCACAGATCAGTGTCTCTGATGGGTCATCAGGGCCCCAATGACATTTTGGGTCTCCAATTTGCATCTGTAAAGGTGCAGTTCAGTAAATAACTAAACTCTCATCTCTCTCACCTCTCCTTGTTCATCATAGCGTTCATCATACAAGTGGATTTTTAGTGTAAATGAATAAAATTTGACATCTGGTTTTGGGGCTCCCTATGTCAGCTGCACAATGGTGAAAGGTATGTGTGTGTGTGTATGCATGTATGTGTGTGTGTGTGTGTATGTGTGTCTGTGTGCGTGTGTTTATGTAGGGGGTTAACTCCAGCTAAGCTAACTCTGGCGGTTAAGCTTGTCCAAGTGGCCCCGGGGCTCAGAGATGACTCTGTGCTTTCGTGCTTGAGCTCCCAATCCTAGATTAGCCCTTCTCCTTGTTTTAATCCTGTAAAATCACTGCATGCTGACTCTGATACCTCGCCACAATTATGGCATCCTCCATAATCTTATTTCACTTAAGAGGAGAAGGAGAGGTTAGCACCCCTTGCACCCCAAGACCCCACAACAATATAATGTCTGTACAGATCACAGGCTAGATCTGAACTTGTTCCATCTCACTACCGAGTTTGAGTAATAGTTTGAAGGATTAAATAAATCCATTTGTATGCCAAAGACACAATTTTAAGAAATTCTCTGAGAGGGATTTTCAAGTACATCTTCTATGCGTTTCTACCAACACATTCATTTCAGGCGATGAAAAGTTCATTGAAAGTTACACCTGAGCTGAATTTACAAGGCTGAAAGCTGTAGAGGTATGAAACAAACAAACTCAGACCTGTTTTCCTTTTCACAGGTGCTTTTTGAGGAAATGGTGGGTCACACACTTCTGGATGACTTGAAAACA
Organism: Megalops cyprinoides; assembly: GCF_013368585.1. Taxonomy (NCBI): domain Eukaryota; kingdom Metazoa; phylum Chordata; class Actinopteri; order Elopiformes; family Megalopidae; genus Megalops; species Megalops cyprinoides. Next base: position 928,570 of record NC_050584.1, read on the forward strand.
CAGATTATGTCATGGGACATTCAATCTCTGCTGGAAAGGCTTTTTGCCCCCACTTCAAAACAAGTTACCTTTGAGGATGTTTGCCATCAATCTCAGTTCATTTGTGTGTTCTAAGTACGCTTGACCTGAAAGTCCATGCTGTTTAAGGCTGCACTACATTCCCTCTCAGATGCAGTGCTACCCTGCGTAGCTGTAAGGAGAAGCAGAGATGTGCTGAAATGAATCATCCTAGATTAGCGGCTTGGCTGTCTCCATCCTCAGAATGTCTTAAATGTGTTTGTTTGCCTGCGGGGCCTTGCATTTTCTCCCTCTTCCTTTATTTTTCAACCAGGATAGAATTTATTTTAGTTTTTTCAAAACCTAAATGGACTTTCCTGAATCAATCAATATGTTATTATGAGTGTGACGAAAACCACGCGGAGGGGGGCAGACAATATGACAGATGTTATTTACAATCCAGATTCTCCTTTCACTGCTTTCTAAATGTACACAATGGCATATCGAAAGGAATTTCAAAGCTGTATTAAATTGATTTAAGTTAGCCCCTTGTCATAAAGCTCTGTGTTCACAAGTATCACAAAGATGACTACCAGCAGAGAAAAACTGCCTCCCTCAAGCAGTCTAAGCCATTGTAGACTGCTTCCCAAACCTTGGATTTTAAAAATACCAAGACTGGGTAGAATTGCTTAGAAATCTTTTCAGAAGATATTTTTTCAGTCCAAGAGATCACGATGAACAAACAGGTGTGTTTCAGAAAACCTAAGAAACATTATCTATCATGTTGAATGCACAACAAATTTGATTCAATGGGGTCAAACAAAATGCAAGAACATCAACATCAGAACATCCATATCAAATCATGAAACTGTCTGGAAATTATGAATAAAGAATCAAATGCCATTGCCAAAGTGTCGATTAACATGAAATATCATTAATGAGATGGTTAATAAAACTTAAATTGAGAAAAGGGCTTTTGGGTGCACAACAAAAATCATATGTCTGTTATTTGGTGATGGACAACTGCAGTTGCTCATGAATTTCTCCTTTTGTGGAGTGAAGTGCTCCTTTTGTGTATTAAAAAGAGAAGATTGGTAGACTTTCAGTGTAGTCAAAGCTGCTGTGTCTCCTGGACTGCAGGGTATTTTATTCTTAAGTAATAAGAATCTGTGTAATGTATTTACATTTATTCATTTGGCAGACACATTTATCCAAAGCGATTTACAAGTGAGGTAGAGTTCAACACAATGAAAATGTGATATATATGTACAGGAACAGTAATTTCATCCATTTTGAACAGATTATCAAGACCTAGATTTCTGTCTGTTGTCTCACCATATGAGTTTCATGTGCTGTGGCTTCAGACATCCAGATGGACATCCAGATTTTGTGAGCAGGCAAAGATAACAGTTGGAGGGAAGCATCATGTCTTCTGCGTGCAGCTCCATGCAGGAGACACAACAAAATAAACAATTAGACCAGTAACACTCTAAAGTGGTCATTACTGCTGCTAATGACCACACTATCTATCATTGCATTAAGAGCTGCTAATGACTGCTTGTTCATCATCGTTAAGCATGAGTCAATTTTTAATCCTATCGTTTCTCGTCTAGTTCCCCCAGCGGGGAAATGAGCCTCATTTGAGCAGAGGTTGTACAATAGCAGAAAGTCAAAACAAGATGCAGCGGGACCCTGGGCAATTGGTCTCGGTTTCTCACAATTAGTAAGTGACAGACTCATTCCATTTCCAATGGAACTTTAAGAACATGAGAGATAACTGTTCTGAACCAAAGCTCTGCTAGAGTGCTCCTTGGGACCCTTGTCTGAGTTTTAGCCAAGTCGCTGTGCCCGAACTCTTCCATTATACAGTAGCAGTTCCCTTCAGCCCATGTCTTCTGTTTCTCCAAGAAGGTGTGTGAACTTTGAAACAGGGACAGTTTTTTCATCAAACTGGGCTCTTACAGGGTGTTGTGGGATCCTGGTTATAGCTCCGTCTGCTCACACTCTTTATGTTTTCACTGCAGTTGAATTGGAGATGACCATTGTGCTGGTCCATCATAAACCTTTTTAGTGTTCAGGGGTTGTATGTTGTATGCTGTTATGCTGGATTTTGTAAGAGTTGGCACTTCGAGTGCCCTTCATTGTCACTGTGCTTTATGTTGTATGATAATGTAATAGCGTGAGTATGTATGTATGAAATGTATGTATGAGAGTTTTCTATGATATTGAATCAGACCATTTAAAGGGATATTATAGTGAGGGGTACAGCATGTTTAGTCAGTCTAAATAAGATTACCAAAGAACAGAAAAAGTTAAGTTCAGAAAAACAAAACATCCACCTTTTTCAAGAAAGAATCTAGCATAATTTAAGTAATCTTTAAAATGATGTAATTTTCCACTGCTTTGGTGGGAAATATATGAATGGTAAAATTTTGACCCCGAAACAAAATATATTTCAAAGCCTTTTCCTTTTCTGTAATTTCCGTTACAGATAAATGCAAGGTGAGGTGGTAAAACTGGAAATGATGATGATGATGATGATAATAATAATAATAATAATAATAATAATAATCATCATCATCATCAAAAATCAACATTTCAGAATAAAGTTATCAAAGGCCTTAGACACTGATAATTTTAATCTGGTTATCTCAGAGACCAAAAGCCTATTTTTGACATGGAGACACAATGAGGATGTTGAAAAAAAATGAGGTAAACATCTCACATTTATTCTATGTCACTGAGAAAAATGTATTTTACTACAGAATATATAAAAAGCAAGTAACCATCAATTAGCCTATGAACAGAGCTACTGTATATATTAAAGTGAAATGTTCACATTAAGTGAAAGGTCTATTTAGTAACACTAGAGATGTACAGATATATAATGTTAAAAACATTTTCACTCACGTGAACATCCCCTCTGTCCCCAGTCTTTCTGCACTGTAGTTCTCCTGTGCATTGTATACAAGCACCTTCTCAACTGCACCAAGGAGCAATATTGTTTGTGAGCTATACCTTTTCTTAAGGACAAATCAAATGCTGCTCCCTCAGCCTTCTCCTTTTCTGTCTGTTGATGTGCTATGATGACTGAATCACACTGAAACATTGATTCAAGCATTATAACCAGTCTATGTTTTAATTTAATCGTAACCCATCCAACAAGATTTTCACTTAATTCAAACATTATTACCAGGCTGTTTTTGGGACGGTTATACTTATACTCATATTTTATATTTATATATATAAACTATGAACATTTCTGGACTGCCAGTGCTCATAGGCAAACTCCTTTGCCAAGATACAACTGGGACTGTAAGATTCTGCAATCTAAGTGAGAAAGAATTAGAGTGAGTTGGTTAACCAAACAGATTTTTCGGATGAGCTCTATCTGCCCTTGCAAATATTAATGAGCGCTCATAAATGTTTACAGATAATAATTTGCCAAGTCAAAGATGATGAAATGGCTTTCTGCTCCATTCCTCCCCCATGTAACCCCTGGGCTGTCTGTGAAGTTTACACAATGATGTGATTGTGTTTTTCTCTCGGTAGGCCTCAGAAATGTAAATGCCAGATTATAAATTCATTTTGGAAAATCTGTATATTTTGGTCAATTCCCTGAAGACAAATGAAATCGTTCTCTTAAAACCCCTGACAGGACACTGTTCATACTTGTCTCCTCTTTTACATCCTTCTCTGTTGTTACACTCCATGCTGGGCCCTCAACACATCTTTCTGCACATAGTGAAAAGGGGACTTACTGGGACTAAATGGAAAGAAGTCAGGATGTCAGAGAAGCTTACTCAAGATTTACAAGGGTCCATCCAGGAGCAGACTGTCAGTCACTGCTCCCTTGTTTGGCCACAAGAGGACACTGTAGCCAAGCAGTTTTGCCTGTGCATGGCAGCAGGTGATGTGCGGTGCTTTCCCAGCTGATAAAGATGAGCTACAAGAAGGTTGCATCAGATAAAGGGAGAATGTGCTCCATAGGGTGTGCAGATTCCAAAACATTTATTATCTGTTTTCGATTCATTCTTGATTGCCAAATATTTTCAATAGCAAATCCTCCCACAGGGCCAAGAACCTCTTAGCTTTCCTTCACTCTCTGTGTCCTTGTGTTTCAGCATGGGGTGGGGGGAAGCATAGGAATGACTTCAGTCTGCCATTGCCTCCAACTAGAGAACAATGTGTAGCAATGAGGACAAAAAAGCATCTTTGACACTCTGTACTACCTGCAAAACATCATGTCTGAACTAAAAAGTGATATATTTTCATACAGGGAGAGAAATGGGAAAGCAGACTCACAACAGTTTTAAATAAAAGGAGGAAGTTAGTGTTTTATTTTGAGTCCATTTTTTATATTTCGATATCTGAGCAGAGGCATGTCTGCACAAAATAAGAGAGATACTCTCAAGAAAACTGATCTGATGGAATCTACACTGCTGTGAGATCACATGGTCTCTCATGGACGAGTAATTAAGCCCCTCCCTTTTCATCTGACCCATTACAAGCATTTTTCACACAATTTTTCAAAAAAGTGCTCAGGGAAAGAACTTTTCTACTCTATGTCCAAGACCAGCGTAAAATATGCATTTATAACAATGGTAAATACATTCTTAAATCAAGTATTCTGTGCAGTAGAAATATTATTGTGGAAATATTATTTTTAATCATGGTCCTGGCAAAATAGTTTTCATAAATAAAGGTATTTTACTAAAGACAGATCATTTTTTCAGATTTGTTTCTATCATTTTTATAATGAAAATGATGCAGGCTAGTAAAAGACACTTGAACTGCTAGGTCTTTTTTTTTTTTTTTAACTTTTTTCCTACCCATTACTGGGCCAGATGAATTAGTAAGTCATTATTCCATAAATTCCCTACTGCTCAACTTTACTGTTTCAATGATAGACTCAGCATGGCTGTCTTAATAAATGAAGGCAATGTGCATATGGCCAATAAGATTTGTCTCTCCAGAAGAATACCAAACCAAGGGCATAAGATGTTTAATGTGTCAACATCAGTGTCTTATTATGTTTAAAAACAGGCAATAGAATAAATGATTCCCATTGTTTCAAGTCCCCCCCATTTAAACAACTAGTGAAACTCTTGTTGGTGGTGGAAATCCAACCATTTTGCTGACACATGATCTAATTTTAAATTTTAAATATCTGAAAGCTTTCCACTGAAATGCACATTTGAAAAATAGTTATGTAAAATGCACAGTCCAGTAAATTCCTCCCCGGGAAAAGGTAGCGGCCATCTTACTTGTACTGTCAATCCCATTGCTATCAGTCTGTTGTTACCTCAGTAACTTCAGTATTGCTAAATTGTTCAATATTGCCATGCTATTGCTACCTGTGTGGACTAGGCTGGACCTATCTTTTCAGGCTGTGCAGAATAGAAACTAATCACTGTTATTCTGTTAATCTTTATTTAGAATTCTAAATGCATTGGGGATTAAAACTGTTATGAATGCAGTTGATGTATATGGTTGGTATTTTCAAGAACGCATGTATTTTCATTTCACACATGTATTCAGTGTACAGATGTAGAAAAAGTAGACAGTGGTGAGACAAGCATTCAAACACACAGCAGATAATCAATCATGATATAAATATGGTACTTTATGTGATGGGAATAGTTAAATTTTTTTCAGAATGAACTGAAAACTGTTGTGTCATTCACAGCTCATTGTTTGTCTGAAAAACATCCATTTCACGACTCATTTGACTGAGGTAAATATCAGGTGGTTTGCACATTAGGTACACCTGATGAGACTTGATACTGATAAGGCATGCTTTAAAAATCTATTTCAACTCAGCTACAGAAAAGGGTCTTGCTGCAGGGCATGCTGATTAGCAAAAAGCAGGGGACACTCTTGACCACCCTCTCATAACAAATAAATAAATAATTGTGGCAACTGAGGCTCTTCCCAGGCACTATTTTTTAGGATGGTTGCTGAAGAATCCTGATTGCTTGATGGGACAGGGGAAGCCATCCTTGGCAACTCCTTGACCCAGACTGGTCTTCTATAATTCATGTCACTCAGGAGAGGCTAACCAGCAAGTTGAAGAGGTGAACTGATAATAATACAGGCACATTAATGGCCATGTGCCACAGATTGGGCATTTCACGCTACACTGACTCCACTGCCGTTTCCCTGATTTGATATTAATATTAATCTTCATTTTCTCTGTAGGATTATGACCTTTTCTTTATTCCCCCTCAAATGCTCATTCAGGTAAAGGTATTGCCAAGGCTGTTTTTCTGGAAACTTCATCACCTGTGCCTGGGTTCCACACTGCTACTGAATCTTAAATGCGGTCAAATTCAACTTTAAAATCAAAACGTTGTGGTTGTGAAGCCCTGGTGCTCTTCATTCTATAATGGCCCTATGCCAAAACTGGAGGCATTTACGAAATGGAATACACAAAGAGTGCTACACTAAACAGCTCGAAATCAGCTCTGAGGCTGGAATGGGGTCAGATATTGGAACTTTCTCCTGAGGACAATAATGTCTCTAGATCTTTCCAGTAAATGCAGAGAGCAAACCACTTTAGCATGACAGTGCCAACAAAGGCCCATAATAACATTTTGTAGGTGATGGATAATGGTTTCACCACCCACTGCCTCTTGCACTTATCAAAAGCTCTCGATCTTGTTAACAGAAGTACTGCTGGGAGATTGGGAATGTTGTGGCTGAATGATTTGTGCTTGCTGTCCTGACAGGGAGGAAGGCCACTATGACAATTCACTTGGAGGGGGGTGCTGAGCACAGTGCTTGGTGCAGTGGCCTTTGCTGTGCTGGCATCCACACTACCCTCTCTGTTTGGCATGTTTTCTCTGTGTTGCCCTCAATGCCTATTTTTATTTCTCCATTGACCTCCAGAGGCATCTAGAGAAATACTGAACTTCCCTTCCGATTGCTGATGAAGCAACCAGTTGAATTTCAAAAGCTCAGACTGACACCCCAGTTCACCTTAGATAAATCACAATTATCTTAAACAGTAAGTTAGTCAGCAGTTAGTCAGAGAAATGCAAAAAACGGAGCCCTGTACACTCCCAACATTCTAAACAGTGTGAGATATCATAAATCACTGAAGGGGAAAATTACATGTTGGGCATCATAAAGCACTTTAACGTTGGGGGCCCATCAGAACCTTATGGCAAAGGATGATGCAGGTTCCACTTTGAAAGAAAAAGAAGTGATCCCAGTGCTTTGGGTTTCATTCTTATCTGAGGTTAGTCATTGTTTTCGCTTCATCACCAAGCTTTAAAGGGATATTTGTATATGGCCTTCAGCACATCCCTCTACTATACTGCATTATATAGAAGACAAGAAAGAGAGAAAAAAAACAAATCAAACTGAGCTGGAAATGACTTATTATCTGACCAACACTGAACAAGCAAGAAAGGTTTTAAAGGTTTATGGAAATGGCCTATGTAACAAAACCAAAAGCAACAAAAAACTTTTCAAACATTAATTTAATGATCCCCTGTCTATATCAACACATATCATGTTTTGAAAAGAAAATGCAAGCAAGAGAGACAGGTTTCAGGGCACAATATGACCATGGACACCTTTAATGCAAAGCCATGTTTTGTTGACATGACATGGCATTGCATTGATATGACATGACTGAGCATTCAAGTTGTGGCTTCTCCTTCTTCTTCCTAACCCTGCTTTTCTATCATGGCCTGACACAGTCTCACAAGAATATGCATGTGGCAGAATGACCTTGAGGACATCAAGACCCTCTGCTAGCCTGTATGCTTCACTGAGCACTCCTCCAAGCATGGCACTACAACACCTGCAGGGATTTTCAGGTGTAGAGGGGCAGCTCTTCTTCCAGGGTGACACCTATTAGCTGCAGATTAGGAGCTACTGTTCGGAAGTGAACCAGAAAAGGACGCGCTATGGGAGATGAAAGGTCAACACTGCATTAACCCTTTCAGAACCAAGGAAATCAGAACCCAGCGCTGACATGACAACCTTGTTAGCCAATTGGGGAAAACCCTGACCTCACAATAGCCTGTAATAGCCACTGCCAGGTTTCCTTTTTCAAAAGTAAATGCCTGTGCCAAGAAATCCCACAATTAGCACCAGTGCAGTAAAATATGAAGCATCCATAAATTTCAGTGATATAGCAAAAAAAAAAATGGTAAAAAATTACCCTTAACCTCCCAAACCTGTGTTGCACTATATACCATTCCACAGATAAAAGTTTAGCAGGGTTGCTTTGAAAAGGACCGTTACAAATTAATATATTATTCACCTGCAGAAAAGCATGATAATTTGTCTAAAGAGCTTATACAAGTATTCTGCAAAGTTTTGTCTGTTACATCATTACTAACAAACCTCAGTAACCACAAGGGGATATCATGTCATAGATACAGTTCCAGTGGATCATTAAACACAACCTGCACTGGGGGTGTAAAGAGACTCACCCTGACAGAGAACTGGCACACATGGTTTATCATTGGCGGATAGGTGGTGTGACCCCAAAGGAATACCTGTGAGGGGGATACCCCTGTCAGATTCAGCCGCACAACAGAAAATGTCACACCAGCAGTGGTTAAACATGGATAATCTGAATGCTTCCGAGACTCATCAGGATATATTCGGCAGCCCATTGGTGTGAGATTTCAGGATATGTGAACAAAACTGATAAAATAATTGAAAACACATCTTTGTCAGAGTGCCAGCATCCTGCCTGTTTTCTAGGTCTCTAAATAGTTCAAAACTGAGCATGGTGAGCACATGCTCAACTCAATAAATGTAACCCCAAAAAGGAAATAGAAAGTAAACTAAGGAAAATGGAACCTACGCTGACAACCCAGGACAAGGGCCGCCTACACTATTCTATGCAATGATCAAAAGTTACATTTCTTTTCTGAAAACACATTACCTGTTTGCACATGCTGAGTTTAATTGTAGCCTTCAGGGTACTGAGCATCTGGAATTAGTAATATCAAAACAGATCCTGTTTGGTCACAAAATTACTCATAGTACTTGGAGTATTGGAGTGTAGCCATCAGAGCGTCCAATGTGGAATACCTTACCCAGTGGTGTCTTTGGCATAGAAATTCTGGTGGGGCACCAATTAGCTTGTCAAGCCTATCAGTGATGACTGTGAGCCTCAACCTTGCTAGTTTGACACATTGATGAAACCCTTATAACACACTATCACGCCTAGCTGCTCACCTGCAAAATACAAGAAAGTAGCCTACCGGGGAGCACAAATGGGCCTATCATTATGTTCAAATGTAAGTTCTGGAGGAACATTCATTAACATGCTACCCAATGTCCAACTTCCCTTTGTGAGGACTATTTAAATTCCTCATACTCCTTGTACTACATCACTTGCTCCGGCCTCTGCGCACCTGAGATTCTGCTTGGAATCCCAGCTCAGCTTTTTCAGGACCTTGGCCACATATTGTACATCACCAAACAATCTCTTTTGCAATGCAATCGTTGACCTTACGTGTAGGCTAAATTAAACTCCTGAAATGTTTTTAAAATGCGATAGACATACTATGGACAAGGAACATACTAATTTTGTGCACACGTTTAAAGTAATATTGCTTACTTATTTACCTATTAATCTTGTGTAGCCTACAATGTTTTATGCATGTAATACCATTAATCATGCATTAACAAACAGGGAGGCTAATGCAATAGATAGCCAACGCTGTTCAAGCTGAGCACACAGCCATAAAGCGCAATTATTGACTCACCTCACTACTTGAAAGGGAATAGTGGTGTTCGATGGCCCGGCTATGGGCTGTATCAATCTGAGCAGCAATGTTTGCCCTCCCAAGCAAGTCCAACTCGATCGCGTTATTAATATGAGTTCTGCTGCTTTCATGTTTTGCCAGCCGTTCCAATAGATGTTTTAAATCCTTAAAGTCAGTCGTGGTCCATGTCATCTCACACCCAAAAAGAGGGCAAGGAAAGCAGAAGAGCGATTTTTCAAAGCGCTAGCTGTTAGCCAGGGTTTCTTCTGGAACCACTCCAGATTGAAACTGCGGTTTTTATTCTTTCTTCCTTGGGTGATGTTAATATTTTCTGGCTGGTGGGGTCCCAACCTTCTTATTGCCAGCTTCTCTTCAAAAGGTAAAGAACTGAATTTGGTGGCCAGGAGGTTTTCAACCTCGTTCATGGTGATAGGCTGTTTCAGAAGTTACAGCTATGGACTGCCACAGCTAGGCTACTACGAGAGTCTAACGCAATCTCGTATCAATAACGCGATCATAAGGAGACAGCTACTACAGCTACAGTCAGGAGAAGATCTACAGCTGCTAGCCAATTGGCACATAGTTAGGAGAAGATCTACAGCTAGACAGCCAAATGACACATAGCTATGATTTATGCACCCTGCACTTGACCTTTATGTGGGTGTTACCAAACGTGGGGCCGAGACGATTGGGCGCCACAGGCCAACATAGAAAATCCATTATGACATGCGCAGAAGGGGTTTCCTGTCATATTGTCAGGGCCATGGATCGTGGATACTTGCCAGCATCAAGCGCCTTAGGATACAGTACATTGCACAAACATTTTTTATTTCTTTGAGTGCATTTTAAAAGAGATATTACGGATAATATCTATCAAAGGTTGAGTTATTCAAAATTAATTTTATGAAAGAACTCAATACCACCATCTAGTGGTGGGGCTGGGCCCCACAGGCCCCTAATGTAGAGACACCCCTGACCTTACCATTCAAAAGAAAAACCTACAGCGTCATGAGTATGAAAGCTGCTATGAGATTGAAAAAAATCAGGGGTTAACCTTCATAGGCCTTTCAGAGATATTTTCTTTTCATGGCAAGCTAAGCTAATGCATGTCAGTCCCACATATTGAAAAAAAATCAAGCTGCACATGACAAAATTAGCCACTGGTTAAGAGAGTCAAGAAGTGTCGAGGAACTTATGATTAACTAAGATTATAAATGTATTATTTTTAAAATTATTTACAATATTTTTAAAGTATGGCAATGCAGTAACATTGAAAGTGCTAATGATTATGGAAGGCAAAACAATTGTAGGAAATCTTTCTGTAAAATGATAAATAAAATGTAACCAAGTTCTTGGCTTGAGTTGTAACACGTCCATCACCTGGGCAGCTTTTCTGACATCTTTTGGCTTGAGGAACTTGATCCTTGCTAAAGAAAAATTCCTCACGCCCTAAAGCTAGTGCCCATTGAGGTGCAAGCAAGTGAATCTGAATGTGTGGCAGGTGTTTGTTATGGAGACAAAGGCCTGGTTTTCACAGTTGGGTCACAGTTGCGTAGAGAAGAAAGAAAGGCCTGGCAGGTAAATAGGATTTCATTGTGTGACAACAAAGGCCTTGCCTTAACCTCCCAACCTCATCCGCTTTGCGGAATGCCTTCTTTTCTCTGGCATTCATTGGCAAGCACATTTTGAAAACAACCAAGTTGCCTGGTCTTCCATTCTCCGGGATAATGTCTTGGTGGCATGCTTGTGGAGAAGGTTTTTGTGTGTAGTAGGCACTGAAATATGTTGCAATACAGTATAACAGAAGAGAAAGCATAGACACCAAATTTAAATTCTGTTATATGCTGTCAGCCTTTTTCTAAGCCTTAAAACACAACATACCAAATATGCTATTTTGTGAGCAAAAAAAGCAGCAAAAAAATTTGTGTGTTGTGCTGACCTGATCTTCTGTGGGAGGAGGAGTTAAATGGCAATCTAAATGTGACCCTAAGCAGTATTTAAAGATGCAAACAGTTATTAGTCTCCACCTCACTCTCACCATGACTGTTTGTGGCAGAAAAATAAACTAGGCCAACTGTAATGCTCAACAGTCATTCATCCTGTTCCATTACAAGTTTCATTTCATTGTTCATTACTAGTGAACCAGTATTTGGTATTTCTTGTGGTATTACTCTCACAGCTAATCCAGTGAAAAACTGAGCATTCAGTCACTTTCAATCACCTGCCTTTCTCTCAGAGTGTAATGAGGCTTATCAATGGATTATGGGAGAATCCTTAATCACAGCCTCAATACTTGCCTATGCATGTCCAGATTCAGTTCCCATTGTTTCTCCAGTCGTCCATCTATTCTTCAAAAGCTGAGGGTGTACATCAATTATATGGTTTTCCATGAGACTCCCATGAGATATTCATAAAAATGTGTAGCCTTTTGCAAAGCTCAAGAGCTAAACTAAGCTTAGAAACTTTCTGACTGTATTTTCCACTTCCCATTGAGTCACGCAATGTGTATTTGCAGGTCAGTGCCTAAAGTTGTAGGATGGCTGATTTCAGGTGAACTGTGCATGTCTGTAATCTATATTGGTGTCTTGAGTCACAATATCGATCCCAGTGAGTACATTGGAACGCTGTGAGATGACTGTGGAGCTCTATAGTGTAAACACACATCTATCTATTAATGAACAGAAAATTGCTAAATATTCCTTTCACAACTAGAGAGGTGGTCAATCTTAAAAGCAAAGGTTGCTGCATAGTAGTATTTTCACTGCACATATACATGAAATAATTCTCATATACATCAGACCCTCCCTCTTGATCCAGAGTCAAGCACTCTGTACAAGAAGGTGTATAAGTAGCTGTAGTTTGAAATCAGGCCAGTGTCTAGCATTTGTAGCAAAGTGGCAAAGAATATGTCTCTAGTCTACACAATCATGTCATGTCTCATTTTTGAGGGTATTTGAATCAGTTCACAACCATGAGATTGAAAATGTACTATTTGTAAGGTCAGAAAGAACAGAGGTTCCAGCTTTGAGTGGAGTGCCCCTTTAAATACATTCCACTTATGAGCTAAATAGCACCTGGGGGCAATTCCCTGAAAAACTGTAATTCTTTTCAAATTTTTCACCTCACATGTGTTTCCAAATGAAACTGGAGAAAAATATGTGTAATTCTGGGAAAATATACATTTGAAAATGAACCCCAGGGAAAGTCTTTTGTTGATCACCAAGTAACAGTCCTTCTAAGGTTGAAATATAAATGCCTGGCAAATCCAACCAACCACTTGAATTGTATTCTCAAAGAGCCGGCCTGGGTGCCTTATCAGAGGGTAAACCACAGGTGAGAGCAGCCACCACCCTGTATCATAATCCCATTCGTAACTCCCTTTTCAGGCACCAGATACCCAACCAGAGTGAAGGGGTAGTTAAAAGGTAAATAGCCAAACTTGTGCAAGGCCAGTAGTTCTCTGCCTCAGCCTGTGTGCACTCACAACATAATTGTTGTTTACATGCAGTTAACATGCTGGTCTCGATACGCTCATTTATTGAATAAATAATCATTTTCACCATACAATTGTGTCAGTCAGTCAACTGTTCTACTCCTTCAGAAGCTAACAGCAAGCTGATCTATTGACCTTTATTGAACTGATTGCAATCAGTAGATTGCACTCAAAGCAACATTCTTCATTGATACATTTTAAATTTCTCTCAACGAATCCTTCATCGTTCATCATTTGTTTAATGTGGAATGTCTGCACTTCAGTTTAAATGCAGAAAGTAAGAAAGTTAAGACAACTCAATTTCTGATTTTTTTGCAAACATTTTCAATGTGGCCTGCAGCCTAATGGTACTTGTGTTCTGACACAGCACATAAACACGCACAAAAGAAGTTATTAGTGTAGATGCAAATCAAATTACCAGCAGTGTAAACTGGCATTCCTTCTTTCTCTCATGTCTGTAATTACTTTGGCTTATATGACTGGAATGAATGCTAATGATGCACTTTTAAAGATGAACATAGGCTTTGTTCTGATACCCCATTTCCTCGCTTTCTCTGATAGGATAATGTTGCTGGTCCAAATGTTGGTATGGGAATCTCCTCTCCGAAAATGGCTGGAGTCAGAGTGGGAAAAATTGTATCTAAAATGTAACCTTACATGGATTATGTGTCAGAAAATGATAAAAATTTAAATGTGAAAATTTTAAGACCGAAGAGATGATAACTTAAAAGCATAGCATGCGTCTCTGCAGCTTTCTCCTGCCTGAAGCTTACTGGAGCTGGACTTGGTCAGTTCTTGGATGGGTGACCTCCTAGGAAAATAAGGTTTCTACTTTAAAGTGGGTCAATAGTGGCCATTCTTCCCTCTGGACTAAACAGAAAACCGATGCCTCAGTGAAGTAACAGGGATACTGCAGTGTAGGAAATGCCATATTCTGGAGAAGAACAGAACCTGAGGCCCTAACTTACTGTGGTTATTAAAGATCCCAAGGCAATTATCACATTGAGGTGTCTCATGTAGAGGTGTTCCCACGTGTCCAGGTAAATTTCTGTCCACCCAATCATCTTCCAGTTTAATTGACTAAATACATCCCTCTTTCTCCATTTCAGATAATACAGTATGTGGTGTGGGTTCTGGTGCAAATATAGCTGCTCTGTATGACATACCTGTGGCGATTGAGGTGAGTGCCCTTTGATATCCATGCAAAATAAATCTGGAGTTATTAATTATTTTAAAAAAGTCTACTATTTATTGCAACTATTAGCCTTGTCTTAGCTAAAACATAAAATACATAGAAGCAAAGATTCAAATGAAAAAACAAGTATGTATTCTTTCTGAATGAATAACACATGCAAGCTTAAATTTTGCCAGGCACTGAAACTGTAAAAGTAAATGTGTAAGAACTAAATAAAAAAATATCTTTTTTGTAAATGTGTTCCTAAAGGGCAAGGACAAAGCATATTTTGAATCAGTTTCAGAACAACCTTCAGTAAGGTGTGTTTTTGAGACTCATGGTCAGAAATGTGAGGCAAGAATTGGGGCCTAAGCCATAAGTGCAAGAGATTGTGACCAGGGATTCAGAGGGAATGGAAACCAACATAGACTGCGTGCGTCCCTTGACACAATGAAATCTGATACATATTATATTATCCTGCCTTTAAAATTCAAATTTTCATTGGGATTTATGGGGTTGCTGCACACTGAAGCTTCTCATAGAGAGATGCTTGCCTTTCTTATTCTCTGGGAGGTCAGTTTTGGCCAACTCACAGGGGAGGGATGCGAGGGGAAAACTGACAGTTTGACTTGGACTTGTTTGCTATTGGGAAAAAAGGCACCATTATCTACCAGCCCTGTATTCTGAACACTTACAATGTGGACTTGACCACCTTTCTTCATGAGGCAAAATTAGTAATGAACCCTTTCGTGCGTACAGTCAAATGGGTGTGATCACTCTAGAGTCGTCCCTACAACGTACGGTCAAACTGGTGTGATTAGAACACTAGATTAGAACGCCTATTTACAAGTGACACAGCAAAACAATGTTTGTTCTAAACCCACTGCTGTTTCGCATAAAAACTTTCCACAAATGAGTCATGATTATTTGTTTTTTCAATGCAGATTCACAAAAGTAGCAATATAAGCAGCATAACACAGTTCTGACTCCAAAATCAGAAAAATTCTAGCATTAACTTTGAGGAAACAGTGATTTAAGGTTAGAAAGCATAGCAAATGCGGCGGTGAAAACTATGAGAAGCTTAATAATGTGTAAATTATTAAAATACAGAAATTCTAGAACAGCAGGTGTGCATGAGCTGAAATAAGTCACACTGGGGGGCAGTTGGAAATATTTTAGAGCTTACGTGCAAAAGGGTTGAAAGCAAGATGCCATGACATTGCCAGATCCATGGATGACACATCTCATAAGGCGCAGCTAACAAATAGGCACATTAAAGGGTAAAGAGAAAAATGACACGGCATGATGACATGACCTTTGGAGATGAGGCAGAGTATGCTGCAGAAATTTAAAGCTTAAGCTTAAGAGTCAAGAGAGAATGTAAGACATGTTCTTACAGTTATATTCTTATTTTCTAAGATATGAAAACAATTATGAAATAATATATAAAAAGACAAAACACAATATATTTCAGAACACATATATTGTATCTTAACATATATTTTGTTTTCACATTTTGTAATTCCCAAAAAGCCTCTACCATAAAATGCTAAATGCTGTCTTTGTTTTTGATCAGGTCAGGAGAAGAAAAAAGGTTGAATTACTCTATTGCTTGCAGTTGTAGCTTTTCTTCATCTTCGATAACAACATCTAACACACATACTGTAACAACCATACATAAATGATGATGATTAGGCCATTAAGCATAATACAGTAGCTATAGCTATCAATCATGTCGATTATAATTGTGTGGGAAACAGAGAATTTGTTCACTGATGAGCATAGTTTAATGGGACGTATCCAGAGCAGACTACAAAGTCACTGGAAAGGAGCATACATTTTACAGGACCGACAACAACAGAAACACATGTGCAGAGCCTCCAATAATACAGTTATTGAGCATACAGATGAAATACACTGCTAAAGCATAGGTGCACAGCATAATTTGGCTAAGCCTTAGAACTAACAATTGTCCTGGAGCAAACTGCTCCTACGTGAAACTTACCTGCAGGACCTAATGTTTAACTATAGGAATATATGCATGTCATAGTTTTCACATGGTACAGTGCAAAACAAGAATACATAAGAGGTGCATTACCTTGCATCATACTAATGTACTAAAAATGTAGTAGTACTCACAGTGCAACATTAAATTGTTAAATTATGTCAGATTTCACACAGGTTTGTGGCAATCAGATCCAAGGTGGTAGTAGGACACAGCCAGGTTCTAGAAAAACGACTTAAGTGCAAGCATGTGTCTTGGTAGTCCATGTCAAAAGATAGCTAGCAAATTCTCAAGTTCTGTTGGCTGCATGTGCATAGCTATTACTTCTCTGGGCTGGGAAGGGAGGTGGGAGGAGGGGGTATTGTGGAAGAGGTGAGTTTGTGATGTTTGGCTGTAGAAAATAGGACCTGGGAAAGGGCCAAAGGTTGCCAAGTGGAGAGATTGTACAGGGTTGTGAGGTCTGAAGGTGGGAAGAAGCTGTGTCCTTGACTTCCTAAAAAACTAGCACTAGGGTCTTGAATTTGATCTGAGCCACCATTGGACTACAGTGAGGAACAAAGGTGAGACTTGTGTACACTTTGGGAGACTGAAGACCAACTGACCAGCAGCATTCTGACTGAGCTGAAATGGTCTGATGGCACTGACAGGGAGGCTGATGAGTGGGGAATTGGTCCAGTCAGGATAGTGCAAGGGCCTGGGCTCATGCAATAGCTGCAATAATCACTAAAGCCATATTCTCTGCACATTATGAAAATGTATTTGCTGTAACAGTTATATAAACAGTATTTGATCTAATAAATTGTATTTTACAATTAAAAGAAAATGAATACATTCCAATGGCTTAAACAAACTCCTATGCATAAGCAGGAAGTATTTTCAGGCTCTGTGTGCATGCAGAGAAGTGTTCTTCAACAGTACACTTCCAAGTCTACAGCACAATACATTCTCTACAGAGAATACAAAAGAGTGTGCTTCTGAACAAGAATCTTCAGCACCCACCTACTTTTATGCTGTAGACATAAAGCTAGTCAGTCAAAAATCAATATAAAGACAAATGTCTACACTTTTGACTTTCAAAATTCCCATTCCCATTTTGTCAGTATGCGTTGGCCTAAAAAAGCATTCAACCCGACTTTGCTCTCTATTGAAAGAAAAAAAATATGTGGGTTACTGTCCTGTTGTGTGAAATTATTTGTTATGTCTTCATGGAGACAAGACAGAGCATGCCATGCAGGAACAGCAGCTAAAACTCTTCAGAAATATTGCCCCTTGTTTCAAAAACAACAGTATATTTTCCCTTTGCTGAAGAATGCCATCTGTTCATCAAAAACTGAAGCTCAATATAAGCACACACTCCAGAACAATTTGCATAGCTGACAATTTTAATGTTGTCTACGTCTACAGTTGGATATTTACCAAGGCAATATCTGGGTGAAGAAACTCAAAAAGAGCAGAGCATCTCCAGGGAGCTGAACCAGCAACATTTGGGTTACAAGTCCTGTGCCTTACCACTCTGCCACATTGGTGTTCCTGTGCACAAGCCAAACACCATCCTTCAGGACAAAACCAATTACTTCCCTGGAACATGCAAGTTCATGAAATACTGAATTTTTTTAGGGTGTCATTACATGACATTATGAAACAGACTGGCCCAAGGGATGTCGCAGAGCTTAAACTAGTCTTGTTGTCCAGGCTGCTACATGTGTTAGAGTGTCAGGGCCAGGGTGCCACTATGCATTACAAAGTGCTGACTTCAGTGTGAATGACCCCCACACCTTCTTGGAAAACTGGCTCCAGCACATTGGGTTACACTGCCACATCACAGCACACTTCACAAGAAATATAACCTCTTCTGAAACATCCTAAAAATTTTCTGGAAATTAAATGATTTCACAATTTATTTGAATATTTCTGACATTCCAGTGTCTGAACACTCTGTAAGAAAATGTTGTGGTTATAGTTTTTTTGTTGTTTTACCTAAAGAAATAACACTTTTGAATAGAACTGGCCCAAGGCAGGGCTGGCATTTTCACCAGTGACAGCATGTGCAAAATACAACTCCAGTCCAACACCACAACATCTGGAATAACAACACCTCCACATAGCACAATCTCCACATAGCTCTTTGCCTTCCCTGCCTGGCCTCTTAAAGTTCCTTATCACATAGAAGTAGAAAAATATAAAAAGGGAGAGTTCATCGTAAGATATGGAACTGGTTTAAGATGCATGATGGGACAACACCTCTTCTGGACATGGTGGTTGGGTCCTTCAGTCATGCATGGGTTAGTAACCTGGTGATTGCTTATTTGAATATGATGTGACAGTCTGACATTGTGATCTTGTGAAATGTAATTAATATGAACAGCTTTAGTACATGTCCCACTATGTTAATGTGGAATATGTGAAAATGTAAGCACTGTAGATTCCCCTAGGCAAGAGGAGCAAATATTGTAGTCTGTTCAACTGCTACAAGTCTGAAAGGATGAACCCAAGCTACCAATATTCTACCTTGTTTGACCAGGCTGTAATAGCAGTAATAACTTTTGAGGAGCACACTTCACTGAAAACACGTAATTGATGTCAAAGGAGACAGAGGAAAGGAAATGACAGGAAAAGAGGAAAGTGATTCAAACAGTAGCCACCCCTTTGAAAACCTGACCAACTATTTTCAGCTGAAGGAACCAAAAATTGAGCCAGTAAAGGTCAATGTAAAACTGGATCACATGAGAGCCCGTGGAACATAGTGCAGCAAAAAAGTTCCCAGTGAGAAATATCAATTACTGCTTGACATTTTCAAGGAAGACAATGGCCTGTATGGAACGGCCTGACATCTTGTGGTGCAGTGCACACTTCTGCCTCTGACTCTTGTCTGAGTACTCTGAAACCCAGGTTAGGCCAGCTCAGCATGCTACAGTTTACCTCACCCGTTCACTGCAGTGCACACCACGTCATTGAGAAAGGCCACCCTCCGGAAGATCATGTTGATTGGTTTTGCACTGCAGGAATTTAATTTACTGACTATTCAGGTGTTACCATTCAGATGCATTTCACCGATGTTTTGAACGTTTTGGGCAAGGATGTCATTTTCGCTGCTGAAAATACAAGTAACGCGTAAAACTGGGAGTAAGACTTAAATGAGCTAGCACTCCACAGCCACTTTCACAAGAATGAGAAATGTAAGTAATGTACTTTTAAAAGATTTAGATTTTTTAGATTTAGATTAAGTTTGGATTATTGTGAAAAATGTTTCATTTACCCATTGATGGGTGTGACATTGAATAAACTGTGATTTAGAAAATAGAAAAAAATAGAATTAGACCAACTTGAACTTGCTAAAATGAATTCTACTAAGGTTCTAAAACATGGAATTAGAAAAACTTTTGAAAATCATACAAAGTCAGCCTTTTAATTTCTCCTTCCACCACCTATATACTATACTTCTTTTCATCTGAACAATTGTGTATAATATAGGTTTGAAACTTACAAATTCATTTCCTCTTAATATGCTTATTAGATATCAGCATGTTTATGCAAATGATACATCACAGACACTTAATAGAATATGAGGCAGCTGATGCCACAATGATGATTGGCCTGGTTAATGACTTGTTTGATTCATTTCTACAAATACATTTTTAATGAATTGCCACACAGCCTACTAGGCCAGTCTTAGCATATCTCTTTTGAAGCTGGATGCAAAATACATAGCTAACAGAGTCACTGGAATTTAGTCATGAGCAATATTTCCCAACACAAAATGCATTTGCACAAATGAAGCAAATTCTTCACTGGAATATAATAAAGGTAGTTTTGAATTACAACTCCACACAATGGTATCATCCCATAAAAGTCTGCCCTGTGAAAAACAAAAATGTTTATGTGCACTGTGGTACTTGTGCCTTAAATAACACATACACTGTCCTGCCAAAAGTTGCGAGACATGGGTCATTTATAAATAAAACATGTTTTTATTACACAGGTTAATAGCATGTTGGGCCACTGTTGGCTCACCTTTTAATGACTGCTTCAATGCATTGTCTGTATAGTCATTTCTGACTGGTGGTATTGTGCTCTACTCCTCCATTAAAACATTAGTAAACTGTACTACTGAAGAGTGCTGTCTTTGCCAAATCATCTCAGAAATGTTGTGTTGAGCTAAGGTTAGGGCTCTGTGCTGGCTGCTGCACTGTTCCAACTTTATTCTCTAAAAACTAAGCATAGTCACATTTGTAGTCACTTCCATTTACAGCTCTCAGATGGGGTGGCCCATGACTTTTGCTAAGATAGCATATTTGCTTTATAATTCTTCACTGGACTTGTGTAGGCCAGGAATTATACAAACGTTTTTTTTTTTTTTTGTTGCAATACCTCCAAGTGTTTTAAATTGAAATGTGTTATATTGAAAGATCTGCCAGCATATATTGAGCTCTAAAGCCATGGAAACCAGACAGAGAGGGGTATAATGAAATTTCTCATTACCATCTCATCAAACAAATTTGTATGGGATGGCCTCAAACACTATCTATGTATTTGCTAGTATATTCATGTCATGAAGCTAAGAAGGGTGACCACTGAGTGACATCTGGATGATAGGGGGGACTTTACCAAGAACTACTACAATATTGAGAAAGCATATCATATGAGTGTAACCATAGCCCTGTGAGTTAAATGGTTTGTGAAATAATGGTTATTGGTAAGTTTGTACAGTGCCATATTGAACAGCTTCTTCAGGTATGATTGTGGGCATGTGGTTTTTCAGCGCATAATGTTTTGATATGGTCTGCTAAAATCATCAAAATACTTCTGTTCTAAATGTTGAATTGGTCAAAAACAAACGTTCCCATTGAGAGCAGTAGACTCAAGTGGTTTTTTGGGTGTTCGGTGCTGTCCGTGTTGGAAAACAGATCTATCTGAATGCCATGCCTACAACATGGAAGGGTTCTTTCGGAAACTTCCTTTGAAGACATGCATTGCTTCAGGGTCCATCAACTGTCAAAAATGCACAGGGTTGATACTGTGATATGATTCATACTGAATGTGTGGAAATATTGAAGCTTTCATGGCATCAAGGTTTATGCAACTCATGCATTCACTCTACCATTATTTCCACACTTCTGGGTCATGCTTTGGATCATCCAGCAGAGCTCTGTTTCAACTTTGCTTTATGATTAAGTTTGCATTGTAAACTATAATTAACAGAAGCAATTGAAACATATGTAATTGAAAGAAATAACAGAACAAAATAGCTTTTTTTGTCAAAACACAAGTCATTGAAGAAAGTAGGATGCCATCAAAAACTATAATAAAACCCATGCAGAATTAGTCTCATCAGTGTATAATTAAAGACAGATAAATTTTTGCTTTTGCAAGAATTCCAAAGCTCAGTACCAACCAATTTCACCACCCCTAAGAGGTTACCTTGGTAAATGTTCATAGTTTCAAGATGATCTGTTGTGACTCTAGAAATCCAAATAAAAACTGATAAGAATGGGTAAACTGAGGAATATTTAACATCAAAGACTCTGCTATCTTCGTGGCTTGTAAACACTGCATGCCTTCAGTGAGTCAAGGAGGCCTTTTTAATGATTCCATGGAAGATTGCCACATTGACAAGGCCTGCAATAAATAAAATTAACAAACATTTCTGTAGGGTCTGTTCAAAGGGAAGACAGCCAAATGTTTTTCCCCAGATAAGAGGTCTATACATCCCCTGTTCTGGCCTGATTATTTTAATCCAGTCAGAAGTGCGTGCAGGGTGTTTGACTGAGTCAGCCGCGTGGGCCCCCAGGGAACCCTTCTTATAAGTGTCTTTACCTTTCACCTCCGGAACCCCACGCATCACACTCTGCTGTATCCTACTCTCACTAATCTCATTTAGCCAAGGAAAATGTGTTCAGTCAGACAGAGCCGTGATCAGCCTCTGCTTTATTAGGGTTTCACCCACCCAGCCCTGGACTGATGGATGTGTTACCTAGCCATCCCACCTTCCTATTGGAGGGCTGGGGAGCAGTGGACAATCCTGAACTCAGAAGATCCCACTGATGGCCGTGTGAATTTGATTTAGACTAAGTCCTTGTCATAGAAAACAAGTAAGGCATGAATGTTTTACAATCCTCAGGACAAAAGAGGACAAAATGCGTGGGATGTCCTGGAGCAGGTGCTTGATGAAAAGAAGGTAGGTTTGGCCCTGGAAGGTATTGGCCGATTAGTGACTGTTAATGAATGACCACAAAAACAACATGGTTGTAGTATCTTCATGTGATCAAAGCAAATAAGTAAATAATTTCATCAAAAAGAACGAAAAGAAAAAGTGTAATCATTTAAGAGCTCACTTGTGATACATTACACTGATCAGAAACCTTTATTACATTTGCATGAGGACCCAGTCAAAAGTTCAAATATATTTTACTTTCCAAGGAAAGAAGAACTGGCTTTAGAGAGCATTGAGAGGAAAGGTGTTGACATCTTGAATGTTCTCACACTTAAATGTGTGGAGGAATTTGTTTAAAAATCAATTTGTTTGAAAGGATGACAAACTCATATTGGACAGTACCATTTTAAAAAATTCCCATTTGGCCATTGAAAATTGGTTTCCATTAGCAATGATTAATTATAAATGTGTTTTCAGACATGTTTATCTCCCTTGTCATTTCTAATGTCATGAAGAAAAGAAATGACTAAAGACATAAACCACTGCTTACAAATTTAATTACTTTTTTAGCCCAGCAGGATTAACGCTTCACCCACCACTGCTCACCTTTGATACAAGAGGTGGGGGTTACTGCAGCTTTTGTCACCCTTTTCTGTCTGTGATGATCCACAACAGCATGTAGAGCAAGCATGGATTCTGAGCAATTATTTGTTTGAATGTGCTTTGGGCTGTAATTTGTGGCTTATCCAAGAGCTAAGAGTTACCATCCATCCATTTCAATGCAGTCTAGCGGCTGCAATGTAGTCAGTCCATCTGCAAAGGTAAGGCCATGTTCATCCTGACAAACCTACATGCTCACACTGTTCTCCTCAAAATATCAATTAACAGCAATTCATTTTCAACCAGTTACAGCCATCATATTTGTAAGTGATAAAGTATATGTTTTCCTCAGCAAAATGTCCTCTGTAAAGATAAAGAAAAGCAACACGACATGGTGTGAAATGCAGCATGCTAGTAAAGGGTCTGCACTGTGTGCAACATGCAGAGAGTGCTATGTTGTCAAAGGTTACAGGATGCAAGAAGAATGCACCAGCATCACATTCCTATACTGAACATGGCCATGAAATATCAAGCTCTGTATTCTTGTTGCCACAATATCATAGACTGAACATAGGATAGGTATACTGCATGAGCTTTCAGTTCATACAAGATATTATTAGGGGCAGGGTTATGTGTAATGAATAAATTCACACAGGTAGCTATGTTTCTCTTTAATAGCAGATGTCAAGGGGTTACATCACCTTAGATACTCATTTTCTGTTAGTTTCAAGAACCAACATATACAAATCAGTGTAAAATTTTTAAATACACTTGCCAAACTGCACATGACACTTCTCAGTCTCCTCTACTGAGGTTATAAGATTACATTACATCTACAGTATTCAAACATGACATTCTTCTAATGTTTCCTGCTGTATCAGGTATGTACCAGTTTGGAAAAACAAAATATAATGAACTGGCAAGACTCCCTTAAGAAACGCTTGAACGTTCTCAAAAATCAAGCAATTTCAAATCACAGAAAAATGGCTCAGTCTTGTAACTAGGGATATGTATGAATCATTATTATACTTAGGGTGTGCTCCAAGCTTAATGTTGTCATTCTTGCAGAAATATATACTTGCTGGGAGTACAGATGTAGGTTACCTGTCTTGGAGAGGTATTTCAGATTGTTGTTTGTCATGTCACCATATAGCTGTTGGGACAGTGCTGATGGTAAATGTATTTAAGTTCAGTAAAGAAGCATTCTGAGCAGGTATGAATAATTCCTTCCCTTCAGTAATAAGTTAGTAAAAATGGTGTAACAGTTGTGATCCTTGCCGTTCAATGACAGTATTTTACTCATGTTTACATAGTTCTATGCTGTATGTCCAGTTGTCCAGTCCAACTCTTCAGTCTTAGACAACACACTGCATCCAATGACCTTGTGAGCTGCTATTGAATTATTTCCTTGAGCTTTGAGACAAAGCACATTATATCTAGTCAATAAATACTGCCTGAATTCGTTAAAAGGTTTTAAATGCACACTGAAGCATTCTTTGAACAGGAATCTCACAGAACTGTATGTCTGTTTGCCAGTGCGTTTTCTCCTATATTGTCATTGAAAAAGTAAAACCATTCTTTAGCAGTGCACCACAATAGAAGAGTTAAGCCTCAAATTAAAGTGCACATTTTTTGGATTGCTTTGCTCAGTTACACTTTAACTAAGGAAACACTGTGTGATGTGTTCTGATGGGAACATCTCTTCCCTATTATTCTCTTCAAATACAATGCCACATACAACAATATCTTACATACCTTTTTATTGGTTCTGACCCTCATATTAGTGCAACCATTGACAGTCTTTTCAGTTTCCTGTCATAAGTTCATTTACCCTGCATTGGCATTCAAACTCTTAATACTGATTATAAGTGTTATTGATTAGAGAAGATGATTATATTAAACATCACAGTTATTGCATCAGACAGAACATAATTATCATTACTCTGTCATTGTCTCTTTCTTTCTACTCTATAGCCTTTATCATTATTACTTTGTTTCTCTTTATATCTCCACCATGTAACTTACAGAAAACAATGAATTTCATCTCTTTCTCCAGTTCTCATTCAAGGCTACAACATATAGGTTTCTGAACACCTGCTGCACAACACAAAAAGAAAATCTGCATAAAAGCAAAAAAGGAACATCAATGACAGCACAACATTTGTCCAGTATGACTTTGATGACTGCATTCAGGAAGTGCGGTTATAGGTTAGGATCAAAGTGCTTTGAAAAAAAAAAACCTGAAAAACATATCAGCAGTTTTTGCAAAACCACCATTTAAACCTTTCCCCCTGAAATGCATGATATGCTCAACAGCAATGACTGATACTGTTGGAGAATGTGGCTGGATACAGTTAGAGTATTGATGAAAAACCTGACATGAAAAACCTGACTTGTATGAATCTGAAAAGGCCATAGTTGTGTATCCTTGCTGTTTTGGAGATTTTGCAATGTAAGTATAGATGATGTAGAAATTGAATGTTTTCAGTTATCTCAAAGTAATTAATCTGTTCACAGATTAATAAAACTGCTTAAATGCCTTCAGTGGACCCAATTTCAGGACATTGTGCTAAGATTAAATGAGTCAAAATTTTTCAGATATTTTGAACTGCTCAGACAGAACTCTTCTCTTTTACTGAATGAGCATTCTTTGTAAGTTTTCTACCCAGGAGTACATAACAAAAAACATTGATTTAGCTTGTGTATTCCGCCAAACACATTTGTTGAAGTGGTTTTTGCCAATTTACTATTTAATCACTTAATTATTGAAATAGTCTCATTACCTATGTAATGCAAATAGAAATTATTATTTACCCAAAGGATGCCTTTAAACTTCCTGTCATGATTTCTCATGATGCATCTGTAAAGTCTGACGTGACAGTTTGGAGTGTTAATTACCATGGGTGAGACCTACGTTCCAGCTATGTCATACGCTCGTGCACCACTGGAAAAATAACGGTAACATTTGCATTTTAGAATGATTAATTATGACGAAAAATCAGGTAAAAAGAATTCAGTAACATATACAGCTTATGATATAGATGAAAACAGAATAAAATAATATGAAAATAATGTATACGAATATGTTCCTGAAAAAAAGTAAATATAAAAAAAAGTAAACTATACTAAAATGTTTTATTCCACAACGCGATATGTTATGCTAAACCTGCTCACAAATTCCAAGTTATTTTGTATATTTAACTTCATGAAGCGGGATTGTGGCACATATGTGTTTGTCTTTGAAAGGAACTTATAGTGCACTGACATTCAGTGGCGGCGGTGAGCTGGAAACAGGGGAAGCCTGAACACTACCTTTAAATCTATCATTACTTTCAACCTGTTCCCCTTTATCCTCCTTGATTAACAATACAACAAATAATTCACAGAATAATTGACACCAATCTCGTAATTATAATAAATGATTATGCTCGGGAAACACCGCAGATTGTTTATAGTTTGTGTGCTTGCAGAAGCTACAACGTGAGATTGTTTAATTAACAAGGATGGCATTTATCAATTTAAATTAGTCCTACGTTAAATGCTCATGACACATCACAGCTTTTGTGAGGTCTGTGTTCTAAGCGTTGTTGTTCATAACACTCAAACTAACCTAAAAGTTTATTCTCAGTAGGCTAATTTAAATCGATTTAACTAAATTTAAGTTTTGTAATTTGAATTTTGTCACATAAGAAAGCTATAATGTGAAACATTTAAGAGAAAAGAGAGAAGCTTTGGGATTACTTTCCACTTAATTATTCAACTTGCCATCCTTGTTCATTAAACAATCTTATGCTGCAGCTTTCGCAATAGCACACACATTTCAGACAATCTGCGGTGTTTCGCGAGCATAATCATTTATTCTAATTACGCGATTGGTGTCGATTATTCTGTGAATTATTTGTTGTATTGTTAATCAAGGAGGGTAAAAGGGAACAGGTTGAAAGTAATGATAGATTTAAAGGTAGTGTTTCGGCTTCCCCTGTTTCCAGCTCACCAGCCGCCACTGCTGACATTGACAAACTGCTTTTAAATACAATTAAGTGCTTTATCCTATACGGTGCAGAATAGCCAGATTGGCAAGATAAAATAGCATTACATACTAAATCTAGCAAAACGTAGCTAGTATAGGCTACTATACAGAAACAACTTACTGACTGTAAGACTATCGTTTTTACTTACAGAAATAGTATACAGGTGCACTGTCGTGTCTCTGACCTACACAATACGAGGTTTACCTGCTCCACATTCAAGTTGCAACGGTATTTAGGAAGAATTATTTTGTCCTAACAGCCCCTCCCACCCAGAAGTCGTACACATGCCAGACTAACAACAGCTGCCAAACAGTTACCACGTCGAATCTGTATTTGTTTCAATATGTTTTATTCTGCCTGGTCCTAATCGTGGAAAATGTATCCTACACGCCCTACTAATCTTTCTTCCCACTCCCCCGAGGCGAAACGAGCTTTATAGTAATACGGACATGGCTATAGACAACTGTCCACAGATTAATTAATGACTATATATTTTATCTAAGCAGTTGTAAAGGAAAACATTATATCTTTACTGTCGATGAAAAATTAGCTAATAAATTATTCCAAGGTACATATTCCACGCAATTAACTGATTAAGTGTTTTAAAACGTCTGGCTCTTCCTTTTAGGGTTCACACACGTGCATAATGCATAACCAGTGAGCACAACTCAGTTGCCACACGTGTATTAAGAAGAAGTCGTTAGATAGTGATGATTTATGACTCATAACCAAAAAGTTGCCAGTTTGATACCTAGGTGGGCCACTGCAGTTGTACTCCTTGGATAAAGTACTTATCCCGTATTGCCTGAGTTAATTTCCAGCTGCGTAAACGGATAATGTTAAAGTATTGTAACTGTGACTGTGTAAGTCGCCATGAATAAGAACGTCTGTTAAACAAAAGTAGTGAAATTTGAGGGAACCTACTTGTTTTGATAATATGACAGCAACATTTACCATACTGACAAGTTGGATTTATAACGCGATTCATAAGACACATCTGGAACAGTATCACTGATTTTGGTACATAATGAACAAACGAATAATACGCGGACTGTGTGTGCGTTCCATCACCTCATTGATCCAAACTATTGGTTGCAAATGATTTTCCACTTATGTTCTATCTCTCCATCTGTAAACAACTCCCAAGAAAAATCTACTCATAGCCTGTGGTTCCAGCTTTAAAGATGCTCCTTTTATTTGTGATCTAAGCACTCTATGAAGCGACAGGAGACATGTTCTGAACGCCGGAGAATTGTATGACCTGTGCTGAATCTTCACTCTCCCAGAAGACACATTTCATGTCCATTACGTTCTCGTAGCTTAGCACTGAAACACAGTGATCAGGACACACCGGATCACAGAGACAGAAACTGTTGCCCAGAGTAATATCTCTTCCTTTACTTCACAATGAACTGGCATGTCGGAAAATTATACTTCTAGCTATTATGTTACTGCATATGAGTTACAATGTTGGATTAATGAATGGCAAAGATGTAAACAATACTCCCCGACAATTGTACATTATCTTCACTATTCTTACAATTCAATTTTAATCAATCATTAGAAGATGCTTCATCGCCTTCTTTTTATAACATTGCAAGCGCAACATGATATACTTACAGCAAGGTGAAAAACTGCTGACACATTTTGCAAAGTATTAGATTTCTTGTATTTCTTTACTGTATATGAAACGATGAGTGCCACCAGCAAATAGTAACGTTTGCTGGTGACACTCATCTTTAGTTATTACAGGAAATAATATGTAACGAATATGAAAAATGAACATCAAATTCTCTTTCTCTCTCTCTCTCTCTCTCTCCCTCTCTCTCTCTGTGTGTGTGTGTGTGTGTGTGTGTGTGTTTCGGAAGGGAATAAAGACTGTAAATCATTTTTCCTGCTGGAACTGCACATTAAACAGCCATGGTGTGATTCCTTTTCTCTCAGTGTATCCCCTCCCTATTTCCTTATCAGCTCACTCACCATTTCTTTTAAATGAGAATGCAGGGACCCCCAAATTCAAGGCCGGCGCTTCAAACAAGGGGACAGCGGTTTACTTTTCTTCCGTCAAAATGGTATCCGAGATCCAATTTCAGATAAATTGAGGTTTAGCGATGATGCTGTTCAGAGAATTCAGAGACACAAAGAGTGAGAAAACAACAGTTTTTGAATGAAATCAGCTGTGCTTCTGAACTAAAATAATAATAATAATAATAATAATAATAATAATAATAATAATAATAATAATAATCGTCGTAGAAGAAGTAGTGTTATTACTGCACGTTTATAAGTCCGTAAATACCGGATGGACACATGCTTGTCATAACGTAAACGTGAAGATTAATGAAACAGAAAATTAGCATGGCAAGATGCAGTGCCAGATATTGAAAAGCCACATATGAAATGAAACTTAGTTCTGCAATGTTGATTTTAGGGTGTCATTGAAAGACAATATTACAAATGACCCATGACATTCAATTAAGAGTCTTGTCCCTCCACTTTTGTTTCATGTGTTTCATATTTTCAACTAAAGTGTTTCAGAAAAGAAAGAAGGCTTGTGTTCCCTGCTCATTGACTTTTATCACTAAATTAAGCATATAAATGACCTGAAAGCACTGGCTGTCGTATTAAATAAAATAAAATAAAGAACAATTATCCCCTCTTTTTCTCTGATCTCAGTCTGAAAGGAGTCCTGTGGAGATAAGGAAGATTGAATTCGACTCTGGAACCACTGGCTTTCTGCTGTGCTCATATAAAAACGTCTGAGAGGGCAGTTACAGAGAGATTTGCAGTGTCTATAATTTCAAATCATAATTTTCTTTCTTTTATTTCCCAGGTACCATTTGTTTAGTTTGCTACAGTGAACAAACAAACACGTACAGGCAGTGTGAAGTGATCTGAGCTGATTAATTACCATGTACGGGTTATCAGTTATGACCTAATTGTGTGGTGTGTGTGTGTGTGTGTGTGTGTGTGTGTGTATATATATATATATATATATATATATATATATATATATATATATATATAGTTTAAAAAAAACAGCTCGTGTAAAAATACCCATATTGATGGACTCTCATTAAATGTATGATGTATGGAGTAAACGAATTAAATATGCTTTTTGGCTGAAGTGGTATTAATTTGAGTGCATTAAGGGGCTGATTGCCGTAACAAGACAAAATGTAATATCTCATTGCAGAAAATACACATTCTCTTCCCCGCTTTTATATAAGTGGTCCTGAAAGTAATTATCATTGTCCAATTTCAAAGTCGAATCTGCATGCTTTAGGGGAATGATGTAAAACTTCATATTTGGTTCAATGGAGTATCACCATAATTTACAGCCCAAGATAAGAGCAATGTCTGTCACAAAAATCTGAGGCTGCTTGTCTCCTCCCCTCCTCCCTCCCCTATATTGAATTGCACCTTGGGCAATAGTGCAGAATCCAGAATCTTAACTTCTCCCAGCATATGTTCCTGGCAGATAAGTAAACAATCTGGATGTGAAATGACAATTTTAATTAATACAGTAATGCTATTACACCTCGGTGTGCAAATCCCATTCCCCACCACTGCAACAATAGACAAAAGTATAGAGAAATTCCAATCCTCTGTCTGTAGCCTGAACCCGATTGTTTTGTAAGCTTGTACCATTTGAATTCATCCCATCTTACATTTAAATGATTATTACAGTTCCAAACAACCTCGTTTAAAAATAAGTCAAATCCGGACGCTAACTGTGCGTTTTTGACTTTGTCAGTCTTTTCAGCTCCAGAAAGGTATCTGATATTATTTGTTTCAGCTTGATCCCAGCAAGTTGCTTCATGGTTGGCTATTCAAATGCAGCTTTTACATGTTTTTGTCTGAAAAAATGGTTGGATGTTAACCTTGATCACACCCCGTAAGGAATAAAAATGGCAACATGATACGACAGGGATCATGTGAGCTCAGAGGGGAAAAAGATTAAAACATACTGATTTTAAGAATGCAAGGCATTGTACACACCGGGCCCGCACGCGCGTACGCACGCACCTTCTCACACAATATAAAGTGAGGAGTTTCGGGTTAAATGCTTGCGTATTGTCTAAAAGGGATCTCTGTTTTTTAAAATGGAAAAGTAACGTTACAAAACAGAGACTGTCTGCAATGTGTCAATAGCAGGCCAATTTTGCAAACACTGTTTCATCAACACAAAGTTGGAGCTAGAAATGGATGTAGTATCATTACAAAATGCAAAACGTAGCCTACTTATCGAAACATATATGAGTCAATGAAAGTCGCACGGGTAATTTATCTCCCTGAATAACCATTTACGTTTAGCCACACTATTTCTGTTCAGCAGAAAAGCACATTTTTAAACACAATGATCCTTCGGTGCAACGATTGGAGCCTTCCTGCGATCTGCTGTTCAAATTAAGTTTTGTGCATTACAAGAAGAACCTCTCTCGCCTTATAGCTGCCGCCAAACAAGTCAGACACGTGGAATTCCTTACCGAGTACTCCTCCACACATTCAAACATAAAAACAGCAATCGGGTTATTTCAGCATTATCATGATTGAAAATAATACTTTTAGGAGCCAGCTTGTGGTTGAAGAAGCCAAAAACACACTACAGGATAAAATAGGCTACTTGAACTGCAGAAAGATAACACGACCAACTCTGGACGAACAAACACGAACCAAAAAAAAAAAGAAATCCACCGAGGCCTAGCAACACATTAACAACAATTGAACAGTTTTTTTAATGTGTCGACACTGTCAGTAATTAGCATTGTCATTTGGAAAAAGTCTCCAGTCGTTGATTTTCAGTAATAATTTAAAAATTTAAACCTTTGTTAAATTTTAAACAGGGGTTCCATGCCTATTTGTTTAATAAGTATGGCTTTTGCACTCTAGGTCACGCAGCAGCCTTGGATTTATGCAACAGGCCTAAACCGAAGCTGTGAGTGGTGGTAAAACTAATGGACAACGATGAAAACGAAAAACACGTGAACTAAAGAATTAGAGGTGCGACAGAGAGTTATGTACTCCACTAGAGTGACAAGTCTATGTCAGACTGAGTTACGTCGGGTGCAAAGCTGACCCATCAAGGCGTTTGTGACATTTCACTTCAACTGAATTTGCCGTGACCTATCTTCATCAGCGTTTTGCACTATGTTTCAGATACACGAAAAGTATTTGCTCAGCTCTGCTAACGGTCTGCGCCACATCTTTCTATAATTGTTCTTCTGTGTGAAATGTGACGGAAAAACCTTAGCGAACCTTTTCTCTACCACACAAACTGATTTTCTCTCCTATTGTTTATCCCAGTTTAAATACCAATTCACACGCACTATTTTGAAGCTTTCTGATTTATCGGGTCAGTTTTGTACTGTTTCGTTATTTAATTCGTGCGTCATTCTCAAGACCATGCGTGTGAATGATGTACATGCAATGTGGATCACAGGGACATTGGTTAGAACCAGATGGAAAACTTGCTGGTCTTTCTGATGCAAATACTGTTTTCATTAATGAGGAGATTGTCTAATAGATTGACTGTCTAATAGTTCGCCACAAAGGAAAAAATGTTTTGGTTAATATGGCCAAGGCTCCCTTTCACCCTCTCTGATTTGTTTTGTTTTATACCACCTTTAACAACTGTTACATAAACGCATTTCCTTATATACTTAGTTATTTGTACATTATGGTGCCAGTTTTATCTGTAAAATTGGGACTTTGACAGATTACTAAAATGAAATGCGTCCTTTGCACGAAAGCCAATATGCGTTGTGCTGAGATGCACAACTTTCGACTGTTAATTTGTATGGCAGAGGCCCCTAGGCTTTTGAAATAATGAAATATAGCCTATGCCATGATACGGACCAAACTAATCATTTGCAAAACATGACCAGCAGACAACCTGCAACATAAATATTAGCTAACAGACATTTAAAAATGCACACTGTCTGTCTATTTGTGTCTGTCACGCAGCACTTTTAAACAGAATCCAATATAAATGACAACATAAAGTTTGGCAAATATTCTCCAGATGAAATTCAATGTCAAGATCATTTATTTTACAGGATATGTAGCTACGAACTTTAAATATAATCATAGACGATTTTTATAAATTGAAGACAGATTGTCTTTATTCAAAATGTCTTTGCTCGGCAAATGAACAGAGAAACGAGGCAACATCCTTTTGGATACATTTTCCTTTCCATGACATGACAGGCTTAAATTACCATCTCAGATGAAAATACAACATTAACTGCCTGACGTAATATTTGAGGTTTCTCTCTAAAATCAAAAATAAACTTAAACCTTTGACTTTAGCACTGGACTACAGAAAATGTGAGAATGAAAATAAGAAAAGTATAAGATTTTTTTTTCATTTGATTTTTGAAATAAACAGTATAATTTATGTGCCTGTATAAAGCATACATTTTTACTCAGAGGTCCTAATTTTGATTGTTTTTTTTTTTTAATTTGTTTAATCTGAGTCTAAATCATTTCATTATACAGGAAACAAGTACTTCTTAGTTGTGCAAACCAAAATTACCTTCAAAATGTGTTTATCATAGTATTAACAAATAAACAAATTGTTATTATAGCATCAAAATGTACATAATAAATAAAATTAAGAACCGTCTAGTCGGTGGCCAATAATAAACGTTTTAACATTTACAATTCTTACAATTCACAGGGCACCTGCCTTACAGCTATTCCAAGTTCCGTGCGAAGGTCTTTGTAGAAACGTCCTGTTAGTGATCGTAAAAAGTTTTTTGTTCATTTTCCGTTAAAACAGAAGTCCACCGCTTCACTTTATTTGATCATTTCGTTTTGGAGCGTTGTCTTTATTTACATGCGTTGCTGTATTCATGTTTCAGAAATAAGTCTGTTTTGATTTTGTTTTCACGTTACATGGCAGCAGCATGTGCTGAAGAGTATGGGTCTATCCCAGTTTTGGTCATGCCTGGGAACAATATGTAGGCAACCGGGGGCTGTAAACTCGACGCTGACCAGGCGGTACAGTTACAGGGCACGACGTACCCAGGGTTTGTGGGTGACGGGTGAGTGTGAGTGTGCTGGCTTGGGCACCCCAAGCTGCCGAAAGCGCCATTCTGATATCCTAATGAGGAGGCGTATGGCAAAGTGCTGGTGGTCAAAGTGTGGGGCATTTCTGTCATCTTCTGAATTGCGCTAGAGCTGAACTGGCTGGGGTCGAGGAAAGAGTAAGGTGCCGATGTAGGCGGCAGGAACGCTCTAGCTTTTTCTGAGGATCCCAGAAGAGTGTCCGTGGCAGATACAGGAAGTCCTTTCAAATGATCCGTATCCCCAAGGTAGGGCAGGGGGAAGACGTACCTGTCTTTCTTGAGTAAATTCTTGGGCTTGCGTCTGGGTCTATACTTGTAGTCAGGGTGCTCTTTCATGTGCTGCGCTCTCAGCCTCTTCGCCTCGTCAATGTAAGGTCGCTTCTCGGATTCTGAAAGCAGCTTCCACTCGGCACCAAGTCTTTTGCTGATTTCTGAGTTGTGCATTTTGGGATTCTCCTGTGCCATTTTTCTCCTCTGACCCCGGGACCAAACCATAAAGGCATTCATGGGTCTCTTGATGTGATCTACCGGCTTTGACATTTTAGGTGCGACCGTTTATTCCCTTTACAACAACGAGAAAAGTTACTCGACCAACCAGGAAATGTATTCACCTGTCCCGAAGATAGACACTGCTCATACCAGTTCTCGAGTGTGAGAATAATTGAGAAAGAAAGAATATATTAAAATCCAGTGTTCGATTCTTCCGTTTTAGAATCAACGCGCAGGGGAGAGTTGGAATACAGCCATGCGCGCAAGATCCACCGAGAAGCGCAAGTTCCGAAATCGCTTGGTCTGAAAGTATTTGTGTTTTTCCTGGAGGTGTCTCGCCTAGCAAAGCACCTGGCTGTGAAGTGAGGAAAAGCTGGTGAATGAGAGCCAAAAGCGGTGAAGTTCAAAGGCTGGGCTGGTTTGGTCTGCACGCAATCTGACATAATCGCAGGGCGTTCACTTACCAACCTGGGCACCAATCAGCACAGAGACCAACATAATACCTTTACGAAAATATGTATATTACTACATAAACAAAGACTGGTGAGAAAAGGGGGGGGGGGGGGGGGGGGTTACTGTCTTCTGTCCCAGAATCCTTGTATTTGAGAGGCTTCAAACATAGACCTTCAACCTCTCTGCGATAAAACCAGGCTTTTGACAGGGTAAATCCTAATGACATACCAAAAAAAAAAAAAAACCACGACCGAACACAAAACAATCAAATACATTTACTGTATTTTGAATTTCCTCTAATGGTCTTATATATATATATATATATATATATATATATATATACAGTAACAATTTAAAAAATATTAACGCGTGTGGTAGTAAATTATTCAAATACAAAAATTAGAGATGGATCTGCATTTTAAAGATTACAAACAATCCAGAAAATCAACTACCATGCTCCATTTAATACATAATAGCCTGTCCGATGTGACAATGCCCTCAAGGGAAATATTTATTAAATGAGAACAATTGCCACAGGTCTCTTGGGACAGCATCAGTTAGAGCTTGCCTTCTTGCACCTGTTTTTTTTTTTTTTTTTACCGAACTCATCTCGCAGCATAATGCCCTCATGTTCAAACATACCCATGGACCGAATTTGAATGTAGTCGTTTGGAACCAGCAAAGATTGAGGCCAGCATATGAAGTTATTTGGTAAACAATATTACATAGCTCATTACAAAATGATCATTGTTTTAAATTTAAACCAAAAATGTCATCAGCGTTCTTCAGTCCTCTCTATTTCGTCTTTATTTGATAAGAAGATGTACTTATTATTTACCACTGTGGATGTAATGTTGTATAATATTGTGAACGAGATAGTATAATCATTGCATTTTACCCATATACTCGTGGGCCTTTATTTTACATGTTATATATATTATCAAATTTATATTTTTTTCGGATCAGGCTACTGTCAAGGAGGGTGGGTGTGTTTGAGGGGTATGGTAGTAGTATCCATACGTAATAAGTGAGTGCGTTTGAAGCATTGTGCAGTGAATGTTTGAGCATGTAAATTCCACTATGTAAAGGATCGCTGTTTTAATAATAACCCCGAGGCTAAAAGAGGTTGACATATGACTCGCTCGGTTGTGATTAAGTGAAATGTGTAAGTGAATTCTGACAGAAAGGCCCTGGTACGTTATTTGAGTTTAAACAAGCAATGCAATATCATTCAGCAAATCTCTTGTATTCTTAATTCATAGGACTATTAAAACATTTTAGCAATGACAAATAAAAATATTCATATTCTTGGTACCATATAAATTCTAGATAAATGTCTGATACATGCAAATCTAAGGCAGTCTTTTAAGAGACTGGAACTACAGTCAGATTTCAAATGGAAAACTTTTTACGCGGAGATTTTATTACGACTAAACGTTAGCATCGGCGGTGAATTTCTGTGTTGATCACTTTCATTTTCGTCTTAGTAGCCGTTGTTTTATTAACTACACATACGATCATACACCGAAAACAACCTGTGAACTACTGTTAATGCAATATTAATAAACTCATTAATATTCCATCCATTACCTTTTTGCCCTGTAATCCCCTTCTATCGTTCCGAAAGCAACACGAATTTTAGGAATATCAAATCGTTTTAACAACGAATCACACATTACTTTAGGAATTAACAGCAATTATCTGGCTACATCACAGTCCTGCGCTAACCATCAACGTTAGAATGAATAGAAAGTGAAAGTAACATTTAAGGGGAGAGTGAAACTAAGTAAACGTCGTGGTAAAGAGGTAAGGTTTGGGGGGGGGGGGGGTGCTTGGCATCTGTAAACCATGGAAGAGAAGACTATTTGAAGGCCTTGCCAGCGCTCAAACGAGAAGAAACGATTAGTTTTTCATAAGCACTGGTAAGCATATATAAAAGAATAAAATATTATTTACGTGCCATAGAACAAGGAATTGAAACCCTCAACTGTACCGTCTGATCACCGTATGTATACTGCTGTGTCTCCACGCAGGTCTGAAGCGTAAACAAGTACAATGTGCAGTACTGCTTCGCATATGTGGTTTAAACCATTCTCAGATATGACGGATCTATTGAGGGATTTCTCTTTTTAGGCTTAATTAATTGGCAGATTTATGCCAATCTCAACCTTACTGATATTGCTTGTTAAAACATCCTTCATTTCACCATACAGGATAGGTTATATAAATATTTAAGAGATAAACCTCATACTACAATCATTACTACACTTCATCTTGTATTTACGAGCGCACAAATGCATAGGTTACATATCGGTGTAAATCCATTGCAAGCGCAAATTTAGATAAGGATGGCTTGGCTACGTTTTCAAGAACAGCATTTGATGTTTCCGCTGCAATGCAAGGTATGTATTTCGATTTATAAAGATGTTAGTGTGTTGGATCTTTAAGGCTCTCTTGTTTCAATAAAACCTGCCGTCTCCTAATACATTCGCTGGTCAGAAGCACAAGCCACAGCATCGCGAGGCGTACAAAGGCATTTTAAATCAATCAAAGCTGACGACGTGGGGTGGAAATAATTAGTAAAACGATTTTTCCCAATGGACCAGCGGGCCGCATTTACTCAACGCATACGGTTTACTTTATGCAATAAAATGAAAGTTATGTAAACTCAATAAATTATCCGTATAAATTGCATGCCGTTAGCATAGTGAATGATCATTTTCACATGGGGTCGCTCTCAGGTAGAACTGTGAGGTATGAATGTCGGTACAAAGGGCTTTGCTGCCTTACAGGTGAAACAGTACAGAACTATATGTATTTATGTGCATGTTATTAAGTTTATTTAACCATTATCTTTTTTGTAATAAAACGGATGGACATCTCTTCGGATGAGGCGAGACTATTCTTCTAAATTATTAGCCGAAAACATGTGTAACAAGAACAATAACACAACAATAACACAACAACAACAACAACAACAATAATAATAATAATAATAATTAATAATAATAATAATAATACCTGTAAACAATGGTTACCTGTCAATGTTTTATACATCAGATCTATGTTAAACATTTTACCTTCTTTTTTTGCAAGATGTCTGATATCTAATATGTAATATTCCGTTTCAAACAATAAAAACTATTTTCTGGATTACAATACGTTTTGGTGTGTTTATCAAATTTAGACATAGCACGGTCCTTAATTTGGCAGATTAAAAAGCCAATCCCTTACGACATCAAAACCACTTAGTTTTTTTTTTTTTTTTTTTAGCGTTTTTTAGCTTTCTGTTTGGATTTGACCACGCTTATGCAGGTAAATGCAATAGAAAAGAAATACGATTTGCTTAGGTGTTTTCAGATTATACACAGCAAGTTTTCCTTACAGCCGAAGAACTGAACATTCTTTTTCTTTATTGTCCATAGCATAAATACTGGTTTTGGAAAGCCTGTTGTACTTTCAAAAGTGAAAGTGAACTGTCGCAATGCCGGATTAATTAGGATATACTATACGGTTTAGGACCCAAAATCTGTCTTATATGTGTTAATCACAAATTCATACTGATGTTTTTGATAAATGAGCAAGACACTGCTGCAGTAAAATAGCGTTGCCATTATGATGTATACGAGAACATTTTTAGGCTGTGTTATGATCGGAAGTAGTTTTAATAAGCAATGTTTTAATCTCTTTTTTTTACATTGTCAAATAGCAATGCTTGGCTCATCACAAAATATACCCCAGCAGACATTAACTCTTAAATTCGCCATATAATAAGCATTGTTAAGCAGTGCCAGAGAAAAATGTAGTAATTTAATGAACTTCTTCAGAACAGTTTTAAGTGACGTCGCTTCTTAAGGAGTCAATATTGCAAACTATTATACAGAGTATATGTATAAGTGTAACTGAACTATGTTATTATGTTTGTTGTGCATAATACACGCATCAATAGTCTTAAATTTCTATAGTATCATATTTTCTATCAATGAAATGATAACCAGATTGTAAGTCTGTTGCTGGACATTGAGAGTCAAGGGTAAACTTCCACAGTAGGCTGTCCATGGTGCTGAAGCAATAACTTTGATTGCAGAAAATTTGAAGCCCTTGTCAAAAGTCTTGTGAAGACTGCATGTTGACATTTCAATGCTTTTTACACTATTCCATTTAGTTTAGTACTAGTTCTAGGTTAAGAGGCTGTTGATATCAGAGGAAACCTTCCACATTTTGGATAGTTTGCTGACCACTCATCGGCAGAGTGGTTTGGCTTGTCAACAGCACATTTAAATCTACTTTTTCATTATTCATTCTTTTCATTATTCACAAAGCATTTTTCATTTCATCCATGCAGTATTCACTCCTACAAAATGTGAACATGTAGTAGCCACTTAAAAGTATCTTGGATAAATTCAGTCATATATGGATATTATAATGCCAAGAACATATCACATTAATTAATGGGATGGATCACACTGAATGATTGCGAAATGTAAACCGTCGTACTTAATCCTGGTAAGGAGCCATGCTTAATGATAGTGGTTCTCTGGAACCCAGAAGCTGAAGTGTCATTCTTTTTGTCAGGCACAACAAACAGAGTGTTGTTTTCACTGAAATGATGAACAGTTGTAGGAGGGACGTTCTGCAGCCTTTTCCTCTAAGCGGTTGTTGATGAACCGTTACCCT
The DNA here is from genome assembly GCF_013368585.1 of Megalops cyprinoides. Classification (NCBI taxonomy): domain Eukaryota; kingdom Metazoa; phylum Chordata; class Actinopteri; order Elopiformes; family Megalopidae; genus Megalops; species Megalops cyprinoides. Next base: position 968,453 of record NC_050584.1, read on the forward strand.
CCCCCCAGCCTGTTTCTGGAGCTGGACCTTCAGTGGAATATGGGAGATGGAAAGGTTTGCACTCCCTGTTCCTTTCTGCGTGGGTTGGATTGTCTGACATGGCAATGCATGCTTTGTTTTTATGCTGCCTGATTTAAAATGTTCACAATAAATATTTGTTTTGATTCCTAGCTTGCTTCCTATACTGCCCCTTCTGTCAAAGAACTAGGCTTAGGTAACCTGTTTAAAATACACCTGTTGTTTTTAGTCATCCACCATAATCCTAATGCCTAGTTCTGGTTTGACACGAAATTGTATACAAAAGTATATTGTGTATTATCCATAAACATAGTAGATCTGCAATTTATTTTGCAATACAAAACTGTAAAGTTATATATGTATTTTTTATGTAAAAATGATTTGCAGTGCATTGCGGGAGAGAGGCCTTTTTTGAGTAATTAGGAAATAAAATCACACATACCTGTATGTCCATTATACAACATGTAATTATGTAAGTGACATGTGAGACCACATAAGTATAAAGTCTAGTTAAGTGTGGGCTCTAGAGTAATATATCTGGCTCCGATCAGTGTAAGATCACATAGTGTATTCCTTTTGTAGGCAGTATGACCTTATATTACTGTTTTTGCTCTCAGAAGAACAAGTATTTCATTTCTTAAAATTAATTCATTTGAAAAACAATCACAACCATTTGTGTATGTGTGACACACCATACCATGATAGAACGGTGCATACGATTCTGGCACAAGAAAGAAGAAAGGGGTTCAAGAGGTCAAGTGTTATTCACCTGGGTTATGGGTACAAGAAGCCCTAAATGTTATTGGAAAAAGGGTAGAGGTAGAAGGGAGTGTCACTGTTCAGGTTTTCAAGCACCTTAGCGTACACCAGTCAATAATATCAAATCCACTGTCTGACATCAGGTCACAAGCGTACAAATCTCAGCACCCCCTGTGCAAGACTGAGACAGCTCCAGGATGGTCATCTTCCTGGGTGCTGAAGGGCCTCAGCCAGACTTTGCCAGATCAACTCCAGCACAGTATGGTGGCAGATCCAGAATGCATCAGGGTTTATAGCAGCATTCACGTTAGCTTAGTGCTTATTGACAAGCGCAGTGCAGTGAGTCCTGCTCAGACACACAGACAGGCTGATACAAACAGGCCAAGTACACACTGGCACAATATGTGTTTAGTGGTGAGTCACGTCTGCTGGAGCATGATGATAGGTGGAAAGTGTAGCATTGGCATTGTGTTACACAAGTGAACAGATGGTATGGGGTGCAGTATACTAACAGAAATCACAATTAGTGTTAGTATATTGCATATAGTGTTAGTATATTGTTAGTGATAGTAGTGTTTGATGGTTTCTTGACTAAGCAATGCTAGACAGAAAATGTTCTGATTACAAATATTTCACATTACTTTGTACAAAATGCCTTCACATTTACACAACAACACACAATTACATGGAGGCTTCATTTGCCTGACTTTTCTGGCACAAAACATTACATTACATGCATTTAGCAGACTCTCTTATCCAGAGTGACTTCCAGCACAGTAGAGCATAATTGTATCCATTCAGTTTAAACAAGCAACAGTGTCAGACCAGGCTAACGACACACCCAGACCAGTGAATGTGAGCATAACACTATTTAAGGCCTACTACAAGTTAACTTGTGCAAAGACAATGACAGTAGCCAAGTATAACTATGATACACAGTGGTGGGCCATCAGGGACAGCAGGGCCTTCTCTGCTGGTCCTGTAAAAATAAAATCAAGTGTGTGTAAAATGTCTTTCTTGAGTACTTAGTTATCAGTTTCATTAGTGTAATGTCCACAAAATTGCTTATGGTTAGTTTTGTTGAGGTTGAACTGGAATATCCTACATCAAAAAAGTCATTTAAACACCTCACAGCACTACAGATACTGCTAGCTTTTTGTTGAAAGACCACACATCTGATTTATAACAAGCATTAGTGACAGAATCATCAGCCAATCAAATTTTGATGTTCAAAGACAGGACGCCCAACAACGTGCCCAGTGCTACCCCCGATTTTCGACATGAATTTCATATTTTCATATTTGGATTTGTAGCCAATGGGCGTATTCTTTCAGATTTTCCCACGGCTCCAGGGTATTCTAGAAGGTCCGTTCATTCGCTCAGACAAGAGACCTAGCTCAGTGCTAACTAGCAATTGATAGCCGACGTCAAAAATGGCAACAGCTGGAGAGGATGTTGTCGTGGATTTTTTATCAGTACCCTTTTCAAGACGACTGTTCAATGAAAAGATGGATGTTGTTTAAAAAGGCCGCCCAACCTGCAAAGGCAGGCTATGTTCATCATTTTCAGGCTAGCAACTGGGAACGATACACATGGCTTACAGGCTGAGTTTGACACAAGAGGCTTGTTCTGTGGGACCAGCAAGGGTGCGTGGAATTGGAAAGGCTACGAGAATCTTAGCTGTTTAACTGCTGCACAAAAACGCTAAAACACAGCAGGTCAGCTTAACCCATTCGCATGTAACTTCTTTTATGCTATATAGCGTGTGTTAGTCTATGTTACATGGTTCGTTATGTTTTCTTTAGCATTATTAAGCTTCTTGTATTTTTCACCGCCCTATTTGCTATATTTTTTAATGTTAAATCGCTGTTTCTTCAAAGCTAAAATTAGCTAGAATTTTTTCCAATCTCGTGTTCTAATCGCAAATTATATTTTGCCTAAAGTGTAAAAATTGCTTTTTTGGGAGGTACAGAAGGCCCAGTTCTGATAGGCACGGTTCGCCACTGACTATACAACAGTCCCTAGAACACAAAATCAAAATATGTCATAATACTACATGTAAGGTTAACATCAAATGCTAGAAGTAGCAGGTGTTAGAGGGTAGGGGTAGAAGTGAAACTGAGATGCAGTCTGAAGGGGTGGGCCGGAAGTCTGTGTCAGTCTGTGTCAGAAGATGGCCAGTGATTCTGCTGGCTTAACTCACGTGCGGAGTTCATTACACCACTGAAGGACGAGTACAGACAGGGATCGTGTCTGTGAAGAGAGACCCTGTCGGTTTGGGACAGTCAGCTGCCCTGTAGATGCAGAGTTGAACTTGATGCGAGTGATAACAGGAAGCCAGTGAAGTGAGATGAGGAGGGGAGTAACGTGACTATGTTTAGGGAAATTGTAGATAAGTCGCACAGCTGCATTTTGGATTAGTTTTAAAGGTTTTATTGCAAAGGCAAGACAAAACAATGCCTTTGTGATGGGTGAGCCTCACTACTCACCCAACATCACCCCAGCCAAGTACCTTTGGAGTACTATGGTTTGGTGTGTACATCACCGTGACTATGTCATGATTGCAAATACTTATACTTGCTGAGCTATTGCCACCACTTCTGAACAAAATATAAATGCTTTATGTTAATGTCACGTGCTTTATGTTAATGTCATGTATTTCATTCTTCAATAAAATAAAAAAAAAATCTGAGCCAGAATCATGTTTCATTTTAATTCATCCCTCAACTCTTATACAATCTCAATAATAATAATAATAATAGTAATAATAATAACAATAATAATAATAATTTTCCTCTTCATGTTGTGTAAGAATGAAAAACATGCCACCCAATCAAAAATCTTTACAATGTGTAAAGGACATTGCATACTGAGGCCACTGGGTAGACAAATTCACAAGCCCCAGAACCCTGGCCCCCCACCTACCTCCACTGCGCTCCACCCCCACACAGACCTGTATTATTTCATATATTCAAATTTTCAATGTTTGTTCTGGCTGGAGCTCTTGGTTCCATCATTCACTACTGTGGAAATTGATTTTAGTCAGCTGTCACAGCAATGAGTTCTTCAACCTCTGTGAAAATATATTTACAAAAATGCTGTTGGAGAAATTTCATTAACCTACGCACCACATGAAGCTTTAGGACAAAGTGAATATAATACATTTTTTGAGGTGGAAGCCAATGCCCCAGAAATTTTCTGTGAGTCCAATGTGGAGTCCAGAGGCAGGATCCATACTGCCTTTCGCTTTTAGCTATATGTTACTGTTATCCGTTTCCTTTAGTGAATCAACGACAATTAAAAGCAACCTGAACAATGCTCAGTTTGATAGCATGTGCTGTGGGAAAAATTAAAATAATATCAGATTTTTATACAATGTTACTTTTCATTCAGACGTGGAAAATGATGTGTCCTGGTAGATGAACAAGTAAATAAATGGACAATAGGTAGACACGTTGGTAAAACAAACTAGAAAAAAGAGGGCCAAAGCAACTGTTCATAATGAAAGGATGGCACTATTCATAAGAGACCATCCTGCATGTATCACAGAATTATACAACACAATTAGGATTAGTGGGCCACAGACAGAGATTACAGGAGATAGGGATAAGTTATTTCAAAACAGAAAAATGGAGAGTCTTCCGTGACCTTTATTAAAAGCAGGAAAACATACACAGTGTCAAATGTGCTTGCAAAGAAAATAGCCTGGGACTAAAAGCCATGGAGCTCTTTTTGTCAGATCACAAGAATACCATTGCAATGCTTTTGGGTTGCCTATTAATGCCTATACTGTCTTACAACAAAGAAAGGGTTTCCAGTGACCTTAATACACAGCCACTATGTATTGCCAGCTGCAGTATATGCTGACTATTCCATAACATGGACAAAATGTCTGCAGTTACACCAGTATTGTGTCTCACCGCATTCAGGTTTGTCCCAAACTGTAAATAATTTCAGCAAGGGCTTCATTCAATCTAGACACAATGTGCTTAAGTGTGTATTATTTTCTTTGTATTTATTAGTATTGTTCAAATTTTGTATTGTTCAGAGTTTGGTAAATTAAGTCATACCGATTGTGTTCGCCTCTTGAGTGATTGATAAGGATTGGTAACAACTGATGGAATTTTTCAAACAGAGTTCACTCTAGTCACTCAAAAAGAATGAAATAAATACCACATTTCTTCTACTTTGTAAGTATGTTATGCACAGTGGTCCTTCTGGTGAAAATGTACTAAGGAAGGTGATGCTTGAAGTACACAGAGATGATCAAGATGATCTATTTAGTAATAATCCCTTAGAGAGAATGCTTCCTTACTTCCTACATACCCTCAGGTTTTGAAGTTTTTTTTTCCAATACTTACACCACATTCTTCATTTCAATTGCTGGTAAAACAATAGTTTTGTGTGAGTAGCAATAAAATATAATTTAATGTGCTATTTAAAAGAAGAACAAATAGGAGAGTGGTAAGGTTGTATTCCTGGTCACTGTGCTGAGTCTTAATTGTGGTCTGGATGGCATGAAAATCCCATAATGTTACTTGTTCTGACAACACCCGCAGTTTCTATTCCATGCTGCCCACAGCCTGACAGTTTCTGCACCTTTTACCAGTCTGTCCACATCTCTAGCACTTCCAGACCAGGAGAAAGGGTTAAAGTGGTCCAGTGGTGCAAGTAATAAGCTCAGTACTGTAATTAAATGCTCATTCAGAATGAGCACCAGCAGGTCTAGACTCTTCAAGGTTAAGGGGATGACCATTTCCATGCAACAAATGCCATAGATTCAGCTGGGATTCTCTTTCTCGTAATACTTCAAAGAAATGTTGATATATTTGCCATTCTGAATATTTTTTTTGCATACATAAAATATGTATCTTATAAAGCATGGTGCAGAAGTAGAGCTGACTAAAAGAATATTCATTGTGATAGGCTGACTGTGGCCATAACAGTTCTGATCACTGAGGCTCTATTGTAGATACACAGGAACAGAAAGGGTAGCAATGAAAGTAAAGCAATTAAAAGATCTAAAAGCTTTTGAAGGTGGATAAATAGATTAAGATGTGAAACTTGTATAATAAACATTGGTATCGGACGTTGATTAATTTTTTCAGTGGTCTGCTAGCATTGTGAGATATTGGTTCTCATTCCCTTTCTATTTAGAACTGTTTCTTAGTTCTTAATGTATTAGCAGTCTATCAAAAGACACAATTCTATTTGGTCTCTCGTGAAACCATCTTCAGAGATGTTTTCATTGTCTCCTTTGGAACGATGTTTGAGCGCTTTTGTTAGGGTGCTAGCCCATGCACCACATACAAAAACAGCAGGAGCAGATGTATAAAAGAAACAAATAATTTATTCCAAAAATCAAAGCAAACCAAGGAAACAGCCTTGACAGAGCCACACCACACAACTACTAACAGTGCCACTACTCAGCTGCCACACATCAACATGTAGTCCAAGATACTTAAACAGGTTGAAATCACTGGCTAATGACTGGCCTTGTCATACATAGTGCCACATGCAGACAGTCAGTAAGTACATTAAGTAGAGATCTGTTACTTGAAAATATTGAAATAGGAACACAAGCCTGGGGATCATCAAACATACACCACACACATAACATACAAATGAAACCATGGCACTGACTATTACAAACATTTTCAAGTCAGCGTAGTCTATTATTTATTTATTTGAATATTAAATGAAGGTTTATCCCTCACGGCTTTAGTCCTTTATTCAGAGTTGTGTGGCCACGTTTGTCATTCCATCAGACTTTGTTTACTTGCCTCATCTTTGTCAATATTGTTACAGCAAGATATGTACCTTGTCCTCCAGTGAATGGTATCAGCTTTGTAAGCTTTTTTAGACAATACAATACAGCACCCCGAAATGATACAGTGTGATGACCTCTTTTGGGGTTGCAGATGAACATTTTTAATTACGCTTGTGATCTCAGGCTTTTACTGAGGTTCACTTTCTGATTGGCTTCCATTTTGGATGTATCATTGACTATTAAGCATTCAGATGAGCATGTGTGAGTGCCCTGAGTGCATTAGAAATGGATGAGTTTGGTTGGATGGGTTTTCCACTGACTGATGTATAAGAAATCCTCCACACTGTCCCTGGCCAGTATACTCCATTTTCTTCATGTATTGTCTCGTGGATTAAGTTATTTTTACTATGTATAAATTCAACATGAAACAAGGTGCTGAAAAGAGCAAATCGTTGGAACTAAGGCTGCCTTTGCAAATGTTTGGACAAGCCTTGTACAGGATATAGCCACTCTACAACCAAGATCATTATAAATCAGTGCAGTGTCTTTCTCTGTTTTTAATCTTTCAGGCTGTTGTAAGTCATCATCAGGATTTTTTTTTTTTTTTAGCTGAGACTCTGAACATAACCCCCCATACCCGCCCTCCACCCCCTTTCTCATTCAGCCACCACCTCTTTCCTCTTCCCTCTCCTTTCTCATTCATTTATTCCACTGTGTGGAAATAGTCCAGGCAACAATTAATTTCAGAGTGAATTCAGGCAGGATCTATTACTCCTCTCTGCCTCTATTGCTCTAATGGAAATCTATTTCACTTCTCTTTTGTGTCCAATATAATTTAATGCCCACTTTATTAATGGCCTGAAATAATTACGGAAGCCTTTTGTGATTCTTGAGTATGTTTCATTTAATTGTGCAATAAATGTCTAATCGGGGCTCCCATCTGAAGCTATTATGGCATTAAAATTAACAATTATGGCACAAATGTCTTGGTGAATGCGCTAGGGTCTATAGAAATCGCAGCTGATAACAGGACACATATAAATCATTCATGAGAAATATTTCTGAAAAAGGGAGAGAGAGATAGGAGGACTGAAGAGAGAGTAAGAAGAAGAAGAAGAAAAGAGGAGGAAAAAGGGGGAGAGAAGGCTTTTTATTCTACTGAAAAGCAGGGATGGCCAATAGATAGGGCATTCTGAAACTGTGTCAACCACTCAAATTTTTTCTCCCCCTCTCTCTATCTCCTTTTAATTTGCTCAACTCTTTATTTTGAAGTGAAAGATTTCTCTTTGGGAATTAATTAACCATTAACTTGGACGATAAAATATCTATCAGCCTGCACGTAGCCCTCTCTCTTTCTAAGCTCCATGGCACCCACTTCACTGTTGTGGGTGACTGAAAGGCAATTAATCAGACTTCCCAGGTCTTCTTCCCCTCATTTTCACCACCCTGCTTTTCCAACACGAAAGTGGTGCTGTTCAGTGTACCAGCAATAATTGTTGTCTTAGTTGCCAAGTATCCAAATTTCATGGATTGGGAAAACTCCATTTGCCTTGTCAGTTCTTCCTTGTTACTGCCCAGCTAACATTGTTTTTAACTGTGTGGTGGCCAGGGCTGTAGTCCTTGGTAAATGCACATAAATGATGACTGTCCACTTTTTATTGGATAAGATCTTCCTCACATTATTTCTACTTCAGAATTATTATAATCAAGTAATACATTCTTGATAAGAGAGAAAAATATCCCAAATGCACTTTCATGTTGAAATATTTCCAACCATAGCTGTATTCAAGCTGAGTGCTGGAAGTTAGTGTTCAATAATAAGACCAAACTCCTGAAAAATGCTTTGGCATATTTTTCCCCATCAGCCAAACTAGGATATGCACTCCACCTGATGATCAGTATCATTATCAGTGTGCCATACATGCTTCATCATACACAAACATTCATTTGAGTCATTCAAAGTCATGTAGCTAGCTAGTTACATGTGGTGTAGTGGAGTGAAAACAGCTGTTTGACAATGTCCATTGCCACACTATAATCTGTTAGTTATCTATGAATGTGTCTGCATTATTTGTTCTGTGTGGTCTGAAATAGAGTCACATATTGCTCTGAATTAAATTCATTAACATTTCAACACTGGTGTTTTTTTTTCAAAACATGCTATATATATATATATATATATATATATATATATATATATATATATATATATATATGTATATATATATATATATGTACAGTATATGTGTGCATATAAAAAATATTAAACTACCATTCTATTATGAGCTAAGTATTCCTTTCTGTCTGGCTCTTTCCACTCTTTTCTTTTTTGTGCATTTGTGAACAATCAAAGACAAAAAATTTAATATCTACATATATAGATATTATATCGATTTAATATCTATACATTTCCAACTAAACTACCTGCTAATAAATCACTTATATTAGCTTGGCAGGTGCCAAGGTAAGCTTGACCAACATCCCTCACTCGCACACACATAAAAATCAAGCTTGTAAGCTCTCCATGTTGACAACAAAGTATTTAAGTTTTCCCATGCGCACACAAGGCAGCTCTCCCAACCTAGGTTTTATGCCTTCCTTCATTTCATCCCAACCACAGCGAAATAATCTGCAACAATTATTGCATCCCTCACCCCCATTTCACTGCAACTGGCTAATTCCGGTGGCAGCATGTTTCACATACACACACACACCCACATACACACACATACATTATGGAATGTTAACCCAAATCATAATGACAAATCGTAATGGTATCATTTTAAATTTATAGATGAAGTGACAGGCAATCTACTGCGCAACAAATAATGTTTTAGAAGTATTTCGCTTCCTATACTGACAAACAGGACCAGGAACCAAGAAGATGTTTGTGGCTACTGTTAACACTATGACCCTTTGACCCATTTTCCACAGTGGGGTAAATTTGTGCATTTCACATATATTTAGCATCTGCTTGAATTTCAGATTGGTCTCTTCTCCAGTCTTGACAAAATCTTGGTTATCATTTAATTTTATATTAAAAATGTTTCTGTGCACAAATTTCCCAGAGTGAAAAAGCTCTATTCATAAACTACTTTTGATGTGAAGCACTGTTTGAAAGAGAGTAAGCCTTTTACATTTGTGGGACCTGGAAGGGAAAATACATTCTATTATCTCCATGCAGCAGCTTGTTAGGAGAAATAATAATATTTCACCCTTGCCCAGGTGTAGTGCTCAGAAATACATGACGGTTCTCAACGCAAATCCAATAGCACATATGATACTGTACTGACCGGATGTGCCACATTTTAATACAACACAGTTATTCAGGTTCAGCAAAACAGTCTTCAATATTTCTGTATTATAAACCAGTTAAAACAGTGTTACTACCTGGTGGAGGCATGTTTGCAGATGGTCAGTAAATTTTAAAGGCATTTATGGTACAGGATAAAGAGCAATTTCAAATAACATTCAACAATATACGGCACACTTCATAACCTGCTTCACATTCAAATGCATAAGATCCCAACTGATTTATATCTATCTATTAGGATTCCTTCTTCCAACCAGTCCTCTCAGATTTAATAATCTATTTAAATGATGTGCAAATTAACCTTGGCATTCCTACAGACACTTTTATGAGTCACAACTCACACCTTTCTTTTTTTCCTCTAACCAATTTAATTCCAGACCCAGATTTCATGGTCAGTTTTATTTTACTTACACTCAAGGAGCCAGTCATCAATTCTTCAGAACTTTTCATGTCCTCTTTCTTTTCTGATTCACTGCGAAATTGCCTATTCAGTTTGTTAAATAAGTGTGACAGCCATAAATTCACTGCAACGCCCCATGCTTTTGAATATGCATTTGAAGCACTGACCTCCAGCAGTAATTAGTTTTAGTCTTTGTTTATCCTTTATAAAAATCATACAGGCTTCTATTCATACCTGATCTCCAATCTCATTTAATCTTGCACAGAGGAAGATATCCTTGACAAATATCTGGTATTCATAGCAGGCTGACCTCTGCTTTATGATTCTCTTTTTTATTCTGCAATACCTATCAAATATTATGCCTTTGCACCGATATATTGGCACATTACAATTTACATTGACTTTATATAATTGATGGCTTAGAGTATTTGCACACAAGAAGAGGTCTTGGGGCACCTAAAAGTGGAAAATATCATTTAAAATGTTCCAGTGTATTAAGACACTGTACAGTTTCATGGCTTTCCTCTGTGATGTATTGGTCTTCAAGACAGAACTGTATAAAGACATATGAGAATTAAAGACCCGTGTAGGTAATAAACCATGTGCCTTGTATCCTTCATCAATAATGTACTGCTCAGTGGTCCATTCTTGCTCAGATTGTTTTATGGATGGGTCCTTTCCAGGAGAACAAGTATCTGCCCATGTAACGCTTTCTTTTCTGTTAACATCTGATTCAAAATCATCTTTCTGACTCCTAATCTGAACTCATTTTGCTGAATTCTGATGCAGTGACAGTGCTTGAGGACAGAATCTGTTGACATCATGTGATGTTTTGCGCGAATGCTGAAGCCATAAACTTTCTGTCCAACCACTGATCAAAGTGATCAAAGGAGTGGCCTATCAAGACCAGTGCCATTATGTTTCCGCTGATGTACAGGTAGATCGAACAAATATATTGCTCTGAAGTTAATTTCCTTAAAGTGGAGTCAAATATACAAATATGACTATAATGGTTGGACAGTGTAAATATCCTCTGGGCAAAGGGAAAAATGAAGGCTCCCTGAGCCTCTGTGATTACCTTATTATGGGGAAACATTATACTAAGTCTCTAGCTGACACATATTGTTGTTCTAGCACCCATTCATTTTGAAACATGTCTTGTCAAAGGGGCCTACTGAAATCTGCATAATCCATTTCATCACAACTAAAGATACCACTGAACAATAAAATTTCTTCTCCCTGGTTTACTTCACCTACCTTGCAAGAGCTATGGTAGACACACAGTGGTGCTTTACAGAGAGGTCGAGTTAAAAGATACATTCTGCAGGAAAAGGCAGTGGTCAATATGAACCATCAATTTTTTGTCATTTTGAATATACTTTTTAAGTTAGAAGAAATGGAGAGATGGATCCTTCTTATTGTTACTTGTTTATGAGAAATGTTCACACATCTTTTTAAAATGTATTTAGTCCAACTCCATCTTCTATAGATCTCTGTTAGAGAAACAGTATTTAAAATGCATCTAAAAGAGTTACATACATAAACAAATATGACATCTGTTCTTGTTTGATGAGAGACCAGTGCCAAAAAACAAGACAGTTGCTTGTGAAGAAAATTTCATCCCATCCAGCTATTACTCCAAAATAGGCTTTATATTTAATATGCCACAGCCTGTAGAAATTAGTAGTATCTCCATTTAAAAAAATGGAAAACAGCATATTCAAACAAGCACGCCAGGCAAATAAATAAACTCAAACACTCAGTCAACTTCTTCAGATAAATGGAGGAGATCACTGGAATGTTTTCAAGCAATGTCAAGCAACGAAGAGCTATTTTTCTGTGATTTCTGTGATATCACTGGATTCCAGTTCCAGTATACTTAATGACTCAGAAGAGGTGATTCACACTTGAGCTGGAATGGAAACCAGGCATGACTGTAGGCTGAAATAGCTGATGTGGTGATCCCTGGTGGCAATCATGAATTAGTGGAACTAGTTGTTTAAAAGTTTCACCATTGTCTAAATAGGGTGACCACAAATGAGTTTGGTTAAGCTGGAAAACAACCTTACCTAACTTGTTAACAATTAGGTGTAATGCCCTACATTATACAAATTGTGAAAAGAGATTCCTAAATGGTTTTTGATATCAAAAACAAACAAGCACATGGAGTCCCTGACTTGCCCTTTCTCAATATCAGATCATTAAATAAGGCCACATACTATTCAAAACAAGGACACTATTAGTGTTCTTTGGTCATGTATTAACCCTTCCATTCAGTGAGTGTCAGCCATATGGACAGGGAAGACTTCCGAACTTGATAAGGGAGGTTAAATCCCAAAGAACACATAATCTTGTTATTTGTAGGTCTGAGAGTGTCGGCTTTATATATAATTAATACTCATTGAGTTCCAGATTGTTTGTAAACATTTTTTTTTTAGCTGGGACAAATAATCTTTAGACTGTTTGCAGGCGCTGAATTCCATGATAATATCTTAAGCTTCTTGTTCCAATACCCTGGTCTGGCAGTAACAACACTGCCCAGTCATTCATTTGCAAGTACAGATAAATGCTGTGGTCCTAATCTTTCACCAGTTGGGCTTGCTGTACTCTCTCACTACTTTTCTGCTGCCACCACTCAGAGCCAGCCTTCTCCCAGACTTGCACTGCTCAATTCCACCAAGAGCTTGTAATACACCCAGGTGTGCTGGGTCCTCACTGCAGCTCCAGTCATTGATATAATGAGATGAAGAAAGGAAGAGGTGCTAACATGTACATGAGCAAAGAGGCACACGATTGTCAACCTGTGTTGACCATGTTGATGTATTCTCCTGCAGAGATCACAATATTTTCAATACCTGTTGTACACCAGCCTTTTTCTTCCATGTTCCCTTAGAAGGAATCCTTATCACTTGTATTTACAATGCATGTCCAGTGTCATTTATTCTCATGGGGAGACAGACACTGTACGTTTCCCAATGCTTTGAAATATGTCCACGCTGAAAAGTGACTACCTCTGTAAGATCCGCTGGCTATGACTTTGCTTCATATGTGTTTAACATATAAAGCAAGTCATCAAGTTCTGACACTAAAATCTTCACTAATCTGCTCCAGATGCATCAACAGATGTAACAATGAATGTCACTGTGCTGAATTCAAATACTTTTGAGACAAAAGAAATGCTACCAAGGGAGCACTTTAATTAACAAAAAGAAAGAAATAATGAAATGTGTGAATCGTTTACACAGTCTCTTTGAAACTCACACTACCCACTCTATTTTTATTTACTAAGAGTAAGACAAAGGAGTACAATATCCCATTAAATATTTTTTCACTTCCATTTACTTCATTCACTCTGAAGCGTGGGGTTTTCCCTGGATTAAAGTCTGATAGCACTCAAACAGAGAGTGTTTTCCTTTTGAAGACAGATAGCGTGCATAACAAGGAGAGAATGGTGCACCACACTGCCTGGCAGAGGAGGAATTAGAAGGAAAAGGGTGTGATTGCTGTGTGGTGGTGGGATCTCTCTAGCTTAGGATGCAGATAGCAACCACCAGGGTAAAATGGGGAACAGGCAATTGTGATTTATGGGTAGCAGTGGGCTGATAAGGAGGCTTCCTTCATTTTAACCTTATCGATAACCCACAATTTGCTGCTTTTAAAGGCCCGTATGTGACTAATCTCTGCAACCTTGCTGACAGCCTGTCCAAATAAACACTATCACTCACTTGTCTTGGGTCTAACTACGCTTCCCCCCCAGGAGAGAAATGAAATGAAAAAGAGAACTGTAATTTAGCATGACAAAAAAGGGTATTTTCAGTCTGTATTTGCTGTTGTAATACTGCGTACAAGATTCAATCTAACCACATGGCGCTCTACCCTTTTGTCTGTTTGACAAACAAAATTAAAAGCAAAAGTTTTGTTTCTTACATCAACATGATAAACAATAAAATTAATCAAAATGTTTGGTAACAACAAATTGGACAGTTGATCAGTCAAACCACATTGCGGTTATACTGAATTAGCCATCTCTCTTGTGCCCTTCACTGGGGCTCTTTTAAAGTAATGCTGATCTTTCAAGACATTTTGTTTCACTCCACCTTGGTGGAAAGTGACTCCTTACAACCTTACAGTAAAAGATTATCAAAGTCTTATTTTTACATTTAATAAATGTCAAAGGATGTCGGAGATTGTGCTAGTCTACATTCATCAGGAGTGCCCCTTTTGTAATCGGTATTAATCACAAAATATTAATTGCACAATTGACGTGAAGAACACAACTGATTTCTAGGTTGAGAGCATTAGGTCCATATCTGATCAAATTGATCTTTAAGATGTTTCTCTTAATATTGTTGAACAACATGGGGACAATGCATAAATGTCACTGTGAAGTTTAAGTTGTATACAAAGACATTATTAAATGAAACTAACTGTAAATATGTCAGCTCTGTCATTCAAGATGTATTTCTGGAAAAAAAAGCTATGAAAATATGTATAATTGCACATAGTATTCTGAACATATTTAAGATAAGAGGTGAGCGTATTGCATCAGTTGCAGAGGGAGTGTCCGGTGTTCTACTAGATCAGGTTAGTTTCACTGTCGATAATTAATTTTAACAACAGTATTTGAAGCTAATACTCACATTATCTTGTGCTTCACCGGTATAGCTTGTAGCTTTTAACATCACTTTGTAACTTCTTTTAGTTTGTTCGTTGAGTGTTTTATGTTTGCTGCCAATTTAGTGTTGTTTTGATAATTAGCAGGGTGTGGAAGATTCAGTTGCATGGTGCATTCATGTAGTGTAAGAATAATAATAAAATGAGTTCCCGTCTGGGAAAATTCACGTGAACGCTCCCTCAAGTCGGAACAACAACGCGGAAAGTTGGCGAAAACTTTGGTACACGACTTGTCAAGTCAGGTGGCCTCTGGATCTTAATGAGGCAGCCATCAATGGCTCCAACAATGCCATCAATACCACATACTCTTCTAAAGACCGCGGCATTGGTCCGCTTCTCACAATCAGTTGGCCAAGTGATGAATGAGGAAGCAAGGAGACAGGCTAGATCTAGAACCTCCATGATGACCTTGTGGGCAGCACCTTGGGAGACGTCAAATTTGTCAGACAGCTCCCTGAATGCGTTTTGGTTAGCCAGGTACCAGAGGAACATGACTATTTTCTTCACCATAGGTATATTCTCAGGTCCTCCACAGGGATCCACATGACCCATACCTGTCTCTTCTATTTTCTGGCCGAATAAATCAAATCGGGCTTGGGTTACATGCAGGTGTGGTTGGAATGCTTTTTCATCCATCTCCATCATCAAACGCCATTCAGTGCCGCTCTTCAATACTTGGAGTGGGATATTGAGATAAAGGGCGACTGCATTCCTAAAAAAAAAAAAAAAGATGTGATCACATATAGCTTTGGAAACCAAGATGATTGCTTGAAGATGAAGAGTTGGGACACTGAATATTAGTGAATATTAGAGATGTACAAGTCCACACAATCCCTTTGTCTTGATACGACAACCCCATGACATCAGCATTAATGTCCCTATTCACCATCTATCACTTATAAACCAATTAATTAAAGTCTGCTCTAAATAATAGCTTTTAATGTGAACTTGGCAAATGTTAGTTTTGTCACTTGCGAGCTGCATGTCCATCTCTCACAAGCGCCTAAAACAATACTTTTGAGCAAATACAGACATTTTTATGATTAACGTGCATATGTTTCAAATTATTCATATGTCATGGCTCACCTGATCCGTTTCCTTTGCTCTTTGTGGTCACGTAAATACTGGAAATGGCTATCAACGTGTTGTTTAAACGCTCTGAGCAATAAAATACAACACATCTTCTTTGTACCCGGTCTCATGTCCCTGAGGCCTTCCCATCCAGAGTTATTCCAAAAATTACCGGTGAGAGACTGGCTATTACCCCTTATCCTAACCCTAACCCTAACCCAACCCTAACCCTAACCCTAACCCTAACCCTAACCCTAACCCTAATTTTCAGAATGGAAGGTCGCACAGAGTCGGGGTTGGTATCGTTGGAAAGGGCATGGTCAAATTATATGGAACTTGGTTCCAACACTCTAGCACCTTCCTATCAAAAGTTATTCACCAAAAACCAATGTATGGGGCAAGCTAATGTCATGCAAAGGGGATACCATTTGACTCCAAATGGTCTGAAACATGCTCCCCCACAGTCTGGCATGACACTTTTCCCAGAAGCCCACATGAGACTTAGTCAATTTTTGACATGCACATTTTTGATAATGGGAGTTCTATGGGAGCACCCACTTAGGAAGGTCGTAGAGACATGAAACTGTCCCAAACTTCCCATCCAGAGTTATTCCAAAAATTACTGGTGAGAGACTGGCTATTACCCCTTATCCTCAAAATCCACACTTGAGTAAAAGTACAGATATCTTACCAGAAAATGACTTTGGTAGAAGTTAAAGTCACCTATTAGAATATTACTTGAGTAAAAGTCTTAAAGTATCTGATATTTACTGTACTTAAGTATCAAAATTATTTTTCTGATATTAAATGTACTTAAGCATTGAAAGTACAAGTAAATGCTATTAATAAAAAAGTAAGTGGTCAGAATTTTGAGAATTATGAAGTTTATTCTTTTAAGTATATACACCACCTTAAAAATGGAGCCTACATGACACTTAAGAAAAACGAGGTCTTCACAACTTAAAGAATTTAAAGAACATAATCCAGTTTTTCCTTCCCTCCCATTCCTTCGTTCGTCCGTCCGTCCGTCCCTTCCTTCCCTTCTTCCTTCCTCTCTTCCTTCCCTCCTTCCCTACACTAACAACCCAGTCATTACTTGAAACTGAAATATTTGCTGTTCATCGTCAAAAGAAGCTGGTTTTCAAAATGGCGAGAATTCAGTCTCGCTCTTCTTGGGATGAAGACAAGTCCTGCAATGCTAAGTAGCCTTTCACAGGCCGCTGAAGCAGGTAGAGGTATGTTCAACTTCGCAGACAGCTTGCAAACAGTTGGGAAGGATTTCAGCAAGTCCATGTGATCTGCTGAACAGGCTAAGTATCCGTCCAGTTGTTTGGAACTGTCTTGTGCTTGAGATGACTGCAGGGCAGAGAAGAACTCATCTTCATCAGATGAACTGGACCTGGTGGCATCACCTAGCTGCAGGGAGGATTCTTTCATGTGCTGCTTGATGCCGTCCATTCCTTAAATATAGTGAGGATGAAAATATAAATAATAGGATTAATACAACTTTCGAAAATGTCATGGCCCCAACTGGACTAAATTGTTTGTTTTAATTTGAGGTTTATAAATTTAGTTTCATGCACTATCCATGCATCCATAATTGATCTGTGAATTTGCCAGTATTACAAAGTGTCAAAATGTACACCCATACACTTATGAATACAGCTATGAATACAACCAGTTAGCTCACATCACAGTGAAAATAAAATGTTTCAGAAACTCCAGAGATATACTCTGTAAAATGTTTGTGTTTACAAATCAGATTTGAGCAGGGCCTCCATTTAATGTGGCTAACTCCCTACAACCACTCCATTGGGTCCCTTGGGAAGACAGCAAGCTAGGGACACTGCTAGCTAGCTGCCAATTGCTGTTGGCAACAATCAGTACCTTCCAATTCTGTTTTTTTTTTTTCAAAATAAAAGTTGATATGTTAAATGCAAGAGACCAATTTTACCTAAATATACCTATAATTTACTTAATTAAAAACAACTTAGTTTCACTGGAAATAAATATTAAGAGTTTGTGACTGCTACTAATTTGGTTTAGTTGAAGAAACCAGAATTCAGCCTCAAAGCTACAATTGCAAAGTGACCAACATGGTACTCTTCTTTTAATGAAATAGATTTGGCACGCTAAAATATACAGAGTCCTGGGGGAGAACACAAATTAGTTTGGGAATTGAAATGGATGTAGCAATAGCAGCTGCTGCCTTACCATTTGTCTGTGTAGGCCACATGTGTACACTGATGTTGACAGATCCAGGAGCTGAAAATTGGATCAGCTATGATTACAGATTAACAGCAATAACCCTACCTATTATTTTTCTTTTTATTTTGATTAGATTGATACCTACCAACTGTTATTTGTGGCCAGATGTCAAAGATAACTCTAGAAGTTTACTCATCAAATAATTTAGCTAGGTTGCTAACTTTGAGGACTTGCCAACAAACATTTCTGCATTAATCTTGTAAAATGTAAAAAGGTATGTTAGTTGGCTAGCTATCTAGGTGGATAGAACAGCTGGTGTGACAGAAAATATGTGTTTGGTATTTGTATTTGTCTGATAATGCATTCACAAATAGCTATGGGATAAACCATTTGGATATATCAACATTTTTGTATGAATAACAAAGTGGAGTTTGACAGTGCATGGACCTCTAACTGCTTAAAAAAAACCTTAGTGGTTTTCATTTTACTCTAGCTAGCTAACTGATAATTATGGCTAATTAACTGACCCTTCAGTTCTGTAAGCAAGGTATGGAAATTACATTTACATTCATAAATAGCTAGCATTAGCTAGGTAAGCTAACATTAGCAAGTTGGCCAACTAGCTAATGCTACCCGGAAAATGGAAAATGCAAATGTCACTTATTCATACCTTTGTAGTTAGTATTGTGTTGTTAGTCAACTCCCGGAGGAGCGAAATAAGTTTTATTCCGACAAAGTGGCAAATCCGATGTTCGTAGCAAAAGACAGGAAGGTTTATTTCCACAGCCGGCAGTGGGAACATCAGCACTGAGAAGTTCTAAAAGTATAACATTTCGTTCTTTTTTATACAGTTACATTTATATGTGAGTTATAATGATGTGGGGGGAGGGGGGGTGTTGTTTCTCATTGGTTTTATGGAGCTGTGCATAGCTAAACAGTTCCCTCTCTAATTGGACGTGAGGTACATATATGGTCATGGGGAACCCCATCTTCCGCAGACTGTTATCGTAAAGAGACGCCGTTTCGCTCCGGTCGGATGTAGCGACATCGTTTTGTATTTGAACACACATCGCTTGTCTCCAGCGTTTGTATTCGAATACACATCGCGTGTCTCCGGAACAAACGCCATGCCGTTCCACAAAACTGTCTCCTAATAGTGGTAATTGTCCTTTGTCATATATTACATTCACAAGACACATCCTTTAGTGTTTTATGAGGTTCTGAAACCTGTGAGGTGGGATTTTGTATGACGTTTTAAGTCTGAACAACAGGTGTGATTCCAACAATACAAATGAATGATAACCCTATAGGTTACTGTAACTGTAAACATCTACTGACATTGATTACTCTGATAGCTAGGGTAGTTGTGCAGGTGCAGTCATTAAATTAGTAGGTCTGTTGTTACAGTTTACAGTTTTGATTACAGTATGTTAAAATATAAAGTTTAAAGGTAGATGGAATTGCATTTAAATTTGTTTAAATGTACTCTGCCTATGCAGAGTAAACCTGTATTAAAACAACATGGCAGATATGCTGCAGATTTGAAATGTTGTGGTATAATAATTTGAAAGAAAACTGCTGTGTGTATATGTTTGTTCACATATGTGTTGGAATTGAACTTCAACTTGTAGGTCTTTTGTTTAGACTTATTTCACTGCATACAACTTATGCACCTCTATGTTTTATATAAATATTAACAATCCATTACGAAATGTAATGCAAAATTACATCGCCCACTTTGGGAATGTCACTGTTTGTGAGGCACCAATAGCTGGGCTTCACAACAGAGAGCTGTCAGATTAAAGGGACCTTTGCTCTTTGGGGATAGAAATGACCTCACAGCTCTCATCCTATCAATATATTAACATGTATCTGGAAATATGAGCAAGTGCAGGCTCTCAGGCTGCTGAATGCAGTTACATCCAACAGGACAATGTTAAAGTAATTCACAGTTGTGTGTTGGTTTATTTCAGTTTGAATGTTTGATAATACTCTAAGTGTAACCCTTTAGTCTGGAGTAAGAGCTAATAATTCTAATAAGATAATAATTTTTTGCATTCAGATTGATCTCAAATCTGCATAAATTTGACCTGAGACCAAGGCCATATTTATAGTTTATTTGTTACTCTTTGTGACTATTCATTTCTATTCAATGAAGCAAAAAAGTTATCATTAATCACAATAATGTCATTTATGATATTTTTTTTTCTACTACAGTTAGTCATCTGTTAAGTATTCACACTGTGCAAAAGAAGTGGATCTTATTCAGCTTCAGCGGTGGTTAGGTATGGAGGAAGGAGAAGTGTGTATGAGGGAGAGCTCACCTGGTCAAGTGCTGCAATGAGTGTGAGTACACAGATTATGGCAGACCTGCTCCAGCGTGAAATTATTGCTCTGCCCTCTCTCAGAGATGGGCTGCAAGAAAAGACCCTAGACCCTCTTGCACAGCAACTGGTCAGGTGACAGCAGCTGTTGGCAGATGCACATCACATCACACTAACCATATGCATTCAGAAATGTGCGTCACCACCTCCAAGAACAAGTCTGAAGTATTTGCATTTTAAAATGGCTTCCTGCTTTGATTGAAGATAGTGAATGTTGGCTAGGGTAAAGTATACCAACAATTCAATTTTTTTTCCTGTAAACATTTGCCTTATGTATTGATGGAACTCCAGAATACAGTTGGAATGACAGAGTAGTTCATAAATCCTTTTCATATAGAACCTTTTATATTCTATATGAAACTTAACACTTAGCAATGAAAACCCTATGGATGTCTGGAAACTCAAAATTTATTTGAAGTACTACTGTCATGCTCATTCTGTGTGAACATAAAAAAATGTGATTTGTGATTTAAAACAGTGAATTTGTCAAATGTATTCAAAAAGGAATGTTATCTATATGCTCAAAATTCATTAGTCTTTCCAACAGCATGTTCTACTCTGCAATTAACAGAGATACACCAGCTGATGATGATGTATATTTACACCTTGAATTTTTAGAATGGGACTGAAATAGAAAAGGAATGTGTGAGCTTATATGATAGAATTTGATCTGAATGTAAATTAACAGGCTGCTTACTTGTTTTTTTCTTTGGCAGTGATTGTTCTCCAGTTAAGCATTTGGGCCAATCAAATATCCTTATACTACAGGGAGCCTTAAGTAAGTAAAACATGTCACTTTACTGTGCTCAAACAAAATTACTGAACATTCCATAAATTTAAAATATCAAATTATGGCAAATGGCATGTTTGATTAAAAAAATGTAATTACTTCATTTTAAATGTGTCAAAAGTGCATTTCCCTGATGCAAGACTTTTACTGGAGAGATACTGGTAATGTATGCTCAGTCTAAGTCTTTCTTTAAATCAAAAATGTTTATTTATTTTGGGTGCCCTTGCACTTCTCCATGTAATACAAGTTTATTAGTAATTAGTTTTGGGTAGGTGGCAGTTTATTTTCTCATTCTTTGGGGAGTCATGAGGCTCAGCGATCTGACAAATGGAATTTTTCAGCTCCAGAGCATCTGTGTGGATCATATCGCACACCTTATTCTGGCAGATAATCCCATTTAAATATCCTGCCTGATTTATGCATGCTAGGTAGGTAAGGCCCCCCACTGACTTTCAGGCACACACACACACACACACACACACACGTGCATATGCACACACACATGCACACACATGCACATCCACACGCACACACACACACACACACACACACACACACACACACACACACTTAGGTGCAATACAGACAATACATGGGAGAGAGACAGGTTTTGCATATAAAAGTAAAATCCAAAATTTGTCAGTTGATTACTGACTGTGGTATATTGTGCTCCATGGATTCAGAGCTGTTCCTCCACAAGTTGTTACATGAGATAATCTATTCCATGAACAAACCTCAGTACCAAGGCAGTCAGGCATCAATAAATGAAGGCAAAGCTCTAACCATTTCAAAATTCAGCCAAGACAGACCAGTCCCTGCCCCTCTCAAATCAACATCACCATCTCTCTTGGAATCCCCTGCTTGTTTTCCTCACCATCCTCAATGCAGAGCCTAGGAGGGATTATTCCTGAGTTACGTCTGAGAACAGCCTACTAACCAACGACATGGATAGAGAAGCCTCTTCTCTGGGTCAGGACCCTTTGGTCGCTAGTCCACCGTAGTCACCCCAACCATTCAGGGAACTGCTCCATTTCCCCTCTCGCCTTGACGTCCCTGCCTGCCCGCCTGCCAGACAGATGCAATCTCGTGTACATCTTTGGGTCTGGGCCACTATCAGTCACAGCAAACAACCCTGCTCAGCACATAGGCTGCAAATTTCACCTGCTTCTTTCTTAAGATAAGGGCACTATCAGTGACTGAACATATTTTATGTATGAAATGCAGCTGCGACAAGCAGTCAAGCATTAGGTTTGTTTAAATAGATGATTTTTATCTGAGATTCTTTCAAAACAGAGATTGACATTGTTCTGTATTTTTCTACCCTCTTAATATATGACTTATTCCCTCTGCTGCTCAGTGGAGTGGTTCCAGTCTGGAATTTGGTTAAATTAATATGGTGTTTAAATTATGTTGAACACTTCTTTTGCTATCACTGTTTTGGCCTGGAAACACTCTTTCCAAGTGGTATTTTTCATTTACGAGTCTATTTTGTAAACAGGCTGAATGATTTTTTTGGCAGATCAAACACCAACTGATTTCATATTTAGTGCTTTGGGTATGGCTGTCAGTTTGTGCAGAACATTTTGTAATGACAGAATACATTCTATGTCATAAAGCTATCTGACATAATGATTTCAGTTCAGCGGTGAGAAAAATACACTGTAAATTCTCAGCATTAGAATTGTGTCCATGCTAAAGAGTAAAATGGTAGCTGGCTTAATTTATTATTCAGTGCTGAGTTTGATTTTACTTCCATCACATAATTGGTCAAGTGAAAGTGGTATATCAGGAGTCTTATCAGAGCTCTACTGTAACACTCGTTGATAAAATAATATGTTTAGGGAATGCTACTCTGTATTATTGAAATAGGAAAGTAAATAATAAGAGGATAAAACACCACGTAAGATGTCATGTAAGAGACATTTTCAGAGACTGAAGAAAAAAAAGATGAAAATTTGAAGTGCAAACACATTTCACAGACACAGCGGTTTCTGTCTTAGTGCAATGCCCTTTTGGTACCTTTATATCGACACACTTGCCATTTAGCCGTCCACCCCCTGTAATGTCTTTTTATTCTCCATTCCTCCTTGCCCTGTTGTTTATGAACATGTAATGGGGGATTTTATCAGAGCCCTTGGAGGGGGTCTATCCCCCCATGCAGGGGATCCCAAGGGATCCTGATGCATCATGATCATTACCATAACAAGCTGGCGTGGCTCTCAAGATAGACTTGTTAAGAGGGGGTCAGGGTGGAGGGAGGGGGCAGTGGATGGGCACAGTTTTATTTCAGTAACAACCACCATCTAGTCAGGCTTTTAATCAAGCACTTAGGCCTGATGGAGCGATAAGTCACAGATGCTAGCATGAAAGGAGCTGTAGTTCTCCCCCTTGGCTTTATTTCCACATGTCACTGACCAAACAGAACGAGACTCCAGACAAGCCTCAAGACAAGTTCCCAGGACCCCCCATTTCATCCAGGTCTGAAAGAAAAAGGAGGAAAAAGAGAATTCATGAATATATTCATTTGTTTGTTGTCTGTAGGCCCCTTTTTCAAGGGCATCATACAGGGCTGTACAAGGTGCAAATACAAACAAATCTAACAAGTGGAAGTACAGTCACTCAGATAATGCATAAATACAGGATGCTACAATATCCTAAAATGACCCTGAGGAGTTTTTGAGTGGCATTCAGAATGCACAGGTGTGGATTCAAAGTTCAAATTCTGAGGGAGGTACTGTTGCTGAGCCCTTGAACAGTGTATAAACATATGAATGTTTGAATTCCTTACTTGACCAGTTGTTCCACTTTCTGTAGGATTTTCGGAATTCTGAAGTCAAATATGAAGTTAAAATGCTAACAAGGAAAAAACTATCAAAATAAAATCTACAGTATCTACAACTGCAGCTGAAGTAGTTGTTAACACCACGCAGCAGTTTAAGTAGCATTGATAATGTTCCGCTTGAATCTGAGTTATATGTGTGCAAAAAATATAGTAAAATACAGAATAAAAATTCCTGAAATGAATTATCAGAAATTCTTCAGAAAAGAATTCTGTGAGACAAAGAAGAGGCATACAAAATTTCAAATAACTTGATCCACAGACCACAGAACAGGCATACCCCTCAGAATTTAAATTGGCTTTCAAATAGAGGCCAGTGTAGTAATATGAAATACCCTGGACAGGGACATCTACCAAAAGCAAATATGCAACGAAAAGGTGTTTCTCATTTCAGCATGCGTGACCATTTACATAATGGTCATTGCTTGTAGTACAGTGAACATTTCACGTGAGTCTGAATGCAGAGGGATGCACCACAATTACAGTATCACAGGACTGTTTTGGTATTTTGATGGGAGAAAGGTTTTGGCAGGTAGGTTTTGTTGCTCAGACCCCCGTGGTGATTAATGAGAAACTATGGTGTTCCTGTTCATGCTGCACTGTTGCTTTATGCTCCTGGCTGAAATTTTTCAGATCAGTTCAACAGGAGACCATCTTGTTGATTGCCAACAGGTTTACATATGAGGGAAAAAAAAAATAGATGACGGTGGAAAAAGGGGGTGTCAGCGTGTTAGGACAGTGCTGTATCTTCTTGTGAGTTGCTCACTCCTCCCCTAGGAGGTGAGTGATAAGTGTGCTTTACATAAGCAAACACACAGAACAAATCTGGACTCATCTTGAGTTTACACAGGCAATCCATAGTGGTGAATTGTTATGCAAACCCCCAGCTAAAATAGCCCTGGTCACATCTCATAAAGTTGTTCTAAACCTCAGCTTTGTTACATATGCTAAATGCGGCTTAACTGCAGCTGGGCCTTAGCAGGAGAGGCTGTTGCATGTAACTGTGAGGACTGTAAATATCCAGCAACACTTTTAACAGTAATCCTCTACACAAAGGAGAATTGCTGGAGATTTTGGAACAGTTATTTGGTAGACAATCCTTTGTGGCTACAGAGAAGTATTAACTACTGTATACAACTACACAACTACAATGGAGCTGATATGGCCTCATAAAAGTGCTGAATAGGCAATAGATAAACTTTTAGACACTTTTACCCTTATGCATGGTGACCCTTTCACCCCTTAGTCCATCTCTTCCACCCCAGTTAACCCCCTGCCCTCAGTAACCCTTGACCAAAATGGAGACAGACCAGTGCAGGGGGGTCCTATGTTTCTGTGGGTAGAGGAGAGTCTAACCCATTTGAGGATTTGGTGTGAGTTTCTGCTTAAGAGAAGGAGCAAGACAGTGAGAGAGAGAAAGAGCAATAGTAGACATGAATAATAAACAGAAGCCATTTCATTCTTTGTACTTGGCTGAACCTAAAATAAAAGTTGATAATTGTGAAGCGAGAAGGAAGGATCAATGTAACTATGGAAAAAAGAAAAAAAAAAGCAGTCTGGGCTTATGTTCAATACAGTTTAAATGATAGTTAATATTTTTGGCTTTCTCTCTCTTTTTTGTCCACATTAAAATACATCAAAAAGAATTCTAATGAAGTGGAAATTAAAAAGAGTGTAGATTGGGGTTGGAAAGAGAGGGCTCTAATCCCGCTATCTCTTAATAATTCAAAGTCTCTTTTATTTTCTGAATAAAAAGCAGAATTAATCCGGCACTGTGAAGCTGTCCTCTCTTCTTGCTGTTTAAATAAATCCCCATTCGTACATTAGACGCAAGGAGGCCGGCTCTGGCTCATAGCCAAGCTCTGTGTCAATTCCCTCTTGCCTTCTCCTTTCTCTTCAGGCTTTTTTCTGTCTTTTTCCAGTCTGCTAAAGGAGGACCTGTGAGAGAAGCAGTGCCGCTGGAGGCCTGATATGTCTGGAACCTGTTCAATGGAGAACCCTATCAAGGCGGGTAAGACCACTTAGTCAAGGCTATGAAAAGGCAACCTTATGAAAGTTTCTGGAGGTATTATGAAATTGTAAAGCCTAATGATGTATTACCAAATGGGAAAAATGAGTGAGATTACTATTTCTATTACAAACAACAATGCCTTGTCCTCTTCCCTGGCATGGCATTTCATTGCAGGGCAGTGCTGACAAAAAATATATATATATAAATATATATGAAAAAAAAAAAAAAAAATATATATATATATATATATATATATATATATATATATATATATATATATATATATATATATATATATATATTCCCTTCACTCATAATTATCAATCAGTCATTGTCTTAAGTATGAAGTTAGTCAGTCAGTCTTTTAGGTATGTAGATATTAAGGTCAACAAACAAACAGAGACTTTTTGCATTCAGAGCAAACAGGCATCAAAAATTGGTGCTATGCTTCACTTAAAAAAATGGCCATGACTCAAAATTCTGTGTGAAACACAGAACTAGATCACAGTAGCAACATCCTTTTGCACTCAGTTTCGGAGAAGGTCAAAGCAAGAGGAGGTCTGTATTTTCCAATTGATTTGCTGTCGTGTTTGGAAACATCAGTGGCAGGTCTCAGTCTCTACCATGAACTTCCCCACTCGTTGTCTCCAGGCGCTAGAGGCATTCTCCGGCTCAGCACAATGGCCCCTTTGTCTCAGCTGCTGGTTGCCGGTGCCTTTTGCATTCTACAACAGTGTGGAAGCAAGATCAGAGAAACTGTCTCCACAGAGATACAGCATATCCCAGATACTCTGAAATCTAAGATTCTCCTCCTGATCCTGGGTCAGTGTTTCCTCTCCTTCCTTTGCAGTTGAAGATTTGCAGAATTGCATTCTTGTCTCTTTACAGAACACATTCCTTCCTTGGCGCAGGTTCCACACCCTTGCATTGGGAAGATACTCTCCTTGGAATATAAGGGCTCAGTACAACAACAAAACAACATCCATCAAATGGCTTCTTTTCATTGCTTATACAGAAAGTGTAATGGCAAATCTCATTGAACCATAAAGGTAAGTTTGAACAACTGGGAAGACTGAAAACTGCCAAAATGAATCACACACCATGGGTCCAGAGCAGTGGACCATCCCATTTATCAAATGTAACAAGACATTGGTCATAGGTATAAGAGGAACATCCTTGTCCTCATTCCAACCTCAGCTTCCCAACACCACTGCAAGAAGCTGATAGGTGTTTACTGAGGATGTGTTGAGATTTGGTGGGCAGGCCTGAAATGAGATCATACTGGTAGAGCATGGTCTATTTAAAATCCCACATTTTCTTTTCTTGAAGCTGTATGGCTCCTCAAAGCAATCTGTACTTTGTACATTATCAAATGATGAAAAAAGAAAGAGAGAAATATCACAGCACCAAAGGGTATATAAAGGGGTGTCTGAAGATTGTTGCAACCCAAAGGCAAAATAAAGTCATTCCCAGGAGGTGTTCAGCATTTTTATATATCTCACTCACTCTTTCTCTGTATATATGGTTTGTATGTGATTATTTTTATTCCAGGCAGACAGGGGGGGATGAAAATTCTTGCATTAACGTCAGTGTCTGACTCGAGGCACTAAGCAATGATACTTTATTCCAACCATTCAGGAGACCATTATCACCTTCCTCCCCACATTATTCCCCTCTAACCTTATCATCTGTAGCATCTCTTGCATTGCTGGCACAGGGTGAGTGTAGCGGTGGGGAGTGACAGTGGTGGTGCTGTGACAGTGTGTAATTGTCCTGGTGAGTACTCGATAGCACCTTGAACGAAACCAAGCAACCCAGAAAGCTCACGGTGAAGGAGGAAATGTGCCTGTGGCTACAGTGACCCTAATGGGAGCTCTTTTCTCTGAGAGATAAATGGAAAGTTCCTTTTATTTATGGTTGGTTGCTGTTTGGATCTGAGGCTATTAAAGCACATTGGTGCCATTTATCCAGCCAAAGAATATTCATCCCACATAGGGCTGAGGGTGAGGGGGGAGGGAAAGAGGCAAAGGGAAGGCAAGTAAGCCAGAGATGACAAATCAGAAGGTCACACCTTATGTTTTTTTTCCTCCCATTCTTCTCCAAAGCTTCACTGTTTCCTGTCTCTCTCAGCTCAGGTAAAGGCAGCTGTAGTGTCAGAAATCATAGTGACCAGTTCATTTTTCAGGAAATTTGAGGAGCGAGTTCATCTCCTGATTGGGTGTGGAGAAGTCATGAGGAGTTATTCACCTACTGTTATTGTAAAGAAGACATAAGAGGACAGGATGCTTTAGGGGAACATAAAACACAAGCTGGATTACATCTCAACATGTTAATCTTTTTACAGCTCACTCAGAATACATTATATCCTTTCAGTTTCCATGTGTTCAGGACATCTGGGTTAAACCTGGCAGGAACTTGTAGTATGTGTAAGCTTATCTGGAGTGAATGCAGAAACAGGGCAAGACTCTTTAATCATTCTACTCATAATCATTAAAAAAACACTCCACAAAATGTAACTGGTCCTGACAGTTGTATTACGCACTCAGAAGCCTTAGGTCAGATGTCATTTTGTCATGACAACTCTTATTCCTGGGGTATCTGCTTCATTTAATGATTAGGTGGTTTCTTGACTCAGAGTTGCTCCGGTCCTGTTGCTGATAGTTTAAATTACATATATACATATAACCCACCACATAACAAAAGGTACAAGAAGTACTCATCTGTCAATTTGTGTACTATTTCAAACAGAGCCTCAGTAAATGGATCAAACGCATGAAAAATCAACCTGAAATCACATCTTTTCAAATTTGTAAACCAGTCTTTCATGATTCATTTGTCCCATGAGAATTTTTCTTATGGACTGTATTCCCTATGATTATGGATGTCCCTTCAGAGAAAGTCAGTCAGGTGACTGTTTGAGGAAACGTAGCTGAGGAGGTGGAGTCTCGGGCGGGAGCAGACAGTTGATGATGATGATGATGAATTGCTCACTCTGGATCTACTGCTGCCTATTTCTGCACTCAAAACCAAATGGGACTGTTTGCATGGAGACCTGGTTTATGGGCGCTGTCTCAGGAGGAATTCCCCTGCAGTCTGGCATTAGGATCGGCTTTTAAGGCCTCTATACCTGCTAGAAGCATGTAGAGGCAATGTCAACATGCCAGTGGTAATTACAAACCAGGGGTAGGCTCCAACTGGGCGAAACTCATCCCCAGCAATTTGCTTGGCTCCAATCACTGGCAGAGGGAAACGTGCTTTCTTTTCATTGACAGCTTCCTAGACAGAATGCTGGCTGGCTGTGTTGGAAATGATGTCTTGGTTGGTGTGAATTTCTGCACACAAAAGAATGGTCTGTGGAACCAGTTCATTTGTTTTGGATCATTCAGGTCTGCTGAACAATATTAAACATCACTGACGCAGCGGAAGAGCATTTGTGGGAGGTAAAAGAAATCTCTGATTCTTCAAAGACAAAGTGGAAACATGCCATGATTACTGACCACTTATAATTAGGTGGTAATCTAATCTAATTGAAACAAGGAGGCACTTCCATGAATTCTTAGTTGAGACCATCTATCACCCCTCAACTCCACACAATATCAGGAAAAAAATAGATGACCTCAGTATTTCATTTGCACACTTGCAGCATATTCTAACATTGCACATAACTGTGATGGCTGTGTGGGAGGTTTTCAGAAGGTTTTCGTATGTTGTTTTCTGTACCCTCTCAGATGATGGTACCGTCAGTGCAGGCCTCCATGTATCTGGTCTCTGTATGGCCATTTGCACATTTCTGCAACAACCCTTCTCCAAATTGTGGAGGTGACCATGTGCCTACTTCCTGGACATTCCAGGTGAGAGTTAAGAGTGGCACCTGGCTGCTCCTGGGGTATTGCCAGAACAAGGGAAGAAAGGCTGGATAATAGATCTTTCCTAGGGCAATCCTCAACAGAGAGGAGAGGGGGGTAAATGTGCATGTAGATGAGGGGAAGAAGCGGGTCAGTGCTAGCGACTGTCTCTCAACAACGCACCCTGACACCGGAAGCTTTAATTTCTGGTCGGTCATGCATTCACAAGTTGAAGGTTGGGAACATCATGAATGAATAAAGAGTCCCTCTGGCCCAAAGCAGAAAAATTGCTGAATTGCAAGACAAACTCACTCTCACTCTCTCTCTCTGTCTCTCTCATAGCTTTCTGATGTGTACCATAATTAGGTTTTCTTTTCTGTAGATAGTGAGATAAAAGGGTTTCATGCCTGCCCTTCCTTGTGAATCACCAGAGAATTGGCAAGTGGCTTAATGAGAGCAGCACTGGTTTGCCGTGACCCCTTGCAGCACTTTTGTATTAAAACATCTTAATTTCCCAACATCCCACTTGTTCCCTTGCATTGTTCCATTGCTCTCTGCTGATTTCTTCAGTTTGAAATCCCACCTGGCATGGGAAGACAACTGAAAACACATGGATGTGGTGTTTTGCGGGTGGCAGTGTATCATAGTGGTTAAGGAGCAGGACTTGTCACCGAAAGGTTGCCAGTTTGACTCCCCACAGAGGCACTGCAGTTGTACCCTTGGGCAAGGTACTTAACCCCCAATTGCCTCTAAATATCCAGCTATATAAATGGATAACATTGTAAAAACCTGTAACTGATGTATGTCGCTCTGGAGAAGAGTGTCTGCTAAATGCCAATCATGTGAAGCTTTAATACTGAAAGAAATTATTACTGTTATGGTTTTTTTTTTTTTGCTTAAGACATTGAAAGTCCACATTATTGATGAACCGAATCAAATTTATTTCTTAAGTCTTCTTAAAACAGGGAGAAAAAAGATGAAAAAAAAAAATATATATGATTGTAGTTACATTGTATGCATTTATGACATATAATGATAGAGCTACACATCAATGCATAGAAAAGTCTTTGCTTTTTTAAAAACTTTGGCTTTGTTTTTCTTAGTAAAATGAATCATGACCATGTCCATGCAAATAGCAGTACAGCAACTTCTGAATTTGGTTTATTTTTCCTATTTATTTATGAGCACAAAACAATCATTGAAAGGCAGGGTGTGCTTCCCAACTGGCCTGGGACCTGTCCAAACTGTAATCCTATTCCTCTGTTTATCAAATAAAGCAGAAAAAGAGGAGAGCAGAGAGAGAGAGGCATTGAGCTGACAGCTTGATTGTGATGTTCCTGTCTGATAGCTCAGCTAACCTTATCCATCAATTCTACCTCACCCCCTCAAATCCATCTTCCCCCCCTCCCCTCCGCTCCTCTCTACCCAAAAGGCACACACCACGCACACACACACACACACACACACACACACACACACACACACACACACACACACACACACACACACACACACACACACACACACACACATCCTTCTAACCAGAGGGTAGCCACAGACTGTTGCTGTCACACATATAATCACTGTGCTCCCTTGACCCCTTTATCAAGTCTCAGTCTTAATCCTGATCTTGCTGCTCAATGCAGACACAATCCCAGGGACCCGCAGGACCTGCAGTTAGTGCTTTGGTTAAGTAGCCCAAGGTGCCTGTGATAAACATGCCACAAAGACACCCATGGACAGAAGCTATTCTAGTACAGCAGTGGACATGTAGGAATGCCATAGTATCAAAAACAGAGAAAACTTTTGAACCAAATGAGCATATTCATTAACAGTTGGACAACTCACAAACACTAAAAGAATGTTAACGGCTAGCTTGTGATACATAAATTGGCATGAAATGATATATGATTAATGAACACTCTTAACTTTGGCGACATTTCACAATTAATGTCTATAATTACACTGTGATGAAAAATTACACACAATTAACATTCTATTACAGATTACAACTGTTTCCTCAAAAGTCAAACTGCACATAGGTGATAACTTAAAAATACAAATTCTTGATTTACAGTTTTGCATATATTGTGTTAAACAGTGAGTATACATGAATTCCATATTAATCAAATGTGTTCTAGTCATGCTTTCTGTAAACTAGTTACCCTTTCTGTCATACATTCATTTTCTCCAGCTGCCCCCCTCTCTCAGTCCTGCTGCCTGTTGTGAGAAATTCATGGTGTTTGGTGTTGAATCATTTGCAGCATTTCTATTAGAAACAGAACCACTAGAATAACCATTTTCCTCTTTAATGACTGTAAGGTTCTCTCTCTCTCTCTCTCTCTCTCTCTCTCTCTCTCTCTCTCTCTCACTCTCTCTCTCTCACACACACACACACAACACACATCACATATCAGAGTATCAGATCTGACTGATACATGACCTTGGCCTGGAGCTACAGCTAAACACAGTAACAATAAGATGAAGATGCTTCAAAAGGAGACACCATAAGCACTGCACAAGTAAACTGGGATGATGAGCAAAGATGCAGTCTGCATTGAAAGCATTTATCATTACCCCATTGTATAATAAAAGCTGAGACCCATATTGCTTCAACCTTTAGTTATTTCAGTTAGTTATTTTAAAAGGGTGGAAAAAAACCCCTTTTTCAAAGAATGTCAGCCTTTGTCAAATTTAAAGAGCTTGCGTAAAACCCTGTCATAAGTATTAAATACAGTACACACACTCACATTCATATTTAAAGCTCTAATGATTGCTTCCTTTAAATTCAGTTCTTTATAATGCTGTGGAGAATTTATCTTTTATGTTGTTAGTCATTTAATCATTAGAGCTGTTCCATTTTTATCTATGGAGAATGACTAGTGCAAGTTTGAGAAGATATTGAAGACTTTTAATGCAATGTCTTCCTTTTGTGGTGGGAAACAGTAATGTAGTTACCCCAGGGCTCACTCATGTACTGTGAGCCCCAGTAATAGTGGGAAGAAATACATGTAAAGGTAAAAGATATTCAGACTCCCTAGATTAGGCTCCCAGGATTAGTCAATCAGGAAGTACACGGAATGGGTCCGATTAATCCAGGAAGTGAGATGAGCCTGACAGGCACCAAGCAGGAGGGCGTGCCTCCTTTTAGTAGACATTACCATAAAGGTGAGGAGGAGCACAAGGTCTACACGATCTATATTAATATTTACATATTAACAGAATTAGATCTGACTCATTCTGTTTTAACATCACTTTATTACAGTCCCTTTGATATGAGCTACATTATGGTCTGATCTTAAACAGGAAAGTCAAATCAGGGCAGTGGTCAGTGTGTCCTGTTTAAGATCATTAGATGACGCATTATTATTCTCACTCTGACAGCATACGATAAACAAGAAAAATAACTGCCCCGAATTATAGGAATGATTAGAACTGGGCATATCCAGAAGGGTATGCAGTTTTGGTGACCTCCCATTGCAGGGTCTATAGACAAAATACAACAAGGTTGTACAGTGACAAATGAAACAGGGTTCTATGGATGATGCAGTGTCATAGACAACAACCTGGTTTTCGGCTTCTGATACAAAAGAGGAGTGAGAGCACTTGGGCAGATAGGACAGAATGCCATGACCAGCCATGCAGTCATGGAGGATGGACTTAGGAGAGAGTAAGTAATGTGCCAAATTAATACAGCCAAGATGATCATTGACATTAATCAAAATGGGAAGGCACCTAATGCAGAGCCCTTACGAAACACCTACACTCGTGTTACAGGAAGAAAAATATTGGCTTTCGTGTACAACAGAAAGTTGTGGACATGTATGAGATGCAGAACTTAGTGCTGAAATATGGAGCTGTGAACATCTTGATGTTGACAGGATGCAGAGTCAGTAATATGAGGCTCATACAGTGCTTATCCCCTCTGGAAAAAGCTCAAAATGCCCTCTCTAAAAATATCTACACAGGGAGAAAAAAGAGAGAAAGAAAGAGAACAGACCTTTAAGGACTTGAAAGAAAGGAGCTGGGGACTAACGGAAGAAAATGTTTACTCAGCGAATTAGTTCAGGCTCATTGTGTACGCAAGGATTAGTCCCCGGCAGTCATTCCCAGCTCCATTTCAAGGCCCAAGTGGCTCAACGGAGCTCCCTTCAGGGCAGGTCTAATTATCACAGGACTAAGGCCATTAAAATGCTTAACTAACCTCGTTTGCTCCTAGGTGCAGATTAGCCGCAGCCTCCAGCAAAGTGTTGGGGATAACCCCTCCGCCTAATACCCTCTTTGATTTATTTTCAAAAAAAAAGAGAAGGGAGAGGGATGGTGGTGGAAGGGATCTGCATACTGAGAGTATATACTCAATATGATCCCAACTTCCTCCTTAAATTGGATTACTGATCGAAACTGAGCTTATATGGCAGTCTCAGAACTCTCCCTCTGTCACATTCGTCCTCTCATATACCTTACATTTATTGCATGTCACCACTCTTTATATATATTGCCTACATTGTTTTTTTGGGCAAGTTATCCATAAGAGATGAAAATATTCAATAAAGTTTTTTTTCAGTCAGTGTCTGCTTTTTGTTTCTCTGGGTCTGTGTTTTTCTTGGGTTTGCTTTACCCTGGGTTTTCAAAGGGATTCTTGGACTCGGCAGAAAGCAGTTCAGGCTCCTTACAGTATGTTACATATGTACATATGTACATACATACATATGTAATGTACCAATAACTCCATGAAGGAGAAAGACACTGTAGGGCTGTAGGCATACTATGTGAAGGTACATTAGAGACTGGCAGGAAATACAGTAATTGACAAGTAGTGCCAAAGCTAGTAAGTGGGTGTTGACAAGTACGGACTAAGCTTTACTAACAAAGAAGGGAGTAATGAATGGAAAACAACTGACAGTCTATAAAATTTCTGACATTTTCATGAGGATTACACAATTCTTTCAAGCACAGGCCTCTACCAAAGGAAACTAAATCATATACAAGTAGTGCAGTAAATTAATCATTTTACCCAATGTGAAACCAAAGAAATTTCTCACAGCACATTTGCACCTTCTGAAGATGATTCATGTGAAAGTGCAAGCTACATATAATAAGAAAGGATGGTGCAGGCCCGCTTCACCAGTTGGCCTGAATCTGTTGATGACAGGAGGCCTGCTGAAGGGATACCCGAGCTCTCCTTCAGGTCCTCAGACAGTGCCGAACGAACTGCTCCACTAAAGGCACTTCCACCTCAGATTCTTGTTCAGGAAACAATGGGGGCTGAAACCCAATCTGACATTGAAAAGGCAACATATCCATGGAGGTGGACTGCAAGGTGTTTTGAGCGTATTTGAAGAATTGTCTCCAGCTCCTGGTTGGTTCTCTCCATCTGCCCATTGGATGGAATCCTGAGGAATGCCATAGACACAAAACATATGTTGTAGCAGAGGCTCGGCTGTTTCTTGAGCTGAAGGAATCCTAGGCAGGGGTATGAAGCTTAAAGCCTTTGAAAACTCATCTATTACAACCAAGATGACTGTGTTATCTTGGAAAACAGGTAGGCTTGAATTCCACAGAAAAGTGGGACCAAGGTCAGGAGGGAATGGAGACCAGAGTGGAGCAGGCCCTGAGGATGAGACCTGGAGTCCTTGCTTTGGGTTCAGATGGAGCAGGCTACCATAAAGGTTAGAACATCTATCTCTAAGGAGGGACATCAGAATCACCTCTGCACAGTTTCCAGGATTCAATTCACCCCTGGGTGTCCAGTGAGAGGTAAGGAATGTCTCTACTGCAGCACCTGAGACCTCACAGAACTAGGAGCAAACAAGTGACCTGGTGGGCTGTTAACTGGATCCTCCTCCCTCTGTTGTGCTTCCCTTACGGTAGCCTCAATTCTCCACTGCGATGGGGCCACAAATCCAAAGCTTGGGAGGATGAGTTCTGAAGCCTTGTCCTGATCTGGAAGGTCATAAAGCCTGGAGAATGCATCAGGCACCTGGTTCTTGGAACCTGAACTATACGTTCAACTATACCTGAACCTAACTATGTTCTAAACTAAACTAAACTATGGAGTCTTGACCAAGACAGGGGTCAAAGAGAGCCACTGTTTGAGGATACTGAAAGCCTTCTCCCCCTCAAGTGTCCAGGTGAACCTTGTGGATGACCTCTTGGTCAAAGCCTTTAGAGGGTCAGTGATTTAACTAAAGTTTCGAATGAACCTCTGGTAGAAGTTGGCAAAGCTCAGAAAGCGCTGAACTTGTTCAACAGATGAGGGAACTGGCTAATCACTCACTGCTCAGATCTTGTTGGGCTCCATCTGGATGCTGTTCTTTGAGGTTATTACTGAGATGGCACTGCAGAACTTGTCTTAGACACGGTGAGAAAGTGAGAAGATGAGAATGTCTTCTACGTACACAAACACAAACATATCTCCATGAAGATCGTTGATGAGAGCTTGGAAGACAGCAGGAGCATTGCGCAGCTCAAGGGGCATAAACAATTAAAAACCCAGATGCTTGCCTGGACTGCCATCATACTGTTCTGGGGCTGGCAAACATGGGTATCTGCTGGCCTGGAGTGATGGAACCGGAGCCGAAGGTGGAAATTCAGGCAACAGGGAGCTACCTGCGCCTAACGGGTTTGAAGTGCTGTAGTGAGGCACTGCAAATTTCCTAGGAGCTCTTGCAGGAATTGTTTGTGTCTTTCTACCACAGCTCTTTGAGAAGCCAATGCAGACTTGAGCTGGTTTATCTCTGCTGGATCCATTTCTGTCTCAGTTTAGCTGTTATGAGCAGTATGAATCCAAATACAGATTATTCAGAGACAAAGGTTGGTTTCAAGAAAATAAGTTTTCTTTACTGAGTGCTGAAAAAAAGCGAAAGGCAGGCTTAGTACACAAATCTATAAACGAAGCACGGCAACTCAAAACTGAAAACTGAACAACAAGCAAGGGAAAAGGCAGGGCTTTGCCATTTCACAGGGGTAACAAATTAACTAAACGAGACAAACAGGAAGTCAAGCCATCTGGTAGTTGTAGCCGTATATGTACATAGTTACAGAAGATAAATTAGGAAATAAAAATAAACTGAAACTGTAGATCTCTTGCAGCTATAGCTCTCCTCCCCTCAACATAGAAATTCCTGTTCTTGATTGTTGATTTCAAAACTGATTTCAGCCTTCTCTTGTTGTTTATTGCTAAAATGTTTTTTGCTAAGCAGTAGATCTACAGATAACTGTAGGGTATTAAGGAGCTCACCTCTAGCACTGCTTAAGGTTTGGTAAGGGGGAATTGTTTCCCTGTCAGATATCCCGCCTAGGTTGCATTGTAGTATATCATTTTATGCATGTAGGATTTTTACAAAATCTATTTGGTTATATAATATTGTGACCAGAATTCAGCCAGAAAAATATGCCAAAACAACATCCTGTGCCTGCCTGCACAGTTATACTTCTCTCCTCACTGCTCCAATCATTATAATGTTAGTTAGCCATGAAGTCACTGGTTGTATTATTCATGCCAATGGCACCTGGTTGGTAATAGCAGTATTTTCCTTTGAAGCATAAATTAGCACTGTAGGAACCACCTGGGAATGCTTTGGTTCTGGCTAAGAGGTGAGGGCAGGCACAAACTCTCTGATTGCACACTGGCGTTTGAAATGTTTGGTGAACAATTGGTGAGCTAACATTTATTTTGTCTTTAAAAAACTCTACTGACAAGGAAATAAGTCTCATGAATCATATGGTAAATGATTCTGTTTTTCAGTTTTCAGTCAACAGATTGTTCTTTGCCATTTGTCATGTGTTTGAAGGGTTGTGCCCAGCACTATCAAGAGTACACTACAAGAGTTTTTCCAGCATCAGCCAGAAAGCATCTGGGATTTTATCATTAATGTTAATGTTTTACAATGGAGGAGCATTATTCAGTCTTGTCTTCCATTTTGTTGAAACAGCCTTTTGTGTGATATTTCCAGTACATGCTGGGGAGCACTTTGGGTCTAGCATATCAGGTATGCACTTTTCATAGTGTATGAAATAAAGCTTAGCCATTTTAATCTTTTGTAATGTGATGTAAAGTTTGACTGAAACATACTGGTATATTTTAATATTAAAGCATGATGTTTTCGCATGGCCACTGTGTGCCTTATTTAAGGCAACATGATGGCATATGTTTGACATGTGTTCTAATAAGGGCGTACTCACACTAGGCCCGGTTGCCTTGTACCGTGCCCGAACACAATTGTCCCCCCTCCCCGCTCCCCCGCTGGGCTGCACTCACATAGCTCTTAACTTTCCGTGCCCGAGCAAGCTTATGTCATCACGATGCAATTTTTTGTGTTGAAGAAAAGCGCTCTCGCACAGCTCAATGAAGTTCATGACTGTACTTTTTTGTGGCTTATTTGGAGTGACACGCGCTCTGTGTAGAGCGGGTGTTATGTTACATGGTTTGTTATGTTTTCATTAGTCCAACTGAACCATGTCCGAGCCCACCTCTTCAAGCGGGCCCGGGCACGGTTCAGCGTACCGTGCCTGGGCACAGTACAGAGCGATCACACTAGTCAAACGAACTGGACTTTGGGGGTCAAACGTGCTTGGGCATGGTACGGATTGCCTAGTGTGAGTACACCCTAAGAGTGAGGGGATACCAAAGACTGAACAAAGGCTCATATTCTCACATTGTGAGAATCTGGACAAATCATATCTTTTATAATGGGGGGTAAAATTTGAGCAGTTTTTTTTAAAATATTGTTAAAACTTTAAAACTATAAATTTATATAGGTACATGCACACCAATGGTGACTAAACCGGTCGATTTGGCATTGGTTTGGTGTCTGTAGAGCGAATGGTTTAGGCTGCATAGACCCTTTCACACGTGACTTATTTTATGCTATGTAGTGCGTGTGTTATGTTACATGGTTCGATATGTTTTCATTAGCATTATTAAGCTTCTCATAGTTTTCACTGCCGCATTTGCTATACTTTGTAACTTTAAATCACTGTTTCCTCAAAGTTAATATTGGCTAGAATTCTTCCAATCTAGTTTTCTAATCACACCGGTGTGACGGTAAGCGCGAAAGGGTTAAAGATAGAAGAAGAATAACTAATAATAAGGGACACAAGAACAGTAATAATAATAACAAGTAATAATAATTATTAGATTTGTGTGCATTTCCTGAAGAAAATGCAATGCGTGGTTGCTTGTTTGCATTACTGACCTTACGGATGAATTTGCGTACATTGGAGTTGCCATTTCCCTCCCCCCTTCCTCTGTGTCTGGGGCTGGAGCCTGAGACAGAGCAGTTGACACCAGCTGTCTCTGATTGGCTCCGTTGCAGCAATTTGTTAAACTGGTCAGAGTGAGCCCGGACAAAGGCTCATATCTCAAAAACCGTTCATCACAGTGCTGGACCAAAGGCATGGTGAGATTATGCACAATAAATTGATGAATCTAAAATTTTCAGCATTTGCATACACACAAATACATGCACACACGAATAGTGAAACTGACCCAATGACTTTTCTTGCCAGCAGTACAATAGATGTGTCATTTGACTTTCAGATTTGACTCCTGAACAACGATTGTTTTATTATGAGGTCCCGATAGTGCGACAAATTCTTTTTCTAACTAAACTTGTAAGGCCTCCTCATCATTTATTCATGCTAAAAGAAAGCCAGATGAAATTCCAAGTAAGAATAGTAAATCCACAATGGATATAATAACGACAGTGACTTTTCATAGCTGCTTAGTATGTGCTCTGGTTTGTTTATTGAGTGCAATAATTTCCAGGATGACAAATTTAATTAAGGGGTAAGACGTGTGATGAATTTCTGTAGAAAAAGACAAAATGTGTGGAGTTCTGGCATAGTTTAAGATTAACAAGTGTGCCCACGGAAAACTGTGAATGAGACCACATTCTCCCACCTTCCTACCGCTGCATCTGAAGCTCTGATAAAAAAAGCAAATAAATAAAAACAAAAAGATAACTAGTAGATGTCATCTTGTACTTCCTGCAACACGATGTCTGATGAATATATTATCTGCCTGAGGGCTGTAATAACCATAGCCCCACTCCAGGGACCCTTCAACATTGTTTTGACTGAAAAAAAAAACTTATTAGCCAGCTGTGGCTTTATCAGTCCTCCAACATTGTACTTCCCCTGATAATACCATTGAGTCAGTGTCTTTTATTTGTGTGTTTATGTATTTACTTTCTTTTCTCATATTTTTTCTAGGAAAAATGATACTGAAAGGACTGTTCTTTAGGACAGCCAATGGGCAAAAGGCGAAGTGAATGGAGCCAGAATAGTGCCAAGTAGATTGTTTGTGCAACTCATGGAGAGAGAGTGTATGCATAAATACACTTAAGGAGCTTTGTGGATTGCTTTAGTGATCACCTGTTTTCACCATGGGAAAAATGGAGAGTGTGCAAAGTGAATACTTATACAGCGGCATACATATGACAAAAAAAGAAAAACCTCAACTGATATATTTTTCTGTGAGACATAACACCCTATCAAAATAAATAAATTGATACATTTCTGTAAACACACATAAAAATGAAATGTACTGTGAAATATGTTGTTCTGCCCAAGAATATATAGGTGAATACATGACAATATTATATTATGATATCTTATATTACAAGTTCAATATATTAATGCAAATGCATTGAAGTGCTCAAATAAGTGAATATACTGTATGTGTATGTATATGAGAAATGTAGGTGTTGTAATTATATTTCTTGTGTAACTAAAAATATTTGAACAAGATATATTATTTGTAAATTATAATTGAATATATTTTTGCATCTTGACTCAGAATATAATTATGAAGCTATTTCATTGACACTAAATCTGCATTACTTATCTTACCAACGTAATATATATCTGTATTATGCAAATATAGCATTACCCTATATTATGCAGTTGGTAACTATTGTTAAAAAAAATCTGAACCCTTTGGAATTACCTGCACTTGAAAGGGCTACAAAAGCATTTCTAAAGGCTTGGGCCTCCATCAATCCACAGTCAGGAAGATAGTGCACAAATGGAAGAAATACAGTACAGTTGCTACTCTCTCATGAAGTGGGAGTCCTACAAAGATCACTGCAAGGGCATGCTATACAGTGCTCAAGGGTGTGACAAAGCACCTTAGGGTAACAGCTAAGGATCTGCAGGCATCTAACAGAAGCTGTTTTCATGAGTCCATGATAAAAAAAAACACTGAACAAGAATAGTGCTCGTGGAAGGATACTACAGAGGAAAACCATGGCTCTCCAAATAAACATTGCTGCCTGTCTCAAGTGTGCCAAAGACCATCTGGATGTTCTGGGTCATTTTTCTATAGAGAGATGAGAGAACAGTTGAACTTTTTGGCAATGTGTAGAGGAGTCAAAACACTGCAGACCAACAAAAAAACCTCATCTTAACTGTGAAGCATTGTGGACAGAACATCTTGGTTTAGGACTGCTTTAGAGCCTGGACAGCTTGCAACTGGTAAGGCATTTTCAAATTACAAATTGTATCGGGAAATTTTGCAGGAGAGCATCAGGGTAACTGTCCATGATATGAAACTTAATAGAAGGTGGGTCATGTAGCATGACAATTCCCCTAAACACAGAAGTAAATCTACAACAGAATGGCGGTGGAAAATGTCCATTTTGTAATGACCAAGTTAGAATCTTGACCTTAACTCTTTTGTACAGAAGTTCAAAACTATTTCCAACTGCCCCCCAGCATGACTTATTTTATGCTATGTAGCGTGTGTGTTACGTTACATGGTTCATTATGTTTTCATTAGCGTTATTAAGCTTCTCATAGTTTTCACTGCTGCATTTGCTGTACTTTGTAACTTTAAATCACTGTTTCCTAGAAACTAGAATTTTTCCAATCTAGTGCTCTAATTATCAGGAGGTAAGCTGACAGCTGCCGCCATGTGGAGCCTCTCATTCGGGGATGTTAATTGGGAACTGCGGATGTGTTGTTGAACCAGGGTTATTGAACGATTGCCTCCGCCGAACTGGCGGAGCTCACAGCTGTTCTGAATTGTTATTACCGGGCTTGCAGGTATAAGAAGGCCACAATTCAGACAGGCGGGAGTCAGATGGCTCAGGGGAAGGAAGGCTCTGCTAGTTTTACTGGGGAAATTATTTTTGTTCTGTTTATTTTTCCATTGCTTCTTTTTGGTTATTTTTGGCTTTGGTCAGTGGCATCGTTAGGCCTGGGCATCCGAGGCTACAGACCCGAATGTTTTATGAATAGCCCTGGATCTCAATTTTTTTTTTTTACAAAAATAAGAATGATAAATGAATAGATCCGTGGCTATTTTTTGTCATTCCGATCAAGCATTAAAGCCCTTGAAAATAATGATACCATTGATCAAAAACGCAAGTACGTTTTGGGTCCTCTGTGTGTCATTCAAGCAGCAGATCTACTTCACACTACTTGGCACGTGCGTATTTTGTGTGAGCACGAGAGAGAGAGAGACAGCGTGCATTGGTTACAGGGCTTGTCATTGTTGGCATCTGGTGCTAGCTAGCTAACTTGAAAATGGTGCAATTATCAGGTGAAAATCTAAAGATTTCTGGGCTGGACTATGCCCCCAGTGTTTCAAGATCCTAACAACACCTCTGGTTTTGGTTTTATGTGGTGTTTTCAGCCAGGTTTCTTTTTCCTTTGCGAACTTTTTAAGTTTTGTTCCATTTTTTTTTCCTTTTGGTTTAACTTGGGGGAAATCCCGGGAGGGGATTTCATTTTAATTTGGAGTGTATGTGCGAAGCGAGTGACGGCGGAGTGCTGCAGACCTGGACCGCTTCCTGGAGTGACGCACGCAGCAGGCAATACAACAGAGGTCGGCTGGGAAAGGAGAGGGGAAGAGAGGCTGGAGAGCGGCAAAGCAGTGGAGCCCCAGGCTGGGCAGGAGGCGGATCAGGGCGGTGCCCCTGCACAGTAAGGGATGTGACTGGCGGTGCTACCGTGGTGTGTGCATGCCCTTTTTTAAGGCTGAGCAGCCTTGCAGTGAGGGTGATCTGTGCCGTGTGTGTTCTCTCTCCCCCCCCCCCCCAAGTGCGGTCGAAGTTCCTGCTCCAGAGCTGCACGGGGAGGATGAGCAGCAAGCAGCAGCATCTGGAGGCAGCGGTCCGGACCAAGAACAACAGCAGCACTCCGTCTTTTTTTTGGTTGGGTATTTTTTTTTTTATTTTGGGGCGCAAGCAAGGCCCGGCATAGAGGCGTGGGCCGAGTTGTGTCCCACCCTTATATTTACTTACAGTGTGCCAAGGTTTGTCTGTGCAGGGGAGGGGAGGGGGCTCTTGTCTTGTGGCTCTCATGGTGA
The DNA here is from genome assembly GCF_013368585.1 of Megalops cyprinoides. Taxonomy (NCBI): domain Eukaryota; kingdom Metazoa; phylum Chordata; class Actinopteri; order Elopiformes; family Megalopidae; genus Megalops; species Megalops cyprinoides. The sequence continues at coordinate 1,011,850 of NC_050584.1, forward strand.
GACGGCGAGATGAGGGAAGGGCTGCCGTAGTGACGGGGGGGGGGTTAGGAGGAGAGGTCTACAGGGTGTGAGCCGTCCACTGTACCTGTACCGCCGGTGTTCTGGTTGTCTGTGGTGGGCGGATCCTTTGGGGGGAACCTGTGCTGGGGTAGCGGGGGCCAGCGTTGGTGGCTCCTGACATAAACACACTGGTGTGACCATACATGCAAAAGGGTTAATGCTATTGAAATGCTGTGGCATGAGCTGAAGCAAGCCATTCATGCAAGACAGCAAAAAATATCAATGAACTGAAACCATCCTGTTTGGAGGAATGGTCCAAAATACCTACTCACCCTCATGAAGGTCTGATAAGCAGACCTCATTTTAGGAGAAATTAATCCAGGAAAGCAGGTAATAACGAAGGGTTCACAATTGTCTCCTTACAACTGTACAACCTAGTCTGTCAGAAATGTACATGTTGGAATACCTCTAAATGAACCTATATCTCTCATTTAATTGAAGTATTGTACAAGGAACTACCACACATTGTATCTGTTATTCTATATCTATACATTTTTTCTATTTGTTATATTTGTCCTAGCCAGCTGTCCAGCTTTTTTTTCCAGTGTTGAACTTAGCTCTCATATGACATTAGCCAGTCGTCTGTGAATTACTTCTGCTACTTCTGCTATAAAAGCAGTTTTATTTATTTATTTATTTATTTTATTTATTTATTTATTTAATAAAACTGCTTTTATAGCAGAAGTAATTCACAGACGACTGGCTAATGTCATGTGAGAGCTAAGTTCAACACTGGGAAAAAAAAGCTGGACAGCTGGCTAGGAACACTGTAGTGATACTTTTGTTTCTAACTTACAATTGCAAAGCAATAAGTGGATCATGTGCACTAACTGATCATATACATATATCATATATATATATATATATATATATATATATATATATATATATATATATATATATATAAATCTTCTATATATCTCACCCCCAGGGGTGGTATGTTTCCTTTTTTTTTTTTCTTTCTCGATCGCGAGTCTTCTACCAGAGGCCTGGGAGCTTGAGGGCTCTGTGCAGTATCTTTGCTGTTCTTAGTACTGCGCTCTTCTGGACTGGGAGCTCTGATGTTGTTCCTGGGAACTGTTGGAGCCACTCTCCCAACTTAAGTGTCACAGCTCTGAGGGCACCCACCACTACTGGCACGACTTTGGCTCTTACATTCCACATCCGCTCTAGTTCCTCCTTCAATCCCTGATATTTCTCCAGCTTCTCATATTCCTTATTATTGATGTTACTGTCATTTGGAACTGCTATGTCTGTCACCACTGCCATCTTCTGGTCCTTGTCCACCACCACAATGTCTGGTTGGTTTGCCAGGACTTGCTTGTCTGTCTTGATCGTGAAGTCCCACAGGATCTTGACTAGATCATTTTCAGCCACCTTTTGAGGTGTTCCCCATTCAGACTTGGGAAGCTCCAATCCATACTCAGTGCAGATGTTTCTGTACACTATCCTGGCAATTTGGTTGTGCCGCTCAGTGTATGCTGTTCCTGCTTGCATTTTGCACCCATTATGTGTTGGATCGCCTCAGGGGCCTTTTTGCACAATCTGCACCTTGGGTCCTGCCCGGTATGGTACACCCCTGCTTCTATTGACCTGGCGCTCAGTGCCTGCTCTTGTGCTGCTGTGATCAGTGCCTCTGTGCTATTCTTCAGTGCGCCCTTTTCCAGCCACTGATAGGACTTCTGAATGTCAGCCACCTCTGCTATCTGCCAATGGTACATCCCATGGAGGGGTTTGTCTTGCCATGGCACTTTCACTGTCTTGGCTTTATCCACCACTGGCTCTATCTGCTGCTGCTGGAGATATTCTCTTAGCAGTTCACCCTTGGGAGCCGTTTCACTGATGTACCTGTGGATGCTTTGTGGCCTTGACAGTCACTCCCTTCTTTCAGGTTGGTATACAATCTCTGAGTACTTGACTTTGGGTGGAATCCTCCATGCATAGTGAGGAGCTTCCGGGTCTTGATATCAAGGATCAAGGTACAACAAATTGCCCCTCGGGGATAATAAAGATATCCTAGGTGTTGGTGGCTTTGATCTTGTTCTTCCCATTGAGCTGGCTCTTCAGGACCTGTCTGATTCTCTGAAGGTACTTAGCTGTTGCTGTCCTCCTTACTACTTCATCATGGTTCCCATGTGACTGTGGAATCCCCAGATATTTGTAGCTTTCCTGTATGTCTGCTATGTGGCCTTCTGGTAGTTTCACCCCTTCAGTCTTAATCATCTTCCCTCTCTTTGCTATCACACGCCCACACTTCCCCAGTCCAAAGGACATCCCAATGTCCTGGCTGTAGATCCTCGTGAGGTGGGTCAGTGAGTCGATGTCCCGCTCATTCTTGGCGTATAGCTTGATGTCATCAATGTAGAGGAGGTGGCTGATGGTGGTTCCATTTCTGAACCTGTACCCATATCCACTTTTTTTGATGATCTGGCTGAGGGGGTTCAGGCCTATGCAACGGGGATAACGCATCGCCTTGGTATATTCCGCACTTGATAGCAACTTGTGCTATTGGTGTTGAGTTGGCTTCTATCGTTGTTTTCCACAGTCTCATTGAGTTCCTGATAAAGGTCCTTATTGTCCTGTTGACTCTGACCATGGCAAGCAACAAATTGTGACCAGGGTTGCAAAAATCCATGGAGTAGTTCTCATAAACAGGGCAACACAAATAATTTACTATTTTCATCAATGTAAACTCACTCTCAGTTCCAAGAATTTACAAAACAGTTTACTCTTAAAATTTCAAATGTTTCAACTGTGAACAGTACCAGAGCCTTTTCCAAAATAAAAAAAAACTGTTGGGGCTGTAGATTTTATTAAAATGAAATGTTCAATTTACTCCCTTAATGGATTCAATATTGTTCTTATAGTAACACGCTAACATTTCAAAGCCTGTCCCAAAATCAACATTGAAGTATAGGGGAGATTGTGCCTCTGTAGTTATAGCCCCTAAACTCTGGAACGAGTTGCCTCTGCATGTAAGGCTGGCCCCTACACTGCCTGTTTGTTAAATCCTGTCTTAAAACACATTTTTAGTCCTTGGCTTTTAACTCAGTATGAGAGTTTCTTTTGCTTTTTCTTTTCTTTTATTTTCTTTTGTTTTATTTTCTTTTATTTTATTTTTTTTTGTTTTATTGCTATGATCTCATTGCTTTTATTTATTGTCTTTTTTATTTTTAGCTGGTCTCTCTGTTTTATTGTGTTGTCTTATGGTTTTTGCTATTCTGATTGTACAGCACTTTGTTCAACTGCTGTTGTTTTTAAATGTGTTTTATAAATAAACTTGACTTTTTAAAAGATAACCCTTTTGTATAATTCAGTTTTGCTATCTATGTTTACTTGCAAGATTGCTAACTTAACTTGCTTTCATGCAATATCAGGCTTGTTATGCAGCTAATGGAAGTATGTGACAGCTACACAAAGCCATACTTTCTTAACCCTTGCGTGCGTACAGTCACACCGGTGTGATTAGAACACTAGATTGGAAAAATTCTAGCTAACGTTAGCGTTGAGGTAAGAGTGATTTAACGTTACAAAGTATAGCAAATCTGGTGGTGAAAACTATGAGAAGCTTAATAACGCTAATGAGAACATAACAAACCATGTAACATAACACGCGCTCTACACAGCATAAAATAAGTCACGTATGAAAGGGTTAATGTGACACCTCCCAGAAGAACACTTGGATTACGCCACCCTTTTCTGTTATGCAGAAGGAAAACTATTGGGAATTTAGAACACTCACTCGAAGTGTAAGGGCGACAGATAAAATCCATATACAACTTCTTTGGTTAATTAATCAACAGAAACTATAATGGACTATATCTTTGTCTTACTGCAATAGATTTTGTTATCAGCAATAAAATTCAGTAGACCATACACTTTACTCTTTCCACCAATGCGAACTAGGTGCTAGTTCTGGGCTGGTGCTAGTGCCGGTTCGGAGTTGGTCCAACTTGCGAACCTTCTAAGAACTGGTTTGTTTTTCCACGGGCTAGAGAGCCGCCATAGAAACACGTCATTACGTCACTGTATACGTCTGTATACGTCTACGCTTTCCTGCTAGCGCCAAGCACAACAACAACAATGGCGGACAACATTGTCTCTTTACAAGGGTTGCTCCTGGCTCTGCGAGCCTACATTGGCATCCAAACACAACTGGTCCACCGAATTTTTGCTGCTCGTCGTGATTGGACGGCAATTACGTTTGAGAAGAAAGGTAATTACCTAACATGTTTTGATTCGTATTAATACTGAATATACGATGTTAGCCTTTGCTGCTTCGATTTCATGTCCATACTGAAGCTCTGGTTTTTCTTTTTCTTCTTCTTTTTAGGCAGACTAGACGCTACACTAGCTCTGCTTTTTTGTAAAAATGGCGGTCACCAAGTTGGTCTTGTTGGTCACGATAATCCTGCCCCCAGCCCCTGACGTAAGCGATTCTTGGTTCTAGACCAGCAAAGTGTTGGTGCCGCTCTCAAACCAGTTTTCCAGGCAGAGAGCCGGTTCTTTGGCTGTCGAAATGCGAAGAACTGGTTCGAGATTAGGCACCGGCTCCGAACCAGCCCTCGAACTGCTTTGGTGGAAAAGGGGTATTTGACCAGTTTAACAGTTGATATTTAAATTGTTTTAATGGAGCCAATCAGAGACAGCTGGTCCTAACTTACTGTTTTGTGTCAGGCTCCACTGTGAGAGACAGAGGGACGGGGGGGAGGACACGGCAAGCCCAATGCACAGAAACTTCGCTTCCGTGTTTGAAAAAAACAACCGTATCTCAGTGAATTCTGGCTCTACACGCATACGTTATGCATCAAAACGGAGGACAACTTGTGCAGATTCTCACAATGTCTTCGGTTCAGTGCTGTGATGATGGTTTAAAAAAAATTACTCTAATTTTACCCCCATTCAAAACCATAGGTGAGAACAGTGGGACTATTTCACTTCCACATTTGAAAAAAAAAAATTTTTTTTTTTACTGCAGTATCTCTGCAAATTCTGGCTCTACAGATTGTCACAATGTCTTCGGTTCAGCAGTGTGATGAACACTTTTTGAATTATGAGCCGAAATATTCACTAAATTCAGCCACCGCTCTAAGTCACATGTACACATTCCTTTGTCAAAGGCAGCTCACCAGACACAGAGAGAGGGAAGGGATGATGGCACACGGCAACTCGAATAGCATGTATGCTCTATAATGCACACAGGCAACCACACATTGCAACTTCTTCAGAAGTTCAGAAAATGCACACAAATCTAGTTATTTATTCTTCTTCTAGCCTTCATGCAGCCTAAGCCATTCATGCTACAGACAGGAAACCAATGCCAAATCAACCAGCTCATTCACCATTGGTGTGCTTGTACTTTTATAATTTCATAGTTTTAAAAATATTTTTAAAAATTGCTCTAAATTTACCCCCATGAAAAAAGTATAGAATCAAACAGCCATATCTCCTTGAATTCTGCCTCTTCAGGCATAAATTAAAATGTAGGAAAAATTGTGCAGGTTCTCACAATCCTTTAAAGATATTTTGTAAAAAAAAATCACTTAAAATTTAACCCCATTACAAAATAAAAGATTTTAGAGTGCGGGCATTTGAAGTCTCACAAACACACACACTCACGCACGTGCAGTCACACAGTCTCTATAGCACACACACACAAACACACATTTCTGGGACTATAGGCATTAATTATACATCAAACGGTAGGACAATTTGTGCAGATTCTCATAGTGTCTTCATCTAAGAGCTGTGATGTACGGTGTTTGAGATATGAGCCTTTGTTCAGTCTTTGGTATCCCCTTACTCTGACCAGATTTGACAGTCGACATTTAAATTGCTGCAAAGGAGCCAATCAGAGACAGCTGGTATGAAGTGACAGTTGAGTTGAAATGAATGAAATTCCAATGGTTGTAATTCCAAGGCATATATTTATGCCTCTGCACAGCCATATCTCCTTGAATTCTGGCAGATTCTCACAATGCCTGCAGTTCAGTGCTGTGATGAACCTAATTTTTTAGTGATGAGCCTAATTAGTCGCAGACTTCAGCCACCGCTCTAAGTCACGTGACCACACTGCTTTGTCTCAGGCTGTGCAGTAGCGTCAGACATAGAGGGAGGAGGGATGGGCATATATGCACAGTTAGAGAGATAAGAAGGCAGACAGCAACTCCAATAGTGATAGTTATGTAGTCATGCAGAGAGATAAATATTGAAAACATGCAACCGCACATTTCATTTTGTTCAGGAAATGCACACAGATCTAGATTAAGTTGATTTTCAGCATCGTACGAACCAGGGTAAGAATAGCATTGGCTGCTTATGCACGTTTCATGAATCCCATGTTTAGTTTTCGTACACACTTTTCCCAGTTACAAAATGCAATTATTTGTATGAACATTTTGATGAATGAGGCCCGTTATTTGTAAATGTATTTCAACTCTATATTGTAAATAAAACTTCAATTCTGTACTCTGGGTTAATGTAAACTGAGTAAACTGACATTTTCGTAATGATTCTCAGATTGGAATAACCGTTTTTATTATTCCACTGCTCTGTATAACATGGATATAGCCTTGTACTTTAGAAAGTCTGAGAATACATGGTAGCTATGGCTTTGAAGAAGTATGAGTGAATTTCCTTGCTGTTCTTTTTTATAAATGTGAGTGAATTGGAGTACCGTACCTTACCTCCAAGGTCAGCAAAAATAAATATCACACAGTGGGTCTCATTCATCAAAGTTTGTAACAAAGATCGTATTTTGTTCTTGGGAATAGTGAATATGAAAAATCATGCCAGATTCTTGAAACAGCATAAATACCTATTGTCAATTGAAGTAGGCTTTACAGATGTGAGCAGGGGGTAAAAGGTACATGGCTATGTGTAATTCATTCTTTTATTCAAAGATGCTTAGTTAATGCAGTTATAGTCTGGCCCTGTTCTCTTGGACGATTCAGTCATAGGGTCCTTTCATTGCTCTTCATCTGATGGAAGGACCAAATGCAATATTTCATGACCATATTGTGGAGGACAAAGCATGCCAGTGTCATGTTGCACAATATCTCTGTTGTGTTAGTTATAGACTTTTTTGCAGTACCTAAACTAAAGCTGAAACTGTTCATAATTAGTTACTACTTCTAATGGTTTGAAACCTATGAGTAAATATGCATCACACTTTTCTTCACATGTTAATACATTATCAACCGTGTAAACATGGTTACATCTATCTTTGCCATAAGTGTTCTCATTACGTACAGTCATATATGACTGACTGGACATCTCCTGAAAGTAATTCATAATTATGAAACATTAATTCATTATGTACAGACCTTTTTGCAGTATCTAATCTAAAGCTGAAAAGGTTCATCATTTGTTAAAGGTTGTAAATGTTTATAACCCATTGGTAAACATTTATCACACATTTACAAATCATGAATGAATCCACACAAGTGAGATGAATAAATGCCCTTTAATGACAAAAAATTATCAAATTTGCTCAACAACAGCGATCTCAACCCCCCAAAGGAAAATTCCACCCTTCGACACAATGTCTTTTGCAATAGTTTTAAAGTGGTTTGTCTTTCATAGCACTGTAATGCTCCAATTTATCTTTCTTCAAACACTTAACCAAGGAATAGCAACAAACGTAAAACAACCTTACAGCAGCATATACTCTCTTAAAAGAATTTAAGCTATAAAGGTGCACATTAAACATTGCCTAGTGGCGTTTCATGAGAGGGAGCAACCTAAGGTCACTTTTGTATTGCTCTATTTTATCTTGTACATCCCCTTGAATTAAAGTAGTTGAACACTTCTTAGAAAAATAAAACTTTTCTTTGCATGTGAAACTGCTGGCCAGCTCCTCAAATTTAAGAGGATCAGTAATTGCCAACTAAGGAATACTAACAAAGTTATAGCAGGAATTCAACAGAATATGTTCTTTAATTGAATTTGTGTTAGCTTTTGCTCCGTATAAAGTCTGAAGCAAAGTCAAGTCAACTATTTGTATTTTTTTTGAAATATCATGAAATAGTCTTCCCAGTGCTCCATTTTTGTGATTTTTCGCCATTCATTCCACTCTATTACATTAAGGTGGTCCTCCAGTAACCCCACAGATCTGTTACCCCTCAGCCTCCACACATTTTCCTTATATGTGCGCCATGCCCTCTCAATATGCTGAGTATGGGCACCGGTTCTGGGGTCTACGTAGCAGACACTGTGGTTTACAGTGAAATGATTGTATCCTAGATGTGGTAGAGCCCCTTGATAGCCCCTCCACTCATCACTTATCACTGATGTTCCGACCCTCACATGGTGGGCGATGAGTGGTACGAAGGACTGGTTTACCTGCCTTTCCCCCTTGTTTTCTTACTCCCAGCATGCCAAACACCCATTTTCTCCTTTTCCACCCACCTGCCATGCGTCCTCTCCCATACTGTAAAAAGCATACATGTGAATCCACATTTAGTGTAAATATCACTCTAAATTTACAAAGAATATTTATTTGACAGCAAAGGGACTAAGCATATTCTATTTCCCACCATCTATCATAAAGTAATTATTCTGGGGAGCGAAATGATAAGTTAACCATTATATACAGTGAATACTTATGAAAAAGGTCAGTCAGTGATCCAGGTGTACCCAAAAACAGATCCTTGGAAGGAGATAATGACTAAAAGAACAATAAAGTGTAAAAATAAAACAGTTGCATTTTTACTTGTGTTGTAGCAAAACAAAACAACTCATACCTTTCTCTTGTGTCTAAAATGGCTTTCATCAATCACGACAAACTCTCTAGGTCCTCCAAGATGCTTGCCCTTTCGTCGTCTCAGTCTATCCATTGCTGCAATGCAAACCTCTCTTGTTTTCTTCGCCATCTTTGACAAAGTAGCAGAACTCCCTGCAATGCCATCTGCCATCATGTCCACTTACCTCAATCTCAAACCCTGTGAAAACCTTGCAACACATCATGCAATATAGAACTCTCTATCATGGGACCTGGCAGGACTTAACTTTTAAAAGTGTAAGGGGGGTAAGACTATGGTCAAATCATTTTCCTTTGGTTGCAATACAAGAGCATTATTGTGATCCTTTACAGTATAGTTTCATTGAAAGCACAAAAATTGAAGGCCTGTATTCTGTTGCAGTTCTAACCTGTAAATAAATTACATCCACTCGAAGAGGGAAATTCTTGAATGGCTGAATATGGTGCCTAATTGATTTTGTACTGCTCTGGTTCCTATAGGATGCCCGCTGACAAATCCTGCGAGAATGAATGAATGAATGATTAAAGGAATTAATGAATAATGTACATATGTAAAGTTACAGATTCTATTTATTTCATTTACATTTTCATTTCGATGTTATCTTTATTAAGGCTACTCCATTAACCCATGAACCAGCTTTAAACAAAGGTCTAGCTAGCGACTGTTTTAATTTCATTTAACCACAGCAAAACGTTGTACTGATTTGTAGTTATAATAATATTAATAGTTTTTCATGTCAAGTAATTTTACATCCAAAAGTACATTTAATATTAAGATTCAAGGTAGCCTATCATATAGGATAATGACACCTAAAATAGGACATCAAAACAAACTATGGCTATCATTCATAACTACTTATTTTTAAATTTGCCCTAAATGTTACCTTACCATGCATAACAGTCGATACACTTCCTCTTTTGCAGCTTCATTTTGTGGCCACAGATTGGCCACAGCATTTCATCTTTTTTCGTAATAAGCCATTCTTCTGAAGCCACTTTATCAACTTTAAATGTTGTTTCTTTGATCTTCCTCTTTCAATCAACTTCTTAAACTCAAGCACTAAACCCGGCATGTTGCCTCTGCACTAAATGATTTTGGTTGAAATTGGCGCTGAACTTGTGGACTATATCATTGGACAAAGCATCACACTGATGAACCAATAAGATAACTCTAGCGCCAAAGTGCATCGCTGTTAGCAGTTGGGGCGTTTAGGTGCTTTTTTGCTTGTCCTTTTTGAGAAAAATGAATGAATATTTCACTCGGTCAAAGCTAGTGCCCAAAATGTCCCACTCAACAAAGCAGGCCAAGAAGCGACGGTTTGAAGAGGAACCACAGCCAAGCACTTCAGGTAGGCATCGATTCGATAGCGGTTTAACTGGCTACTGGCCAGTTAGCCAGTTACGCTATTTTATTGTGTTTATTAAAGGTGTCTGCTTGCTATATAGCCCATTAACTAGCGTTAACATTAGCCCATGCTAAGTTACGTTGCACACCATTTATTCTGAAAAGCTAGTCCTGAATTTGAAAATGATATGACAAGGTAGCCAAGGATTTTCACGGTTATATCTCATGACCTAGTTCATTACACCAGTGTTTCTCAAACTGGGGTACATGGCAATTGTCCAGGGGGTCCGCGAAAAAGTTCTGAAAGGCCCTACAGTGTGTTTCAAATGCTACAGTAGCTACAGTATGTGGCAGTGTTTTACAGGCCGAACTTCGTCTGCACCTGCTAAACACCCCCCTCACAGTAATCCCATGTCAATCAATCAAAAAGCATCCAAATCCAAATTTAATGAGTGGTTTGTTTCGTAACCCCTTGTGACAGCCGTCAATCGCATACGTTTTGATTTGACAACGCGAATTACTGTCAACTCGCAAGTTCTCACTTAAAGACCAATAACGTTACCTATAGAGCTAGCTAGCTAGCCAGTTTAGCTGCCAAGTGCAATAGCCCTGATAAAATGAGATTAGATTGATCATAGCCAGCTAGCTAGCCAACAATCTCTCTGAAAATATTCTCTTCATATTACATCAACTAGCTAGGTAATTCCAATCCATCTGGAAGCTCTATCGCTCTGTGGTTAACAAAACATTTTGTAATGGTGTTTTTCTGGCTAATTGTCGGGCATTGTGCATATCCCACAAACATTAAATCTGCTTGCACATACAAATTTCTGCTCGCAAATTGAGTGAAAACAGCGAACTTCACTCAATTCGCCTGCACAAATTTGCGTGATAGTAGATTTAACTTTTGTATTGAAATATCAAGGTGTTATTGACTCCCTTAAAATGGTTAAAATGTTTCGGATGCTTTACTTTTAGCTACTCGTAATTTATTGTTAAACCGTAGACATTCAAACTTGACGTCTCGGCCATTCAAACTTGACATCTGAGCAAACGCTCTTTTAAGAAAGGGATATGAACCGTTCTCCCTCTTATTGTTCTGGTTGTGTTGGTCCAGGTGCATCACCAACAGGCAGTTTGGCTGCTGCAAAAATAAAAAAGGATCTGGAAAAAGAGAAGGCAAGGGTGGAAGTAAATCCGCACAGATTGCTGAATTGATACAAGAAAAACATGAACTACTCGAACAACTCAATTGTAAGTTATTACGAAAGCCAATGACTGGAAATGAAAACAAAATGTATACATTTTTATATTTCAGAATTCAAAGAAGGTAATTTTAATAATAAGCCATCACTTACTTAAGTATTTGCATTTGAAAGTGAGGACCTAAAAGTGCAACTGCAGTAGAAGTGAAACTTGCAGTAGAACTCACAAACATTTGTCAGTTATTGTATTTTTAAGTTTTCTATTTATCTTTTTATGTATCTCTGAGGTCAGTTTTTTTTCGGCATGGTCCGAAATCTCTTGTTCTTTCTATATAGTGCATAGGCCATATTCAAATGAATGTACTTTTGCAGGAAAAGACAAAAGGTGGACTGGCTGATGCACTCTGTTTTGGATTTATTTGTTTGTTTGTTTATTGCTCCAGCTCGAGATCCTGATGAGGACGTTTGGAGGTATAAAGCTGTGCTGAAGCACTACAAGAAGAACAGATCTTTTGTGTCAGCATACAAGGCTGTGGGGGTGGACAGAAATACCATTGTGACGATGGCTCCAGTTGCTGAGTTGGCAGTTATTGATCCTCCAAAGTTTGAGGAGCTGGCCAGTAGTTTCACACGCAAAGACAAGCTTCTAGATTTTGCAAAGAAGCGTTCAACTACTTTAATTGACCTGGATGTACAAGATAAAATAGAGCAATACAAAAGTGACCTTAGGTTGCTCCCTCTCATGAAACGCCACTAGGCAATGTTTAATGTGCACCTTTATAGCTTAAATTCTTTTAAGAGAGTATATGCTGCTGTAAGGTTGTTTTACGTTTGTTGCTATTCCTTGGTTAAGTGTTTGAAGAAAGATAAATTGGAGCATTACAGTGCTATGAAAGACAAACCACTTTAAAACTATTGCAAAAGACATTGTGTCGAAGGGTGGAATTTTCCTTTGGGGGAGATCGCTGTTGTTGAGCAAATTTGATCATTTTTTGTCATTAAAGGGCATTTATTCATCTCACTTGTGTGGATTCATTCATGATTTGTAAATGTGTGATAAATGTTTACCAATGGGTTATAAACATTTACAATCTTTAACAAATGATGAACCTTTTCAGCTTTAGATTAGATACTGCAAAAAGGTCTGTACATAATGAATTAATGTTTCATAATTATGAATTACTTTCAGGAGATGTCCAGTCAGTCATATATGACTGTACGTAATGAGAACACTTATGGCAAAGATAGATGTAACCATGTTTACGCAGTTGATAATGAATTAACATGTGAAGGAAAGTGTGATGCATATTTACTCATAGGTTGCAAACCATTAGAAGTAGTAACTAATTAACAGTTTCAGCTTTAGTTTAGGTACTGCAAAAAGGTCTATAACTAATGAATACACATCTTACACACATTTGTTAACAGGATTTTTAACTTCACACACATGTGTTATCTAAATATTTAACCACAAAATATTATCATCATATATACACATTAGATAAAACATAAAACTTAAGTCACTATTAGTAGCTTTATAAAACATGAACTCATATATTAACATGTACTACTACCCATCGATTGAAAGTGGACACCTGTTTAATAAAGTAGTATTATGATGTCTCAAAGGACATCTGTCACTGGTTCCCTGTAACCTTGAAATGATTTGCAAACATGCACTAATTTTGTACAACTTATTATTTATTAATGAAGGGATATGTTGTAAGGGTCCAGGAAAACATAATGTACATCATTTGTAAATATGAATATACACATTAGCAACTACATGAACTGTCATTTGTAAACATTTGTAAATTTTCAAATTCTGATGAAGTAATTATTTGTTCATAGCTATTAATGGTTCGTTAATGGTGTATTGATGAAAGTTATTATAAAGTGTTACCGTTGTGTTTTTAGTCCAAGAAAAGAATGGTGTGTGGATTTTCTGTTGCATCTTAGATCATTTCCCTAAACTGACACGTGTAGTAAATGCTTAGTTCAGTGTTCACTTATAGGTGAAGAGTCAAATGTAGCACGTAACCTCTGTTATCTACAGTGTAGAGAGATCAGCCAGAGCCGGCCCTGACCAATTTGGTGCCCTAGGCAAGATTTTAACTGGTGCCCCTTGCATCACAGCCAATTCCACCGCCACGGTTAATTGTGGTTCTAAACTATTCTTTATGGTCAGAACATGACAAACACTTGCCAAACAGCAGAACATTTCACATATCTGAGCTAGAACATTCAAAACAATTATAATGATAAAATCTTTTATCATTTTTCAACATCACAATATGCATGAGTAAAATTAAGTAAAATCCCTTTTCAGTCCTTTTTTCTCAACAAAATAATTATCTTAATAGAAAAAGTAAGTGCTGCAGTGTGATACAGCACACATGTAAGATGGCTCATGACTGCGAAGTTTAAAAGTGTTTTAAAGGATAATGTCAATAAATAGACAAAGAACACAGAAAGAATTTTAATTCTGGTCAGCATACCAAACCCTTTGTACAGACGGGCTGAAACATTTTGTAAGTGTTTTAGCTGACAGTGTAAACAAAATAAATAGAATAGAAAAATCTCAACTGTGGTCAGTATCTTCTGTACAAGTTTTAAACAAGCAAAGCCATTACCCTACAAGTTACAGGCAAGAAAGACAAGTCTGTCTACAGTCCCAGGTTCTAAAGCTGCCCTGTGACAGCTGATAAACTTCTTGAATCCCTCATTTTTGACAGTGCTAATGGGAAGCATGTCTTTTGCAATGCAATATGCATTTGCATTTTTGATGTCTTTGTGTCTTTTTTTTTTTTTTGAAAATGCTGATACGATCGTTTGCTGCTAGGTAGTCGCACTGGGTACTGGCCTGGTGCTTGTCGAGGGTCCACTAACAACTATCGTTTGGGACTGTAATTTCTTACTTTCTGCATGTTCTAATGGGTGATATTGTTTCAAATGATGAAACAGGTTTTTGGTGTTGCCTGTCTTTGATGGCATGTGTCTTCAGCACAGTTTGCAGTGTACGTTGCTCTGTTTTTTGTTGGACTGTAAATAGCCAAAATATCTCCAAACTACTGAAGTTGAGTGACCTTTCTTGTCGGCAATGTCTTCATCCTTCAAGCTGGACATGGGCACTGCTTTTTTTTCGGTGTCGCTCATTTCGCTTGTTTTGCTTATTCCGCTCTAACTACAAGCCTGTCAGCTACTGTGTCTGTAAACAATACCACGTGCTGGCCTGAATTTATACCTCTCACTGTGCAACCTAGCTTGCGCAATACATACCTCTGTTCCTGCAACATGATTGGCAGTTCGTGATTCATTTCTGTGCATGCTATGTAAGCAAGGAAATTAATTATTTCAAACATTTGTTATATTTCTATCAAGGAAAATTATGTTGTGATAATTATTGGTATCGTTTTATCGCCCAGCCCTACATTACAACTATTAATTACAAACGGGGATGGAAAAGGAAAAGCATTTTCATTGACTAGTAAAGTGACTATTCCAGAGGTAAATAAAACTAGCATGAGCTCAGTCTTCTCTTTAATTTGTTACATTTAAAAAGATTACCTGTGTGATACTTTGAAACAGACTCCTCTCCTCCTGTCAAATTATGCTATTGAAGGACAAGAAGTGGTCCTCTTCATCTGATAATTAAAGAGTTTTTCTGCAAGAATTCACATTCCAGAGCATAGAGCATATTCTGAGTCAAACTGTATGTCAACAACTAAGTTAAATTTGGCCACCCTGACAACTGATTGTCTCACATGGTTTCACTGATGAATTCTTCCAGTTCATCATTTCATCATCTTGTCTACTTGGGATTAGAAGCTTTAGAAATTAAGTAAACCTTAAGGCTGTCTCACAGATTTCATGGTTGAATCTCCAGTATAAATGCAGAGACAGTATCAAGTGAAGACATACCTTGTACCGCATAATTTTGCCCTCAGCAGCTCCAGTTTTTTTTATAATCAACACTTCATTGACATGAGTGCCATTGAGTTAATGAATAACAGCATATACAGCAATATTTTCTCATGCCCATTCTTTTAAAAATGCATTTTCACTTTCACTTTTTTGTGAGTGGTTGTTGGATGGGGGCTGGTCCATCAAAGACTGCTTAAAATTCTGTACATGAAGCTGTTTAACCTCCCAAAAGATATCAGATAACTTTTTTCTTCTGCTTAGATGATATTAAGTGCCTGCCATTATTTCAGTAGGTCTGTATCATATTAGAATCTACAGTCGCAGGTCAGAAAGTAGACCATGCGCTTGCCTCGTCCGTGCAGCCGAATTACTTTCCTCCACACAATGGAAGCTGAATGGGTGGAGGCTTTGTCATTTAAACTGCATAAAGAGGCCAGAAATTGATTTTCATTGTAGATCTTCATATCTAATAAAGCTCTGAGGATCTTCTTTCTTTGCTGTCTGAATAGCCACTGAATGGTTTCAATCTACTTGTGTGTTTCATGCATAAAGTGGCAGTGAGAAAGATAGGAAAGAAACTGGGGGGGTGTGGTTTTATGTGTGTGTGTGTGTGTGTATGTGTGTGTGTGTGGGGGGGTAAGGTACGGGAAGGTATTTGAAAAGGGAAATTTTTATATTATTGTGCAAAAAATAATGTGTTCTTTTCACTTCCAAAAAACAACCACAAAACTAGAACTCAGTTATGGAAAAAGAGTGATTTTTGAGAGTATTGGTAATTTTTATCCAATATCAATTTAAAGAGATTTCATCATTCTCATTGCTTTCACAAAAAAAGCACACAATTCCATTTTTTTGTTGTTATTGAAAGCAAAAGTGTATTTTGGCAGGTATACAGCTTTACTGCCAACTCCTTACCTGGTATTCACTGCATGCACATACATTTCCTTCATTTTAGTCACTTACTAATCCCAAATATGTAAACAAAATGTGTTACCATGCAGCTGAATATGATTAATTACCACAGAGTAATCCAGCACACTTGTAAAGACTTTTCAGAGGAGATTACATTTTTCAAACTGACAACCATGACAGCTCAAAGCATTTTGTAAATCTCACATAAAAGGTCAATAAATCTACTGAACACTCACCAACCAATAGTTAAGGTACAGCATAAGTAACGAGAGCTTTGCAAGAAAAATAAATATTTGCTTCACAAATAAGGTAACATTTTAATGCAGCAAATTAATGCACTGCAGACAGCAATGGGACATGTTGGGATGCCTCATGCCGGTAAACACTAGGGGGCACATTTAATCAAAACCAGCATTAATCAGAAACATTATGGGAATGTTTAACATGGTTTAACATGTTACAAAATTTGACAATGAGGACAACTATTTGTAAAAATCCTTTGAACAGTGTCTTCTCTTCATTGCTTTCACAGCTAAATGCTCTACCCCACAAAATAAGCACATCTATAAGACATAATATATAACATAAAACTATATAAAACATAAAACTTTGACACAAATGGAAATAGTAGAAGTTTCATATGTTAGAGTACAGGGTCACTTTCCAAAAACAATGTTGAGAACATGATCTTGTAGAATCTGAGAATAATCGGGCACCTCTTCTTTTTCTCTGGTATGACTTCCTGGACAGTAAGTAAGCTGTGCCTCTGGAACAGGAACAGCCTAATTCAGGTCACTCTCTGAGTGACCCTGTAGGTTTGGCGCTGTTGCACCAGATACATAAACAGGAAGGTACTGCCACAGAGAGAGATCAGGCAGATAATGGCACTCCAGCCACTCCGGTACTCGAGCAGACAATAGTCAAACGCAAGATACACATTTCTCTCTGTAGTCATACATACACTGTCACAGTCATGCACACACAAGGCATTGCAGGCAGGAAAGGAAAATGTGAGTACAAGTTTCGAGCTACAGGTGACATTTTTTATCTACAATAAAATGAAATAGATTCCTTACTTGTATTCCTTCAGGATTTCCTTTCTGTGTTCATTAGTGCTCACTGACACTGCTGATCAGCAGGAGACAAGGAAATGTCTTCAAATTGTGCTCAGGTTTCTACAATGTGAACAGAGAACGGAGACTAGTTTAAATTCGTGTCATCTTGTGCTCTGTGTTTTATTGCTTAATCTTTATGCACACATGACATTTGACTGGAACCCCATTCCCATATTTATTTCCCTATTTTATAACTCCTGGTAGAGGCATCTGTTCAACACAGTGATGTTTGTTCTGGTACCATCTGTAGTGTGGAATTTAAGACTACTGTGATGAATTTTGCAACTTTAATGTTGTTTGCCTATGTCAGCATTGCTATGCTTACATCTCACTCTGTCACTGTCAGTCTAAACATTACTCTTATTTTATCAGCTTGTAAATGTGTGTGCAGATCATATACATTTTAAAGGTCCCAATCTTTCCCTCAGAAATACTGACTTTTACAGAAAAGAATTTTTTTTTTGCTACGAAAAGCAAAAGAATGTATTACATGATGTTTACAGCCTATATTACTTTTTTATTCAGTCTTAATGGTCTCATTCATTGCTGCCTCACCGTCTACAGTCATGATATTAAAAAATCATTTCAGGAACACCTTTTTTGAAAAGAAATATATTTTGAGAAAGATAGTAACCAGATAGGAGTTAAAATTTCAAACCATACATAAAAGATCTTCATGATAATTCTAACCATACAGATGTGTAGATTCAAATAATGACTACATAAATGTGTAACACTGAAATGATTTGCAATATTCCAAAAATGCTAAGCAAAGGCTTTGTTAAGCATTTATGGTTTTCAAAAGGACCTTTTTTGAAAAAAAAAAAAAAAAAAAAAAGCTCACACTGATCAGTACCTACACCGCTATGCCATGATGGTACTGTGAAGCATGCAAATCCAATGTTGTTGTTTGTTTCAGCTGCCTGGTCTAGGGTAAAGGTTAAATAACCGCCTGTCCACGATTGGCTTGAAACAGAAATCCCCCTTAGTGACTGGGGAGGGAAAACTTTGAAGGGATTCTTTATGCAGCTCTGTGTATTTCTTTCAAGTTGTCCAGGCTGAAGCTGAGTTGAGCTGCCTTTGGCGATCACTAATTCACACCCTCAGATCACAGGCATGAAATGAGGAGCAGTGAGAGCTCAGGCCCTGAGGTTAACGATAGCTCCTTTTTGCATATATCTGACACTGTTCCATATAAATCTAGCAAAGCTTTCATTTGAGATGATCCTCTGCATCTACTGCAGATCCTCCACTCAAGGGAAAAGTAAACTGTGTACACCCAATGTAGGCCAGATTTTGTGAAGGTAGAAGACTGTAGGTGTCAACTAGTAATCACATTGCTGTTACGTAACTACAGCCACTAGGCTTTTGCAGTCTATATGTATTTACTTTACAGATTTGACATTAATGTAAGCAAAGCCTATACATTTGTTTGTATTCTTTGGTATACTTCCCCCATCCTTGCCAATTCAGGCCATGTGGACAAGTGTGTGCAGACAGACTGTCCACATAGAAGATTTCATTTGGTCATGATGAAGACTTTTTCAGACAGAGATCAGCAAAATAACGAAATAAATATATAAATGAGTATACAACTGCAAAGGACTTTAAAAATCTTTTACTCCTTAACTGAACAAGCTTGTGGATAAAGACTTTATTCCCCCCTCCCCCCAAAAAACCCTCTTTAAAGTTATTTCAAATTTCTCAGCAAGGCTTTGAGAAATCTGTTTGTTTGAGGGCAGCATTAGATGTGACCAGCGTTTTATTGTGACATAAAACCGCATTTCTTCCTCGGCAGATTAAAAATAAAATCGGTTAATAAGAAAAGCTGTCAGCAGCAGAAAATGGCTGACATAATCCGTTTATCCTCCAAGCAATAAAGATATTGGTCCTTGGGAGTCTATCTTTCCTCTTATGTTATTTCGCCCAAAACATTATCTTCTGCGCATTCAGATGGATTAAGAAGTCATATGGGAGATAGAGGGAAAATGACAGATACAAAAAAATATAATATCCTTTCATTCCCATCACACACGCTCAGAGAAGCATTCACATATGAGAGCACAGAAAATAAAAATCACAAAAAAAGAGGAGCAGGTAAAATGGGAGGGAGGATGTGGCAGAGGCTTAGGGTGCCCACAGTTTTGGAGTAGCACGATGAGAGAGACAGATTACGGGTACCCCTGGCGAGGTCAAAGGAGCAGCGCCGGAACCCAGCCTGCCCTACTGCAGTCGGGCACGGCTTTCGTCTCTGTCAGGGTGCCAGGTTCCTTCAGCCCACCGGCCTGACATGCAGATAAGTGTTATAGTGGAAACAAAGATTATAATTGTTCTGGTGAGGCAGGCCCAAGCACCGAGAGGGGAGAGAACACTAGAGTCAAGGAGAAGAGGCAGGCTCCTTGCTAATGCAAAGGCTTTACATCAGCAGTGGGATTAGAACGACTGCTCCAGCATCCGTGTGCTGGTAAGCCTGCATCTCTTACAGGCACAATGCATGAGCAGCTCCAAGCTGCAGAGGTAGCCTTGCACCCAAGTAATTCAACTGCGGAGTCCTCGGAAACATATGTCATTTTATTGTCAAAAAAGGTCCCTTTGGTATTCCTGTGTGTATGCAAAAGCTGTTTTTCATTCCTTGAAACACACATGCAGTCCCAAATCCACATGTGGTCCCTTACAACAATGACTGTATTTTCATACATGGAGGATTTAAAATGGCCAGGAAGAGGAGGGCAGTGGAAGCTGTCCTGTGCCAAGTATCTGTATGAAATGCATTTCCAGCATTCATGGCGGACTTCTCAAATATTCCTTTTTTTTATCTTTGTTTGCAAAATTAGTTGCAGATAGTCTTTTCCCAAGGGGTCAGAAAAGATATTTTGTACAGGACATGACTTCTGGGGCCTGAATCCTTAAAGCTATCTCTCCTTCAGGGTTGAAGGGTATCTCTCCATTCAGACCAATGGAAGCAGTGCTGGTTGAAGAAAGATGTGTCTGGAATGTGGTTGTCAGGGGAGTTTTGGGAAGAGGAGATTTGGACCCATAGACAGTAGACGCCACAGGGGAGAAGCCATGGCATGGCATGCAACCTGTGCCGCAGTAGTGCCTCTCAACTTCGAGTCTGTTATGTTTAATCATGTTGGTTGAGTCGTAATGAATTTTGATTATGCTTCTCAATGCTGTGGCACAGGGTGAAATATTAATATCCATAGTAATGATGCATGAAAATCAGAGCATAATTTTCCTCACTCACCTTGTCTGCTGTTAAATTGTTGCCACTTTATCACTTGCATAGAACTTTGCATTTCCATTCGTCTTTCTGTTGGGCTGTCGTGATTAATGCAGATCCTGAGTCATTAGTTTATCGTCAGTGTGGTTTTAATGGATCAGAACAGATTCATCATGGCCAGAACAGGGGCACAGAGAACTGAGGTGGGGAGGACGTAGGATGATCTTGGCGATCTTTGGTGGAAATGTTGTAACTCACACAGCACCTTTCCCTGCCCACAAACCTCAATGAGAAGACATTTTGTCCTCATGTCTATACTTACCCTCCTATTAAAACACATTTATCTTTATTTATAAAAATTAAAAAAATGAAATTGCACTAAAACATGGGGAACTGGTTATAGAAAGCCTCCTTGGAGGTTATGGTTCTGCTGAGCAAACCAGCAAGAAGAATAATAGAAAATTAAATTAAGCCTGAATACTTTCTTCCTGGGTGCTGTCTGGCCCTCAGGTGCTTGTTTGTAGCTGTAGATGGTCCATTTGTTTCCAGTGTGTTCCTTTTAAAAACATTTCTCAAACATGTTTATTGCTTTTAAAAGGAACACACTGGAAAGAATATTAGGTCGAGCTACAGGTAGATCAAATTTGTTTTATTTCACTGGGCAGCAGACAGTGGCAGCTGGATGTGGAGATTCATTTTCAGAGGCCTGGTTGGACCACTCCTGCAGAAAATGACTTCCACTCAGCAAACAAAATATCAAATAAAAAATTTTCTTTTGCAGTGGATGGAGTGGTACAGCTCTGCAGACATGCATATAGTATGGCATATGTTCATTTTTTAAATTATTTTACATTCTTTGCATCCATTTGTGGTTTTCCTTTCTATTCTACAGTGCAACTACATTTAGTGAAGTAGCAGGTAATTAGCTACTCAACATTTTGTGAGGAGAGCTTCATGACATGTTCCATCATAACACATAGTAGTTTGTCTGAAGGAATGCTTTTAATTAAAATGCATGCAAGGACTATCATTGTCTGCATGGCCATTAGTGTGGGCTTGTAATACTGTGACATAGATATCAATAACACGTTTAATAACATTGATGTTTTTATAACATTTCAACATTTATAATAAACATGTGTTTCTCCATCATAATATATGTTTAATGAATTTGATAATTGACAACAACCCATAATATGTTGTCATTAATGAGTAAGCAAGCCGTAAGTGATGCTAACTTACTGAAAACCTAGTGCCTAACTGCATTCAACAATATAACATTGTAATTATTCCCCTTGGTATTTTCAAGTTACAGTGACCTATTTACATAGATCACCGTATTACTTCTCTTTTATGGTGATGCCATTGTTAATGTAGTATGTAGTATCATTAGTAGTCTAAGCACGTTTGAAAGTACTGAGAGATGTAATTACTCACAGCATGCCTGGAAAGAATATGAAACATGCAAACTTTATAAACCTCTTCCTCAATGCAATTTACTTGTACAACCTGTTGAGTTGGAAAAAAAATGCCAGATCAACATTATTTCTTAATGTATTGTTTCATCTTAGTTCCA
This sequence comes from Megalops cyprinoides, assembly GCF_013368585.1. Taxonomy (NCBI): domain Eukaryota; kingdom Metazoa; phylum Chordata; class Actinopteri; order Elopiformes; family Megalopidae; genus Megalops; species Megalops cyprinoides. The sequence goes on from NC_050584.1 coordinate 1,033,971, forward strand.
AATGCCAAATAATAGTGATATGACAAATGCAATTAAATAATTTATGCTATAATATTACCAAATATATATCCTAACTTACACAATGATAATGCCCTATGCTATAAATATTAGTATTCCTGTTCCTATTCCTATTCATAATGTTGTTAGTTATTTGGGGAGTAGTGGGGAGTGTGTTGAAAACTCAGTATTATGCATTTGTATTTATACATATATAATAAATATAAAACACATGCTTGTATATGCCAGCAATAGCCTTGTACAATCACGCTAATGGATTCAATTATAACAAGGCCTGTAATTAGAAAAATTCAATTTCTTTCAGTCTGAATAAGGGCAAAATTCAAATCAATTTAAAAGAGAAAAGATGAACCTTCAGAATTTAATAACTGGAGACAGACTAAAATTAATTGGCTGATGGTGTCTCTGAGAATTAGTTCAGATTCTCATAATTGTCTATTAATATTTCCTGGCGGAGTACAATCAAGCCTGTACATCACTCTAAAGGGACATTGTGCAAGTGCTAGGTACCTGAATCAGCCAAACCCAAATGATGAGGCTGTAAAGTATACCAAACTGATAATTGCGCTTAACATTAAGACCTTGAATCCTTTGTCCCAGAGCTGCAGAAATGAAAGCATTTGATTTGAGGGGCCTCTGTACTTCAGTTATTTTCTCTGCCTATCTCTTACACAACTGAAGAATGAATAGACCTTAATTGACTTGGTGTAGGTTTGACTCACAAAAGTTGGAGGCCTAGCAATGGCATGAATTTATTTGTAAATTCCAACTTTTCAGATACCACCAATAACATTAGAGTAGAACATGTTCAAACTTAGGTGGTTCAAATAATTTATAGCAAAAGCTACAGAAGTAACCCCAGGAGCATGATGAGATCCAGGTCAATAGCTCATAGCTTTCTCCCTTTGCTGAAGGTGGAGGCTGAGCTCACCAATTTCATGAGAAAATTAAAGATATAAATACTATAATATATTATAAATAATGAGGTAATTTGTTAATTCTTGCATTGAAACATACCACTGTAACCATTCTTCAACAGCACCTTATCTAAAAAGATAAATTGCAAAAGATAAAAGGGCCTGGAATCAATGAAAAAATATCTCTATTCAAAAATGGTTCACTGCAGCCTACATTGCAGCCTAGGCTAAATTAGGCAGGGACTTACAGCACTGGGAAGTTAATGAGCACCTGGCATAACTTAACAAAACGTGCTACCAGATATTCATGTTAACATCTTCCCTACTTGTCAGGACTCCCTGCTATAAGAGTGTAATTTCATTTTTGTAATCCAGGCTATTAGTTTAAGATTTAGAGGCCAGTTGCAGGGTTAACACGGCAAAGTACTGGAGCCTAGGATATTTAGTCCATTTTATTACCTCACTTCTTACTATGAAGGTCATTATCATATGAGGCAGTGGAAGTATTAAAGAGACATAAACCATCATATTCACAGAAACACTAGTAGCACCTGTCATTCATCCACCTGTACCATTTCATTATTTCCCTGTGCTGTTTTTGATTGTTGATTGGGGGCCAATGAACCATGAAACCACAGAAACCATGAACTGATGGAGCTATATCAATGTTGTATGAGGAGAACATTTTATACATTGGCCATGCATTTATTTTTCTGTCATTCTTTGCTGTTGAGACTACATTACATTACTGTCATTTAGCAGATGTTCTTATCCAGAGCAACTTACATAGGCTGATATTTTACCCACTTATACAGCTGTATATTTACTGAGACAATTGAGGGGTCAGCAACTTGACCAAGGGCACAACAGTAATCACCCAGCAGGGAATCGAACCAGCAACCTTTTGGTTACAAGCCCTGCTCCTTACCATTATGCCACGAGCCTGGTCACAAACCCTAATTCGCTGACAGGTGACCAAATGTTCTGACCACTGAAATCGGCCTCTGTGTTCCGAAATCTGAACATCTGCCCCTAGCGGTTGAAGTTAACAGTACATGTTTTTCACTGCATACCAGCTATTCATAGCGCAGGGACGTAGGAAATATTCTACAAGGGGCTGTGGTGAGGTAGACAGGGAGGAGGTTCATTAACATTAAATGTTCTCATTCCCCAACCAAAACTGAGGCTTACAATTTGTTCCGAACTGAGGGTGAATCCACAATGTTTAATATTTCAAATGTGAGGCTGGAGAATGTTGTGCAAATAAATTATTCATTGTGCAGAAAAAAGTTAGCAAAGATACTCCTCTCAAAACATATAATCAGGGTCTAATCACCCTCTCTCGACGTAAAGCACTGCGAATTATTTGAGCTTCAGTGTCAACGGAATCACCAAGAAAAGGGCACGCCATGTCAGACAACTGTCTCCAACCTAAATGCTGCAGGCTCGGCAGGTGTTCTGATGAGTAACTCCAGGTTAGCTCAAGTAAACCTGCTAGCGAGCAGGTCATCTTCAGATCATAAATTACTGCAGTAACTGACCTAGAATTAATCTGATTCCGGCCTTTGGAACAGAAAATCCCAAATTTCAATCTACTCCGGGTTAACTACCTTGAGTTAGTTACAAAACCCACTTTCTCAAATACCTACCTGGAGGAGCAGTAGCCTGTAGCTCAGTTCTTTAAATTAAAAATTAAAAATAATAACAGGTGGTGCGATCGCACCTTCACTTCCCACGTCCCTGTCACAGTTAAAGCCTATTATATGTATTTATTGTATACCTATTGGACATATTCATAAAACCAATGACAAGCAAAGAAGTCATAATAATGAGTCAGTTTACCGCTGCATTTAATGGTTCAAAAATATCTTTGCTTTTAGAGAAGTGGAGAAGCGCAACCAAACTCTCTTACAGCCGTACATTTTAATCCCACTCCCGAAACATATTAGCCAATGATACAATTGCATGTAAAAAAATGTGAATGGTTCCTTTAATCTACGCCCCATCGGAAACGAAGCAGGTGTTCGATCTGACAAGCCGGCTAAAGCACTGGTAAGTAGCTAACTTACAGGAAACCTTTTCATTGAATATTTTATTATGAAAAAAACAAAACTGTTTTTGCGATCAACACTGTACTCAAACACCGTTTATTGCACTTACTGACAACTAGTCAGCAGTAAAGCAAAACTTGTTTAGCAGGCTTAGATCATGGCTGGAGTTATGCCTACTGTGTTAGCTAGCTAGTTAGCTAACATAGCTAGCTACCGTTTCGCTTTTGCTTGTTAGATTGGCTCGCTAGCAATATTCAGTAAAAAATTTGTCATGTCAACTTAAGCCACCTCCTAGACAAGACCCATAGCCTGGCATATTCTTGTTTCATGTCATCGTGGTTGTTAAATCCCTAATAGCCCCTTGATGCTGCTTGTCCAGGATTCGGTGCATGTGAACCGATTGGTGTGTGTATTCCGATTTCTCAGTAGACCATGTTGACGCCACCCTGCTTCCCACCACACCAAACCATACTAATTCTGATATACCCTTAATCTGGAGATAACAGGATTTTTTCACATTCTATGCCATGAACACATAATTGTGATCTGATATGAGGAAATTTGTACAACTATTTATTTTAGTTAGTTTCTTACTAAATTTCAGTAAAATGATGTACATGCAACTACATAAGCATACATATGAATGCAAAACCTCTGTATCATTCAGAGCAGGACCTTCAGCTAGAATTCAATACGTTCTCCATATTCTAGGCACCAGGTTTTCAGGGGGTGCATTTGCACATTCACAAATAAATTCCCCATGATGGCATTTTATAAAAGTGCTGGTGTGAATCCCAGCTCTGACAAAATGCACCTTTTTTCATTTGCATCAAATTGGGGGAGGAAGTCCTTTTTGAACTGATGCAAGCAAACGTTCACACTTACTCTCTCCCCCTCTCCAACATGTTTCTAATGCTGCTTAATCCCGGCTGAAGACAGATGCGGTTTGTGTGTAAGAAATATCTCTTTGCTTTTTCTGCCTCAGTTCATTATTTTTCTTTCTTGTCACTTAGTGTGATAGGTTGGACAGCGGCGTTCAGATGAGCACTGAAGACACAGTCACAAGGCCTTAATCTAGTCTTTAATGCGTGACTTCAGAGATGTCATTTATCTTGTGACTGCAGCAGGCGTTCACAAAACTTTATCTCTAATAATATATTGATGGATTAAAGGGGTCAGGCAGGAGACCAGGCAAGAAAAATTGCTTATTGACATCAAAATACAGTGCCCCAAACCTGATAAACATAGGGACAGGAGAGTGGAAGGAAGCAAGCAAAGGGTGGGGTGGAGTCAGGCATAGTGAATGTTTGCACTTGGTAATTTCCCTCCATCACAAGAGCCTGTGGTGGCCTGAGCCCCTGGCTTGATAAAAAACCCGGCTCTCCTGCATACTCACTGGCACCATACCGCCGGCAAAAGGAAAAGTCAGTGACTGCTAGGTTTCTCCCGGTTTATCTCCACTCTTCTTATACCTTATTAATCACTCTTAAGTACCATGTAAGACTCAAGCACTTGCGGGGGCACTGAAAGCATAGCAGTTCATATGTGCAGCATTAACAAGAAAGCAGTTGCTACAGGAACTTTGGAGGTGATGTTTTCACTCATTTCCTTTTCTTCATTTTTGAAAATGTAGCCGCTAAACTCAAAATTGCCCAAATTTCTGGGTTTGGAAAAGAAAGGCTTTGATTCCATCATGAAGGTTATCTTTCAACTCCATCTAACACCCTCCAAGCCATTGGGTAGCTTACCTTCTATTATCAGAGATCCTTCCCTGTAACCATCAGTATCTGATACCAGGAAATATAAGCAACAGGGTTAAGAAATAATGAATTACAACCATGATTACCATTCTAATGTTCTCAGATGTGATGCATGTGGTCAAAATTAAACTGCATGTTTTTCACTCATGAAGGTATTGATGGTCATTTTCAAATCCTCCAGACTCCTGACCTGACTGGCAAATGGTGTATGTTAAAAAAATCTCAATGTTTCCACAGACCACTGTTCTGTACTGTGAAAATTCTGTTGTCTTTTATGTTTGAAACATTGTCCAATATTATGTTAATTGAGCAAGATAAATGTCAATTTTGTAGGGATACTACTATTCTATTCTTTTCTACTGTTATACTATGGTCTGTGCTACTGTACATCGTTAAACCTGTCTTTTTTAGTTTTTAAGATGAAGCATTTGCAAAAGTATAAATGATATGTAAAACACTTTATTGATCTGAAAGATGCAGTTCATTATCAGATTATAATGATGGTGAATATCCTGCTTTTTCAAATCTTTAGAATGTCTACAAAACAGAAAGAAATAAAAATGGAAATTAGGAATGATTTCTCAAATTTTGAATTATTTTCATACATATTAGAATTTCTCATTTCAGTTCAAGTAAACAGGCTATGTTGCTGTGAATATATAGATATATAGAATGTATAGATTAGAATTTCATGGTACAATAATTACTTTGTAATGATAAAAACAGTTTTGGCTCTGCAAATCAGACAGTATTTAACTTTTTTCACAGTGCCTATACTCCATATATTAAATAATGTTCATTTTCCTAAAGGACCTGTTGGATGGATTATCATTTTTAAGGAAAGGGTATGTACATATGATTTCTCTAACACTTTGATTCAAAATATTGACTTATTCCATTTCATTTTGGAGATATAGTAACAAATAATTCCATCATAATTTCACATGGAGGACTCAGAAAAAGCAAAAACTTATATATAAGTTGAATCTGTTTGTCATCAGTGGAGAGACACATTTAGAGGAGCTTGATTCAATACCAATAGCTGGGAATGTGATTCAGCATTGAAAAGTTACATATTCCATGCCACATTTTAACTGGAATTCAAAATTCAGACCCATATCAGAGTGGACTGATACATCACAGTCTAACAACACCTTAAATGTAAAAATACAGTTTCTTCATGCAATATAAATACATTAAACTTCAATAATGCAAAGTTTTGGGGTTATTTTTCCATAAAACATTTATGCAAAAAAGATTCAACATTCCTGTCAGTACTGTGTACCATATATTAATCATAATTTACCCACAGATTTCCTTTGGTCCTGAAGGATTTCTATAAATCAGTATTTATTCTTATGATATTTAGAAAAAGTGAAGCTTTTTTCCCTATTTCTTCCCCTGGCATCAGTGAAAAATGTTTTGGAGACTGTGGCAGGCAGCTCCAATCCCAAAGAGTGTCAATTCTAACCCTTCACACACTTTGCCAGTCTAAAAAAAATTAATACACTTTACCATTACCAGATAAAGTTAAGGACATATTACACCAGGCATATCTGCAAGCCTGTAATACTACAGAGTCAGCACTCAATAAAAGACATTTGCAACCAGGCGTTTCTCGCTACAACACAGGCAAAAGATTTAAAAGCTGCTAAATGAAGTGCGGCTGGTGAGGGAAAGGTGCCTGGTAAGCAAAGTGATGCTTACTTAAAATGACAGAGTTTCTCCAGAGGAGTACAGCTTCCTTGCTCCATGCCAGCGTGCATGAGGGACAGTTTATGATTGCTACACTGGATCATTTTACTCCGAATGGTGTGCATGGTGTGCTGGCAATCTGAGGTGACAATCAGTGAAGATGATTCACAGTTCTGAAAACGCAGATACCTCACCATATTCTGATCACTGAGCCCCCCACCCAGATGATTATATCTTTAATTTGACATTCTATTATACTGTTATGTTTATTTTCCAATGATATGAGGGTTCATTGTTTACTCTCAGCAGAAAGAAAACTAAAAGGAAACTGCTGTCATTGAAGTGTTGGCTGGTGCATCTGCAGATCAGCACTAGAGAGTTTTTGCAATTCAATTTTTTTCATATAATGGCAGTGTTTTTTATGAGCAGAACTGCCAAAAATGGAACCATTAAAAATTAAATCCTACATCCTGTACATTTCACTCATTATATTTTAACTACCCCTGCCAGAAAATAAAGACAGTCAATAGTAGATTCATTACAAACATGAAAACAGAAAAAATGGTACAAACAGGCAGTGTAGCAGTATCATGTAAAGAGTAGCTACGGTGACTTCAGAGGTTATATCATGATATTATGTTATGTTATGATAGTAAGTTATATATGATCATGACCTTTTTATTCATGATGGTCTTCAATAATGCACAGCTAGATAGAACAGAAAACATTATGTCAAATTTGTAAGATTGTTTCTTCTTTCATTGTTTTTTTCCCAATCTTACGCAAACATTTACTTCAATCTATTGCAGGACAATTGCAGTAATTGCAGGACAATCACGTATGCGTGTGATTTTTAGTTATTTTGTACACCAAATCCATGACTTTAGGCAAAGTGCATGTGTTAAACTGTTTAGTATGTAGCTTTACATTATTTACATTACATTATTTATTTGCTATTATGTTATTAATGACAGATTAATAACAATATATCCCCAGTTCTCACATGAAATGGGGAAGTACATTATGGGACCAATGCTGAACTCTGATCTATCAAAAAAAGCTGAGTATGCAAATGTCAATGAATAAAACAACACACACAGTATTGCCCTGGTAAGAACGATGTACACAGCACCCAGTGGAGAAAACATGTTCCACTTTTTCCTACTATGATCTCTTCTTGTTGTAAATATAATTGATTCCACCAGCTGTCATTTTAAATGACTAATTATCTTGAACATGTACAATTGATAATAAATTGTAACATGCTTAAGAAAATACATTGTGTAGTATAACATTTTGATTGCAATACCGTGGCAATGTCCCTCTATACACAATAATAACATTTTTAACATTTTAACATTTTTTAACATTTTAACAATAACAAATTTAATAACATGCAAATAAGTAACAGGAATGTTTTGGCAAGTGTTACTGTCTATTGTGGCAAATGCCAAGGCTGCAAGAAATTCTCTTATTATGAAGTTCAAGCAGTCACTTAGTTGTAGTTGTAGTATCTTTATGTTAATATAAATTTAATCCTGTTGAGTATAAAACCACAGTACCATATGAATGACAACTACTAATCATGTTGATCCATAACCCAACAATTTCTCTGCTGAAGGGTAGAGAAAATATAGCACAACGCATTGAGTGCCTTCAAAAACGGTTAAGGAAAAAAAAAAACAATACCAAAATAAGCCTGGCCATACACTGGGGAGCAATGAAAACAGCAATTTCCCCAGAAAAATAATTTTCCCTCTTGCTTTCTTCATCTACATAAACTCTCCAAGCCACGGCCAGCAGGGTTGACACACTGTAATCTGCCTCTCGGCAGTGGTATATATATGTTATTTCCATATTTACTGCCCTACCCACTTATTCAGAGTCCCCTGTACCTCGGAATACCAGACACTGCAGAAACACAACCAGCTGCTGGGCCCAGGAATACCCCAGAGCCCATGTGCCAGGACTACATAATTTCAGGCTGCCTCATTATTTAGCATGTCATTGCTATTTTACATGCTAAAGCCTTTCTGCTGCCCTCTAATTTATCGCAGGAATATCAAATGGGTTGGATTGGAATGGGGTCACCTGTGTCCTCAGAACACAGAAATAAATAAATAAATAACAGTCAAGTCAAGGTGAAAACTTGTGTCAGCAAATAGCATTTTTAAATGAAAAAAGCTGTAAACAGTTTATCAAATCTAACAATGGAGTAAAGGCATATTTTGGTTTTTATTGTATTTGTTTTATTTACTTTTATAAACAAGAGCTCAGATTATGTTAAAAGGTTGCTACTTTGTGGGATCCTGGACTAGTTTTGAGGACAGTGATTCAGCTGTAATTATTTTTCAAGAGCAACAACTGAAAGGTTAATCTGCCAGTGAGACAGCTTTTTCTTGCCTTAGTAGACAGTGATGAGCCCAAATATAGGCCCTCTTTATGCTCACCTTTGATGATGGCCCTTGATCCGTACAGATCATTAAAACGTAAGCATTTTAATGGTTATCCACCATCCAATATTTACTACAGCTTTATTTCTACCTTTGATGTGGCCACAAGACCACAATTTTGATGTAACAATCACATCAATCCATTAATTCTTTATCCATAGTGTACATATATAGGAGATTTCAAAGACAAATACTGGGTGTTGGACAAATCACACTGGTCAATAACCAGTGTAGATGGAAGTAAAGTGAGTTACAGTGTTTTACTGTAGTAGTATCTGAAAAAATGCTTCATGATTAAACCTAGTGACAATGAGACTTGCCCTTAGTTTTGAGTAATACATTTAAGCTAGAGAACAGTTTTGTTCACTTTAGGAAAAGTACACAAAGATTATTATCTTCAGTGGAAGCATGCTGCTATAGCCCTGAATATTTTAAGCCTAGCCCAGAATATTTTTGCCCTGAAAAAGGAGGTGTTTATAGCAAAACAACAGACAGACTGTGTAACAGAGCTGAACTTGACTTGCAGCATCCGAAGGTGTGATAATATTGATTTATTATAAAGGTAGATATAACCTCCCCAACCTACCGATGCCAATCTCCCTTCAAAAAAAAAGACAAGCCCCAGGCAAACTTGACTTAGCCCTGGATCTTTTCAATAGCTAGAAATGTCCCTGCTGCTGGCCTTTGTCGTATTTGGTGCTCAAAAGAAAAATTGCAAACCATGTATTTCCACCTGATAATTGGTGAAAACTACTACTACTACACGCAGAAAATTTGGTCAGTTGATGGATGATGCAATTTTATCCCACTTTTTTCACATGCAATAAAAAACAACAGGAAATGCATAAAACATTTGTCAAAATGTCTTTTTTCTACAACTGGAATTCAATTTCAACTATTCTCAGTCCTTGGAAAAAAATGTCTAATCTACTTTGAATAAATACAGTACACCAAATCAAAAATTAGTAATTTACGCTACAATAAGCATAGGTAATTCATATAAGATCAGAAAAATGACATTTTAAATGATCTGCATTTAAAAATATTATTCCTCAGTCAGAAACATGTCTGCCCCACTTATAGATAATACAGAGCTTGAAATCTTTCATATAACAGTAGTAATTATTTATTTATTTATTTATGTGGAGTAATTCAGGACTGCCTGCTAATATCATCTATAATCTTATAAAAATCATGATCTTGATTAGAAAAAAAAACCCCAGAAAACCTCCATTGCATGTTTGGTACAGTAGCCGGTACATACAAAATACAGTGTGCACCTCCCCTCCCAAATCCCCTTCCCCCTCCACCCCACAGCCCCCAACACCACATTTCATATCTGACCTCACAACCACACAGAGGAGGAAGAGAGAGAGAAAGCAAAGAAAGACAGGGGCCATATGTCAGGGAGCTCCAGGATAGAGGATTGCTAAGCAGTGTGAACATTCAGAAAAATGATGTTTTGTGCCTCAAACATCTTGCTTACAGCAGCAGGGTCTGATCCAAGCATTATGTGAGAATACATCAGTAGCCCCACAATCCCCCTCCACACACACACATTTCCTAATACCAGTCCCCTACCCCTTCTCTCCCACCCCACCCTCCTGCCGCTTCCTCACAGAAGTAAATTATCAAAACTGCGTTTGAAAGTGAATGAAGGGTGACTCGCTCTCTCTCCCTCTCTCTCCCCTTCCTGCTTTGACATCTCAGTTTTTTTCTTACTTGCCACCATTTCTGGGGTAGGTGATAACTGCCGGTAATAGGATTAACATTGATTTCTTTTTGCAAGAACAGAGATGTGCCGGTTCCAGCTATTTATTGAACTGCCAGCTTTGAACTATCAAAACTGACTGCGGGAAAAGACCTAATGCAGCATTTTAAAGAAAAGAAAAGCTTATGTGCATTTCTTTTTCTTTTTTGTTATTTTTTCCTTCTGTCTCCGTTTCCTTTTGTCATAGGGGGATAAAACAGGAGCGGGAGCCTCTGTTCTAAGCTCCAGTAATGACTTTATTTATTCACTTTGTTTTCTTTACCTTACCATTTAATGCATTTAAGATTCCATCTCTGACTCTGTTATTATGTTTTGACTCATTTTTCACCTTGAAATGAAAGATCCATAGAGAGTTCTTTTTCCTTTTTTCCCCAGCTATCTTTTTCAGTTTTGTCTCCCACTTTTTGGTATGAACCCCTGGTATGAGGCAGTGTCTGAGAAAGTGGCTCCTTTTGCTGTAAACCCAGTTCCATTGCCAGAAAGTTACATATTTGAAATGGCACATTCTCGGCTCCAAAAAAAAAAAAAAAAAATTCTGCAAATGAAAGCAGGCAGCTGCAACAGTGAGGACAGAGAGGTCTGCCAGCCTGTTTGGAAATTGTGCAGGCCAAGTCATTTATACAGCTGAGTTAACCATACATTCAGTGTCATTAACCAGCCAGAGGCTGATTTTCTTCTAATCCATTTATTTGAAGGGAAATAGAGGAATCTGTTGAAGCCCAACTGTTTTGCTGATTTTGTTTTTAAGATGAGCAAATGGCGTGCCTTTCAGCGTAACAAAATCACACACTCCTAAAAATCAAACCCTATGACAATTTTTCATGTAAGTCAATTGAGATAAGCATACTTGTACTTGGCCAGAAAATAACTTATTATATAAGGGTTACTTGGCCAAAGGTATAATGTTCTCTCTCCCTCAATCTGAGAGACAAACTACAAATGAGGTTGGCCTTGATAGGTTTATTACCTTCAAAAACCCACAAATGTATTTGTGGCTTCACAATGAGTGTCAGTATTGAAAATGTCACTTCTGTTACACAAAATGAATGCAAAGTGATCTCAGTACATGAAAGAAACCCTTGACGCATTTATCTTAGAGCAATGACAAAGAGAACACAGGGATATAAAGCTATGAAACAGAACTAGTTTAATATATTTGAAACAAATATTCGAGTTCTTCTGGATACTCCTGGTTTTCTGATAATCTCTCCAATTTCCTTTCCTTCAGTCTCCTTCTCCTGTGTTCTAGTTGCTCATGGTAAATCCATTGATTATTGATAGAAATCAGCTGGTAAGGTGGGGAGTAATTGCCTGCTAATCATTGTATGCTCTGCAATTATCACTGCACCTGACCGAGTCCATACATTCAACCATTCATGATTAGAACTCAAAGGACAAAGATTATCAGTCACTGACACAACAGGTCTGCAGAAACCCATCTTTAAAAGTTTTGAACAAAGAAACCGGATCACATGATATCTTAATTAATTGGAGTTTTACCTCTGGGGATGGTTTTAGCATTCATAAAGGCTTTTGGTTTGTAAATATATTTAGGGAATCATTACAGACATAACATACTGCCTATACAGATTGACTATACATAAATGAAATCTAATGCAGTCTAATCAAATCTCTTATTTATTCTATAAGCTGAGCTGACAAAGTGGCAAAACTATCCACTTGTATTAACTTTTACCATGGGAATAAAAATAAGTACTCACTGATATTTCACAATTTGAAATATTTCACCTATTTCCTAATTACTTCTTCCATTTCTATAGATTAAAGAAGACAGGGCAATTCAAGCATTACAGTTTGTCATAACGTACAAAATAATTGTATTTGAACTACATTAAAAAAAAATCTTAATAAATGATACATTTAAGAAAGTTTGCTATTAATTGTACTAATGCATCAGTTGACTCATTAGCTCATTGGCTTGGTGGTTTACTTACTAGCCAGCTACATTGCTAATTACTACAATTAATGTTACATCCAGGCAGTCTGCTTGTTATTTAGCAAGTTAGCTAGCTAGCCAACCTGCACATAACATAGACTGCTAGCTATCTATGAAACAAATTCCATTTTCACCCACTTGCCTTGCTAGCTGGGTAACATACTGACTTGATGGCTTTACTAACTCACCTGACTAGATAACTAGCAAAGTAACTCACTACTTATACAGTTAGTTAAATAGGCAGGTTCAGCCACCACTCTAAGCCACGTAACCACACTGCATTCTCTCACTTGAGAGTGAGTGACAGTTTATGGGATACCAAAAAAAAAAAAACACTGAACTATAAAGTGATGTATAGGTCCATACTGCAGTCTTCCAAAAATAATGTTAGAATCAAGTCGATAGGTGCTTCTCAAATGTCTCTGAGTGATGTTTAATAAGGGAAACCATTAAAATGTTTAATTTACCCATACTTTCTAAATGTTATGTTATGTTATGTTATATATTACACATATTGCATTGATATGTCTTTTGGTTTGTTAACTGCAAGTGTTCAAAGTTGAGGAGAAAAATATAGCAGAGAACTACAATTCCCACTGAAATTACAGTTACTATACTGTTCAAGATGTAGTTCACCATATCTTAAATGCACACCTAAAGAATTAATGGTGTCAAAGGGTACTGAACATACATTAATTGACCTAATTTCTTTCATTGTGTCTACTCATTTTAATGTAAAAACAGAAGGAAAGCCTAAGCTAACATGTATATGCCGTTGCCATAGTTATGTCTTCAAGAAGGAACGATAACTGGATATTGGTTAAATTTGTATATCTAGCACCATTTACAATGATCTCTGAAAGCACTTCACATACATACCTTCACAGGAACAAGGATAGTGCAGCAGTAACAAAAACAAAAGGAGTTGGTGGCCATGGAGTTAAAAAAGACATGCATCATCTTGAGAGGTCTTGTTACATCAGGAACGTATTCGTATACCCAGGACTGCATCATAACACACCTCTCAACCCCTTTCAACACCCTTACACCCAACAGCTTTTCTTGTTGCGGTAACGTAATGTCCATAAAAGGCACTGTTAAGAACAGCGTTAACAAAATTACGATTATTTTTAGTACGATGTACGAAATGCCATATCAACCCATGTAACACTGAGAATTCTAAAATGACAAATCTGTTCACAGATATCTGCACAAACAAAGTGAGTTGCATCTAACTACAGCAGAACAATCGCCTATTCATTCAAAACAACGTGTTTTTACACATATTTGCCAATTTACCATATTTGACAAATTACACAAATTGATAACTAGAAATAAAGAAATTAAAAATTCAATAAACGTATCACCATTTTATTTTTGCAGACAAAAAAAATCAAGTGTAAAACAAGCTAAGCAATAATATCGGGTAGAGAATAGTCCGAAAATTATACATTTTAAGTTTTATAAACCTTGCACATGCTCATTATTGACTACATTGGAACTACGTTACTGTTCCAATCTTCAGTGAGTCCCAGATTAGCATATGGCATTCAAAGAGCACTCAAACATGCCAGCACAAAGTTATGGTTTATGTCAAAGTATATCAAAGTTAACATCAAAGTTGTCAATGGGAGCCTCTCTTGTGGAATTCCCGCATACATTTTACAAAGCTACCAACCTATAGTATGGAGGCTGGTTATGGAAATAAACTGAACATAAGTTGCAGCATAGTTTAAGATTTTCAACCTCCTTTTGGCCCAACTATGCACAATACAGTTATCGTCACCATATGCCTGTAAATGTAGATTTACATTTCAAAAATGTACTAAAAAGAGAAGACAGAGATCAAGATAAATTCATCAGTCAAAAGTTCATTAAAAGAAATATCTTTTTTATTAATAAAACACTTTAAAACTCGATGTTCCTTACAGGAGAGTGAGCATCTGCATGATAGAGACATTGAAACAGTAGACAGTGAAACAGAAAGAAGTGTTGGATTGAAAGGCTTTGAAAGAGAGAAAAAAAGATAAAAAGACATGTAAAGATGGGGTTAAAGAATATCTGTGTGTAAGCGTGAGTGTATGCGAGTGAGAAAGAGAGAGAGGGAGACAGGCCAAAAAAATCCAGGATGGCTACTGGTTCTCAGCTTGGCTGATTAATATGAGAATGACATTAACAATAACAAGAATTTAAGCAGGAAAAAGAATGCAAAAAACTGGTATTTCCATGATATCCTCTGGAGACAATACTTCATATAGGAAAGAAGGAAAGTCTGCATAGCGTTGCATGCTCCCAGTGGTGCAAAACAGACAGATCATTCAATCCTGAATGGAAACCTTTTCCTGTGGGGACAGGTTTATTGATATTTATTTTCTATATCTTCATTCAACTACATGCACTTGACATCAGTGGTAATAGCATATATTTCTATGGAGTGAAAAGTTTTGGGTTGTGTTATTATTTGCGTTTATACATTCACTGAATTATGCCAGAAACCCCAAACAATATTGAACAACTGATTACTCTTATTTCCTGGCTGTCTCCTTTTCTCCTTCCATAATGCCTCCCTTTGAGAGTAGCCCTCTTTTTCAAGACAGCCTGACATGTTAAAGGGCAGCATAACGTTTTTTACAGGAAAAACAGGAAACACAACTTACATAAAACATATGTTGTCAGGACTGCGGCTCCCTAGCCGGGTTTGTTTTTGTTTTTGTTTTCCCTGTCCATGTGCCTTTTCCCTGTGTTCCTGCCCTGCCCTGCTCTCCGCCCTGTCTCCGGCCCACCTGGTCACCTGACTGGCTCCACCCGCCTACCTGCACACCTGAACCCCATCTTGTCATCAGCCTTGCCCTATATATTCCCCGTTTGTTTCACGTCTTATTGCTGGTTTGTCTCAGTTTGTCTGTGTTGCTACAAGCTAGTTTTTTCCTTGCCTGCCTGCCTGCTGTTTTACTGATCTCTTGCCTGTTTTCTTGACCATGTTTTTGGATCCGGTTTTTTGGTATTGTTAGTTGTGCTTTTCTGGTTTTCTGACTTTGCCTGTTTTGACTACGTTTTTTGGATCCCCCTGTTGGCTTATTAAACTACACGCTTTGTGCACCCTATCCCGCTGTCTGCGCCTGAATCCCTGCCTGAGCCCTGACATATGTAAACATATGTAAGACCCTGTACCTTTTAGTGTAGAGCAAGCAAAAAGTCCATGGCACTCTTACTAGGAAGCCTTAATTGATAGGACATATTCAGAGGAAAATAAATGACTAAAGGACCAGAGACTACTGGCCATCTTTAGCAGCTTCAGTGTGCCTTCACCAAGGGTTGATTTATTGTTGTTATTTGCTTAAGAAACAAGGTGACAGTCAAACAGTTACATTAAAGTACTTTAAGATGTAAATGGAAACAGGAAGTAGTACATTCCAGCACATGTCTGGTCTATTTGCTCTCATTGGACAGGTGACTCATGCAAGATGCTCACCAATTTGGAATTTGAAGTTATAGAAAACCAGTGTTTGGGTTTTAACCTAGATCATGTCACTAACATAATATTTAAAGTTTCTTACACCTCAGATTAATGTGTCCAATCAGAAATTATTTACAGGGCTTGGCAAATACCTCTGTGGGAAAGGAAAACCTTTGGCTATGGGTACAATGGTTTGGCTTAATTGAACCAACTGGCTCTCTACCAAGCTAGCTACTTTTGCATTTTACTATATAGGTGATTTGTTGATTATACAAAAGACACCGCATAATTCAAATGTCTGCATTTATGTATACGTCAACAGTTTCACACGTGTTATAATAAGCTATTAGAAATTCAAATCTGAATTTCTTATATCGTCACCCACTGAATTGTGCTTGCTAGCCATCTAACTACTTCAGATAGTCTACCTAGCTAGCTAGCTACGTAGCAATGTCATGCCAACCAAATAGCTCAACCAACTGATAACTATTGTTACAGTATACTATGTACAGTATTTGTGGGTTGCACAAAATAAACTGTACACTTCACAAGTCTCTCATGAGTTGTGTGTTAGAGTAAAATTCAGTCAGTTTTAGTTATGTTTATGTAGCAAGACAGGCTAGCTAGTCTATCTGGTTAAATTTACTATAATTGTGTGCGCACCTAACTCGCCACATATTAGTCTGTTTTAAATGATTACCATGCATGTGAACTATTAATTAATTATTTCATATGACATTTTAAAGAAACCAGCGAACATATTTATTCTTCATAAATAATATGAATACAAGTATTTCCTTGTATAGTTTGCCTGTATTATTTATGAGTATAAAAACTGATATATCTACTCAAAATCGCTAACTGCGCTCACTATTCATCTATGGTATGTTCAGTGCAAGCCTTAATCATTCCTTATTTGTGAAAATTATGGTTAGGTTGCTAATCTGCCATTATAACCTATTAATGAGGAACATGTACCTATATGGCAAGGGATTAAGACTGAAAATCAAAGGATTCACATTGATTAATTTAAAACCAGCAATGCATATAACTCTTATATGAATGAAGCCATGGCTAAATTGGATACATAACTATAATTTTATGAAGACTAAAGCATGTAACTAAAAAGCTGTTGGTAGAAAATACACAATGTGAGCAGCCTGTCAGATTCTAATAACAATAATAATTAGTAATAATAATAATAAGTCTAATAACATCATTCAAATGCAGACGAATGAACACCTTAAGTGGAATTTGATGTGTAATTTGATTTTAGGTGTCTTTTGACAGTCTCGAAAGACCCTTTGGGCTTTTCGCTACTCTCGCAGCATCTCCCCTTTTTTGCTTTGTTCCTAAAGCAGTGCTCAGATGTGAAGACATGCTCTTCAAATTTGTGTAAACAAAATAAAATAAGTCTATACAGTAAGGCTGTAAACCCAGGAAGTGTCAGTCGGTAAAAGCTATAGGCTTCTGTTCTCTGCATGGCCAGGCCAGTTCCCCCTCTCATTTCCCACTACATGTTTGTTAGCATCAGCTCAGGGCAAATGAGAAATAACTACATCTGTCACTAAAAATGTCAAATCTCCCACCTCTCAAAAATGCCTGTCAATCTGCTAACATCCCCTGACAAAACAAGGAGTGAATTAGAATAGCTATTAAAAAATAAATAAATACTAGGAAAAGGTGAGAAATAGAGTGAGAGACAGCAAGAGAAAAAGAGGGAACTCATCTGTGTCCAAGCCTTCCCCCTCGGGCAATCACAAAACACAATCATTAGCAACTGGTGGCGTTGCTCTGGCAAATCACCGTTTGAGCAAAGATTTATGCCGACTCCTGACTGGAAGTGATTTATTGATTGGAGCAGGTGGTGATATCATTAACCTCCACTCTGTCTCAAGGGAATGGCATCTGTGTCGCTGGTACGGCTCAGACAAAAGGGCCGGTGGCGTATGCCTGAGCCTGCTTTCTCTCTCCCACAGGGGGAGGAGGAGGCGGAGGCTGCAAGAGCAGAGGGGCAGTATGGTGTTTTACTCCCTGCTGCTGGGCTCAGGGGGAGGTTGGAGTCATTGATGTGCCTCTAATATGAGTTAAACAGTGTCACGGAGGAAGCAGCATGTCCACTTTACCTGTTGATGTGATGCACTGAGAGGGACAGAGAGGTTGCCATTACCCGCTGATACAAGCGACTTGAGGGTCATCACTGGTCTTTTGTGCAACATTAAATCTCTGGAGTGCTCAGTGTCTAGTTATCACTCTGAAGGGCATTTTCTGTATATATTTCTAGTATAAAAGAGCTGTGTGTTGCACTTCATAGGAAGGATAAAATTCCAAACAAGGTTGGAAAGTTTAATAGAGCAAGCAAAGTATCTAGTACACAATGGAAGCATCCTGTAGATGTGACTGGTTGGTGATAAAAATGATTTTGTATCAGTGTGTTGTCAGTGAATCCCCGCTCTGTCAATCCTATGCAGATGACATTAGATGCGAAATCACTGTTTACCCCACAGAGTTTGCTCACCTGGCATGAAGGTTCTTATGTATTATTTTTTGTTTCATTTTCACCACATTTTTTCACATGAAAACAAAATAAACCAGCAATTGATTTATGTTTATATTGTGCTTTGTGACTTTAATTTGTTTATCATTTGAGTTTTAAATGCATAAACCTGCCTTTGGAGTCATTTCATGTTGGAAAAATGAACACAGGGCACACAGTGTATTGGAAAAAAACTGAGACAGTTGAGTTTCTATGAAATCACTGCAGAACTGGCTCAATGCACAGATAAAGAGAAGTAAATTTGTCAAAAGAAATAAATAGTTTTACTAAAATGTATTTAGTCAGTCAGCATGCCTGCATATATGTACAGCTATGTATTGCTGTATTTTTACTTTTGACAGATTCAGTGCTCTGCATCCTACAGTATACATTTTTCTTCCGGAATGATAGATGCTGAGCAATATCCAGCCAGTAGCTTCACGGCCAGCTTGTTTTCCCCTTAAGTGTTTTTGACAGAGCTCACACATGTTTATTCCTGGTTTACAACAGTGCAATGAAAGATCCATGTGCAAAAAATGCCCCCGCTGATAAATCTCATCACTTCTTATGATGCATCAACCATGCTTGTTTTTTGTGACAATTCAATGTATCTGATAAGCTTGAAATGATTATCCTATGAATGGATATGTCTGAAGCCTAATATATAGTCTGCACTCAAGTAGAGAAGACAGTGTATTCCATAATGTATGTCATTTAATTTCACTAAGGGACATGACCACAAATACTCCTATAATTATAGCTGGTTTTAGGAGGAGAAAGTGGTGTTTAGACCAGATACATCAGCAACAAGTGTATTACTATGTGTTTTTAAGTTTGCTTTATTTTTCTGATATATTAATACCAGTAAATTCACATCTGTTTAATAAGAATAGTGCAAGAGGCCCTGTACAACCCCAAGCTGATCCAATGTAAATTCTCCAAGTGGCAGGAGAAATTAGCAGCAGGCCAAATGATAGTATTAATCAGAAATTAATCTGGACTTGAACATAACTGGGAGGCAATATGCCCATCTCCTGGATTTTAAGTATGTGTAACTGAACACTTATGGCAATCTCAGGGCTGCGGCAAAGTGCATCTGCATTAACCCCCTAGCACCTAGAGGAAAAGAGTTGGTGAGAATAATTAAATTATTTTCTCCTTTCCATCCCTAATGCAGTGATCTTTTAATTTCATTTTATTTCAGAGTCATTCTAATTATTCTGAGAAATAAGAAATCTGTCCAATTCAGGGATATGTGCAGAATGGAAACTGGGGGTGGGGGTAGATGAAGATGGAGAGCTGGTTTGTATCAGAGAATTTGCTCCATCCTAACCGAGCATGCACTTGAGAGTGCCACAAATCAGCACTTTTATTGGGAGCAATAAAGTTGAATACCCAACTGGAGCCAAAGTGTTCTCAAATTTATGATTAATTTTTACAGTGGCATAATTTCCTCTCCTGGCTGTATTAGGCATTTGGATTTTAAAGGTATATTTTTATGGGCATATATACTTTTTAATTAAACATTTAATCAATTTTCTTGACTGTTAATACAGCATGTTGAAATAAAGGGTCTGCCTCACTGCCTGATAGAAAAAAAAAGATCTGAGCTTATGACAAAACAAGCCTCTTCTCATTTCCACAAAGTAATTATTCAGGGGATGGGAAGGTGTGAGGAAATTTGGACTTAAAAAGCCAGAAAGGAAAAAAATGGCATGCTTAAAACAATACAACTAAATGCAAAAGCAATACAGTGGTTTGCATGGATAAAGTTACTTTAGAAATATGCAGAATGAGTAGGCAGAAACAGGGAATATTTTGGCAGAATGGAACAATGTATTCAGAAAATATAGGACAAACAAACCTTGACAAGGGCAGTGGTGGCAGCCAGGGAGCAGTGAAGGCTGTGGCTGGGAGCGGGCGCGCCAAGAGTGGGCCCTGAACTGTGGCACTGACATGCTGCCTGGCTGCAAGAGTCATGCCTGCCAGCCTGGCTGATTTATCAGGAGGCCCCCGCCAGCCGCCGCCTTACATTCCCCGGTGCCCTCCTTTATTGAAAACCTCCCTGACGTCTCTGATAATGCAATCAGAGCAACAACAGAGCCAAGGCAATTTCTCCTTTGCTTTTTGATAACCCTGCTTATTGAAAGACATTGGCAATGGCGGCAACGGCTCAATTGGAAGTAGTTACTGTTTGGAAAAAAAAGTGCTTGCACTGACACAATGAAGAGGAGGAAAAGAGGCCTGTTTTTCACTCGATATGAGAAGTTGATGCTGCTGATTATTCTAGTGGCTACGTTATTGTGGAGTCATCATCTGTTCTGTCCTGCAAAATAAAAGAAGGTTACTTTCCATCACCTTTGATTAAACTAGGTGAGTTCACCAGCACACCTAAAGTGGTGTTATTTTTGCACCTTTTGTTGCCCTTCATGGATTGTGATTTCATATGCAAAAGAGACAATGCTAGAAATTCATTGGGGTTTCTTACAATATTGGCTGTTGCTCATTGATCACAGCATTACACAGAGGAATTTGACAGTGCACTGATTTCTACTCCAAGAATTTTTTCTTCCACCGCTTTTTTTTCCTCCCTTGCATAACTCATTGTGACAACTAAATCGTGAAGGAATAGTGGCGGTGTAATTTGGTTTGGCATTCATGCCCCTTATCATTAGAGTAGCAAATATATGTTAATGTCCAATAAAGCATGTCTTTAGAGAACGCTGATGTATAGCATCTAGCTTGATCCTGTGACATTGCTTTAACACATGAATTAAAATTGGCTGGGTCAATGGTTGAGTAACCATATTACATATGGCAAATATTTTAATGTACTTATAGCCATTTCTCCAGATATCTTGCATTCATCTTCAAATTTGCAACAAAGTGTATCTACTTGATAACATTATATGATTCAGAACTTGTAATTGGTTGGATCTTTTGTGACCATAATGTGTATGGCAAACTTGTGTTAATTTACCTTAAACCTATTTATCCTTATCTGTTGCTCATTTAACCTCCAACCTTAATTTTTTAACTACGATGCTCAAATGAAAACATTTTGATATGTGAATTAAACTATTCTAACTCATACAACATGGCGGCAATATAGTATCTGGCAAATATAAGCTGATTTGATAAAAGTCATTTCTCCTCATCTATGATCTGCATAATCCTCAGATGTTGTAATTTTGCAGTAAGTGACTGTGACTAGCACTGAAATGAATGAACAAAAAGAGTCAAAACGTTATTTGTTTATTTATTTGATTTTCCCTTTTATGCAACACTGTTTTGATTCATCTAAAGCAACTGTCATCTCCTCTCTTTAGCCACCAAAAAAGTTCTAATATAAATAAATAAATAAAAGTTTGATCTGTTCTGACCATGTATTGCCAGGTTATCTGAAAAGCTCAGCTAGCATATTCTATGCTGGCAAGCTGAAAATCCACAAAATCATATAATGAAACTGCACTAAAATATACATTGAAAACATAACATATCTGAAAATTTGATTCATCAAACAATTATATATGATCATAGATACCATGTGTAACAGATTATATCTCTAACACAGAATTACACACCAATTTTAGATCAATATCAGAGTCATATTCCCCAGTTAGATCCTGTGAAACAGTATGTATTCAATTATTTTAATTAAAAAATGGAAAGAACTGTTTCACATGTTAAACTTGAATAAAATATATTTCCTGCTATAGAAATTGTATATAACTACCTACATTTACATGTCACAAAGATCCTGGTATCTATCAGGTAGCTAAATATCATTATCAGGAAGTGTTAGCTAGCTAGCATGGTTATTTGTGATGTTATTTGTGGGTAATTATGACATTTTAAACAGAGGCAAAAGAGCCCAAGCTTACTCTAAAAATGATTTTTTTTTCATCTTTTCCCTTTTTACATAGTGTAAAATGCATACATATAACATAGCAATGCATAAGCTTATGGCTGTTGTTTTGAATTTAACTTTTTGCTGAAGTAACACCAACAATCAGTAAATGCTTTATACAACTACAGTTCTAATTAGCTAGCTAACTTAACTGCTAGCTTTGATTACTTCTCATGAGCTAGATGTTTTGGTTAGCAGACTAACAACACTAAGTAAATTGCCTAAGATGGCTGGAAATGGAAAGAACATTGTGGATGATATTTATGTGACTTGTAAGTTACAAAGGACATTAAATCAGAGTGTAGACCAAAATCTACTTATTTGGGCAATAGAAATTGGTCTTTGAAATCACATTACATTCATTTAGCAGACGATCTTGTCCAGTGCAAGAGAAGAGAAGTGAATCCATTCAAGTTGAATGAGCAACAGTGTCAGTCCAGGCTAACACACTCCCAGAATAGTGTTATGAGCACAACACTATTCAAGCCCTTCCACAAAAGAACTTGTGCTAACCTGACTAGACAACCTAGAAACTAAAGCCCCTTTCACACATGCACTGAAAGCCGGAATGTATCCGGCCCTTAGCCGGAGGAGCTGCATGTGTGAACGCAAATGTCTAATTAAGTCGTACCGGACATGTGACGGACTTCTTTTTGCCAACTCCCTAGTAAAAAGTCCGCTTCATGTCGGAGTGAGCCCATGTGTGAACAGAGCAGGGTAAGTTCAGGAGAATCCACTGCGAGCGAGTGGGCGTGTTGATGACGTTTCTGTCATGTGACTGACGCGAAACTGGAAGAATACGAACATCTGCCTCGTACTCTTTTCCATGCGCCTGTACATAGCTTTCCACTGTTTCATTGACATTGTGGATGTCCAAATACATGCTATTTTGAGTCCAATGATCATTAAAGAGATAGTTAGCTATAGCTATACTGCCAAAACTTGTCTCTTAATGATGATTAATAACATTGGTTAGCAGTTTATTATCTGGTTAGTAGCTAGCTAAGCTGTAGCTAAGTAATAGTGATAGGTATAGTGAGATAGGTGAACTGGTGACCTAACATTACATAGCGAACAACAAAAACTTACCTTATTGTTATAATAAATGTATAATTAATAATAAATTATGTGTACCAGTAGCACCATTTGGATGACTTTGTGTGATTTTTTTTTTATAGGTTACCCAAAAGTATAATAGCTATGTTCGCCTTCTCCTCCTCCGTGCCACATTATGTATGCGTAATACCGAAAGGTAAGACATTGAAAAGAAAAAAACTGAAAATACCTCAACTTGCGAATACTTTAGGTGATCTCGTCAATACTTTTCACTCGTGAGAATGCAAGTGCCGTCTAACTGGAAAATACCATGAGGATGTTTCTAGACTCACAATGATTTCAATCTACAATGTAACATACTACAAATGTAATTATTAATGATCGCATACTGGGTACTTCACTGAAAAATAGCATGCAGTATACAGTATATACTTGTGTAGCACGCAGTACACAGTATGCAGTAGGCGGTTTCGAATACAGCTGCCCCTCACCTAAACTAAAGTGGAGTCTTTCCTGTAGGTGAGAACGCGTCTGTCACAGACAATCTCCTGTTGCATGCTACATGTGTGAAAGGGCAATTCTGGCCAAGTTGTGGCCTGATTCTCCGCACTTTGTCCAGAGTTCATATGTGAAAACGGCTTAAGAGAAGCCAAATACACACACTACCATACATCACAGTCACTTGATCACAGAATCCATAACACATTGCAATAGTACACGTAAAATAATCAGCAAATAATACTGCAGGTCCTCTTTTCTAATATAGCATGTCCTTACGCATAGCAGATAGATGACATTTCCTCTCACCTCCAGCTCTCCATTATCCTGTGTTATGTAGATGTTACAGGAATCATTCAAGACTGTTTCGTTGGTTTTTTGATGGTTTTGCATAGTCATGATGCTTAGTCAGTGTTTAATTTTGTAAACATTTGTTGTCATGCCTAATATACTGTATTTCTTTTCATTGACAGCAAAGAATTTGCAGTAAGAGGACAGTATTGAATTCAGGAGACACAAAATGCACAGGAGCATGAAACAGACTATTACTCCATATCCAGAGCAGAACTGCAGGAAACTGCACTGTACTTTTACAGACATTTGCGGTGAATAAAGTGCCATGAAACATGACAGTATTGGCACGTTTTTCCTTTGAAATACCCAATGCTTTTCCCCCTTTTTCTTCTTATTTGGAATGTCCAATTATGTTCTTTGATGCTTTGATAGCCCTATTGCTACAGACCTTACTATGCAGCAGGGCGCTGGCACATGCATACTCTCTTCCAAAACAGTCAGCTATTGCTTCCTTACACCCTGCAACTCCCAAGCTAAGCTTGCACAGACCTGAGTCAAAGGAGGGCGCTTCATATGCAGCTTTACGCAGGGAGGACTACAGGCACCTGATCATCCAGCAGTTATCACTTATGTGCAATGGAGCAGACTAAGACCCTGGCTGACCTACCCTCCACAATATCCAGCTATGGACTCATGGCCATAGGTGTCATTTACGCTGGGGATGCTGGGGACATGTCCCCATCGCTTTTTGTCATCCCCACCACTTTTTGAAAGGCTTTAGTTGAACACGTCAAACCCGTCGTTGTCCCCAGCACTTTTCAAAACAAACTGAAGCCCATACTCATGGCCATTGTCAGCTGATGGCATGGCTGGGATCGAACCCTGACCATACTGTTCCTACCAGTTGAGCCACTCAGGACCACCCAGTGCCTTTTTAAAATACTGCCGCTAACCATCAAACATTGTGTTGTTTACATTTGTGATTACTGCCAAAATGATGGAGCACAGGCCTGACTCCAAATGTATTCAAATGCCCCTGGTTAATGCAGTGTGAGACAGTCAATGAGGTATTCTGATGCAGTGAGTCAGCTTTGGAGAAAAATCTGAAAGGAAGGGAAAAGATCCTCAAAACATAAACCCATACAGATGTAGGAAAAGAGTAAAAGATGACTCATCAGACCATATTACTTTCTTACACTGCTCAGAAGACCAGGTTTTGTGCTCATTATACCAGGTTATGCATTGTTGCACCTTAGTTACAAGTGGTTTTCGAACGGCAGTCCTACCATAAATATCACGTTCATAAAGGATACAACGTACAGTTTTTGATATTGTAATCGTAAATCGTAAATTGAGAATGTATGTTTTAGCTGCAAGAATATATTTAAAATATGTAAATTTTGCCATTTTGGTACATTGCAATATGTTTCTGCTTTATAATAATATTTAATTAATATCTAATAAATTATTTTAAAGGTATTAATATAATTTAGACATATTCTTGAGCTTTGTAGACTCATTTTTAGTTGCAATTTAGTTACTTAAATACAAGTCTTTTCATTTGCTATTTCCTGTCAGGAAAGTGCCTGTCATTTCCCAGGTTGGCCACCAACATGGCCACATAACGTCCTGTTTTCTATGTCTCATTTAGTTCATGTCTTTCACCTGTGTTAATTAGTAATTAGTTAATTAATTATTAACCATGTCTCTTATCTCTGCATTTGGGTTCACCCTGCTCCTTGTCACAGTTTCCATTATTTGGTGTACCTGCTGTATGTGGATGTATGTGAGAGCTAGTAGCTATGGAGAGTTTATCATTTCATTATCAATGCATGTCAATACAGCTCAAAACCAAAAGGCTTATTCGGGAGTCAGTTGAGTATTCGTAGTAGGATATTCAAGGGCAATCAACTGGAGCATGTATAATCTGATTCAAACTCAGATTATTTTGTAATCTCTGGGACATGCTTTAATAAATATGATCCCATGGTAGCATTTAATGTGCCTGGATATCAGATATATAGGAGGGATAGGGGTGAAGGGAGAGGGGGAGGTTTACTGATATATGTCAAAGAAAACATCAGATAACTGCAGCCTGATTGAATGATCTCCATTGAATGATCTCATGACAATGATCTGGAATGTATTGGGTTGAATATCTCACTTTCACCTCATATGTCATTTATTATCATTGGTCTGAACTGACCACAATCAGCTAATAACATATTCCAATGAGCAGCATTTTTGCATTCTTAAAGACAGTGACAAGACTACCTAACAGAAAGCAATGAAACATGGGAACAAAGGAATTGAAATAGAAGCATATAGTCTTTGCATATGTTTGAACATAACATATGGTATAGATTGTTATCTGTGTTGTTTATTATATGCAACCTGCTTTCTTCATTTTATCAAGGTTGCCAATAATTCTGGACCTGACTGTACTTTACTTACTCCAGTGGTAAATGAGAGGACTCTTGTACACTTCTACAAGTAGGTCCATTGTAGTAATTGCTTTGTTGAACTCTGACTATAAGATGAAAGGAGCTTTGAGCTAGGGGTGTTGGTATAGGAATACAAGTGGATGTGTGGGGAGCAAGTGGGGGAACAAGTGGATGTGTGGGGAGCAAATAGATCATCAGCTCCGAATTGGTTGAGCTGATATTCGCGACGGGATCCACTTTCTTTGCATCTGTGCATCATGCCAGCACTGTCTGCCTCTTACTCTGTACGGAATGTAACTCTCATAGGAAAACTAAAATGAAGAAGAAACCAGCAAACCAGTGACTCTTGAGGAATTGGATTTTTAAAGTGTGAGTAAATGTCCTCTTATCTGCAGGCTGTATCTTTTTGGCTTTTTTGACAAGGGCTCTGTTAAAGGGTTCCCTGATGATTTTGCTTTTATATAGTTCTTTGATTTATTTTTTTATTTTATTTTATCATAATGCACCTTCAGCAAGTTGTTAACAATATTCACTGCTTGAACAGTCTGTTCACTGGCAACCACAGGCCATACCTCGGCTTATAGCATTATATCCTTAAGAGCCATTAAAATATGCCCAGCTTAGTCCAACACTGAACTCTCACAAAAGTGATAAAGTAGCTGGAGAACATTTGCTTCTTGGATAGCCCAGTAACCCCAGGGACAAACTAACTTGATATGAGAATAGATAGGCCCATCCAAGCAATATGAAGGATGGACAGGTCCATGTTCTAGTATCCTATAGGATATGCCCTCAGAGACAAATTTAACTGGAAGGTGCACATGACATTAGGCATGGAATTATTTGCACGGAATCTAAAGAATTGCAATTCTGCCACTTGCAGTGTCCTCAGCATTCATTCAATAGTAATAAACATGATGTGACAGAAAAAATGCACTTATTGGATTTTTAGCCAAAAAAGGTTAAAATGTTTTAATGTATATAAAATGTTCTTTTATGTTCTTACCACTGCACTGTGGGGGTGGGTGGTGGAAGAATAGACCTGGCCCCTCTTGCCTGTGAGTCTATTGTGTGTGAACAGCCCATGGGGTCAAACCCACACAAAAGGGAAAAGGCTGGGTCTGCCTCCGTGGCCATCACATTCTCACCCTTTATCCCTGCAGAAAGATGTTGTCAAATGGCTGCAGGTGTTAGAGACTGAGTTCACAGCACTGTCAGTTGTCCATG
The DNA here is from genome assembly GCF_013368585.1 of Megalops cyprinoides. NCBI lineage: Eukaryota > Metazoa > Chordata > Actinopteri > Elopiformes > Megalopidae > Megalops > Megalops cyprinoides. Next base: position 1,062,015 of record NC_050584.1, read on the forward strand.
CATTCTAAAAGTGTCATCACAATCATTTCTTTGCATTGTTTACAACAGGGGTCGGCAACCTTAGGCACGCTTGCCACCATTGGGACACGGCAGCGTAATTATTGGCAAGCTAGCGATAAGTGCGCGAGACAGGATTTTTATTTATTTATTTTTTTAACCCTTTCTTATGTAACTTTTTTTTATGCTATAGAGCGCGTGTTATGTTACATGGTTATGTTTTCATTAGCATTATTAAGCTTCTCATAGTTTTCAGTTAGCCTTTGCTATATTTTTAAACATTAAATCGTTGTTTCCTCAAAGCTAAAATTAGCTAGAATTTTTCAAATCTAATGTTCTAATTGCACCGGTTTTAACATACGCGCTAAACGGCCAATCACACCTGTGTGACCGTACGCACGAAAGGGTTAAGAAATCACCTCTTGAACAGCTATTGGCTGTTTCTTACTTAGTTCACATTTCCCACAGGAATCGCAGTGCAGCGGTTCAGATTCGGTAGATGATGGCAACCCCGCTAGCTAAAAAAGGTAAAGGTTCAGGCATTCCAGCTGTGTGTATTTATTGTTTTGAAAATGTTGTTTGGTGAACGTCTAGTGTTAAGCGCCATTTTGAGACAAAGCACAAGAAAACTTTAAAAAATCAGGCAGGCAAGGCAGAATCCCATGGTTGGGATTTAGTTAAGAATAAGTTTATTGCTGATGAACAGGACGAGTGGGAGGTTGGTGGGGTTAATGACCTAAAATGATCATTACAGTGTCCTCATTATGAGAGAAAAATGTTTCTTTAAATGTTGTTGCTATGCATGTAGCCTATATGCATGGAATAAAATTCCGGGTCTGTTGGAAATGTTTTTTTGATGTGGTGTCATAATTAAACTTAATGTTGATATGGCACACAAATTAACAAGAACATTTCAAACTGGCACTTCATTTCAAAAAGGATGCCCACCCCTGGTCTACAACAACAAAAGCAAAAACATTTTCATTTTCATTTCACTGAAGATAAGAACACTTAAATCCAGCCCTGGAGTTTGCTATGTTAACCTCAAAGACCAATTTCCCCCAGTCTTCACAATGCAACATCAACTATACTGAGCATCAGAAAAAAAACTTGTTACATGTTTTTGAAGAATTAAGGAAATCTCAATCATTTAACATGTCCACTTCCATAGGAAATGTGTCTCAACAAGAAACTAGACATCATACTCCACAAAATTATTTTAACAACTGACAAACTTTTATCAGTAAATTTGAAACATAGTGCAAATTAAGTTACATAGTTACAAATACTAGCCAGACTGGGTGTTACTGTCCTGTTGCTGCAGAACTCCACTTGTAGGGAGAACCAACCTAAATGCATGATCCTAAATTGATAAATACCTGGGCCCTCACTTACTGTCCTTCCAGCAAGCTCATGTGAACATGACAACATTTCAGCAGGTGAAAGCATATTTTTGTGTTGTTTGTATTATAACAATTTTCTTAAGAATGTGTCAGTTTATGTCATAGATGTCCTATTTTCCAGGCTTGAGCCCGACTGAACATTTCACTAATGGTGACCATACCTGCTACTAACCTGTCACTTTCACTTATGCTTGTATGCCTTTCATAGTTTAATACTAAAGCACGTAATGAACTCACTTACTTCCTGATTGTTTGATAGCATCTTAGTACAGTTTACAATTATTTCTGAAACCTGCTAACTTCTGAATTTGTTGCAGATACAAGAATGGGCACTCAAGACACCAAGCACCAGTGTACTTAATTCAACCTTCATCACAATGATGGCACCACTGTGTGAAAAACAGGGCTAGTTAGTTCCTCTCTGTCTTTATTTCTTTTTCCCCAGGGCTTGACATTCCACAGGTTAAATCACCTCATCACCAGTACCCAGGCTCCTCTCTGATAAATGAGATGATGTTTTACATCTGGAACTGTTAGTGTCTCTTGAGAACTTTATGGCCAATCAAAAATCACCAATGAGTTAAACTGATGCCAAACACAATTAATCAGGATCCAAAATCTTCATGCTCCATTTTTGGAAAAAACACAGACACATAAACAGAGTGACATGATCATTGACACAAATTGCAGTTTCAGTGTGCACATTGCAATCAAAAGAGGGGAGTATTGCTGGAATTCATTTCCAAACTTGAGAGGTAAACAGGTAGCCGGGTGTTAATAGTGACGTGATGGCTTTATGATTCCACCAATGTGTCCTGGAGGTGCCTGCAGAGACATTAGGTTGCCTGACATATTTTTCTCTCTCTGTGACTTCTGCGCTTTCTGTCATTAGCAGAGTGAGGGAGTTGTGAATTACCCCCCTTGGCTCCCTCTTCCTCCTGCCTTCCTCCCTCCCTGCTCTAGGGTGCTAAACGGCTTGACAGAAGGGTGCCCAGGCCATTGGCAGTAGCTATCGACTGAAGGGGAGAAGCTGCCAGGCCTCCTTGATGGATAGGCTCATTTTCCAGCCGGCAGCAAGTCTCGGTGAAGCATCCGTGTCATTTGTAATGTCAGCCAACAAAATGTAATCAAACATTCCAGCAGTTTAATCACCGAGGGCTGCTCGAGAGATGATTGTAGTGTCAATATAATGCTATTTCATTATCTGTTTGTATTTTATATTGACAGTGTCAGATAAACAGTGTGGAAAATTAAGATTAAAAATATGGTAATTTCATTTCAATCGCCCCGGCTACAGTTGCTGGCCCATTATGCGATTGATTACTTCTGAATTAAATTTGGGGCTGAATGTAAAGTTTAATCTTCTTTCTTCTCTGCAATTCAGCTCCCCAAAGGCCTCTTAGTAAGTAAGTACCCATTTCATTTGATCTTTAATGAAAAGTAATGGCCCAAATGAATTGTATAAATCAGCCGCCATGTATACCTAACTGACATTCTGTTTTTTTTTTCCTACTACTTGCACATGCCAAATTCCACCCCCCCACCACCACCACCCCGCTGGTAACCCCATTTCTCTTCCTTTTTTCAAATATGGGATTCTTTTCAAAAAGGAGTCTTGTGTTAGTATGTAATCCATACAAGAGTGAAGGCCATGTCTCTTTTCTACTTGATTTGTTGTTATTTTTTTTTTTAATTATCTCTCACTATTAACCAGGGAAAGGGGGGGTGATTTCTATTAAATAAACAGAAAAGAGACAGAAAATGAAATGCTTTGAGAAGCAGTTAGCAGCTGAGTTAAACTGAGTCTTTCATAGTCTAGGGAGTCATTTAAAAAAGACACACAATCCCAAAAGCAGTAGCACTGTGATAGACATTTTAATTACATGGTGATTTTAAAATATTTTTCTCTCTCCCTCTCCTCCGAGTATCCATCTCTTTCTCTCCCTCTCTCAAGAACTCTCAGGGTTTGTCATGTGTTTCAAACTTGCCAAGCATCCTTTTTTCTTCTTTTTTTTTTGTAAGAGACACAACCGTTAAAGAGGGCCCTGCAAAGAGATGACAAAAGAAAAAAGGAGCTCTTCTTTGTGAGTCTCATTCAGCACAATTTGTCCCCCTTTGTAGTCCTAATTATGTGCCAAAGTAGGATAACAGAAGTTCTCAACTCGACCATTATGCCCGTACAAAAAAGCGGTGCATACAAGAAGCTGATCACTTTGGAATTAGCAAACATGATACTATATGGGGAAAAAAATCATTAATACCGTCAGGGATTAGAGGTTCTGATTAAAGGGTAGGTTTTACCATATGCAAATTAGTGATAGGCATTTATCAGTGCCTGGGCAAGCTGTCTTAGCTGCAAAGCCACGTATGTTTTTTAGCTGATTACAAAACTGCTTGAAGTTGCAGGCTTTTTTAACGTAGGAAACAGAGAGAGTGCAAGAGCGAGGCGGGGAGAGGGAGTGTGAGGCAATCAACTCATTTCCTTTTGGCCAAATTCCTGCAATCGCTCTGAGCATTTGGCTTAATTCCCTCTTTGATTAACCAGTTTCTTTTGTATGTAATTAAAACATTTCTCAAGTGAGCATGTGTGTATGTGTGTGTGTGTGTGTATGTGCGTTTATGCATTTGTATACAGTCATTTGTTTGAAGGAAAAGCAATTTGAAAAAAACAAAAAAAAAACAAGTGGAATAAAGTGGAGAGGTTATCTGCAGTCCACCATTGTCTCTAGGCTTATATGCCTTTCAGTGTTATTCTTTTTTCTTATGGAGGTGACCCCTTTTGTGTTGACAAAGGAGGCAAGGATGAAACTGAGCTCTCATGCTTGTCCTGCCGTGCTGATAGTGCTGCTGTTGCCCGGCACTCCCACTTCTCCTTAAGCGAACACTTTAATTTATGCTTTTTCATCTCCCTGGGCAGGGGAGTCTGTTAACCCACAGTGTCTCTACATAGTGTCTCAGGGAGGGAAACCTTTTACACATATCATACTGCCTCCTCAAATAACTACATATAACACTATGTCGTCCATCTATAGTATGGACAAATATTTTTTCCAATTTGCATTATAGTTATATTAATACAATATATTAATATAATGTATTTGCAAAATGTTGTTGGGCTGAACAACATAGTATTAAATATATTACAATATATTTAATTTCCATATAGGATGGTAACATAAACAATTGCCCTGGATAAATAGTCCAATCACAGTTCAAAATGAAATCTTAATTCTCAGTTCTGTAATGCACTGAAATCTATTGTCAACTGACCTCACCTAAAATGATATAACAGCAGTCATGTACCATTTGCAAACTGATAACTAGCAACTCATTGAATTCATTGGGAGTTGTGAAGGTCTAGAAATATGGGTGATACCTGTAACCTTGCTGTACAGTTGCTCCCTTCATTCTGTGTACATTATACCGCTCCATTACTATATGCAAAAGCTTTCTTTTCAGAATATATAAATCCTATATATTGAAGAACATATGTTAGTGATATGTGTTAATGCCTCCCTCCACTTTCATTCATCATTTAAAAGAAGATAAAGAATTGTTTTGATTAACATTTATATATGTACAAAGATAAATACTGGATAATGTTTCCAGTTGGAAGGTTGAATATAACCATGTAACATCGTTTTTGCTGCTGAAATTCTACAAATACAACAAAAATAATTTTTGTGTTATCTGATATTGAGTATGATATAATATTAAAGCAATTATTATTAATTATTACTTGCATTATTATTAGTTTTTTATGATAAACACATACACAGCATTAATGTGGCTTGCCTTTCTGTTTTAAATATACAACTTTTATTAATAAAAACGTTTCCTTTCCATAAATGAATAACAACACATTTACAAATGGAAGACCACAGTTTAGGTGTGTAAATATCAAAATGTTCCTTTTTGTCTTTTCAGCTTTTAATATGTTTATAAAACTCTGCTTTGGTGCACTCTAGCTGTCATTAAAACTGCTTGCCATTGTTCACAATATGTACATGTTTGAAATGAAAATGTATAAGATTTTACAATATAATGTATCACCACATGTCAATGTGATTTTCTTGTTTTTTATCAATAATGTGAAATTGTGTGACAATTCTGAGTTTATGGTTAATTTTTACCTAAATGAGAGCACAGAGGCACCACTGGGTTTCTTTCAGATCATTTAAGAAGATAGTCACGGGGCACATATTACAGAAACTTAACACAATGACTAAGCGCTAGGCACAAGGGGTCGACAGAACAGTTTGGAATGGGGGAAACCAGTATTTAGTCATTTGATGGCAAAGCCAGCAATAAGCCAACACTGTTACTGAGTGGGCTGGGTCACATGAAAGTAATACCTGTCTTGTATCAAAGAGTTTGTAGGAACAAAATTTTGAAATTGGTTTTTACTTCATTATTGATACCCACCAAGCTAGCTTGCTAGCTGCTTGCCAAACTGTAATTTTAGGTCTTGTGTCGTTTAGATGGTTTAGATCCTATTCTGTGCTGATACTTTTGGAGTTCGCACTGTAGCTGGCTGGCATATGTGAAAGTCTTCACACAGATGTTGTGGCCCATTTACAACACTGGTTTTGTTGTGTCTGATAGCCTGTATTTGGATGTAATATGAGAATGTATTATCTTATAAAGTAAAACTACATCAAATATACAAGCCATAACATCTAAAGTCATAATTTGGCAAGCCGGTTAGCTAGGTAGCTATCTACGATAGCTATGAAGAACAAACCAATCTTCCCGTACCTAAGTCTTCTGTCCATAAGAATTTTATGAGAAAATGGCATTTGATCATATACCTACTGCGTTTTGTCAACAATAATATATTATTAGCCACCTAATGCTGAAAAATTGGGCTGGTGACGAACAGCTGTGCTTTATGATTCATTAGATGTAACTATGTAGGCAATCATTCAGCTCACATTGAGTCACATGAGCAGTGGTCAAAAACTTCTGCTGAATGAGAAACAGGTTTTGTGCTTGTACTGAGAATTCTGTCATGAAACAGTGCTCAAATGCATGCCACCTAGTGGTACAAAATAAGCTTTGTGGACTGTACAACATTTCATTTTAAGACTATGCACTGTGATTTACAAATACAAATAGTTTTGGCACTATTCTGAGGCCATAATGGTGGCCCTGCATGGACATAAAGGGAAGCTTTTGGGTTAGTATTTGATGGGTTAGCAACTGACATTGTGTTTTATATGAACACAAAGGTGGAACTTTCATTATACAAGTACAGAGAGCTCCAATACCTTTGTTTAGTAACAATATTTTTGAGAACCTTACAATAATTCACTTGCCTTTATCCAGATAGCTAAAAAATATTCTGGCACTTAAGCAATAGCAAGGATGATCCAGGAGAGAATATGAATTTAATGACTGACACTGCAAATTAATATAATTCAGTTTAATGAACAACCTCTGTACTGGTGGAATGAACTCCCCACAGAGGTTTTGACAGCAGAATCACTGGCCATCTTCCGACACCAACTCAGTGTCTAGTCAGATTGCACAAGTTAACTTGTGGTAGGGCTTGAATGGTGTTATACTCACGCTGACTGGTCTGGGAGCATCAAACAAAGAAGAAGAATAAACATTTCAAAAATAAAAGAGGAAGAGAAATGTCAGTATCATCTTGAAAAATGGTGCTTAGATAGATAGATTGATTAATGCATGTGGCCAGAGGGATGAGTGGGTGCATGTATGAGCGAGGCCCTTTGCTCCTAGTAAAAATCCCTCCTCTTTTCCATCAATTGACTGCAAATAGACATGCATGTCCTTCAGCAAATTACAATCCAAATTCTGTATCTGTTGCCACTGGCTGAAATGTGCCCCTATACCGAACACTATATTTGGTAAGAAAAGGCATCTATTGGATGATCGTTATCCAAGCATATCCAAACAATGTATTTGGCTTTGGGAACAACCCTATTAGGCACCTTGTGTGCCAGCCTCCAAATCTGCGACAATCAGATGACACATGTCAGCTATGAATTATTGGGACAGTTGCAGTTTAAGGCGACAGGTCGAGGAAAGAGGATCTCAGCAGGTACACTTGCAACTGCCAGTTTCACCTGTGAGGGTGCATGATGATGTATTCAATGTTGAAAGTGTATAATGATGTAAAGATTTACAGAAAAAATAATGCATAAGATTTACAGAAAAAAACATTGCATGGTTATCTCACTAGACTTTTTTATGATAATGTGTGTTTATATACCTCTCTAGTGAGCCAGAATCAATAACAGTATATGATTGACAATGTTTATGTACAGTTAGGTCCATAACATTGACACAGTTTTCATAATTTTGGCTCTGTATGTCACCACAAAGGATTTGAAATGATGCAATGAAGATGTTATTCCAGACTTTCAGTTTTAATTCAAGGGGTTTAACAAAAATATCATATAAACCGTTAAGAATTACAGCAATTTTTTTACATAGTCCCCCGATTTTTGCCATTATACCCAAAACTGGCATAAAATTCTTTCACTGGACAACACTCCACTGACATCCACTGTCCTCCCACACAGCACAAGCGATTTTGTGATTTTGGAGAAGAAAACTACTGACTTGGTGCGAGGCATTTCTCACACAGTGGTGTTTTTTGCATGAATTTAGGAACTTACTTGCACTTTACAATTGCACTCAGTTGCAGCAGATGAAATTGGGGCCCAAACTGTTTGGGGCCAGCCTTTCATCCACAATGGTAAAAATGTATACATCCACAACGGTAAAAACACATACATGGCTGAATTAATTCATTACCTATTGCACAAATCTAGATATGTTCTGAAGTGACTTCTAGCAGGGCCTACTTATCATTATTTGCAACCATTTTAAGCTTTCTTAACCAACATAAATGTGTAATTATACCATATGAATCTTTCACATGGTAATGTGCATAAAACAGAGAAGAGTGACTGAGGAAAGACATACATTTACTAAAAAGACATTTTGTAAAGAAATGTGCCATAATTGCCATGTTAGAACAACGGGATAAGACAAACCTATAACCCATAATTCTATTGAATGTTTTCAGTATTCTGTCATGAATACAATGTCATGTTGGCACAACGCTGTCCTAACATTCCCTTCTAACACAAGCAAACACATTATAAAAGAGATCTATGGAAGGATGGATGGATCTATTTGGCAATCTCTGGAAAATGTGGAATATTATTACTTATCATCTTACATTTACATTTACATTTTACATTTATTTATTTAGCAGACGCTTTTATCCAAAGCGACTTACAAAAGTGCATACAGTAAGTATAGCGACAGTACGGGGACAGGATGTGTACAGTTCCACAATGAGACAGTAGTTCTCAGCTGAGAGCAAGGTCTGTTTGAGGACACAGTACTATCAGATTTGTACAACTACAGCATATAGGGCAACTAATACGATACACCTTCAAACAGCAAACTTCAACAACTCCAAAGGCGCAATGAGCATCAGGGTAAAGGCGGCAACAAGAAACAATTTAAAAAGCACAGCAATTTATGACAGCACTGATTTGGGGGGGGGGGGGGGTGGCAACAATTGCGTGCTGGGTCAGTCCAGGTAGAGTCTGAAGAGGTGCGTCTTCAGGCCCCGTTTGAAGGAATGGGGTGAAGGAGCTGAGGACAGGGAGTTCGCTCCACCACTGGGGAGCGATGTAGGTGAAACGCTGATGTCTGGCAGAACGAGCACCTCTTGCCTTGCCCATGCAAGGAGCGAGGCATCCAGTTGCTGCTGAGCGCAGGGGTCGGACTGGTGTGTAGGGCTGGATGAGTTCTTGGAGGTAGGTAGGGGTTGTCCTGTTGATTGCAGAGAAGGCGAGGGTCAGGGTCTTGAATCTGATCCTGGCAGCAACAGGAAGCCAGTGGAGGGATTTAAGCAGGGGAGTAACATGGGGGGAATTTGGGGAGGTTGAAGATTAGTCGGGCAGCTGCGTTCTGGATGAGCTGGAGAGGCTGGGTGGTACAGGCTGAGAGGCCTGCGAAGAGAACATTGCAGTAGTCCAGTCAAAGGAGAACTGTGACCTGGACAAGGAGCTGCGTCGCGTATGTTGTCAGGAACGGACGAATCCTCCTGATGTTGTGGAGGAGGAATCGGCAGGCCCGTGACGTGCGAGCAATGTACTCCTTGAAATCCAGGTTGCTGTCGAGGATGACGCTCAAGCTCTTTGCTGACTGAGAGGATGGTATTGTGGTGCCATTGACGGTGATGGAGAGGTCATGCGGGGGGAAGGGCCGGCTGGGATGAAGAGCAGTTCCGTTTTTCTGAGGTTCAGCTTTAGATGGTGGGATGCCATCCATTTGGAGATGTCAGCCTCTCTCTACCACCCCCCATATGGGCATTTGATATGCCATTGGAATATCTTGAAAAAAGTAATTATCCAAATGTTGCATCATTGTTGTGTTTAAATAATAAAGATAGCATCCATACTGCAGTAATAATATGAAAAGGTAGGCTGACACTTGATTTTTCTGATTTTCATTATTGTGGTTCTACCTTTTTTGTTTTCACATTCCCTCAGGACTAGCACTACTCCCGGAAAGTGTAAAAAAAACATAGTCGTTTGCCTGGTGCAAGGGAAATGATGAACATTGTTGCTTTATTGAAATTCAATAACATTTCCTTAAGAGAATTTCAGGAGTTAATTCAAAACTTTATTTCAAGACCCTTTGTCATGTTTGATGCTTCTGCAAACATTCTGCACTTTTTGCACAGAAACAGTATAGTGATCAAGCTTCTTCAATTGTAATGATATCTTCCCAAATATTATCACTGGAAAACAGAACAGATTCCTGGATACTTCCATGATCATGCAAAAATTTGATCTTTTCAATTTTATTATATTTTGGTCCACATCACTTTAAAGACCAGTCCCTTCTTGTGCTTGTTTTTTAAAGCGTTGTACAGCTGACTTCCATTAAAAATGGAATAGCGCAGATAAAATGGCTACAAAAAAGCACAAGTAAAATTCCATTAACATGTGATGTGAACCAAGTAAGTGGGCTCTCAAGAGCTTTCCAAAAGAATTATAAGATTTCACATTACCTGAGAAATCAAGCTATCATTTACCCTTGCAAGATAGAATTCTGCTCTAAAGAGTAGAAATTCATGCAAAAAATAAGAAAAAGGACAGGTAAAGAACTGAACTGTTTGTGCTTATGTGACCTCGTTGCACTGTGCCGCGAAGAGACTAGGTGGATGGATCAATCATCTGATAGTTGTTCTGGGAAAAACAGACATGTCAAAAGGAAAAAAATGATGAAAATGATCTGGCAGAGCTCACAAAAACATTCACAGCTTGTAATTCCAACTCTGTTGTTAAGAGTCTGCACTGTAATAACACTGGGACAATACTGATTGGGTAGATACTTATCATCACTAATTTTATATATGTATATAAATTAACTAAAATAAGTATACAAAAGTATCACTGTTTCAAAATCACATTCTCTTAGAGAGAGAATGACCATCATTTTTATATATAACATATACCAAAAACATGGCACCTTGGTGCTACTTATATTTATTGGAATAAGAAACAACCATAGCTAGCCACAGGAACGTTACTGAAATTTGTTTGGCTCCTTTTTTTCCTACTGGCTAATAAACTATATTATAATAAACTACAACACCAAAATACAGGAAACATACCTGAATCAAAGAGACATGCCAAAAAGGCATAAATGTCAGATGGATGGATGAAGGAATTAATCGAGTGTAGCTTACAAAATGAAATAAAATCTTAAAAATGAAATTGAAGTTTCTACTTTAGCTGAAAGAACATGACCATTCTGGCTAACAGCTACTTCAGGCCAGATGTTTAGCATGACAATCAACTGAAATTTCCAAATAAAATAATAAAAATGACTATGACGCATTATATTGAGAGAAGACAAGAGAAGACATTTGTAGCAAACATTGGCAAAACATGCTATATACATTCAAAAATGTAAAAAATATACAGATGGAGCCTACACCAACAGAATTTAGCCACAACATGTATCTTATCCCTCCCTCCCCAAGAATAATCATACTGTTTCTTTCACCCAGTCCACCACCAACAGCTTCACTGAGTGACACAAAATAGGTCTAGGTGTATACCTGGTGTACAATTCAGTTGAATACTGTTTAAGTTACAAGCCAAGTTATGCTGAGTAGAGGTTCCACTGATAAAACACTGCCAAAGGTTAAAATCTGATCTGGCAGTCATTCATATGGCAGAGCATTGTTGTGAATGTCTGTTTGTGAATGTTAGGGTGGTAAAGGTTTTTGAATTTTTAGAGTTTGTATAGCTGCACTTTAATTCACAACAAGGTACAAAAAGAAGAGCTACACTTATCCACAAAAGAAAAGCATGTCTTTGAAAAGTAAATTACAATTAATTTCTTTTAGTGATTATTTTAGTGAATGAGCCATGTAAAAGTAAATATCAATAAAAGTAAATATAAATAAAAATAAAAATAAAAATTTTACATTGATGAAGTGTACTTTGTACTTGCCTAATTTACTTTATTTGTAGTCAATCTTCATGGAACATGATAAATCAGTCAGAACAGTAATGGAAATGTACTGAATGTACCAGTTATTATCCATGTAACAGCTTCTATGTGAGGACAGAATTAAAAGCAGAAATTGGCCACAATCATACTTACAGAGATGGGCCTGAATTTCATAATGGAGCTTGTCATTCTTTTTCAAACAAGGTGTGGCTTGAATACAGTTTTCCCTCACAGTGTCTTTATTATGACCTCTACAATACCCCCAACATGAGTGACCTGTCACAGCAGGTTAAACAAAGCTTTTATAAAAATGCAACACTGCTAAAGTTTATATCCCATGTAACAGGTAGGAGTTGTAAACTTACATGGTTGCACAGCCTTATATAAAGGTGGACCAAGGAATGATACCTCAGTGGTAACTGCGCAAGGCAGAGCAAGGAGACATGAGCGATGGTACAACATCTTTTTAACAAACTTGACACAATAAAACCGACGGGATCAAATACAATATAAGGGCTAGGGTATAAAATACAAGGAGAACCTGCTGTAGTCACTAGAGCAGGCTGCACAATACAGATCCAACATTACCTTGTTAGAGACGCTGCAATGCACTCTACTGCAGTATGCAATGACATATGTAGGTGTGAATTCACTACAATATCAACAAAAAATTAACCTTCTACAAGAAATGGATACAACACTACAAGAATTAAGACAGATTCTCTCTATTTCCTTAGCCCAACAGTAGCAATACAGGGTCGGCGCTATGGGGGTGCTTAGGGGTGCAGTGTACCCCCAGAAGGACCTCAGTGCACCCCCAGTTGTCTCCTTCTATCCAGACATCTACATAGTTTTTTTTTTAAGATATGATGTTTTGTGCACAACTTAATTCTGGCCATTAATACAGCAAACAGAGGCCACCAATAATAGTATGAAATGTCATTTACAATAGGGAAAGTTTTCATTAAACCATTCTTGTGTTTAAAACTATTTTTTCATTAACACATTATTGTTTTTAAAACTATTCACCCACTCCCATTCATTCTGTGGTGCCACAACAAAACTGGTACAACCTGGGGAACACCAACACCGGAAAAAAAAGAATCAATTTGAATTGCTAGTACACTTCTAGACAAATCCAACAAAGTGATGCCAACAATATGAAAGAAACTGCAAGAATTCAATACCCAGTAATGAAATAACAGTTGAATCTCCCAACTCAAACACATCTCTACAAAGAAGCAGCTCTCTGAGAGTGAGTGTTGGAGTGTCATTTAAGGGGCTTTGTCCACTTATTTGCTCCCTCAGTGACTAGATGTAGCCAACCTGCTTCCACCTCTCACATAAAAAATAGAGTAGGAGAGAGGAAAATAATTAATATGACACAAAATAATCAGACTTCAACAGTAGTAAATGGTACAGCAATAGCACTTATTAGCAAAGTACCCACTTTGTTTCTATATTTCATTGTTTCAAAAATATTTCTATATTTCTATATTTCTCACAACATCAGTTAGCACACATTCCATTACATCTCATATCATTGACACCATTTATTGTGGAGACATCTGTTCCAAAGCTTGTCAGCATCTCCCTTACTGTATCTGAGTGAATGTACCTCAACCACACATTTAGAGGCACTCTAATCCTCGCATGTGATTAAAATATTTGCCAGCTCGGCAAATACACAGTTTGATTTAACTCACAAATAATTACATCTGCACCGACAGGTTGACGTTCCATCCTGAATCATTAAATGCACTACAGTTTGCTGTGGAAGATGAAGATTAAAAGGGGAGAGGCTATACGATGAAAAAACGTAAAGAAAGAGTGAGAAAGGATCAGTCATTGTTTATCTGCTTTTAAATCGCAATGGGTTTGATTTACAGCAATACACCATGTTTCATGTGGCCAGGATACTGTATGGGCACTGACACTTAATTTACACCACCAATTATGATAATAAATGTTAAAGGAGAGAAGGGAGAAGAAGCAGGGAGAAAAAGAAACTGGGAAATGAGATGACTTTGATTATATTTTGCCTTGGCGGACATTATGAAAAGTTACATTTCATGCTCATCTTTCCAAACTACCATCATATCTGTTACACAGGACCTTTTTCATGTGGTAAAAATAATACAGGCAGCAGTGTGTCATAGCAGTTTAGCCTGGTATTGAAAACCAGAGGGCTTTGCTTCATAAATCTGGCTGTCTAGCAATAATGAAAAGTGTGTACGAAGTACCCGTAAATAACTATGAAGTACCTAAACTACTCCAAAATGTCAAGATGTAAAAACAGTTTGTGAAATGTAAGCACCAAAAGGCACCCTGGATAAGTGTGCCAGGAGGGAAAACACTGACAATCAGTGACAAAGCTGGGCATACAGTGGGACACGATGAAGATGTTTGGTCTAATTCATTAACAAAAGCTACGCTTACATTAAAGTTTAATGCTGGCAGCAGTCACAAAAGAAGGCAAATTCATGAGATTACCGCATTAGAAACTGCTAAGACTGTTCAGCACACTGATTTGATACATGCTACGCTAGTTCAGCTACATTGGTTTACTTCACACTGGTAGTCACACAGGTACTCACCACTGGACGGACTGCTAAAGAGCCACACTTACCTCAAACAGCAAAATATATATTCCTCAGAGGAATAAAGGAAATAAACATGTACGTATTTGGTTACTTTGTGTCCTTAGACATTAGTTGCTGGCTTTTGCATATGCCATGTTTAATTCAGAAGTAATTTTATGAATTTCCCATTTTTGTGGCTTTGACAGCATTCAGCTTGAACATAAACATAATTTTGTTGTTAATGAATCTCAGATGTTTCTACTCGGATTGTGATTTGACCTTAAAATAATTTATATAAAAAAACTTTTATATAAAAACAAATTTATAACAACACTGCCTCTAGCTGCAAAAGATGCAGGCCTACAAGGTAGATCTTATTGGAGTTAACTAGTTTCAAGAAATCTGCAAACCTATTGGCTCAAGCCAATCTTCCCAGAGCAGACTGAAGTAAAACTTGGTTATCTTTGATATGGTTTATCTTAACTTTGCAAATGTCTGGGCAATAGTGTCTGACGAAAATGATGGCTACATATGATCTTTTGGTTGATACTGCAGGGCCTCGGGCTGTGAAATACTAGTCTTCTTTTACAAAAACCATTAAATATAATGGGGGAGTAAAGTCAACAGTACAGGCATTTTCATAAAATACAGCTTCCACAAATAAAGGCACTGGTACTGTTCATGGTACAAATCATTTGAACATTTTAGAGTAAATTGGTCTGTAAATTGTTTGGTATTTGAGAGCAAACTTTGCACAGATGAAAATTTAGAAAAACAACTGCATGGATTTTTGCAACCGAGGTTGAAGGCTGTAGCTTGTAATATTCACAGTTGGTGTGTAAAATCTCAGCCAAATTGAATAAAATGGGTTGATGTTGAATTTCAACAGAATTTCCTCATTCTTTAACCTAACAAAGATTCTCACAGACAGCTACAAGAAAATGAGACATGCAAATTCCACCTAGTTGTACCAAATGGACACACAATACCACAAAAAATGTCATTGCTTTCTGAGGCATGAGCAAATTTAATTTGTCATTCTGTATTGTTTAGCATCTCAGAAACTGATATCATCACTCCATCCACTATGTACAAAACAATTTATGCACTGAAAGCATTGAACAAAGACAGGCCCTTCCTGGTGTAACAACTATTGGCATGTCATTGCTGAAAAGTAAAATATGGGTTAAACATGTTGTTAATGATTTCAAATGAAAAAAAAAAAATCATACTCTGTTAATTAAGGCATTTCTGAGAGGGCATCTGCCATACAGGGATTTAACATCTTCTTCCCACAATAGATCAAATGGTGGACACCAGTGCATTTACTCACAGTAAACAAAACATCATCAATACAGAACTGAGATTACTTTCCCACTACATACTGGAATATTCATTAACCTTTTGACCATGAAGTCACAAACATGGAATATTACATGTTGAAAAAAAGCTATATCACAAAGAAGAACAAATTAAGGTCATGTTCTGGTTAAATGTCACTGAAATGTGAAATTACTTGAAAGAAGACACTTTCTACTTTTTCACTCTGTAGACACTGATACATTGTCAATGTCCCTCAAAAGGAAAAGAAAAATCAAAATGTTCAAAAAAATCAAAATTTATAATAATGAAAATAATTCACATATTCTTTAGACACCAATTATACATTTTGAGGAACCATATTCATCCCGCTTGCATGGTTATATGCAGCAGATGATGGGGCCAGATCTTGTTTATGTTATTTATCGTGAGCATAACTAATTATATCTTTCAAAAATCTGTTGTCATCTTTGTGAATATGACCTTAGGTGTCTGTTAAAATACTAAAATACTTTTTTTAAAATAACATTAGCCTTTCAGTGACATTAGGATTTTCATGTTATTCTGAAGATGTGAAACTTCATAAAGACACCTATCTTTTCATCTACATTTAATCAGGTACTTACCTCAAGCCTCATGAAATGACACAGAGAATGATGTCTGGTTTCAAGGTTTTCTTTTGGAAACCCAAGAGTTTTCATATCTTTACGGATTCACAAGCACCAGGCTTAGGGAACATGGTTGGTATGAAGAAATCATTCAGCCCCATTTGTCAGCATTAAGCTTTCATTGGACCAGCAATTCTACAGGCAATGTTGTAGCCAGCATGATGGTTTAAAAGTATTCATTGCTTATTCTAATGATATGTTGAAAATGACAGCCATGTGATTTACAGTATACTCTCTCTATGCCAAATTTGCAACCTCCTTCATAGTTGATGTATTTCTAGTTGTGTCAGTATTTCTGGAAAGCCGGCACCCTTGGTATGACTAGCACTACTGTTACTTGCATCTGCTCTCCTGTCTGAACGTACATATAATCAGACTACTAAGCAGAAAGAAGGCTATGGAAATGTTTTCAGTAGTATCATGCAGACTTTATAAACATCTATACAGCTGGAGAAAGAGCTCTCCATATTAAAAGAAAGGGGTCCTTCTAATTCTGACAACTTCTCCACACACAGGGTTAACACAGTAATGCATGGAAAGAATTGAATGGTAAATTAGGATAACCTATCATCTTAAAAGGGCCTCTTGGTTGCCTTGAGCAGTCTAGGTTGGAAGGCCTAAAAAGCAAGGCCACAGAAGCACACTAAAAAGGCCCATTGTATAGGAAAGAAACTATCCTCTCCTGCTCAAGGACATGTAATTAGCAGACAACAGCTGTGTCCATTTCAAATGGTAATATTTTCTCTTTTCCCTCATGTTCAATGTTCTTCATACGTCTGCATACAATCATGGGTTTCTCTTAGATGCTTTTATTTAGTATCCACCTCTTTTATTTGCATGCATGTGTGAATTTGTATGGGCTAATATAATACAGGACAATGTCTGCAATACATAATTAAACAGTAGCAAAAAAATGAGAAAAATGTCAATACATGAGCTAATCAACTAGTTGGTTTGAGGAGCGTAAGTAACCATTTTTAATTGTAAGTTACATAGCAATTTCCACTGGTGAGAATATCCTGATGGTTTAGAGCACAATGTTATTTTAGCCATAAAACACCTAGTGGAAAAGTCCTGTTCTTAACTGTGCATTGATAAGTGCATGCCTAAGTGAATTCAAAATAATGAATTCCTCAAATATTTACTTACGTTATGCATATACTGGGAATTATGAATAATTCACAATCAAAAATGTGATGCTTTGTTGTACTTACTGTGTATTCATTCAAATGTCCCTGAGTCAACGTGAAAATAAATACAATATCATGGGCCAATTCTAAGTGTGCAGTATCTTTTTCTACAACAGTCATGTCTGAGGGCCTTAGCAACTAATTGACATGTGGAACAACAGGTCATTTGAATTGTCACCCAGCCACTGGCTCCAATTCAGACCTGATTTGGAATGAAGACAAGAAATCTGTGAATCTCCAGGATACACCTCTGATCTACAAGAAAACAATGTCACAGGTTGTGGCCAGAGCTTCAAAAGATGCGGCGCTTTCATCAGTCACATTATAAAAGAATGTGTGCTGCTGGGTCTCATGGGTGATTGGAACTTGCTCTGAATTAAGCGTCAGCATGTGCATGGATGCTGTGGACACACACAGGGCCCTGGCATTGTGAGTCTGGCCCTGATCCACTACAGTGTATTTTCGTTTCAGCTGGCATGTCTCAGTCACTTCGTCAGGCTACTGGCTGCTTTCTTCTTCGTAATCCAGTGCTGCTCAATGGGATTAAGAGCATGGTACTAACGGGCCAAGTGGAAATTTGAAACCCCTCGAACAGCCCGTTGTTAAAACAGCTTTTACAGCTTTTACTGTTTTTTTTCTACCGATGGCCTTTATCTTCCACTGAAGACTATCAGATAAAGGTGTCCTTGCCTATTAAGTGTTTAAAGGGGCACAGAAGCACATTTCCAGAGGACAAAGCCAAACTCACATTCTACTAAAAGAGGTATGGTACATTTAAGGAGATTGTCTGGACAAGAAAATGCTTTGTGGATGCTCAAATGCCTGAAGACAACCTAGTTCTGTGGAGGAAATTCTTAAGCAATACATGCATGGTTTGCCAACAAGTCTGTTTTTGTTATTTCTGTCTGTTAGTGCTTTCAGAGCACTCTTCTGACACAGCTCCTTGCTGTCTAGCATCTATTAGCAAGCTATACATGTGTCATTTATTTTGTGGCTCACAAACTGCTTCCATCACTTCCGGGGCGCTGCTCTATGGCTGCTTCGCTGCGTCTCACACTTGGCATTTGTGTGTTTGTATCATGTTTAACATGCTTTTATTGTGTTTTTATCATGCTGTTTATGTGGATGTGATTGCTTTCTACTTTGCACCTTGCCAGCACTGAAGTATCAACTATGGATTTCGCTTTATGGTACGTGATTGGACTGTTTTTTACTCAAGGACGCAACCACGGCCATGTTGCTGGCGACGTAGCCTGTGAAATCCAATATAGCAGAGAATTCTTACTATTGTTATGCAATCACATATCTCCGGACTATTCAACCATTGCAGACTCCGAACTGTCTTAGAACAAATCTGAAGAGAGGTACTACACGGACGAAGTGGAAACGTTGATGTAAGGGCGGTATTCGTTATCGACTGAAGAGGTTGAAAAACAAACTCCCCCTGCCTACTATCCTGCTCATTAATGTGTGGTCCCTGAAAGCAAAGACAGACAGGTTGTCAGCCAACACCCGCTACCTGCATGAGTACTGCAGCGCCTGTGTCTTGGCAATTACTGAGATGTGGCTGGACAGCACACCGTGTCCAGTGAGGTAGAGCCTTCAGGTTTCTCAGTGTTTACGACCGACTGGGAGCCCAACATCACCGGGAAAGCTCACAGAGGCGGCGTCCCTCATCAGGGACGAGTGGTGTTGGGCAGTTGTGGTGAGAGAGCACCTGTGTGCGACCTTTCTATCTGCCCAGGGAGTTTCATCAAATTTTCCTCACCATGGTATATACACCCCCCAAAGGCAAATTTCAATAAGGCGTTAGAGATTATTTTTAACCTCTCACAGAAACTTGAGTCACTTTCACCTGATGCACCCAAGTTTATTCTTGGAGATTTTAATAACTTTTCTGTCAAAAAGTGCCTGTGCACATACTATCAGTATGTTGATTGCCCCACCAGGAAAAATAAGACCCTAGACACATGTTGTGGAACTGTCAAAGATGCCTACACTGCATCGCTGCTCCCACCACTAGGGGCGTCTGACCACATTGTGGTCTATCTCCGCCCTGTCTATCAGAGGCTACTAGAGAGGAAGAAGCCTCAAAAAGGTCTGTCAAAGTGTGGAACAGCGACAGCATAATGGCTCTGCAGGGATGTTTTGATTGCACATTATGGGAGGTCTTTAATAGCCCTGATTTTAATGATCAGGTTGTAGCAGTGTCTGATTACATCAATTTCTGTGTAGACTCTGTGATACCTACTAAGACCTTTAAAAGACCTTGGTTTAACAAATTAAAGAAACATATAATTCAGAAGAAAAAAGCTTACAGAAACCAGGATAAAACAGCTAGAAGGGACACATGGAGACAGATTAAAAGACAAATACAGCTGGACAAGTACAGCTACAAACAAAAGATGGAGGCCACTCTGGCATCCTGCAATTCCAGACAGGCATGGCAGGGAATTAAAATTATGACCACGCAAACCTTACCATCAAGGAATCAACTTTTTAGAGACTGTAACCCACGGAAAAAACCCAGGCCCGGACAATATTTGTGGAAGTGTTTTAAAGCACGGTGCTGAACAGCTAACACCTGTGTTTACTGACATTTTTAGGTCTCTTTTAATCTTCTCAAGGTCCCTACCCTATGGAAGACATCTACAATTGTGCCCGTGCCAAAAGTTCCCAGACCCATAGGGCCCAACGACTTCTGACCAATAGCATTGACATCGCTGGTCATGAAGTGCTTTGAGCGCCTAGTGCAGGGGTGTCAAACATACGGCCCGTGGGCCACATCCGGCCCGCAAAAAGATTCAAAGCGGCCCGCACATCAACCAGAGGATGTAATACAGGCCCTACTATTTGCGTCAACTCTTTACCATTACCACAAAACGTAATTCGTCATCCATCCACTAGGTGGCAACAACCTATTTCAACTGAACAGCTAGTCATCTTTCATGACTAAAGAAAGATTGCAAGCTAACTACTTGCTGGCAAGAAAATGTTGTCAAAGATAAGAAAAGTTGATAAAGAGTGTCGGGGCTTCCAGGAAAAATGGACAAACGCCCACCTCTTTTGGGAGGTTAATAGTAAGTGTATCTGTTTATTTTGCTCACAGCAAGTAGCTGTTCCAAAGGAGTATAATATTAGATGGCATTACCAGACCACTCACGCTGAGAAGTATGATCGCTACACCGGCCAGTTGCGGGAGGAGAAATTGAAGGAGTTGGTGGCTACATTACAGAAGCAGCAATCAGTATTCACAAGAGGCCATGAAACAAGTGAGGCTGCTGTAAAGGCCAGCTATCTGATAGCCAATGACATCGCGCAGGCATCAAAGCCATATTCTGAGGAAGAGTTTGTAAAAAACTGGTACCCATGACTGACACTACTACGGCTAGCGACATCTTCAGTAGTCTCGCTGCATCATTGGATAAATTGGGAATGGGCCCATGCCATACGTATGGCGTCAGATTTATGTCAAAAGTCGCGAGTGCACGTATTCTCGCGAGTGTATAAAACGTTCTCGCGAGCGCACGAAAAATGCTGCGAGCGTATAAAACATTCTCGCGAGCGCAAAAAACATACTGCGAGCGTATAAAACATTCTTGCGAGCGCAGAAAACATTCTCGCGCACAAAGCAGCCACCATGCTTTTCTGCTTGGCGCTCACCAAGCGAGCATGTTTCCTGCGCTCGCGAGAATGTTTTCTGCGCTCGCGACTTTTGACATAAAGCTGACGCCATACATAAGTCTTGCGACTGATGGCGCACCATCAATGATCGGTGTGAAAGCTGGAGTTGTGGCCAGACTTCGAGAGGAAGTGCAGCAGTGTGGAGGGGGTGAGTTTTGGAATTTTCATTGTATACTCCACAGAGAGGCACTTTCACTGTTGTAAAACACTGAAAATGGACAATGTCATGGCTGTTGTCATCAGAACTGTCAACTTCATTCGAGCCAAAGGGCTCAATCACTCAATGAGTTTGACACCCCTGGCCTAGTGAGGAGGTACATTTTATCACAAACACAGCACCTCATGGACCCCCTGCAATTTGCCTACCAAGCCTCTAGGAGGGTGGAAGATGCAATTCTGGCTCTATTGCACTTATTGCATACTCACCTTGAGAAACCAAAAACTCGTGCCAAGATATTATTTGTGGACTTTTCATCCACTTTTAACACTATTCAACCCAGTATCTTAGCAGATATATTGGCTACAGAATTTTCACTTGGTGCTGGTTTGATTTCATGGATTGTTGATTTTCTTAGCTGCAGAGTTCAGCAGGTCAGTGTAGGTACGTCACTTTCTGACAAAATGACAACTTGCACAGGCTCCTCCCAGGGGTGTGTTTTTACTTTTTTTTTTTACTTTATTTTATTTTTTTGCTTTATTAAGTATGCAGATGATACTGCCTTGGTGAGCTCCTATATGATGGGGAGGAGGAGCATGGGCCAGTTCTTGACTACTTCCTAAACTGGTGTGAGAGGTCAAACCTTCTTCTAAACACCACTAAAACAAAGGAAATGTTCGTTGACTTTAGGAAGATTCAATCCTCAAACCCTACCTTTATCAAGGGTAGCCTTACCTTTATTGGGGAGCCAATACAACCTGTCACAAATTTCAAGTACCTTGGCATTGTGCTT
The DNA here is from genome assembly GCF_013368585.1 of Megalops cyprinoides. Lineage (NCBI taxonomy): Eukaryota > Metazoa > Chordata > Actinopteri > Elopiformes > Megalopidae > Megalops > Megalops cyprinoides. The sequence goes on from NC_050584.1 coordinate 1,084,330, forward strand.
GACCATAAGCTTAAATGGGACCTGTGGACTGATTTCATAAGCACTAAGACACAACAAAGAATGTACTTTTTAAAGAAATTGTTATCTTTCAATGTCCACAAGAAAATGCTCCAAATGTTTTACTGTGCTTTTATTGAAAGTGTTTTAGTCTTCTGCATCATCTGCTGGTTTGGCAATGCTACTGAGGCACAGAAAAAGACTGTCAGAAAAACGGTAACAATGGCCAGTAAACTGTTAGGGATTACATTACCAAGTATGGAATGCATTTACAGAGACAGAATGATGAATAAGGCAAATAGCTTTGTGGGTGACAAGAGGCATCCCCTTGCCTCCTCATTTGAATTGTTGCCATCTGGGCGACGATACTGCCCCCCACTATTCACTAAGAATAGATCTAAATTTTCATTTGTTCTACAAGCCATTAAGTTTTTAAACAGGTAATGCATATAATAATAAGCAGGATCTCTAGCTGGTCTGGCCAGCCTAATCTGTTGCAAGGTGTGACCAATAGCATGTGTATGGGTATGTGTATGAGTATGTCTACTGCTGTATGTATGAGTATGTCTATCGGTATGTATGAGTATGTCTATCGGTCTATGGTGACTCTGTAACGTTATGATGAAATGCCTTGTGATTGTGCTGCAAACCAATTTCCCCACGGGGACAAATAAAAGTATCTATCTATGTATCTAAAAACAAGAACCTCTTATTGCACATGGAAAAAAAACAAACAAACAAAAAAAAAACAATAGAATTACATGGTTCTAAGGTGACAATTCTCTAACTGTTCTCTGTTGTAAATGTATATTTTTCTTCATTCATCACATAATTACTCATTTTAGAGAAGATCAAGAGACACCGTAATATTCAAAGTCCATATGTGTGGTGTGTGTACATTCTTTGTGTTGCTTTCATTGTGAGTCCAAAAAAGACCTATGTCAACTTTAATTGATATATCAACAAATGGAGTAGAAAGGATCAGAGCTCCCACTTGCACCAGCCTTGAAAACTTGCTGGCCACTCACACTGGGGAAAAAGACAGGCTGACAGACTGGCAGGCAGAGTAACAGCACACACTTTGTCAGGCGTAAAAGACAGCCGACTGAAAACCAGTGATGACCTGACAGAGCTGAATCACCCTGGTGGCACATTCTCAGGGTGCATTGGGCCTATCACCTTGTCTCAATTAAATTAGGCTGACAGACGACTGCTTTCTCTCAGACACAATTAAGGTCGCAGTCGGCTCTACCTTTTTTAAATGCTTCTAGGAATGATTCCCCAAACTGTCAATCTGCACAGTTCCCTCAAGTGCCCACAGTCCCCTGAAATTCCTCTCCACCCCCACTCTCTGCACCTGTTAGGGTTTCCCACTCCCCCTAGGGGAAGGTGTAAATCAATAACTTCCTGTTAAAGATGCACCTGAACCTTTGCTCTTCATGAAGTTTTAAAGCCCTGTAATGCCCATGATCTCTCTTCAAATTGTTTTTTGGAGCAGTCCCATTATAATTAAACCCCACTGCATGTCTAGAGGGATGGTTGAATCACACATGAAGTCACTGTCTGTCATTAACTGCAGAACATTATTAGTGTGTTAGGATAAATACCTTGGGAATAAATATTTTTTGTCCGTCAGTCTACACTTCATAACCCACAATGACAAAGCTGAAATATTTCTGAATACTTATGAATATTTAATTTACATAAGTATTCAGACCCTTTATTCAGTACTTTGTAGAAGCACCTTTGGCAGCAATCACAGCTTTGAGCCTCTACACGTTTTGCACACCTGGATTTGGGCAGCTTCTCCCACTCTTCCTGGCAGATCCTCTCAAGAGATGGGGGGCATCTGAACTGCCATCTTCAGGTCTTTCCACAGTTCGATGGTGTTTAAGTCCAGACTTTGGCACTCAAGGACATTCAGTGACTTCTCCCAAAGTCACTCCAGCGTTGTCTTAGCTGTATGCTTCAGGTGATTGTCCTGCTGAAAGCTAAACCTTCACCATAGTCTGCCATCTCTGCAGAGGATGTCGGAGGCTTTGTTAGAGTGGCCGTGGGGTTCTTGGTCACCTCCCTGGCCAAGGCACTTCTTGCCAGTTACTGATAACTCGGTTACTGAGCATGGCCATATTGCCTGGTAGATCCAAACTTCCTATATTTGACAATGTCCATCTTTGCTCCTGGGAACATCCACAGTTTTAGAAATGGTTTTATACTCTTTCCCACATCTAGGCCTCAGCACAATTTAATTGCAGAGGTCTGCAGAGAATTCCTTGGACTTCATGGCTTTGTTTTAGGTCTGACATGCACTGTGAATTGTGGGACCTTATACACAGGTGTATGCCTTTCTAAGTCATTCCAAACAATTCAATGCAATTGAGCTCAATTTTGAATGCCGTAGCAAAGGATCTGAATATTTATATAAAGGTTTTATTTATATAAAAGTTTTTGATTTTTAATAAAGTTGCAAAGATTTCTAAAAAATGTTTTTGATTTTTCATTATGGGTTATTGTGTGCAGATTGACGGCCAAAAGAATACATTTAATCCATTTTAGATTAAAAGTCTAAACACAACAAAGTGTAAAAAAAAAGTAAAGGGATCTTAATACTTTCTGAAGCCACTGTAGAACATCAGAACATTAGAGATAGTGATTAATAACTGAAAGGCAATCAAATTGTAAATAAAGATTGCAGGTGTGATCTAAAATCTAATTTATCTAAGCATCACATTTCCTTAGAAAACTTGCTTTGGGTACTTTGCACTCTAATTAATTGCTCCTTAGTAAAACATGTTACAAATCTATTCTTGTGCTTTACACACACGCCATAAACGGTAAATCAAGAGAGCACTTTTTTCATGTACTTACCCCCACATTAAGTGAACGGATAAAATATATGAAATTATTGATCTTTATAAGAACACACAGAGCTGTTTATATTGAGCTGATTGTTCTGCCTGGTCTCAAAGCCATTACACTTTTTGTGTATGCAGGGAACACACTGACCAGTGACCTTATCCTCCCCTTGAAGGAGCAGAACAGCAGAAATATACAATAATATTTACCAAAAATAGATTTTTGAAGCAACAGTGGACCCAGGGTATGCAGCACATAGTCCAGCTGTAAAACAGATGAAAGTTTCCTGAACACAATCCCCAAAAAATAATGAAATAAATATAACCTTCCATTTATGATGACAACAACAACATAAAAGATCACATTGGCCTAAAAGAATGCCAGGTATAATAAATTAAAGACAAAAGACAAAATTCTGCAACCAGGCATTTCCAATATTTATTACAAAACATTGTTACATTATTATAATTAACAGATATGATATATTAAGTGTATTATATATGAATTTACTTAAATCCAAATACATTATACACACAACAAATGACACTTCACACATTTCTTCCGATTAATTAACTTACCCAGATAATTTGTAATTATTGTGTCATTTTACACATTTTATCATATAAAAATTTGATCATAATTTAACCTTGTGTTCATTAAAAATAGCATCAAGCAGCATAATCACACAAGTGTCACACTTGCATATGTCACATTTGTAAACTGTGTGTGATAACGTTCTATACATTTTGCATGTATCGGAAAATGCTAGCAAAATATACAAAGTATTGTGGCATAGGAAAATTACAATAAAGTATTAATGAAGCGCATTTAATAACAACAAATAGTTGTGCTGAACAATCAGTTTTTATGGTCATAAAACCAGTGTCCTTGCCAATGAAGCTAACTCATATTTAGATCAGTTGTTTCAAGCTGAATATCAAATATTCTATGTGGTACCAAAAACTGTTGTCAAAGCACAGATTTAATAACAGTGAAATAGTTCCTGGCCATCACTGAATTAGTAAAGCGTATTACTAAAAACAGAATATTTTTACCTCTTTGTACCAAACACAAAACTATAAAATCAATTTACACTGCATATTTCCCTTCAGGAAAAATAATAAAACTGCATCGCACAAACGCTACCACCCACCTCTGACCAGAGCTGTTCCCCGCTCTTTTGCTTTTTCACATCTGACAGTGGAGCACATCCTCAGACAGCTGGGTGGGATGGAATGTAAAACAGCAGAGGTGATTCCTCTTCGTCCTCACAGAGGATCTGCAGGGTGTTACAGACAGCACTAGAGGGGGCTGTAAAGTCTTTCTCAATTGTTTACGCGCTGTGACTGTAAGTACACACAATTTGATCAAGAGTTGAAATTCATGTATCAAATCTACACTACTTACACTACTTCTAAAAAACTCTAAGCACATTTTACTTGTATTTAATCATACTGCAATTCCAGTTCAATCTTTTGCAAAACACTTCTCACACAGCCCCTAACCTACTGCACAGTTCTCATGGTGTAATCCGGGGTAGAAATTGCAATATGAGTGACTTGAAAACAAGTAAAATGTGCTTACAGTTTTGCAGAAGTGGTTTGATACATGAACTTCAACTTCTGATCATAGCATGAATACTTGCAGTCACAGTGTGTTAACAACTGAGAAAAGCTGAGGGAAAGAATGTTAACAAAGTAAAATCATGAGGTTTTATCACCTGAAATATTAAGACAGAGATAACGTCTACCACAACATCACAACTTTTTCCTGTCACTAAGTAACAATCATGAGAAAAGCATCAAGAGATTTCATGCAAGCAAACGTTTTCATTATCTTGAAAATCATTTGCAAAGGATTGAATAGTTTCTGATCAAATATGACAGAGGAATCAGACAGCAGCGCTTTGTGTTGTGTGAGTACAGTTAAGTTCCCAAATAATGCTTTAGAGTGTACAGTAGTGTTTCACTTCTGACAAAGATTTCTTTGACATCTCATTAACACCCCAAAAAATAAATAGAAACAAAAAGAATGATTAAAAAGAGCAAATAAAAAGAGTTAAATGTAAAACATCTCAGAATGCATATTCATATGAGACTAATGAGACAATCATGTTGCCATCTGATTTCTACAGCATGAATCAGAGTGTTTGAATACTTCTGTTTTTACTATTGTGTTCTGTGTTGAGAAAGGAACCTAAAATTGCATTATGAAATCCAAAGATGGAACTTATGTGCCACAAATAAAGTTGGTCATGATAATTAGACTGAAGATGTTAATTGGAGCTGGGTTTTCTGTGGTAGCATTCTCTCTCTCTCTCTCTCTCTCTCTCTCTCTCTCTCTCTCTCTCTCTCTCTCTCTCGCTCTCTCTCTCGCTCTAGCTCTCCTGACAAATATCTGACAGTAGCTTTGCATGGCAAACCTGTTTAATGAATGCTTAATCCTGCAAGAGCGCATTATGGCAAACTGTCACACATTGCATTGTGGTGATATTAAGTTGATTTTACATTATCATCCCCTAGTAATGCTGGAATATTTGGATTTCCGTTTATGCTTGGCTTTTTGAAAAGGAACACTGGTGAACTAAATCTGGATTTCTTCTTTTCGATTATGCTCTAGTGTAAAGGCTACATTGAAGCTCTTTCTTTATTAGGATGACAGCTAGAAGCCTCCCTACTCCTGCAATCAAGCTTACAAACAAAGGGTTCCGTTTGCATTACTTAAGAACATTGAAACCACATTCAGCCAGCATAAACCCAGTGTGATATTACAGCATTGTACATATGCTGTAAATCAAGTGGAACAATGGGGAGGAAGCACAGTCAAGCAGGATGGCGCCTTCAACCATATCAAAGACACGGCATGAAGAACAACGTGCCAACGTTCCATATGTGAGAGAATACCCATTATCTCAGGCTATTTATTGTATTTATCTTCAGAATTTCAGCTACTTTGTGGACTTTGATTATCCTTTTTTTATTTTGCTCCACATTATTATTCTAATGATGCTGAGCTGATGTTCACGAAGGAAACATTTCAGGAAAGAATCTTGTTGACAGACAATTCCTGCAAGTGCATTCCTGTCCATGTTTGATCCTGACCTATACCATATTCTCTAAAGGACCTTGCCTCTGCTAGACAGTTAATTTTTGCAGCTTTTTTAGACCTAGTTTTAGTCTTAGTCTGTTTTAGTTGACTAAAACACATATGTAGTCTTTGTCACATTTTAGTTGATTGAGCCTGCCTACTATCCTAACCAGTGAATCTGTCATCTGAGAAGAGAGATAAAAAATGACATACTCATTTCCATTTTAAAGTGATGCCTCAAGTTCTCCTTCAAATCAAACAGCTGGTACACTAACCATTTTGGTTAAACCAATTTTGGTGTCTGTAGTCCTGCAATGATACTTTCTGAGGTGTTTCTTCTACCAGGAGTTTGTCTCTGGCTATTTCTGGTGTGCTGTTTATAGCAGGAGAGGTTTTCACAGATGATGCACTTGAGTCCATATCCGTTGAAGTCTCATCATTGCATTGATCACTCAAGCTTTCAAAATCAATGTGCTATCTTTTTCCTCCACAGCCTCTCTCGGGTGTTGGACCATGTATCCTCTGTGGTGACTTTATATTCCAAAGTGTCTTGTTTAGCTTAGTGAAGATTGTTACGTGTGGCATATGATGTCATGATTACAATCCTTGACAATGCATTGAGCACTCATCACAGATTATGAAAAAACTGATTAGTCCATAAGTCTAATTATATTATTTAAAATTCCTGTGTACACAAATATACACTTCTGAAAAAGGGTGAAGAGATGACACATATCAATACTCTCCTTACATCAAGGAATACTGTTAAATCAACTTGACCAAATTATTGAAATGCCTATTGAAATTATCTACTATGAATTTTTGCCACCAGGCATGTTTTGCAACATTAGGTAATATTCCACATGCTTCTTAGCCATCGCAGTGATTTCTTGTTTTGAAGGGTATCTCAGGTCTTGGCTCTCTCAAATACTTGCCCTCAGAATGGAGATCATGTTTGTCACACTATTTCTCATCAGTCTGCAGCATAGTTCCTTTCACATTGTGCATACCCCTGCTCTGCTAATGCACTTTATTTCAAATTAATGCTTGTGAATTTGTGAAGTTGCTGCTTTTGGTGGGGGGTTCCTTGTTGGTCCCTTTGAGATGGTTCATCTGAAGATGATGTTGATCCATCACATAGACTTTTTGGATCTCTGGAGGTCAAGGCTTACTCTCGTGAAAATGTCAAGTCAATGTTATTATGGAGATGTTATAGCTCAAAGTTAATATGAGGTGCTTTTAGTCCTCAAAGTTAGAGTAATTTCGTTGAGGCTAAGTCCCCCCTATCATGAGGCTAAATCACATGCCTTCACCTGTGTGCATGTGCTTCAAGCCCAAATGAATGAGAATTATAAGCACAAATGAAATACAACAGTGAGAGTGACTGTGTAGCGTTATCTTTTACCCTCCTCTTAAGATTAAGCATTAAGGTGGCTACACAGCAGTTGATGAGGAACCCATTTTGAATCTTGATTACCACCTCTTTGAAATCCTCTCTACAATTTTGATTTTATGTGAAATATTCTATCAGAGACAGAAATGCACCAGCACTAACATTTAGCAAAATGAATAGAAAAATATAACAGGTAGGAATAGGAAATAGGAAATTGTAAATTAATGCCATAGCACACTTTGAAATGATATTCTCCAACTGACATCAAGTTAACATTGTGTTAACTGAGTTAACATTGTATGGCCCTTGTCTATTCCCAACTCTGTGTTGGGAACATTGGAGGGTCTATATTCAACCTACTCCAGAAGGGTCCATCAATTCAACATGTTGCAGCATTTTTGTAATGTTTGTTAATTATTGCTGAATGAAATAACTGTCCAGTTGTACAGTTATTAATAAATATGTAATTAATAAATAGCAACATAGAAACATACAAAATTGTTGCAGCCCTGATTTTATGCGCCTTTTGTGGTATTATTGGCTGCGCTGAAGTTTTCAACTCATTTTACTCTCATATTAAATGTTTGCATAGATTGTTTCTGTCAACTGGATGTCCACCAAGAAGCCAGACTAGGTGGAATATTGGGTCTTTTAAGGCACCTGGGAAAGAACTGTCTGATGTTGGACGTGAACATTTTGACACACCCATTTTTTTCTAGTAGCATGTCTGAAACACAGATAACCAGCCATCAGCAATGCAACTATCACTGAAGCCATTGTTCCTCCAGGCAGGGAAGTTCAAGAGGAGCAGATGGGTGATTTGGTGGCACAACACAGACATGGTAGTTTCTGTCATGGTATTCTGTCATCTATAGCTAAGTTATAGCTAGCTAGCTAATATCTCATGGGTTGGAAGACAGCAATGTGAAAGTACACTGAACCTATAGTCCTCTTCACCTATTGTGCAGGTAGAAAAGATTAACCTATCTGGCAACTTAACATGTCTGCAGTGCTATGAGCGTTATCTAAATAACTTGTATAAACCTGCATCTTGGTGAAGACCATATAGTTCCCCATTATTGCTTTATAGCTAACATGCTATTTTTACTGGAGGACTGTACATCACGTGAGATGAACAATCTAACTCAATGTGCAACTGCTTTGCCTTGAGTATTCAGGAAAAATCTTTCACAGGTTTTTATATTTTAGGGTCATTACCAGGCCAAACATTCTTCTGTGCTTCAGGCCTATGTGCCTGTGTAAAAAGGGTTGACTGTTTTAGACAGGATCGATGTCATATTCATTGTAATTCTAATGTGCCATTCTAATGACATATTAATCAAAATTCTATTTTTTTTTTCTTTTTTTGCCATTTCCTTTCAGTGGAATGACAATAACGTTGTGTCTGGGGTGCAACAATATCAGGTTTTACTGCTGGATGTCCTGAGGAACCAAATTAAAAAGGTGTTCGAGAAGTATTCTGCAAGCACAGAGCTACAAACAGAGGTACTGGAAACAATTTTCCAGATCCTTTTAACAGCGTTGCTACTACTCAGAATGGCAGCATTCAGAAACTATTCAGCCAAGCTGAGCCTGAGGAAACTGACATTTCTCACACAGCATGCAGAGTAAAAAGTGGACATTCAAGGATTTTGCTACATACCATTACTCAAAAGTTTTCTGACGCAAGGATTCTCTCTGTGATCATATCAGGGCCACAGTGGCGCAAGCAAGAATTGTCATGAGATGGAGATCGATGGAATGATGGAAACATGGACCCTAAATATAGATCGAAATTAGCTAAAATTAGACTTCACTTCTCGCCATAGCGAGAACAAAGGACCTATCTCATTGTAGTGTACACGTAATTTTACACGTAAAATTTTACACGTAATTTTACCTAACACAAGCTTGTTGGATTAACGGTGGGAGTCAGGTTTGCATATAACAAAAGCAGGCATTGAGAGTGTATGTATTACGAGATGGGACTTCAATAAGAATAGCTTTGTCAGAAGGACACTGGACATGCATATGAGACAGTGTCTTGAAGTAGAGAGGGCCTATCCTGATTTTCTAAAAAATAGCCTCAAAATCAATTGTGGGATTAACAGGAAAAGCAAGCACCTCAAGATATTATGTAATTTCCCCCATGGAAATACAGTATGTATTGAAACATCTCAGGATTATCTCGGGGCAGGACTCGGGAAGTGTTTAATTTTGCCATGCTGAGTTTCCCATACTCATTAAGAAACAAACCACGCCCAAATACAGCAAGCACGTAAGGTTTAAGTGACAACAAGACCAAAGAATTTTTTGGGGAAATGCTGGTACTTTTTTTTTTTTTTAAAAAAGTACTTTTTCTGAGGTTGCAAATTTGCAGAACATTAAGGATAAATTGACATGGTTTTGGTATCAACACATTATATGTGGTTTCAGTCAATTGACTTGTTCTAAAGGGGAATAAGCATTATACTAATTATAATATTATAATAATAAGTCTTATTAGCTTATAGCTAATAGCTTATAGATTTTACATTCTACCACATAGACAACTTCAATAGCAGGATGTATGTTCCAGTTTAATATTATCTCAGAGACGTCATTGCACTCCACAGATGCACCAATGACTCATAAACAACAAAAAATGACCTGCCCACCATTGGAAGAACCTCTCTGTTTTATATTATGTCTGCATGAATTTATTTTGTGACTGCATGGTTTACAAATGTGTTTGTTTTTTAGTATACTGACATTTCACAAAAATGTGTAAATGAATGTTGGTGATTAATCATGCACATATTTCAGTTTGTTTGTAGTGTGGAATTCCAATGTGATTGGGTCAACAGTTAAATGTATTCATAAATGCAGGAACAGCAGAGTGGATATATCAATAATTATTCTAACTTAGAAGCTTATGAAGTTTAAAAAATTCAAATCCAATCAATTTGACTTGGATTTTATCTTGGCAGCTCCTCACCAGCTAATATTATTCCACCTTCATGACAATAGGATGTCAAATTCAGATTTTGTTGGAAGATTAGTATGTTGCTATAATATATGATATTGCAGTGACGTCATTAGGTCCAGTTATTCGGGGCTATAGCCCCGAATATTTTAAACCGAGCCCCGTATATCTTCACCCTGAAAAAGGAAGACAACAGACAGACTGTGTAACAGAGCGGAAGTTGACTTGCAGAATCTGAAGGTGTGATAATATTTATTTATTATAAAGGTAGATATAACATCCCCAACCTACCGATGCCGATCTCCCTTCAAAAAAAAAAAAAGACAAGCCCCAGGCAAACTTGACTTGGCCCCTGATCTTTTCAATAGCTAGAAATGCCCCTGCAATATTGTACCTAGCGTCTAAAGCTAACTGATGAACTTGGCTGCAAAATAAGTACATTTAGCAGCAACAAATACATTTTCTGTAGCATGGCTATAGCATTTTCCCTCCGTACTCATATATCTAACAATAGCATGTTAGAGTGAATGCAAGGAAGTTACACCACTGAGCAAAGTATGTAACATGGATATTTTGCTAGCTAACCATATGAAAACACTTAACGCATTCCCCTCGCAGTTATGTATTGTATTGCCATAATAATCACATTGTGCTGTCCATACCTTTTCCATAACCACAACAGACTTTCAGTCTACATATTGGTGTAAGGTAACGCTATAAACAATTGTCTGAAGAGCAGAAAGTATAACACAGATTCTAGCTTTTCCTTTTACTTAGGCACTATTAATCTGACATTGTTTCATCCTGCAACATTTTTGATGTATTGAGCTGTTAAATGTAGCATACATTTATACAAAATATTTTATCTGCATGAAGAAATATTGTACATAAAGATACACTAACTAGTTGCTTTACAAGGTTTGATGGTGTCCCCATCTAGTGTGCTTCAAACAATTTTTTTTTTCTTTTAAAATGACAGTGGTCATAAGTTGGTAAATTACACTTAACCACCAGTGAGATACTACAGTGAGATGGCAGCTTTTAGCTGCGGCTTGGAGAAACGCATTTGACCAGGAGAGAGTAGGCAAGAAAAGGATATCTGTAAGCAAACCAGAGGAACAGAGGAAAGGGGATGGAAAGCAATTTTTAAATATTACTGACCCAGCATTTACAAATGCGAAGCACAACAAGATGAAGAACGAATGCCTTTTTAGTCCAGAAATCCTTTCACCCTCTCACATCCAGTAGATTAGGAGAGAGGTTTAAGAAGATTTTGACCAAAAAAAAGAACTTCTGAGCCGGGGGGTGGGGGGGAGTGGCTTGTGATTCAGTGGCTGCAGGCCATTCATCACAGAAATTGAGTTTCTAATGCAGCATCTTGTGAATCCCTTTTGCCCTGTCAACGTTTTAACACATTACGCTGAGAATGTAAATCATGTTTTTTTAATGCCCTCGACCCCCCCAGATTTGCGGCACAGACAGCTTCAGGCCCTGTAAATCATTGCAACAAAAAAGGAAATGTAAAATCTCATTATGCCGCATAACTTGTGATTTTGGGAGTGTTTTGGGACTCTACACAAATACTTGTTGATAAACTGGTTTGTTTTCCTTTTTCTTCATCCACTGCCCCCCTCCCCCCAAACCCAACAAATTTAAGCAGAGTAAGGTACATATTGCACTTGTTTTATCTTAAAGGCAGTGCTGACAAGAGCTATAAGAGCTCAACCTGGGGCAAGTCTGGGGGCAATGCCTCATCTGTAATATTATCTTTTCACAATACCACACACACAGTTTAAAAGAAGCAACTGTCCTACTGCAAAATGAGTTGTGATAGATACTGTACCAGCAATATCAGTGATGCACAAAGCTTGCTTAAATTCATACAGAGAGGTAGTCACTTTGAATTGTTAGCAAACCTGTTTACTATCAACTCTCAGAGGAATGGGAAAGATTCAATAAATAACTATTTTCTTGCCTCTCTTCTCCACATAATAATGTTGATTAATTATTACACTGAATACCAATAAATATAACTATTAATACTTGTAATATTAACGTGCCTACAAATTTATATGCTACAAAAATGCGAAGAGATCATAACCGAATTAAGACTCATTAAGACCTCCACACAGTTCATCCCATACTAGGTGCACTCCCTTGGACTTGCATGTTTTTTAAAGCAAACCAGTATTTTATGTCATAAATCTATCAATAATAATATTTTGACAAACCATTAAAAATTAATGAATTTCAATTGGCTGCAATGACCACAGCTTACTGCTTACAGTTATGTATAGGGGTACAAGTATAGTTGGGCTGTAATGAAAAATATCACCAATATGCCATACTAGAAAAAATAAATACAATGAGTAATATTTGATGTATTATTTAAATGGTTGCAATTTATAATTTGAACTCATTTTTAAGTCTACTATAGCCTATTAGACAACAGAGACAGCAGAACACATTTGTGCCTTCAACAGGCTAAACCAACATATGACAGTAGTGGATTTAAGAAATCTGTAATCAGTTTTCAGACATGAACTGTCCTATTGCCTATTGCCTATTTGTCACAAATCATAATGTGGCAAAATGTTCTAAAATGGTTTAAAATTGATGCCATGAACCTGAAATACCCTTTGACCGCGCAATGTATCATAAGCTTCAAGTAGTTTTGAATATAAATTATGTGTAAATATAGTATTTAAATATAGTATGTGAATATAAAACATGATTATATATTACTGTATATGTAATCCATCAATCCCTGTGATCTGACAAGGCTTATGCTGCTGCTCCCAGATAATCATTAGGTACCAGACTGTTGAGGTGAGGAGAGCACCACCATAGAGCTGAACTTTTTTTTAATGCTTCAGAAAACCACTTTAGGATAGGACTCATCTGTAACAAAAAAATAATCTCAAGGTTACTAGAATTGGCTCTTTTTATTGCACTCAGTGACTACTTTATTAGGTACATCTCTCTAATACTGGGTAGGACCCCCCTTTGCCCCAAGAACACCCTGAATTCTTTGTGGCATGGATTCAACAAGGTGCTGGAAACATTCCTTAGAGATTTTGCTCCATGCTGACATGATAGCATCACACAGTTGCTGCAGATTTGTTGGCTGCACATTCATGCTGCGAATATCCTGTTCCACCACATTCCAAAGGTGCTCTATTAGATTGAGATCTGGTGACTGTGGAGGCCATTGGAGTGCAATGAACTCATTGTCATGTTCCTGAAACCAGTTTGAGATCGCATGTGCTTTGTGGCATGGCGGGTTATCCTGCTGGAAGTAGCCATTAGAAGATGGGTAGACCGTGGTCATAAAGGGATGCACATGGTCAGCAACAATACTCAGGTAGGCTGTGGCATTTAAACAATGCTCAATTGGTATTAAGGTGCCTAATGTGTGCCAAGAAAATGTTCCCCACACCATTACACCACCACCTCCAGCCTGAACCGTTGGCACAAGGCAGGATGTATCCATGGATTCATGTTGTTTATGCCAAATTCTGACCCTACCATCTGCATGTCGCAGCAGAAAACAAGATTCGTCAGACCAGGAAATGTTTTTCCAATTGTCTAACGTCCAGTTTTCGTGAGCCTGTGCCCACTGTAGCCTCAGTTTCCTGTTCGTGGCTGACAGGAGTGGTACCCGGAGGGGTCTTCTGCTGCTGTAGCCCATCCACCTCAATGTTTGACATGTTGTATGTTCAGAAATGCTTTTCTGCATAGCACTGTTACGTGTGTAACGTGTGGTTATTTGGGTTACTGTCATCTTCCTGTCAGCTTGGATCATTCTAGCCATTTTCCTCTGACCTCTGTCATTAACAAGGTGTTTTCACCCACAGAACTGCCGCTTGCTGGATGTTTTTTATTTTTCGCACCATTTTATACACTCTAGAGACTGTTGTGCATGAAAATCCCAGGAGATCAGCAGTTTCTGAGATACTCGAACCATCCCATCCGGCACAGGTTGGTTTCAGTACAGGTTGGTTTCAGTACATAGTCATGGCGCTAGTGCAAGCCAGCTGCCGGTCCACTGCTCGGTGTGCGAATGCGAATACAAATGTATGTTATGGTAACTGTGAATGTTCTGCTGACAACCTGAAGAAGGTAACGGTCTACTCTAGAAGTAGTCTTTTGGCTCTGAAGAAGATCAAAACGGACTTTCGCCACGTTATACCTCGAGAGATAAGGAGGAGGTACCGGGGAAGCCATGCCGGGGTGAAGCGCAGGGCTAAGGCTACAGCTAGAAAACAAGCCACCGATACCCTCGGTGTTGATGGGGAATGTAAATGCTTTGCCCAACAAGATGGACGAGTTGGGGGCATTGATTAAGAACCAACAGACTTATCGGGAGAGCTGCTTAATAATCCTCACAGAGACTTGGCTAACTACCCACATACCTGATGCCAACGTGGAGCTACCCGGCTTCACTACGGTGAGGGCAGATAGAGACACCAACGCCAGCGGGAAGAGTAAAGGTGGGGGCCTCGTGCTGTACGTGAACAACAGATGGAGTAATCCCAATCATTGCCGTATTAAATCCGTCATGTGCTGCCGTGACTGTGAGCTGCTAGCCGTTAGCGTAAGACCATACTACGTACCGAGGGAGTTCACGCAGGTCATTGTGATCTGTGTTTACATTCCTCCGAGGGCTAACGCGGATGCGGCGCTTGATGCAGTACACTCCATCACTGCAGGGTTACAGACGCAACACCCAGAGGCTCTGGTCATCATCTCAGGGGACTTCAGTCACGTCACCCTGGACTCCACCCTGCCGGCCATGCATCAGTACTGTACACCAGGACAGTGGACTGTCCCACCCGGAAGAACAGGACCATCGACCTGCTGTACACCAACGTGAGGGATGCCTACTCGGCCACGCCCCTCCCGCCCCTAGGGAAGTCTGACCACAACCTCGTCCATCTGCAGCCCAGGTACACACCACTGGTGAGGAGGCAGCCCATCACTACACGAACTGTCAGGAGTTGGACACCAGAGGCTGAGGAGGCTCTCAGAGACTGCTTCAGCTGCACTGACTGGAGCATGTTGCTTGACCCTCATGGTGACGACCTAGAGGAAGCTACACAGTGTCTGACTGACTATGTCAACTTCTGTACTGACATTGCTGTGCCTGCCAGGGAGGTGCGATGCTTTGCCAACAACAAGCCGTGGATCACTGGCGAGGTGAAGGCAGTCCTCAACAGGAAAAAGAGGGCATTCATGAACAGAGACACTGAGGAGGTAAAGAGAGTGCAGAAAGAATTGAAAATCTGCTTAAAGGAGGCCAGGGAGGCCTACAAAAAGAAACTGGAGGGGAAGTTGAGGCTGAACAACATCAGAGAGGTGTGGGATGGCATGAAAACCATCACTGGGTGCAAAAAGAACACAACAGGGGTGGTGGAGGGGGGTGTAGAGAGAGCAAACAAATTCAACATCTTTTTCAATCGGTTTGACTCAACACCTGCCCGCCCACTCACCCCCCCTACATCCCCAGCCTCCCTATCTAGCCCCCCTCCTCCTTCTCCTCCTCCTCCTCCTCCTCCATCCCTCTCCAACCCCCCTGACTCCTCCACTTCCTCCATCTCCTTCACCATGGACCAGGTCAGGCAGGAGCTGAGGAGACTCCGCCCCAGGAAGGCAGCTGGTCCGGACAGGCTGTGTCCGAGGCTGCTGAGGGCCTGCGCTTCAGAGCTGGCCGAGCCCCTGCAGCACATCTTCAACCAGAGCCTGCACCAGGGGAAGGTCCCCACCCTCTGGAAAACATTGTGTATCATTCCGATATCAAAGAAGGGACGGCCCAGTGACCTGAAGGACTTCAGACCTGTTGCCCTCACTTCTCATTTGAGGAAGACTTTGGAGCGGCTGGTGATGAATGCCCTAACACCACAGGTGCAGCAAGCCCAGGACCCTCTTCAATTTGGTTACAGGAAGAATGTGGGAGTTGAGGACGCGGTGCTGTACCTCCTGCACCGTACCCACACATTCCTGGACAGAGAGAGTGGCACTGTGAGAATTCTCCTCATAGATTTCTCAAGCGCCTTCAATACCATACAGCCTCTACGCCTGAAGGAAAAACTCACCACCATGCAGGTCGACCCACCCCTCGTGTCCTGGATCACAGACTACCTCACTGACAGACCTCAATTTGTCAGGTTGGGGTCTGTAACATCAGACATGGTGACCAGCAGCACGGGGGCGCCACAAGGGACTGTGCTCGCCCCCCTCCTCTTCACCCTGTACACAGCAGACTTCATGCACAACACCGAACTGTGTCACGTGCAGAAGTTTTCCGACGACACCGCCATCGTCGGGTGCATCAGGGGGAGTGACGAGGGGGAGTACAGGGCCCTTGTGAAGGACTTTACCACCTGGAGTCACCTGAACCACTTGCAGCTCAACACCTCAAAAACAAAGGAGATGGTACTGGACTTTAGGAGGCACCGCACATCTCCTCTGCCTGTTGACATCTGTGGTGAGGAGACTGAGGTGGTCACCTCCTATAAGTACCTGGGCCTGCAGCTGGACAATAAACTGGACTGGTCTGCCAACTGTGACTCTGTGTACAGGAAGGTGCAGAGCAGGCTGTACTTTCTCAGACGACTGGCATCTTTTAGCGTCTGCAAAAAAATGTTGCAGATGTTTTATCAGTCGGTGGTGGCCAGTGCACATTTCTACGGGGTGGTGTGTTGGGGGGGGAACGCCAAACAGAAGGACACATAGAGACTGGAGAAACTGGTCAAGAAAGGCCACCTCCATCATTGGTGCGGAGCTGGACTCTGTGGCATTGGTGGCAGACAGGAGAGCACTCCTCAAACTGCTCTCTGTCATGGACGACAGCAGCCACCCACTCCACAAGCTGGTGGTGGGGCAGAGGAGCAGCTTCAGTGAGAGGCTGATCTCACTGAACTGCTCCTCCGAAAGATGCCGCAGGTCATTTCTTCCCAGAGCCATAAGACTGTACAACACCACACGTGGGAGAGGAGGGGAAAGGAGGAGCACTGTGTAGTCTTTTAGTCATCTAACTTTTTAGTCTTTTTACCCATGCACTGTGTCTTTTACCCATGTACTGTTCACTGTTTTTATCTGTTTATTTTTTTTTTTTGCACTTCCGCACTTTTAGTGGTTTGTATTATGGTTTTTATTATGAATGTACTGTATGTCAGCGAGCAGCTGGATAACTTAATCCACTGGGATTAATAAAGTACATATCTATCTATCTATATCTATCTATCTATCTATCTACCAACAATCATCCCACGGTCAAAGCCACTTAAATCAGATTTCCTACCCATTCTGATGTTTGGTCTGAACAGCAACTGAACCTCTTGGCTATGTCTTTGTGGTTTTATGCATTGAGTTGCTGCCAGATGATTGGCTGATTAGATATTTGCATCAATGAGCAGGTGTACAGGTGTACCTAATAAAGTGGTCACTGAGTGTATAGTTTTAGGTAATTGTGAGTAAATAAAATAATTTCAAGCAATGGCAGTTATTACACTTCCTCTGAAGTATAACACTAGTTATGATGATTAGTCCTCTGTGGAACTGATTATTTCAAGAGGAAAGGAAGGACCTGCTGATTTACCTCACTGAAAACTCCAATTTTCCACCAACTTTTACAACAGGAAGAGAACTGAATATTGTGGAAGACTATGAATTCTTTTGTGTTGTTAATGGTACAAAACATCATGCAAACTTTTACAGAAAAGTCAACCCATGTGAAAAAGTAAAAAATGTAGATAAATGTAAATGTAAATGTAAAAAGCTTTTCAACCTGGACCAATGAAAACACTTACCAATGAAAAATGAATTGTGCTTTGACGGGAGTATTTTATGTCATGTATTGTCATTTTTGGTTTAATTTTCTGCCACTCACAGGAACAAATTGATTACTGATTAGAGACCTACATGTATAATATGTCATATTAATAATATTATATAATATTTTTAATTATAATTGTCATTTTTGGCAAAAGAACAATA
This sequence comes from Megalops cyprinoides, assembly GCF_013368585.1. Classification (NCBI taxonomy): domain Eukaryota; kingdom Metazoa; phylum Chordata; class Actinopteri; order Elopiformes; family Megalopidae; genus Megalops; species Megalops cyprinoides. Next base: position 1,102,626 of record NC_050584.1, read on the forward strand.
TGTAATTTTCTTCATGTAATCTGCTGGTTATGTGGCAGCATCTGGAGTAATGCGTGGCTTCAGCATAGTTAGCATTGTTAAATTCACTTGTAAAACTTGCAAAATTTGTCATTGGTAGATATGTCATGGAACTACCACTCTCTGACTTCAGCAAAATATGTAAGAATGAACAAAAGTGCCTTACATGAATTAGGTCATTGCACAAGTGGGAGCATTGGCTGCTGTCAGTTAGGAGGTCTACCAATAGCTGAACCCAACAGTCAAGACATTTGGCACTTTAATTAGCTAAGGATGACAAGGAGTCCTGGGATATAATTCGACTTTATGCATGAAAGGGTTAATATCACTATTGGAGTTGCCGTCTGCCCTCTTATCCCTCCTCCCCCTGCGTCTGATGCTCCGCAGCCTGAGAGAAAGCAGTGTGGCCATGTGGCTTAGAGCGGCGACTGAACTCTGTGACTAATTAGGCTGAGGACATTGTGAATATCTGCACAAATTTGCCTACATTTGGATGTATAATATCCAAATGTATGGTATGCATACAGTCCCACAAATGAGGGAGAAATGGCAGTTAGAAAAGTTTGTGACAGAGCAGTGCTGGACTGCAATATGCTAGATGTGTATGCATTTCCTGAAAAAAAATGCGTTGTGTGGTTGTTTGTTTGCATTATTGACCGCACGCGTGAATTTGTGTCCATTGGAGCTGCCGTCTCCCTCCCTCCTCCCTGTGTGTGGTGCTGTAACTTGGCACCAGCTGTCTCTGATTGGCTCTGTTTAAGAGATGTAAATGCTGAGCTGCTCCCATAGACAAAGGAATATGTGCACATGACTTAGAGCGGAGGATGAACTCAGTGACTATTTCAGCTCATAACCGTCATCGCAGTGCTGAACCGACACAGTGATAAGCTGCACAAGATTTCCTGTATTTTGATTCATAACTTATGCATGCATAGCTAGCATTTACAGAGATACGGCTGTTTAAAAAAAACTGTTCGCACCCATACTTTTGAATGAGGGTAAAATTTGAGTGTTTTTTTAAATATTGTTAAAACTATTAAACTGTAAATTTATAAAAGCACATACATTCCAATGATGAACAAGCTGGTCAATTTGGCATTGGTTGGGTGTCTGTAGAGTGGACAGTTTAGGCTGCATTAAAGCTAGAAGAAGAATAAATAAATGATAATAAATAGTTTGTGCATTATTGAGCAAGCGTGCTATTCAAGTTGCCGTGTGCCATCTCCTTCCCCTCTCCCTCTGTGTCTGACACAGCCTGGCTGCCTGAGACAAAGGAAAGTGTACACATGATTTAGAGTGGAGGATAAACTCGACTATTTCGGCTCATAATTCAAAAACTCTTCATCACAGCACTGAACCAAAGACATTGTGAACATCTTCACACGTTGTTCTCCGTTTTGTTGTATAATTTATACCTGTACAGCCAGAATTTATGGAGATATGTCTGTTTAATAAAACATTTTTTTTCAAAAGCTGAATTGAAATCGCAAATTTGTGTGCATTTGGCTGTCCCTTTCACTGTCCTGTATGCCAGCACCAAGGTTTTGAACTTGATGCAAGCATTAGCAGGAAGCCAGTGAAGTGAGGGGTATAACTTGACTGCATTTAAAGAGATGATAGACAAGTCATGCAACTGCATTCTGGGGTAGGGGTTTGATGGCACTGGCAGGAAGACAAGCAAAGAGGCAATTACAGTAGTCCAGGCATGAGAGAACCAAGTCCTGAGGTAGCTGTGTTGAATGCATAGTGAAACAGGCGCAGATCCTTCGGATGTTGTACAAAAAAGCATCTGCACCCGACTCACATCTGCAACCTGAAAGGAGAGGGACAGTCAACTATCCAGGATTATACCAAGGCTTTTGACAGTGCTATCGGTGACGAGGTGTGTAGAGTCTAGGCTGAGGGAAAGGTCTTGAACCGGGAAGACTTGGATGAAATGAGTTTTAGCCAGGTTAAGTTTTAGGCAGTGGTTCACCATCCACTGTGAAATGTTATTCAGGCAAGCTGAGATGCATGCAGAAACCTGTATGTCAGATGATGGACAAGATAGGAAAAATTGTGTGTCGTCACCATAGAAGTGGTATGAAAACCCATGAGAGGAGATGACAGAGCCAAGTGATTGCATTTAAAGAGAGAAGAGGAGGGGGCCAGGTACAGAGCCTTGAGGGACACCTGTAGACAGTCTGTGAAGTCCAGATAAACCACCGTTCCAGGACACCCTGAAAGAGCATCCAGCGAGGTAGGACTGAACACACAGAAGAACAGTGTCCTATAGTGGAAGTAGGATGACAGAGAGGAAAAAGGGGAGGATGCAGCATAATCAGTAGAAAGTTCAGTGAAAGAATCAAGGGGTGGGAGAGAGGCAAGAGCTTCGAAAGAGAAAGTTGAAGGTGAGACATTGCATAACAGAGGTAGGCACAGGGGTGGGTTATGGAGGAGGAGGAGGTAGAGAAGGAGACAAAGTAGAGAGAGCTGGAGGGGGGTAACTTTTAGATGTGAGGTGGAGCAGTCCCTCAGGAAGACTAGATCCAGCTGTTTATCTGCTGTGTGTGTTAGAGGTGAATGCATTAGGATGAAGTCAAAGGAATGGAGCAGTGGAAGGAATCCAGAAGCTTGACAGGTCTCTAGGTGAATGTCCACCAGTAGGATCATGTGGGCTCCATCCTCTGGGAAAGAGCTGAGAAGAACATCCAGTTCCTCAAGGAAGTCTCCCAAGGGTGGTCTGTAAACAACAACACACATTCTGGAAGGGTTAGTGATAGAGGGAGTACAGAGAATTTCCAGGTCTGAGATATGAGCAGCCCATTCCCACCACCCCAGGCAGAGGGTCGGGGAATATGGGAGAAGGAGTATGCAGTATGAACTGGAGAGAGAGGAGGCAGGCATATGCTGTGATGACATCAGCATTTCTGGTTGCAGACTGACAGCCCCACAGGCCTCCTACAACAGGCAAGTTGTTGGTGGGGGTCAACGAGGGGTAGTTTAAGGTTCATGGTGGTCAAAAGATTGGATAAAGAAGTCCACATTAGCGTACTCATGTCCAGTGGTCTGCCTGTGCAAAAAGGACAGCAGCCTATGGTTGTGTGTTCAGAAGACTGAATAGCAGAACAATTCCTGACTGACACCCATTACCACAGATACAAGACCTGCTGGACAACCTGGGAGGATCCACTTTTCTCTCCTTGACCAAGGCAGTGCTCCCATCACGGCTTTGTGGATGAAAACTCAAGACATATCACAGCTTTTAGCACCCCATGGGGGTTGTGTGAGTGGGTGTGCATTGCATTTGGCCTGACTAGTGCCCTTGCTTCATTTCAAAGGTGTATGGAAGGAGTGTTAAAGGACCTGAGAGATGACTGTTGTTCTCAATATTTAGATGATGTGCTCTAAGATGTTCAGTGAAGAACGTGGAAGACCGCAGATGAGTGCTGAGTTGGATGAGAGAGCATGGAATCAGCAGAAGCTGCAGCAGAAGAAATGTGACTTTTTCAGAGTAAGCTAGAAAAAGTTCAACCCAAGTCAACTGCTGGGTTTTTTTTAGCTACTACCGTTCACTCATCCAGCACTTCTCCAGACTAGCACGGCTGTTGTTCAAGCTTGTACCAAATGCACGTGTCTGTTTCAGAAACTGCTTCCCACAACAACCAGCAGGCATCCTTGTGACATCCAGTCTGGCCCGGTTGCCTGCTGCTTCCCTGAGCTTCCACCAGAGGGACTGTCTTCCTGTTTGTGCCTGTACTGTGTGTGCCTAATCTTGTTAGATTGTTTTCACGTGTTTGTAATTAGTTTCTATGTGTCTGGTCTATTTAAACCCTGCTTGTAGTTTAGTTCCCTGCTCTTGAGCTACCGTGCTTTGTATGCTCCCCCTTGCACAAGTTTGCTTGTTTTCTAATAAAGATTATCTGTCTTTTAAAACCCTTCAATGCTTGTATGATCTCTGCACCTGGGTTCCTCCTGCTCAACCGTTACACCTGCACCTGCTAAATGACCTATGGTTCAAGCTGAGCCCAGAACAGGACAGACAAGACATTCATTCACACAGAAGTGGACAGGAAAGATGCAAAAGGCCTACAAAATAGCCTCAGATAACAGTCAAATTTTATCAGCAGGAGGAAAGAAGTACTATGACAAAACTGTAAAAGGTGTCACACTGCAGCTGGGCAACAGAATGCTCTTAAGACACCTCTCAAGGAGAGATGACTGTTGTTCTCAATAAAAGTAAAAGTAAACTCTGTGCCGACTGGGAAAAGAAGGTACAACGCATTATAGACAGAGTCGTAGATGGACCCATGGACAAGGTTCAAGCTGAGACTGGAGACAGTCGTCTTTGTATTGCATCAGTACCTTCTGTTACTTGTAAACAAATTACCACCTGAATGAGACTGAAACCAGATCTGTGAAAAGAAAACCCCAAAGACGGAAAAAGACAAACAACAGTGACATGGTGGACCCAGAATCTGAAACTAATAACTCTAATAATCTTAATGGTTTTACCAAATTCTATTTAATTATATCTTAATGCATGAGTGCTTAGGCTTTGGGAAGCATGTTTGCGACCCCACATAAGACTAATTCAGAGAATAGTCTGCTACTGCGGAATGGTGATGGCTAGAATGGCTAGGAAGCTGTATTCCTACCGAGTTAAATAGATAGCGAGGTAGTATTCCAACAATCATGAGCTTTGTCTTGTATGTCTTATGATTGACATTTACATTTATTTATTTAGCAGACGCTTTTATCCAAAGCGACTTACAAATGTGCATACAGTAAGTATAGCGACAGTATGGGGACAGGATGTGTACAGTTCCACAATGAGACAGTTCTCAGCTGAGAGCAAGGTCTGTTTAAGGACACAGTACTATCAGATGATACTATGATCATCAATGACAGTACCTTCACAGCTTAAAAGAGCACAAATAAATCATAAACATAGGTTACAAAGGTTAAGATAATGGAAACGAATGCCCAGATGCCCAGTTCATCAGTCTCAGTGGTTATGCGTTGTCCGACTGTCTCCGGTGCGGGGAGCATGGAGCTCAGCTCCCCACTCCCCCGCTGGCCTGCGCTCACATTACACTGAACATCCTGGGCCCGAGCACGCTTACGTCATCACAATGCAATGACTTTTTGTGTTGAAGAAGAGCACTCTCGCACAGCACAATGGAGTTCATGGTTGTACTTACTTTGTGGCTTATTTGGAGTCATTTTGGGCGTGGTGACACACGGCCCTCTCACGTGCCTTATAGATTTATCGATTACACAATTCAGCGATTTTCAGTTAAACGTGTTGCACGTATAAGAAGATTTTTACGGAGGCAGCTGATGTCTCAGTCATTATGCTAAGGGACAGACCAATATTTTGTATCACATATCTAAATGATTGTTGAAGACTAGTTACTTAAACAGGTTGGCTGCTTCATTTGTGATTCTCTGACTAAGCCCCTGACAACAGCAATGCTTACATTGCCACGTAAAGTATGGTTAATTTTATTTCGCTTGCTAGTAATCAAGCTAATGTGGGGATCCACAGAGTTCTTTTTAGGTATAGATCTACGAACTAACCAATCAAAGAGCATTTTGGAGGTAGCCAGCTTGTTATATTTAAGGAAGTCAGCTAGCTAATCAAATGATGGTTTAAAGGATTTATTATGATTGGGCGTGTAACTAACAGATATCCAGCTAACTGTTGCTATATATATAACTGTATATATATATATAACTGTTGCTATATTTGTTAAATGGGACAGTCGTATCATTGATGTCATGTTCAAGTTCTGTGCTCGGGCACGGTTAGCGATCACACTAGATGCATACCGTGCCCAAGTCCAACTGAACCATGCCCGAGCTCACCTCTTCAAGCGGGCCCCAGGCATGGGCAGCGGAACAGTGCAATCACACTAGTCAAGCGAACTGGACTTTGGGGGTCAAACATGCTCAGGCATGGTATGGATCACCTAGTGTGAGTACACCCTGAGAGGGCACAATCCAGACAAGTCAGGCTGTCCTCCACAGGTGACACTGGAGAACAGAGAGGAACAGAGAAAAGACGGTTAGTGGCAACATGCCAAAGTCAACATAGTACACCAAATCAAGTAGTTTGACTCTCCTGCTGTCTATGAACAACATAAAGTAGTGGAGGATCCTAGGAGTGCAGTTGGAGGATGGGCACCAAATTGGTAAATGAATTGGCACCAAAACATACAGAAATGTGGTTGATGTGTTTGATGCCATTCCACTCCAGCCACTCCAGGCCTGACATTGTGGTGTTGTGCTTCTGGCTTAGGTGTTTTCTAATAGAGGAGATTTTGCTATATTGCCTGGGTCATCTTTTATGGCCATATGTTACAACAAAATTGGCTTCAGTTTAGTGAGTTAACTCAAGGTGTTTGAGGTGTTTCTTGAATGTATTGTTTTAATAGGACAGTGGGGGCATGAATAGGCAAGGGTTAAGAATCAGAAGAAATGTAATGTAATGTAGGAGAATGTTTACATAGTGTAATATAATACTGTAATGTAAATTATACAGTGTTTTGTCAGTAAATTGATGCCGTGGTTCTGTAGGATGTTGTACAGTGTATCGATATGCATGATAGCAGAGATGAAAAAATTCAAAAAGAAAACAATGTCATCTGTCAAAAGTCCATAACAATCTTTATGCTTGCAGGATTGATCCTTGATCCAATCATTTTAGATTTTGTTTTTCAAAGCATTCTAGCATGCTCGTTGTATGATGAAATTCCGCTGATGTGAGGGAGTTTCTTGCAACCAAGCCTGCCTGCTCCAATCACAGGTTTGAGTGATCAGAGCATTTTGCTCTCAAAAGTGTTTTCAGTCCCTTGGCAGCCCTGTCAGCCATCTCATAAAACTCATGCACTCAGCAATCATCCAGCCACTTGGATACTTCCTGCTCTGCATAACAGGCTTGGCTGTCATCACAGAACGGCCTTCGCATCCTGGAAGACTAAATCACACTCTGGATCTTGTTGGCTTATCCTCAGGCTTGGGGAGTAATGGAATACATGGAACGGCATTACGTAATTAGGATACAAAAAAAGGTAACTATATTCCGTTACAGTTGAAAAAAAAAGATGTAATGTCCATGTCCATACCAGTCCATTTAGTAAACATGGGGATTATTAGCAGGATTACAATTTTAAAATACATTTTAAAATAAAGAACGATATACTACCATGCACACCAGTCTCGCTCAAGTTAACTGGACAGCACGTAGATGTAAAATTTAAACTAGGGTTGTCTCTTCCTGTGTGTGTAGCTCATGGCATTTGGGGGTAGCGTGTGCTGTGTACTCGTATTATGTGAATCTACAACTGTGATGAATATTGTTTTTATCTCTTTAGGAGGATTTGCCACTGCTGCTTTGCTTCCTTAAATTTTAGTTTGGCTTTTGCCTTCCGGGGTTTTTATATAAACTGGCCTGAATTGATGTGTTTGGCCACCTGTTGTGTGATTTTTTTTATCTGTGGACAGATTTTAGGTGTACTGGCTTTCCAGTGTTTTTCTTCCTTTATTTCATTGTTCTACTATGTTTTGCTTGGTATTTCTAAATGAAGTTTGTATTTAGCCCTTAACCAGCTGCTTGGGGCTCTAACTATTCTTATACAATATTTTAGGAGTATAAATTGGAAACATTTCTTGGGGTGAAAGTCCCCAGGTGGCGTAGTCAAGTACCTTGGAGCCAAGACCTTCTACTTTACGCCCACCAGGTCACACTAGCAAACGGTACTTAAGATCAGAAGTCAATATCTTTGCTTGCAGTACTAAATGTTAAAATTAACTATTTGTTCAGAAGAGATATGAAGCTGTATTGGTTTGATAGCTAGTAATGTGCATGAAAGCCAAGTTAGCTAGCTAGCTACTTGCACATTCAACTTACTCACATTCAACACACTCACATTCAAGTACAAATACCCCCTTACAAAGACAAATCTAGCTAGTTAACACACAATGTTGCAGCAACTCTGCCAGTAAGTGCTCATTTGGTCACCACGAAATATGGTTGCCAGGATGTTGCCAGGACATTGAGGTTACAGACTGGCAACGTCACAAAATTTACGGAGCCGTTACGAAATGGCATCTTTCGCTTTCCACATTTCCCCAACGTCCGACTTAACGTTGTAGCAGCGTATGTTTGATCATTAAATTACGTTGCAACACAAGGGCAAAGTGACTGTGTTAGCTGGGTAGCTACTATCACATTCTGCTGACAAAACACATAGCTAGCTAGCAACAATAAAAAAAACACAGAAAGATAGATAGCTTGCTAGCTAATTTGGCTTTCAAGCACTTTGCTCAACTGTCATATTACTAAAAGCTATCTAGCTAACTATCAAACTAACATAGCCTCATCATATCTCCTTTGACCAAATGGTTAATTTTACCACAGACACTGCAAGCAACCTGTTCTGACAACTTTAGTACTGTTAGCTAGCTAGCTACTGTTACACCCACCAGGCTCGTTTGGTGAGGCAACATAAATGGGAGACCACGCGTGGATAATTTATAAAGAAAGTAGTTTATTAAAGTATTTCATTAATACTCAAGAGGATAAAATAGCGTCCTAAATGAATGTAGCGGTAGGACACAAAAGGGTAACGCAAGCGCAAAGCAGACGTCCAATGCATGCTGGAAAGGAGAGGGAACGCCACACATCAGCCAGGTAGCCCTTTTATGGTCCCAGCAGGCCAATCAGGTAAACTACCTGCACCTGCCCACTAGCTCCACCCTGCAAGACAAACAAAAGCCAGGAAGGACAGGGAAAAAGTGGGCAGGGCCGTGCCAAATTAACATTTATAGTCATATTTGGTATTGAGGCAATCCAAAAGTAACTGAAAGTAATCAAGTTACGTTACTTTAATATTGTGATACTTGGATTAGGTTACTGACTACATTTTTTAACAGGTAATTAGTAATTGTATGGGAATATATTTTTAAAGTAACCCTCCCAACCCTGCTTATCCTTCTTTGTAAGGCCAGTATGTATGCCTCCACGTGCTGAAAAGTAGGGGAAAAACATCTACACCACCCAACTAGCCCCAGGAACGACCATACCTGCTTCTTTGTCAGAAGCCTCTCAGCAGTCTTTATGGCTTCAGTCTTTCCAACCTGTGGCTTGATCACGCCTGTGCACAAAGCCAAGGTACAGCATTTCCCCCCTTTGGAGTGGAGCGTGCAATTTATGAAACTTAATGACTGATCAGTTAACACCTCTTCAGCAATGCCAACCTAAGAAAATCATTTTGGCAGTGCTGTAGCTATCTGCTTCCCTGTCAACTCCTTTACTGGGAGCCCCTCAGGGTACATACTAGATTGTCCAATATGAAGTGATTGTCTAATATCTGTGGGTAAGGTGTTCATTAGTTTGGAGGCATAAAAAGCAAGCTGTCTGTCCTCTTTTTCTGTGGTTGGCATGTGTAATACAGAGCAAATTAGAATTGGATGATGTGAGACTGCCTTCCAGCGCTGAATCATTCTGTGTTTGAAAAAACATTGGTGTTCAAAGTCCATGGTCCTTTGCCGTTGGTCCAATGTTTATATCATCTGTCTTATCTTGATTTTATTGGAAAATATTTTGTGACATTGACACTTTTATGTATGTCACACATTTGTTATGAAAGCTGATTTTCAATCTATGATAATAGAGAGCTATAATTGTATATCACCAGCATAGCTCTGAAGTTAACACCATGTTTGAGGAAGGGGAAGTATATACAATGAAAAGAGCAATGGGCCCAGAATCAATTCTTGTGAAACCCCAGAAGAATTGTCAACATTTTTCAATTCAGTCTCCCAATGCCACTGAGTATCCATCAGACCATATGCAGTTTCAGAAAGGCCCACCCAGTTTTTGAAGTTGTGCAAATGGATATTATGGCTAACAGCATCAAAAGCTAAGAGCACAAGACTGAAGACGTTACTGTCATAAACACATAGACAAAGGTCATTTACACCCTCAACTAAAGCGGTTTCAGTACTATTATGAGTACAGAAGGCTGACTGGAACTAATGAATGATGTATGTGCTGAGATACTGTGCTGTCAAAGACTTTTTTAAAGGAAAGGTTTGGTATCAGTCAAAATTGCCAAGAACAGAGGAATCTAATTTGTTTTTCACAATGACAGTTTTAAAGCAGAACAGTTTACAATTGTTAAGACCCTGTCTGACACACAATTAAAAACAATTTTAAAGATTTGGTGGGAAAAAGAATAAGAAAGCATGTAGAGGGCTTCATTTTTGTGACAATTTTATTCAGGGTTTCTGTCCCAATCAGAGCAAAGAAACTCAAGACAGTACCATACAGCGACTTTGAACAGGCTGAGTAGGTACCTCTTTGTTCCGTTGGCAGGAGTGCAGGCTGGGCACGTGGCTGACAGACAGTCCCTGCCCTTAAAACCAGTAACTTTATTTACATTTGAGGACTCAAATTTTGTAGTTTTATTCCTGCAAATTTCACCCACTGGCTTACTGATAATTAGTTTCTCCCCACAGTGATTGCTTTCAGTAAATAGCAGTAACAGCAAACAATGTGCCAAATCACAGCTAAATATAAACTACTTTAAACAACTTGCTAGTGTGCATTTTATTGGCAAGGTTCCAATTAAGCATACTTCTAATGTACTTTTCATAGGCTACATTTTGGTATTTTTTGGTCTTTATCCTTTATCCTAAATCTGCTTGTATGTCTCTTTGGGTAAAGTATCTGCCAAATGAATAAATTTAAGTGTAGTGCAAATGCTTAGTGCACTTGAAGGTACCACTGTGAATATTCACTCATGACAATACAAAGAGCAGTACTTCTGTGTATTCTTTATATAGTTTGATAAGGATTCCATATTGTAAAATGGATGAAAGAAAGACAAGGGAAAATGCAACATTGTTCATTGTAACAAAAATCTCTGATAGCATGTTTACCTTAAGTAAGTAAACGTCAGGCAAAAAAAAAACTGCTTTGGTACAGGAGTAAGTTGGTCCAAGATACCCCTGACTACATGGATTAGCCACTGTCAGGTTGCTGAGAATTCAAATATTCTCTCAAATAGCCATATAGATACTCATATGGAAGGTTTCCTGGTTAATAGTGAAACCACAGAATACTGACTAACAGGACTGTGAGCTTATATTGCTGAAGGGATGGCTACAACTAATCTGACAGATGTCTTCCATATTGTGACATATTCACATAAGAAGGAAATGTGTTCTATTAGTGTGTGAAGAAATCTAGCAATGCCTAATAGTATCTAATAAGTACCAAGAGGTCAAACTTGCTGTATTGAATAGGTCTCAGACCAGTACAACTTTGTTTTGGTTAGATATGTGTTGGTTAACTGTAAGGTTTTCTCATAGAAGTGCCAGATATGATTATGATAACTATAGATAATCAACATACATGCCTAAACCACAATTAATACTGAAGAAAACAGAGTTACTAATTCATTATATTACATTACAGTTTTTTAAAATTGCTAACAAGCGTTTACCTATACTTAAGACACTTTTTCTAAACTCTTAACACAGCAACACACCTACATTACACAATTAGCCAAGTTAATTTTCTGCTCAAAACCACATTTTGTTCATTAAATGCCAACTCTACATTTCAAAATGCAAAAAAAACTTCTCTACATATACTATCAACAAATCATTCTTTCAAACACTAGCACGTGTTTTCTATCCAAGAGGAACATATAGTCAATCATGACTATCAGCACAATGACTTTCAAAATACTAACAGATGACATTATACTTATATTCAGTTCTACCTGCATACAATAGATAATATGAAATCCATTGTTTTTTATAATTCAGTTTCCTTTTACTGTGAACGACTCTACATTTTTGGCAACATACTATCTAAAAGTGAATGAGTCATCTTTACTTTATAGAATGTACAGTAGAAAATAGTATGTGACAGAATTGCTGCAGTAAAAGCTTTATTAGCAACATGAAATTGCTGCCAGTGATCAACAAAAAATCCAACATACATGGCCTTTGGTTCCAAATGTGTAAAAATAAAATACACAAAAACAGTAGAAAAGGCACAGAAGGGGACAAAACCCCAAAAATGCACAGTCCTGTTCTAATCTATCTGATCTTCAGCATTTGGCCGCATGTTCTTGTACACATCACATCTTATGTCATCTCTCGCTATGCGCCTTGGATAGAAACGCTTGGCATGCCTTATCCACCCCTGGCAGTCTTCAGATGAGATGTCTCTGCAGCTGGCATCCATTGCATCCAGGAGGGACATTTGGTCATGTGATGCACTCATTCTTAGTCCTCACCCCCTACCTCTCCTTCTCCCTTGTCCATCCAACTATTCCTCTCCCTTGTCCAGACATTATTTTTTCTCTCTCTGCTCCTCTGTGTTGTTCTGTATCCACATTGAACAAAATCAATCCAGAAAGTCCCCTTTTTACTGTATATGTCCATATAAATTGAAAGAACTTCAACACCTGGCTATGTCTGCGATTGAGATTGGAATCAGCTGTGGTTGCTCTATTTTACACAACTTAAATCATGTATTTTTCAATGTTTCAATGATCTGTTGATTCAAAGATGCTAATCAGCTGTTTCAATATAGCTATTGAGCTGCTGTTGTTGCAGAAGTAGAGGCTTTATACTATATTTAAGGTTTTGAACATTAGGTTTTCATTTCTGGCATGCAGTGTGCAAGCATTTCTAAACAAGACAAGAAAGATCCATAATTTTGGTATTGGGTAAGCTTATAAGTAAAGAAAATTTAAGTATTTTAGAAACGTGGTCCATAACAGACAGATGTTGTGCTAATTGTGTTTAGAGTTTTGAAAATGTGACTACAGATTGGACAAAAGGATGTTAGCAATTGTAAAAAAAACTGTAATGAGATTTAGCAGATGCTCTTATGTAGAGGAACTTACATACATTACAATTTGTACATAGTATTAACCTACAGGCAACTGTAGGTTAAGTATCTTGCCCAGGGCTGCAACAGCAGTGCCCCAGCAGGGAATTGAACCAGCGAACTTTCGATTAAAAGCCCTGCTTACCACTACCTTACATTGCCGCCCAATTCATGTGCTGAGTCAACCTTCATTAGCCCCTCTCCTTTCCCATTCTGTTTTACAGAATATCCCTGTCACATTCTACTAGTTTTGTCCCATACATGTGTAGTATGTATTTGGGTAGGGTATTTTTAGTCAGCACGATTAAAAACATCGAACAGACACAAAAAAAAAAAAAAAAACACTAGCTCTGTTTTACAAGGCGTGCAGTGTCATAACATGTTTTTTCCAGTCTCTGCCAAATTGATAACTATCAAATTTCTTTTAGCAAAACCAGAAAGGTAAAATGTTTTATTGAGGGTAAAATTAAAGTAATTAAAATAACAGATAATTGATTTATCTTTGATTTGCTCTCGTGACCCAGGCCAAGTAGCGATGAGACTAAGACCCACAAGGTCAAGACTCCATCTCCAGCTGATTCATCCAACAATTTAATCACAGTTAAGTCTGCTTAAACCCTTTTGTGAAAAAGAATACCTCACTGAAACCACAACTGACAATAAACCCTTTCTTGTGTAACATTCATTGCAGTTTCCAGATTAATGGTATTGTGGTTACTACTTGAGTTTATGAACCTGTGGACTAGGTGACTCTTCTGAGAAATCCATTCAAACCCCACTTCATGAGATTAAAAAATTAAGCAGCTATGATAACTTAATAATTCAACTTCAACTCTGCAGGTCCAGTAATGCAACAGAGAGTACCCCTTGAGTTTGAGCTATGTCCTTACAGCAGGTGAGCATATATGATACTATCAGAGGTAGGTAATTTTGTAGGATTGTGGCTTAGCAGTATCCTGACTTAATTCTGTTGCCTGAACAGGAGTCCCGATAACAGGATTTAACAATAGGTCTTAGAGGTAATCATTTAAACCTTATGTACCTTGCTTAGTGTGTATATGGCTTTGTGTTTGTTTTCATTAGCCATCCATTTCTGCTATTAAATTCTGCTGCTGTAATCCATGGTTTATTAATCAGTGCAGTATCCTAAGTTCTCCTTAGTGTACATTAATCACAATGACAATTGAGTCATAACACGCATTTATCTACTACCTGTTCAGATTTTTAACCTAACAGTAAATTTACAGATCGTAAGTTTCTCCTACCATAAACTCCAAGCAAGGTTGCAATGAATCATAATTTTGTGTCCCTCTCCATTTCCTTGGAGGTAATTGTTTTGTTGTAGACCTACAGGACAAAATGTTTCCATACTAAGCATCACTGTTGATTTCAGCACTAGCTTGTGTTATTGCTAACTGAACACCATGTGCTTAAAAAACTTGATTAGCACTACATAAACATGGCATAACAGGCACATAGAGCATTTACAGCTTTATAATACTGTTGACATAGCACTTTAAATGACATTCATGGATGCATCTAAAAGCATTCAGTGCAATTTTGTAACAGTTAAACATAAAACTTACGTCATCATACCAGATACATTTGAGATATGAGGATTGCTGATGCAGGCAACTCATACATACATAACTCATGCGTGGTCATTAAATAAGACTGCTTAACAATAGTTAAATGTGCATAATGATACATCATGTGACAATGTATGAATGTACATAATGCTTTGGAAAAATACTGTCCTAGATGGAGAAAAGAACAAATGAATGTTGAATATCAGTAACAGATCATTTTCAATGAAAATCTAATGTATTTACTGTTGGACAAGGTAAGCGATGTCAATTTTTGTTAGGAGCTACAAAACACCCTACTGACAGCCCTGACCAGTCCAATAACCCACCAGCAGCTCCACCAAGACACAGAGGTAAGTAAAAAAATGTCAATTTTTATTAACGTTTACTACAGAATGACAGGGGTGGGCACCATGCCAGGTGGTGATTGGGAAAAAAAAAAAATTGTTTCACAGCCATGTAATTTCAGCTACTTTGGGGCTACAGAAAATTTCAGCCAAAACAAACACAGGTTCAGTCAAACCACAGGTGCATTATCCCCACGAACAAAAAACGCTACGGTTTCATAAGCATGTACAGGTGCCAGTTTTTGACACTGCAGGTCCTGAAGCCATTCACGCTGTGGGAGAGAGCTCATTGGATGAAAATCAGCCAATAAATGTGCACCCTCTACTCCTACTCCAGCCCTCCCTGTGTCACAATCACAAATTCATCAATTGCACATAACAGGCCATCAGAGAATGCACTGCACATCACAGTAGATCACAGTAGTTATTTTCTGACCTCTCTCCTCCCCCAGAATCCAACCCCTGTGCAATAAGTATATAACTAACAGCTGTACAGATCCACAAACTGCACTCATGTATACTTTCACTCATGCTCATGGTGCAGTAGCTGTTCATATATACCTCATGCTTTCCATCCTTATTCCATGTGCCCTGCACTACTGTTGTTGTTTGTTTTATCACTACTGTTGTTTGGTATTTGTTGTTGTCACTTATTTGACGTTGTAAGAAGGCACTATGAGAGACACTGGCCCTGGAGTTAAATTCCATGTATGTGTAGAAGCATGCTTGGCCAATAAAGTCTGATTCTGATTCTGATTCTGATGTCACAGGCAGATATTTCTTCCCCAAAGCTGCATAACCTCTTCACAGCTGATGCAGGGGATTTATGAGTTTTGCAAAAGTGGGTATAAGCTGCTTATTCTAGGCCACAAACCCCAGTTATGCTAAAACCTGCCACAGTGACTCTGGCTGAACCCATCATGGACCATAGCTGTCTTCTTTGGGTCAGTGGTCACAACCTCTCGGCTCACCATATGCCCCAAGCAGGAACCAACACTTCCACAGCAGCAATTTAAATCTGCACTGCAGCAACTGACAAGAAATATGTTCCAGGTATAAAGGATATGAGTGCACAATCGCATCATCTAAAAAGAACAAAACTGACTCATTGATATAGTCCCCCAGGCAATGCTACATGAGATGCTGGGTAGCTGCTCCATTTGCACAGTCCAAAGGGCAGCCAAGGGGCGTCGCAAAGACAGCCTTCTCATGGTCCTGCAGACTCACCACCTGATAATACCCCAGGTCAGCCCTTTTTAGGCTGGTAGGCAACTCCTTGATCTGCAGTAATCGGTACGCATCTTTGGGTTTTACTGTGTTAAGGCAGTAGTAGTACACACAGAACCTCCATGAATCATCGTTCTTTTTCAGCAGGACCATGGGAGCAGCCCAAGGACTGGCATTCTGCTGAAACCCCTTAGCTGATCATTCCCTTGAGCAGGGTCTGCTGCTCAGGGTACAGACTTGGATGGAGAGTTGGGAAGTTGGGAAGCAAGTTGGGATCTTGGGGTCCTCCATCCTGGTCAGTCAGATAGGGTGCACTAGAACTGAGGCAGCCAGTCCAGTCTAAGGCAGCTGTGTCTCCTGCCTATTTGCCTTGAATTCTGTGCTGGAAAAAGGCAAGGCTGGATAACTCTGTATCAAGGAATTTCAGCACACACACTCCATTCACCTCCACTCCCCCTGTGGGCAGTCCCCCTGCAGTACTGACTGTCCTGGATTCTTTGCTGGAGCCCCAGCCTTTGTTCTAGTTGTATGACCTACTGTGGCTGGGAGGATCCAATTTAAAGGGACCACTGATGGTCTCCACGGATGGCAGTGGCGTTGAACATAGGGCATCTCTCCATTGTCAAGGCATATGGGCCTTCCTCAGGTGCACTGCCTGGAGTAGGAACATAGCAATGCTCCCGCAACTATCTACGCACCTTGAGCTTCCCAGGTGGCAGGGTCTGGAGCTCCTGTGACACTTGTTGTCTCAGCTCCTCAGTCAATGTTAAGGTGGTTGTTTGTTCCTGCAGCTCTCACACAGCTCCACCCACAGTGCCTCCTTCCACTACTTTAGGTCACTAGATGGTAGGGTGGCCCAGTCACCATCTACAGGAGAAGCAATAAAGACACAGCACAAATGCCACAAACTGGAATGCTCCCACAGATAAACACAACTGGGCGAGACCACTCTCGCTCCAAAATCTCATAACCTGACGCCAACTCTCTAGTTGCTCACCGCAAGCTGCTTTAGTACAGATTGTGGAGTCTCATGCTACTCCCAGAAATTGTGTGTGTGTGTGTGTGTGTGAGTGTGGTAGGGGGGAGGGGGGTTACTCTTTCCACTGATTTGAAAAACATATTTCTTGATAAAATAAAGTATTTGTGATCATTTTGCAATTCAGATATTATGATGATCGTCCATAAGATTAGGCTAAAAACACATATAAGCCTTTTTATTGATGCTACATGCTACATTCATGTGATGATATTTGTGTATTATTCTGATGCAAATCACATGTTTACAGTTGCTTGCATGGTTTTGAAGTTAATGTTTTGCGCAGGATTTGTGAGGTTTTGTTGATTCAATAAATGGTTTTGAGCATTGTGTTAACATTTAACAGAGAGCATGAGATATTTTTTTAAGAAATCTGTATAAACAGTTCAGAAAACCTGTTAAAAGAAAATAACAATCAATAGGGTGAGATTGTTATTAGTGTATATTTGTCATAATAATTTTCAAATTAATAGTGTATTCCAGTTACAGTTTTTCTCATTTGTTTACACAGTGAGATTTCCAAGTATACAGAGTGCAATCAGACGTTGAAACTTGAATATCAAAACCTTAAACTTCTGCAAAACTCTAAGCACATTTTACTTATATTCGCTCAACAGTATAGTATAGTGGTAAGCAGCACCCAGAAAGTTGCTTGTTAAATTTTCCACTGGGGCATTGCTGTTGTACCATTGGGCAAGGTACTTAACCCACAGTTACCTCAGTACATGCACATCCCGCTGTATGAATGATTAAAATTGTAACCTAAGTGTATGTAAGTCATTCTGGATAAAAGTGTCTGCTAAATGCCAACAATGCAATGCAATATTGTAATTCCAGTCCACTGTTTAGGAAAACACTTCACATACAGCTCTAATCTCCTGTGTTCATATGAGAAACATATGACTTCAGAAACTAAACTCTAATTACCAATTGCCCAAATTCACTTTTCACCTGTACAAACTCAAATTGCTTAAATTTTCATTTATCTGAGTTGTGATATGAAAAAATAAGTCACAGGTGTACTCTTCATGGTTGAAGAACAATGTAACCAAACAGGACAGAGATGGGGAAAGGAAGAGGAAGAGTTCAACCAAGAAGAGGTTTCGAATGACATTTGTGTAATGCTGATTGATCGTTTTATTTCATTTCATCAACCATGGTTTGAGTATGAGGGAGGCTGGGTCGTGGGTGCAGCCCAATTTTAGTCACTTAATTGTAGGCTTTTTAATTTGAACATTTGGAAATGAGAATATCTAAGGAAACATTATTGAGCGCTATGCTGTGCAATATCATATGCAATATAGTGTGTAAGTGAATACAAGAAGTAAGCTACTGAAATAAATGAAATTATTTGGGGAAAAAACAATATCATTTGTGTTCATTTTGCAATTGAAAATGTATGAAGATCATCCATTATAAGGTACTATCAGGCCAAAAACACAATGTAAATACCAATGGTAGTCTTTTCTTTTTACCAGTACAGTGTGAAATTGTTGTTCAGTGAGAGATATTCATATGATGATATGATGAAAACATTTGATTTTGAGTGGCTAACAGATTTTCCCCAATTTCTTAAACACACAACCTGAGACACCATCTACTTTCTCAAAACAGTGCATACAACCCCCCCATTATAGCACATTTCTGCAAAACAATAAACACATCACTGCAACTGACACAAAAACCAAGTAATTCATGTTAATCAACATGGGTGTAGTTTTTCACTTGAATTCTATCACTCCCATACTTATCTATATTCTCATTTTTTTCAAATCTTTTCTTCCAAAATGGGTCAGTTGACAATCAGTATATCAACACCTATATGAAACTTAGCATTTTTGGAGGTTCTATTTATATTTATCTTTTGTATATACTGTAAATATATATATGCAATGGGGGAAGACACTTAATGAGGTCTGACTTTGTTGTCTCTTGTAATATATTTTATGTTCATATACTGCATTATACTTCATTTCCATAAGTGTCGGACAAGTCAATAGCACTACACCATATTTTCCATTGCACAACTACCTTGGGTGACTTTGAATAAGGGCGAGAATTCAAAACACTGGCCTCTCATATGAACAAACTTTTTTTCACAGTTGAAGTCAGACAATCTCACTTGCTTTCTACTTTAGTTCAGAGATGCTTATTTATATCAAACACATAAATATTAGGCTTCGGATATTGGTGTTGATGCTGTTGAAAAATGGAGCAAGCTCGACTTGCAGGAGGATGGGACATCCACTTGCACGGCGGTGTAGCGGGGGGGTGGGAATTGGAGCAGAGGAAGAGGAAGCCATGCAAGACTTTTTTTGCATGTTGTATTGTGAGAAACAATATCAGATATGGATGAAAATATGTGGCTAAACAGGTAGGGCAGATGAAATGAACAGTGACACTTTATGTTTTTTGTATGTTTTATTTTATATTACTGCAGTTTAGAGCAGTTGCATTTGCTGACTTCAATTTGAATGATGTAACGTTACTGTTTGAAATACATAGGAATATTGCTTTGCTTCGTTTTTTTTGTTTCATTCATACAGTACTGGAAAAAAAAACATAATTTGGGAAACCTGTTCCTCAATATAATATATGTGCTGAGAATTCCTGCGACAACATCATTATTGACAGCAACTCCAATGTTGTTTACAGAATATTACAGTAACTCTTGGATCACCAGCATCAATGAGGTAAAGGAGCACACACTCAGGTTTAATCATACCATACTGATGTTGATACACACCGATAAAGAGAGCTTTCCATAATGTGACATTGTTTCATTGTTTGATGGATGTATTTGCTTTTGAAACATGTTACACCGGAAATGTGTTGTTTTCCCAAGCCAATAACACTGTTGCAGGGTTTGCACTCACTATTTTGAGAATGCATATTGGCAAGATACATGTGCATTTGAGAAAAACTGTAACACAATTCTAAAAACATTAATTCAGTAAACTTTCAAATTCTGTGCAAAATGAAACAATAACTTCAAAGCAAACATCCCCACACAGTGAGCTGTGTGCAAACATCATAATAGTTATTTGGTTGTCTTCACTGTTGTGTATTGATTTACTGGCAATACTAGTAAATAAATAATAATTTATTTACATATAATTTATAAATTATTTATTTATTTTGGAAAATTTTCCTAAATTCATACCCCATGAAGACTGTCCAAACATCTGAAACAAATTTTAATGTATGTATGTCAGACAATTAAAAATTTGTTGTCTTGCAGTTTGGGGTACAATATAGCACCTACTTGCTCAGATAGACCGCTCTCTGATAAGCAGTAGAGGGCTCAGCATTAGTCATAATGAAGGAGTATGTACATGCTACACCAGGATAACTGCATTTTGCATCACCAATCACACAACACAGAAAATGTGGACACTAGGGAGTCTGTACCTTCTCAGAAACCCTGGCTCATTTTGTTCTTCCCTGGTGGGTATTCAAGAAAAAGTGGTGTGCACAAGAGCATTACTGACCAATCCAAATGAGGCAACAATGAAAGTCACTTGGGACATTCCTTTAAGTGACCCCCAAGTGTGCTAAAATGACCTGATGGCCAAGAGCAAAAGGACAGCTTTTGTTGAGGCAGACATAGTGTTTGGTTCATTACAGTCAGAGCATGTTCCAAAGAACAATTACAAGAGCAAACGGTTTGTGAAGTTGTGTCCCGACATGTAGAGACTAATAATCTTACATAGTATTGCAGGGTCAGTTGAACTGCAATATTGTTTTTACTGCAACACTGCTTTTATCCAGATATGCACTTTGAGTGTGTATGAGAATGTGATGTGACTGACTGATTAATCTCTTTAAGATTTAGCACATGCTCTTATCTAGAGCGACTAACAGCACAACAGTATCAGACCAGGCTAACAACACTCCCAGTCTAGTGAGTGTTAGCATAATACTATTCAAGCCCTGCCACAAGTGAACTAGTGTAACCTGACTAGACAGCCTCAAAACTAAGGAAAGTCAAGTGCACACGCTACCATACATCACAGTCACTAGATTACATAATCCAAAACACATTGCAATACTACACGTAAAATAAACAACATGCGCAAACTGCATGTTGAAATTGTATGTTAACCATGTAATGTATTACAGTTTATAGTTTATATAGCAAACACAAAGCCAAACGTAGAAAAGTAAATCATTATAATATAAGGAATTAATATATGATGTTTCTTCTATAGTAGAATCTCTGCGCAACCTCATCTATACGTTCAGTAAAACTGTCTTATCATTGCTCTGTCATGTGTCCTGGTATTATTGTGGTACCCTTTAAAAACTACTCCCTCTTGTATTTGTGCCAATCCTTGCTGTATCTATGTATAGATACCCGTGTCATCTTCTACAACCTCTGAATAGAGCCCTACAGCTTTTGACCATCACCTGTTCGGTGCTGCAGTTGATAAGGCGCAGTTTATAAGGTCATCAGTCTAAATCCAGCTGAGGGCCATTTAAATTTGATGTTTTCAAGTGTGGCACAGAACTATTGCATATAGTCAGACAAATATATCCATAGTGTTTTTGTAGGAATATTTCTTTCCTTGTGCTTGGCCTCCACGTAATAGCTACTTCCAGCTATATTTATTAAGAATATATTTATTTACTATGAAGACGATGGGGTCGATGATGATAGCATCCATTTATAAACCTCAAAATACATACTCTATGTAAATTTTATCTTCTTTCCATACATTCTGTACTTTTGCATGCATTTTACCTTCAACAGCACAAAAACGTACTACTAAATTCAAATTTGAATAGTCTCACCAGTGTATAAGATAAAGTTGCAACACTATTTTTTTTAACATTTTGTTACATTTTACAATTTGAAAATGTTGCAAAATAAAGAATGCTTTTTAAATAAAGAGCTTTTTATTAGATATAATATTTTTGCCTTTGGCTGCAAAGGACCTGGATGGACACAGATGGATCTGTCCATAGGGACAGTCCCTTCCAAAGCAATTTTGTTCATCAATATAATGTCCCTATATACTGTACATATCTATGGATAACATTGCTTAGTTGTGATTGGCTCTTTGGACAGATCTGTGTCTGCCATCTGTAGCACCTTTTGCTTCATCTGTTTAGCTCTTCTTTTTTTCTTTCTGAAGCATCTCTCCTCTGGTATGGAAGCGGTGAAAAAACATTTAGAAAACATGGAAATGCAAATGGAAGCTGATGTCATGTTCTAAATTTATAAATAAATACATGTTATTAGACCACTGCAAGCTGTAATAATCCATATGTGTTTGTATGTATTTTAATTTATACACTGTGCAGATGAATGGTGAGTTTATCAAAAAAACAATAATTAAACGAATCACACATATCACAAAGGTGCAATTTTTTTTCCCTCAAAGTGACAATAGCACCATACAGTGGATATGTAAAGTACTGCTTGTCTGGGTCCAAAAGTTCTCATGTGCTTTCCATTTTGTATGTGCATGTGTGTGCGCGCATATATGTGTAAGCAATCATAGTGGTTCATAGATAATGTGATATACATTTTGTGATCTGTTTAGTGCTGACTACATTATACTGTGTAAAGTAATATCGTATTAATTAATTAAAGTAATATAGTATTAAATATAGTATTATTTTTGCAGAGGGAGATGAAGGCAGACAGACATCATTCACACTTGTGAATTCACTTTGAATAATAAATTTCCAGTTTTGTTCATGACAGAATTATTTTTTTTGAACTCTTCCTTGAGGTGAGGTCAAAAATATCCCAAAAGTATCTGGTATTTTTGAATGTTGACAACCTACAGTGTGTATTAACCAGCATCACTTAATTCAATTCACTTGAATTACCTGACTGACTGCAAGGTAGTTCAACTATTAAACTGAGTCACTCATTTTGTTGTGAGTAAAAGGTGGCAAGAGAGGTTAATTAAATGACTATTGCTGCCTCTTTCCTTAAGCAATTGACAGCATTCTGTCAGCACAATGCAAGACCTATACAGACAAAACCATACAAACATGAATCACGCTTGGTGACCAAGCTGAAAAAATATAGAGATACAACACTTGGCTTCTTCGTGTAATCTCTTGCTGACCACAAATCCCTTTTTGAATTTTTATTATATCTAAGATTTTTATTTTTGCTTTCTCGTGAATTGAATTCTTCTGCTTCTGGAGAAAACCTAATAATCATGGTCATATGTAAAATCATTCAGAAAGAATTGCAGTGTGATTTCATGCAATGAAAAAAGTAATTTGATTTCAAAGGTTTATGGTTTCTATTAAAGGTCCTAAACAAATTGTATAACTGTACTAAATTGATTGACAAATTACAAATTGACAAATTGACATTGATTCAATTGTTCACCACATACTTAGCCAATTAAAAGTAGCAAATTTTATGTGCCAATCATACAACCCATTAGTAATAGCACTCAAAAGAACAGACAAGAAGCTTTGATGGACCAAATCAAGTGCATTTTTACGTGATTCAGGTGCATGCTTCATTATGAAAAAATGTTTACATTTTTTTGTTGTAATACACTTCTTGTTGATGTTAGAGAGGAATCCCTCATCCTCTCCTATGTCATATTGCGACATCTGTACTTTTTTTAAGTACATTTTAAAGGCAGGTGGTAACGTGTATTGTGACTACATTCAGAGGACCCTAAAGGAGCAACATATCATTTCAGACAATAATAATATACAACATCAGACAGAACTGCCACATTTCAGTCCACAAAAAGAAAGGTATATAGTGTTACAACTTATGTCGGTCAGATATGTTCACTCGGAGAAATGCTCCATATTTACACCTTTAAGCATGATAATATCATTTACCAGATTTGTGACATTCATTTATCTTCATTGATATACCATATATGACATTATGATATATTTACAAAAAAACAAAGGAATGTACAATTATCATCTTTAAACACAAAGGTATAATTGGAGCTTGAAAATACAGTATCTTCAGTTAGACATATGCACACATTTAAGAGTTGGGCTGATTTATACATTTCTCACAGGACCTCTCTGAGTGCATTTTGTCTGTCTCATTTCTCTGAAGCCTGTCGTAAACATTTCCAAGAGGTTCTCATCTGTTCTGTGGTTACTCCCCTTAGGAGTACATATCAACAAATCAATTCAAATAAGCAGATTAAGTTACCGGTACAATTTACTGCACTCATTTTCAACAACAGATTCTTCTCCCTACCATATAATCTTTCCTCACAAGAAATTGTGAGGGTAATGAGACATTTTGCATCCAGTCATAAGCCATTTTGCATTTAAACAAAGGCACATATTTCAACACATGTCTAGGATTTTCTGCAATTGACACAGAAATTATAAAATGGTAGATATGACCAAAACCCAACAGTTTCATCTCTGTAAACAAAACAGTACTGGTAAATAAACCAAATTTAAGGTGAAATACAGATAAATATATAGATAGATGGATATACAGTGTGATTTTCCCCAGGCTTAACACTAAACAGGCTAACCTCATCATCTGTGCCTATCCACTTCCTTGTCCAGTGTGGTCATGTGGTGCTTATGCAATAGTCAGACATTCAAACATATCATGCTAAGCTATTGATGATCAAGCAATCATACTGAAATAAAATATTTAATTTATATCCAAAATCAGTGTACTTGTATACTTGTCCATTTGTATTTGGAGACATTGAGACATCCACACTAAATTATGGGCTCTGGATCTGGCTTCTCAACAGGCAATGTCATTGGCTGACAATGACCAGGAGACTACATCAGCAGAACAAATGAGCCTTTTTCTGCCAGGGATAGGCGAGGTAGGTTGGACAAAGCCCCCTCATCATTCTGCTCTCAATACCCTGGGACTTGCATGGCCACCTATGATTTACTCAGGTGTCAAGAAGCATACACCTATCCTCTAACAGCATTTGCCTCCTGCAAATGAACTGTGAGACTTGTATTAAAATAGTCAGGGAAGGCATGTATGTGCATTGGAGGATTACATGCACCTCACCTTGTGCTCCTGGACTGCATGGCTGTAACCAGGGTTTGAAAAATAGTGAGGTCGGAGGGGGGGGTTTAGGTTTTGTCAATGTTGTTGTCCGTGGGGGGGGGGGTTGGGTTTTTACACATATAAACGTTACATACATAGAAAGAGACCTGCTACTATTTACAAGAAGCTATAACCAATTGGGCTGCTAGCAGAATTCTTGTAATTGGGATTATAACACCAGAATAGTCATGCTGGGTGGCATCTGGAAATATTTTATAACCTACGTGCAAAAGGGTTAATATTGACTTGCAGCGTTCGAAGGTGTGATGATATTTATTTATTATACGGGTAGATATAACCAGGGTTTGAATTACGGGGGGATTGGGGGGGTCTGACTCCCCTAATTAAGACTTAGAACCCCCCCCCCCCCAAAAAAGGTTAAAAAAAAAAAACAGCTCAGGCGGGTCGAAACATTTATATTTATCCTTCTCCCGGTAATTGTAAATATTACAATATATTTCCCATATTCATGCCTAGAAGAATCTTGTACTATGATTTCAGACACCCCTAAAGTGGATATAGGCTACCATTTCTTAACCAATGGTAGGTTAATGTAAGCTAGCTATCTAGCTTGTTTAATACAGTTTACTTTCTTACCTTCAGAGTTTCTGAATTAGATTGTGTCAATTGTCTACGGATGAACGCTAATGTTAGCTAGTTTCTAACTTTTGCCTTAAGTTACAGTTTAGCTAACGTTAGCTAGCTAAAGCTAACGTTTGCCTTACCTAATGTTAGCTCGCTGATAGTGCGGCCTTTTATTTCCAAAGTTGGCTTAGCATTTCATTACCAATATAAAATGTCATATATTATCTAATATTAGCTAAAACTGGTACTAAATCATAAGCAATGAGAAAATTGAGGATTAGTTGTTTTACAGATATGTTCTGACATCAATATAGAGTTTATTATTTCATTTTTGTGTGGCTGTGGTGGTTTAGTTAGTCTTGTGCTTTTTGATATTAGCTTTTATAATAGGCATCCCCTTTGTTTTTACTCAGGAATTCAGGAGTTTTACCTAGGGTGACCGTACGTTGTCTTTTTCTCAGACATGTCCTCTTTTTGGGACGCATTTTTACTAATGTAATTGGTCTGTAATGGTTAAATGTAACTCATGAATGATTACGCAAGCTAGCTAGTACAGTTACATTAGTACAGTATATTACACTGCTCTATGCTGAGCTCATGCCTGGATAGCCTTTGTTGCGTTCTGATCTCAGGTGTGCTGAGAGAAGATGGCGAAAAACCAGAGATCCCACTGATCTCAAAGGTTATCAAACTCTCCTATTCTCCTTCTCAACCAACATCTCTGCTGCCAAATCGGCTTACTACAATGACAAAATAAGCAATACCACTGACTCTCGGAAACTATTTTCCACCTTCAAAACACTACTATGTCCACCCCCACCTCCACCTGACACAACCCTGTCAGCAAACGACTTTGCTTCCTTTTTTACTGAAAAAGTGGCAGCCGTAAGCAGGCTATTCTCTGAGCCTCTCAGAGATAATCAGTCTCCCCCGGTTAAGAGCGCAGTACATTCAAACAAATCAAAATGCAGCAGTCCTACTACATGTTCTCCTCTGTCTTCCCCAGAAAATGGCGTAACACACTCAAAGCCTTCATGTAGCAGTCCTACTACATTCCCTGCCAACAGCACTTCATATGTGCGTGGCAGTGCTACCACATCTCCTCTGTCTCCCTCGGTCAATGGTGCATCATTTTCTTTGTTCACCCCCCTCACTGAGAGCGAGGTATCTAAACTCCTGACTTGTAGCTGTCCTACTACATGTCCATTGGACCATATTCCTACCAAACTCCTCCTGACCATCTCTCCCACAATTGTGGCAGCTTTCACTCGTGATAAATACTTCATTTGCCTCCAGAGTGTTCCCAACTCTTTTCAAACAGGCTAGAGTAACACCTCTACTCAAAAAGCTTTCTTTCAACCCTGCTCATGTTGAGAATTATCGACCGGTCTCGTTACTTCCATTCCTATCCAAGGTTATTGAAAGGGCGTTATTTAAACAGGTCTCGGAATTCCTCTCTAGGAATGACCTTCTTGACTCAAACCAATCCGGTTTCAAAAGTGGACACTCCACTGAAACAGCTCTGTTGTCTGTGACAGAAGCTCTAAAAGCAGCTAGAGCTGCGGCTCAGTCCTCGGTCCTCATCCTACTTGACTTATCAGCTGCCTTTGATACGGTTAACCACAACATTCTGCTATGGGTACTGTCAGAAATGGGCATCTCGGGCAAAGCATTGTCTTGGTTTGAATCCTACCTCACTGGGCGCTCGTTTAACGTGTCATGGCAAGGACAGACGTCCTCATCCCATCGCCTGTCTACAGACGATACCCAGCTATATCTGTCGTTCCCGCCTGATGACCCCACAGTCTCGGCGCGGATCACGGACTGTCTTGCAGACATATCCCTATGGATGAAGGTACACCACCTTCAGCTAAACCTCTCTAAGACGGAACTCTTAGTCATCCCAGCCAAGCCATCCATACATCACAGCATCAATTTAAAGCTTGCCTCAAATACTCTCAACCTTCTAAGGTTGCAAGAAACCTGGGCGTCATGATTGATGACCAGTTGTCCTTCTCGGACCATGTTGCCTCAGTCTCTCGATCGTGCCGCTTTGCACTATACAATATCTGCAAAATCCGGCCCTACCTGACTCAATGTGCTACCCAGCTTCTGGTAAAGGCCATGGTTATCTCCTGCCTCGACTATTGCAATGCCATCCTAGCTGGTCCCCCAGCATGTGTGGTGAAACCACTACAAATAGTTCAGAACGCGGTGGCGTGTCTGGTTTTCGATCAGCCCAAGAGGGCCCATGTCACCTCATTGCTCATTGAGCTCCATTGGCTACCCGTGGCTGCCCGTATCAAATTCAATTCAATTCCCTCATGCTTGCCTAGACAGCGACCGCTGGGTCTGCTCCGACATACCTGAGCTCAATCATACAGGCTCAATCATACAGACCCAGCTCTTCCGAGAGCACCTCTCTCCTAACAACTTCAAACAACTCTAACACAATTCCATCTCTGCACACGTTCTGCCTCGCACTTTTTTCTCCTGTCACTACTTGTTTATCTCCTCTGCCTGTCTATCTTTGTGTTTTCACCTCATTTATCTGTTTTCTACTTTCCATGACTTATTTAGCTGAGTTTAGTTGTTTAGGTTGCACTTAAAGCTTACTCCAAGGTCTCCTACACTACGGTAGCTTGCTTGCTGTTCCTCACTTGTAAGTCGCTTTTGATAAAAGCGTCTGCCAAATGACCTAAATGTAAATGTAAATTATACTTGAAATGTGGCAGATGGTCAAGGGGTCTGTGTTTTCTCTGTTTCTGGCTATTGTCATAACCAATGTCTAACTAATATGTAAAATTTGAATAACGTTAAGATCGCCATCCATATAAGGTACCTTCATCATAACTGGGGGCCACTGCCTAACGTTGTCAATCCAATTAGCCATGCTGCTGACAGACTTCTCACCGCAATAATAGCAGTGCCGCAAGATGGCGGCCCCCACAAATCAGTGACCGTATTCGTTGATACCAAACTTATAGAGAAATCCCAAATATTAGGTCTGTATCTCTAATAGTTTTGAAACTACAGCCTTTGAAATTTTATTTAATTTTATGCATTTTGCCAAATGAGCCTTTCGGTCCAAATTCCGACATTCATAGCTGCTTTGACATGGCATGTACAGCTTTGAAACTTTGTGACTAGGGCTAACTTTTTCTGTAGAATTCAGATAAGGTGTATCTTATGTACTTTTCCTCCTACAAGGCTCTGAAAATGGCCAAAAATTCAAAACGTAACAAAACAACACCCCCTTTGAGAGTTTCTCACTCAAACAGTATGCTAAATAAAGCATTTACAGTTTTTTCCTGTCATTTAAGACATATTAGGCCAAGTGTATGCCATATTTATAACCATATTTATTACTGTTATAGGAGTGTCAAAATAAATTTGAAATTTGTGGTGTATTATGAATTTGTGGTATATTATGAATGCATAATATCTTCAGGTTCTTGTATCAAATGCCTCATGGATTTTGCACAGCTACTGCAGTGACAGTAAAAAGAAAAACTGATTTCCACATGAGAGTTTCAATAAGATTTCAAGCTGAGAGAGACATGCATCAGAATACACTGCAGCTATCAATGGACAGCGATTACAGCTTCTTTGTATAAAGTCCAGTTGTTTACTGACATCTAATTGAATCCCACATAAGACCCACATTTCTGGTATATTGGCCAAAAAGTGTTTGAAAAAAAACAAGACTGTATGGAGATGAATTTGAGTTCTTTTTGAGGCAAACAAGAGAACCGCTGGTGAGGCAAAAACATAGGCAGGTTTTGCACTATTTAGACTATTGTGGAGCCAAAGTTTATTGATGATATATTTGAAAGTGACAAGTCTGTTGTACATAACAAAACAAATGGGGGGGGGGGGGGGGGGG
The DNA here is from genome assembly GCF_013368585.1 of Megalops cyprinoides. Lineage (NCBI taxonomy): Eukaryota > Metazoa > Chordata > Actinopteri > Elopiformes > Megalopidae > Megalops > Megalops cyprinoides. The sequence goes on from NC_050584.1 coordinate 1,132,253, forward strand.
GTTATGTGGAGTTATTCAGCTGAGAATGAGGCAAGTTCATATAGCCACAATTTGCATCTTTCAAGTTCTACATTACATTACATCATTTAGCAGGTATTCTTACCCAGAGAGACTTCCAAATAAGTGCATCTCTATGCTAAGAGTTAGGTGCTAAACAAGTGTAGAATGCCTTTTTGTAATAGAAAATAGGGATATATAGGATAGATAGAGATAGATAGAGAGTAAGGTAGACTACAGATACATCTTGTTAGAGATGGGTTTTCAGCTTTCTCTTGAAGGCACCCAGGGAGTCTGTTGTACGAATCTCAGCAGGAAGCTCATTCCTGAGGTAGCAGAGCCCAGCACTCTTACTGGCTTGTAGGCCTTGATTATGTCCTCTATGTACTGGGGGGCTGATCCATTAAGTCGCTTAAAGGTTAGTAGCAAGGTCTTGACCTTGAACCTTGTTGCAACTGGTAGCCAGTGGAGGGGCTAAAAGAGAGGTGTTGCATGGGCCTGCTTGGGGAGGTTGAACATCAATCGGGCTGCTGTGTTCTGGATAAGCTGCAGCAGTCGGATGCTGGGAGGCTGGCAAGCAGCAAGTTGCAGTAGTCCAGATGTGACAGGATGAGAGTCTGGATCAAATCTTGAGCTGTGTATTAGGAGAGGTATAGTCTGATCTGCCTAATGTTGAATAACATGAATCTGCAGATCCTGGTTGTAGCTGCAGTATACTCTTTGAAAGTCAGATTGCTGTCCAAGGTTAGCCCTAGGTTTTTGGCAGCTGTGGTTGCCATTACCTTTGTGTTGTCAATGCAAATTGAGAGGTTCCTCGGAGGAGACATGCAAGCTGGGACTATTTCAGTCTTGTCAATGTTCAGTTTCAGCTGTTGCTTCATCCAGCCCAAGATGTCAGTGAGACATGCTGATATTTGAAGAGTAATGTCCATCTTGGGAGGGAAGGAAATGAACAGTTGTGTATCATTTTCATATGAATGATATGACAGGCCATATGCTGTTATGACCTCTGCAAGTGTTCTGGTGTAGAGAGAGAACAGGAGTGGTCCCAGCTCTGATCCCTGTGGAACGCCTGTCTTCAGGAACTTGGGTGAGGAAGTGGAGCCCTGCCAGGAGATCTGGTAGGCGCAACCTCTGAGGTAGGAGGAGAACCATTCCAGGGCCATTCCAGTGATTCCCAGGGCTGACAACTCAAACAGGAGGATCTGGTGGTTGACCATGTCAAAGACAGCTGATAGATTTAGGTTCTAGGAATTAAGATCGCTAGTTAACAAATACATGACTTTGCCTGTGGATAAAGCAAGAAAAATGGTAACTTCTGGCAGTAAATACAGTCACACATGTATCAAGCTGTTTCCCACTGCATATGTAACATTACCAAAGCCTTGCTGTTTCATGCAGAAGGATGCCGATCATTTACTGGAGGTTGGCGATCAATTCATGCAACCCAAGGAAAGGTAACATTATTATGAGGATGGCCTGTATTTTCCAATTTTTTCAATTACATTTAGCTCCTCCATTTTACACGCTTCAGTACTGAGTGACTCAATTTGAGCCTTGGGCACCCAGTATGGTATAATGCTAATGTTTTTTTTCCCCAGAGGAATTTGGATATGATGTTGACATCAGTGGGCTATTGGAGTTGATGATCAACCATCTTCTCTAACTCTTGAAGCTAGCAGGGTCAAATGTCTAACCCTTAGTTCAACAGGTCATGTGAACAATTGCATGGTGAAACCCAGGCTAATAGAATGTCATTAGGTATTGTTACCCACAGTTGTGTTATATCAGCTTCCTCCTTTGGTGAAGGCTGTACTTAGTCACTGGGAGGGGGATGCAGGGATGTAGTAAGCTTTAGACAGAGGCATTGGGAGTATCTGGTGGGATATGGACCAGCCCCGATGTTGATTCACCACTGCCAGATGTATCCGAGGCCAATAGAAGTAGCACAGAAGACAATTTATGTGTTTTGCTTTCATATCCCCTAAGGGGTAATCACGGTCAAAAGTACTAAGGGCTAAGGTTTGGGGACCAAGCTATTCCAGCTGCTCCCCATCATTTTGTGTGATGTGGCTGGACAATCCCTGACACACAAAAACAGATGCATCAGTTTAATTTATAGTGCTTCAGATGGCGGTACCATCATTCTGCTGCACTATTCCAATTGCACTTTTTTTTTTCCTGTGAGCTGTTTCATTGCTTCAAGTGACCAGAAGATGACATATGAAAACATATAGGCTAACCAAACATATCTAATTTAAATAAACAGTCATTTCATAAATCATGAAATAAACAGGATACATTTGCAGGGAGTATATACTGTATCTTAATGATTCTCAAATATTATGGTTGCTACTGACAGATAGCATCCCACGATATGAAATGTAATGAAGATAATAAAACACCTGGGGGCAGTTCTTTGCATAACTATTGTAAAATTTTGTTATGTTCAATGTAAAGACAACAGACTTTATTTGTTGTGTTAGTTCAACCTGTGGCACGCATGTTGTAAATCCAGGGCTGCGGTGTAGCACAGTGATGAGGTGCAGGGCATGTAACCAAAAGGTTGCTTGTTCAATTCCCTGCTGGAGCACTGCTGCTGTACCCTTGGGCAAGGAACTTAACCCACAACTGCCTCAGTAAATATCCAGCTGTATAAATGGGTAACCTAAAAATTGCAGCATACAGAGGTCGCTCTGGATAAGGGCATCTGCTAACAGTTTAATGTAAATTATTCTGCTGGGCATCTGAGAGAGTTTAACCCTGCGCTAAAACAATGCTATATCCTTGAGCTGTTATTTGAAATCAACATTTCCTTTTTTTCTTTCAGGAAAACTGTAGCGCAACTGTTCTAACAGTTTATATTTCTTCCAAAACCAATTCAGGTTGTTTTGGGAATGAGTATTGTATTTGAACTATTTGGCAAGATTTATTTAGTGCAGAGGTCAAAACCAACTTAAACAAACAACTATGTGTGTACTGTTAACATGGATTTTCACCTTTCCAGTGTAAAATATTTTTATCTCTATTCACCTTCAGTCTATAATTATCTGTGTTCAAATAGTGTTGAATTGTTAGAAGTTATCTCTCACACAACCAGTCATTGCATTTTTGACAAACAAAAAACCCATTATCAAAGCAATCATTTTGGCTGGGGTTAGTTGTCTTGACAAAAATATGTTAAATTAGGTCACTTGCTGAAGTCGTGAAGTGAATCTGTGATGGTTTGGCTTTTTTCACGCTGCCAATTTTCAAATACACAGGAGTCCTTAACTCTTCCACATGATGATCCATGCTATTACTTTAGTTGAGAATACTGGAATGTTCTTTCAGCCATATTTTTGTGGAAGGTGAAATAGATCAGAATCCAAGTCCATCAGTCCTTTTTCCATAAGTCTTTTTTGGCTAAGTGCATGAGCTAAATTAATGAACTGGGTGGAAACAGATCCTGTTGACCCTAGGTATCAATATGATTTGGTTCAGTGTAGTAAGATTACAGTAAGATAACCTCTGGGTTATTCTGCTATTGGGTGGTGTGCTTCATCAGTGTCATTCAACACCATGTGATGTCATGTGATGGTTGGCTTTCACTGTGCTACAAAGCCACAAAGCCCAAATGCAAACACTGCATTGCAGTAGAGTTTTAAAAGAACAAAATAACACAGTCACTGTAGGCTCAGTTCCAGGGTTTATAAGACTGCAGCATGGAGAGACAATAGCATGGTAGGTGAAAAAGAAACTGTATCAGGTCTCTAATTGTTTGAGCTCTCTGTAGGGGAGGTAGAGGAGGTGAGAGCAAGAAAAAGGAGGAGGAGTCACGTTGGCGGCAGATAACTTGTCCTGCTCAATCTTGCAACAGGCTACGCGCTCATGAGAAGTTTGTTTATAATTTGATCTTGTTATCACCACTTTGGGACACCTAAACTGAATGTGAAGGAGATACCAGGCTAGAGCATGTCGCTTCAGGAGGAAGCAAAGACGGTGCTCATACTGGGAGACGCCGTGAAGCCTTCAGGTAAACTGGTTCTCTTGCGGCCTTCGGTAGGTGCATCTAACATCCAATTCACACTGACATAGGCTCAAGTTCACGTTCTTTTCACACTGCAGGGTAAGTTACGGACGACCCTAGGTAGTGCAGTTTGGATCCCCTAGACAATTTCGTAGTATATGCTAACTAGGTATTCCTTGTTTTTGTTTTGAGTAGGCATCAGTTGGTGGCAGGGTAGCCTGTGCCGTGACAGCTAGACTATAATAAGGTGCAAGAAGGTACAGTTTTTTGCCTAGAAAGTTCCGTGTGGACAGACATTCAGGTACTTAGATAAATAGCATAATTTCTCTCAAATTATTTTACCCAGGTGCTTTTGAAATTACCATGAGAATATTTTCAAAATAGAAAAAAAAGTTTCATTAATTATGCACCACTGAGCCAAAATTGGGTTTGTAAACTATATTCTTATAGGCATAGACTTTGAACAATATTGGCATAGGTTCTGTCCTAGTGTTTTTTATCACTATGAGCAGGTCACTCTTATATCAGTATTTCGTATGAGCAGAGTACAGCGTATTATGGTTGTAGTAATAACAGCATTAAATCATTTATAAGACATCCTTGTTAAGGTTGAAATATGTATAGAATTTCCACAAATGCAGACAGACAATGATAGATAACGACAAGGAAGAGACAACAAATGAAGCCTTGGATCCCACAAAGTCCCTCTTGCTGGGAGTATTGTCACAAACTACAGATATGGATGGGGAACTCCCCGCCTACGTCACTGATGATGTAGGCAGCGCCACCCCTCGCTGTAAATTTTATGGACAGTCAACCAATACTGTATGCGCCGGAAACAACATCTAGCCACTATAGAAAAACCACAAACTGTACTTCCTTCTCTCTCGCCGACTGCACCACGCTGTTAGCAGTAAGGGGAGGCTGTAGCTACAGTGATAGTTTATTTTAGAGCAATACCGTTGTGTCGGAACCCCTGATCATTCCAATCATTGGACTCCCAAGCTCAGGATGATTTATAGTCCAGTTAACACCAGTTTGTTTATTTTCGGAACATGTGTAAATCTGAAAATGCCTTATAACTGAAAGGCTACATTTAAAGTAAATTATTTCTGTTATTTGTGGCAATATTAACAGTTTGGGATTAAAAAGAATTAAAATTGTTTTGGATCATCCCAGCCAGCTAGGGGGGTATTTAAGGGAGTCTTTGCCCTCATTTTAGGGTTGGCTGAACGGGAAGTGAAGACTGGACAGAGTCAAAGTGAGTGGGTATTATTGGAAACCCTTGTAAATAGTTGTTGAATCTTTGTTGCTTGAGTTCTGTTTTTTGCTTATGTTGATACTTTTGCCACCTGCACTGTATATAGCCTTTGCCTTCACCTGCACGCCCAGGAACCAATAAAAACACCCTTGACACTTCATTTGTTGTTTGGTTCCATTTGGATTTTTTTTTTTTTTTTGCCTGGCTGCTGCGGTTGTCCCGTCACAAGGATTTCTTAAGGAAACGATGTGTTTTGTAAGTCGCTCAAAAAGAAATCAGAGAGTGAGGACAGAGGAATGTCTGAAATGTGCAATGAAAGGAGCATTTATCAAGTATATCGATAGTGTGAACATATGATAGCAACATGTGATCATGGCGTCAAGATTTGATTGTCAGCTATCCCTTGTAACTAAAGAGAGTGGATTGGTTTAGGGCTAGATAGCATCATCTTATAGTTTTATGATTGATTACATGACTCAGTCATCCCTCTAACCCCCCACCTACCCATCCTCAACACTAGCTTTGATACCAAAGTTATACCATTGCCAGCACTACAATATGGCTGTAAGCCTTTCAGCTCTGGGAACTATTCAAAAGCCCAGAAATGAGGAGTAAGGAAGTTGAAAAGAGCAAACAAAGCATCTGGCTGCATGGCCTGATAAACAGTGAAGAAATGTCCTGGTAATGTATTATTCATAGAGAAAATTAATCAATTCCCACAATTCCGGAGCCCTTGCAATTATATGCAACAAAAATGCTATCCATCACTTTCAAAGCTAAGGGACAAACAGTGGTCAGAGTAGGGGAGCTGGATTGAGAGTGCCTAAAGGAAAAATTTCATTTATTGCTGCGCTGGTATTACCTATGCAGATCTTTATCAAGGCCCACAAGTCCATTGTGTCCATTTTACTAGCCTACAATGACTTTCTGTGCACCCAGGCTACCAAGGAGATTTGCTAAAATTATTTTCTTGTCATGCTTGGCTAGGTTGCAGTTTAGAAACAAGCTGCCTGTGAAAGCTGGGGGAAGATTGCTGATAATGATGGCTTCACATCCACCTGACCTTTTTTCCCTCTGCAGTCACTCCTCAGTTGAGGTGGTAGACAGGAGGGAAACAATCAGTTTGGAGGGGACAAACAGCCATCCCACACCAAGGCCCCAGCACAGAATGGCATGGGCTTATTGTGGAATCTCCATGGTAACGAGCTTTGACACACCAATTCACGCTTTATAAGATGAATTTGCAGGCAACGTAGAGACATACCACCACTGTTGCTGCTGCATCTCCTGATTAAACTTGGGTATGAATTTTTAATTCAAAATGGTTAAACTTCATATGAGCTACATCTTCTGAAAACAGCCATCGGTGCTCAGTTGCTCCCCAGTTATTTAGTCCATGATAAAATCAAATACACATTGGCTATTAGTGTGTTTCAATGCACATTTAAAATTCCATTTTCACCAGGCATGTGTTACTGCACCATAACACTATTCCACTTCAGTAGCTGTGTGGCCAACAGTGTGGCACTGTGGTCACAAGCTCAACTCCCACACAGGTCCCTGCTATTACACCCATTAAATTGTTCCACTAAATGCCCAGCTGTATGAATGTATTATCTGTGAACAGTATTATCTTTGAAAGACATAAGCCATGCCCTTCTGTATAAACGTAGTAATGTCTCCTGGGTAAAATAATTGCAAATAGTTAATTTTATTGTTAAATCATGCGGTACATTTTTATGCATTTACGAAGCAGGTACTGAATATCCTCTTTCATAAGGAAAAGAACAATTAGGGTTCTCCTGCGCTGGGGAATCTCAATATGAAATCAACATAGACAGATAAATAGATTAGGTTGCCCCTAAAGCATACAATTAAGTACTTTGGTGTAAATGACTGAGCTGGTTTAAAGTATTAAAATATTCAATATGGAAACCAAGACCAAATATGAATCAAAAACTCCACTCCAGAACTAAGATGGTTTCCATGGCAACAAGCCAGTGGTTAATAGACTGCCATATGAAGCATGTTAATGTTACTTTTTCACTTTGCTCATTGTCTCCACAGAAACCCAGCACAGTCTAAAGCACCACTCAAACAGTAATAGGAGTCTGTGCGAGCCACAGTCGAGGTCACTCCTCCACTAGATTTCTGTCTCACACAGTCCACGGCCTTCTTTCTTTGCACCAGCATTCCGTTCTTTTCAGTCAAATAGTTGTGAAAATCAGGCCTCAAAGCCCAGGCTGTTAAACGCAGTGAGTCTCCACAATAACTGCTTGTTTGTGCTTCTAGTTTTTCTTGAATACAGACAAACAAAACAAAATAGACCGAACAGACAGTAGTGGCCATTAGCATCCAATAACATCCCCTCACTGAGAGCATTCTGTCTGAAATGCCAGAACAAAAAACATTAGGATTGGCAGCAAGGGCATGCTTATAATAACACACACAGAAATTGTTTTTCATCTGATGACTCAAAATATTTTTAATTAGATTAGACATAAAGGAAGGGTATGTTGCCTAAATGTTTTTCCCACATGTTTTTCAGAAATGTAAAAACAAGTATCTTCCAATAACATTGATGTTTCAGAAAATCATCAGTACGCCCTTTTTATAATGCGTTGCAACCTGGCTTGGTCCTCTTCAGGGTCATAATCAAGGCTGTATAGGCTACTGTATAGGCTATATGCTGTGTTTTTACACATACAGATCAAAATTCACAAACACATTTTCCAGCAAACACATTCTCACCATGTTGCTTTGGTGTTTCAGCAATGTTGCTACAGTACAATGTTACATCACTTTTCATTGCATGTTATTTGAACGTTTGAGTCAGTAACAGTTTCCACTGGCAGCCTAGGGCCTCTTTTCTCAAAAACATCTTAAGGCTAAGTTGTGTCATAAAACCTTTTTAAGAGGCATTTTTCCGTTTACTGAGTGTTTCCCATAAGCAATTTAAATAACAATGCTTGTAGAAATCTCCATAGATTAATTTGTGCCTCTGATCAATAGCAGAAATATAAGCACAAAATTCAATAGAAAATAATTCTTCCCTATTGTGTCAATTAGCACTTTGCTAACTACAGATTTAACACTTTAATCTTACTATGACCACGAACTTGGATTGTTTGTCATTTTTATGTATAGATAGGCAATAGATTTTTTCAAACCAGTTGGCCAACACTCATTTGTACTGAATAGAGACTATATTCTAATCAATGGATATATCTTGTCACCAGTTTATAAATGAATAATGTTTATAATCACAGCAAAATATTTGGGTGAACAATGCATACCCTACTTGTTCATATACAGAATCACTGTAAACAGAGTAATTAAAATATCATGTCAGTGCACAGAAGTCAGAGTGACCAATGACCTGGTTGTGTTAATAATAATGTGTTGTATTGCAGATGCAAACTTGTCTACCGAACCTCATTGATTGATTTAGAACTAGAAATTTGTTGAAAAAAATGTATATACAACCCCAATTCCAAAAAAGTTCAGACAGTATGGAAAATGCTAATAAAACTAAAAAGGAGTGATTTGTAAATTCTGTTCACCCTGTACTATTGAAAACACTACAACAACACATTATTGGATGTTTTACCTTGTGAATTTAACTGATTTTTGAAAATATACACTCATTTCAAATCTGATGACTGCAACACGCTCCAAAAAAGTTGGGATAGTCAAGTGTTTACCACTGTGTAACATCACCATTTCTTTTAATATCACTTATAAGTGTTTAGGCACTGAAGACACCAGTTGGTTGAGTTTAGCAAGCGGGATTTTCTACGTGTGTCCTTGCAGCTACGTATGTCCTTGCAGATATGTAGCCTTTGACAGTAATAAAGGGTTACCACGTTTAGGAACCCATAAGCAGAACTGAAATTCAATTTTTTAATGGGTACTTGGAACATTTTTGATTCGGTTCTAATTTGGATCCGAGTTTCGGGTCCCAACCCTAGTCGGCGGCACTTCTGGACAGTGTTGATGTATGGCTTCTGCTTTACAAAGTAAAGCCTTAACTTGCATCTGTACATGCAGCGGTGAATGGTGTTGACTGACAAAGGTTTACTGAAGTATTCCCAAGCCCATGTCATAATGTCCATTACAGCATTGGCTTCGTTCCACCGGGGATAGGGGTGGGTACGTCGGCAGTGTCAGGGAACTCAGGCTAGGACTCAATCGCAGACCCAAAAGTGCGTCGGTTTCCGGGCAGAGTTTAACGAAATCACAAGGCAGATAGAAAAACCAGTTCACAGGCAGGGTCAAAACCAGAGAGGCAGTCCAAGGGAAAATCCAGGCACGGGAAAGTCGGAACAGGCAGGGTCGGACAATGGGCAGGCACAATCGGGCGAACAAAACAGAGCGGCAGGCAAAAACAGATCAAAAAACAGGCAGGTCGAAATCGGAAAATGGCAAAAGACGAAAAACGGCGGGGATGAAACAGTGGGAAACTACTGCTACGAACTAGCAACAACTACACGACAAACAGGGTATATAAAGGGACAGTCTGATGAGGGGATGAGATGCAGGTGTGCAGGTAATCAGGCGGAGACAGGGCGGAGAGCAGGGCAGGGCTGAAACACAAGAGGAAAAACAAAAGCACATGGGAAAAGAAAAAAACCAAAACACAATGGCTAGGGGGCGGGAGCACTGACAGACAGGGGCTTTGGTCCCATTAGTAACAGCGACCCCTGCTGGTCAATCGGGCGCCTGTGGTCCACGTGCCAAAGCTGCATATGAAATATCTTCCTCCGACTCATCTCTGTGCTAGCTTAGCTTGTGGACCGCAGTGCGAAAAGAAGCAGCGGCTGACATCACATGTCTCGGAGGAGGGCACATGTTTGTCCACGCTCTCCCGGATTGACAGTGGGGGTTGTGCAATGCGACCGAACATCGATGACAAATTGGGCATTCCAAAAATTCGGGGAATTGGCCATTCCAAATTGGGGAGAAAATGGAAAAATGAAAAAAAAAAGAAAAGATATCCATTACAGACGCATGACGATTTTTAAGACAGTAATGTCTGAGGGATCGGAGATCACACGCAGTCAGAAGTGGTTTTCTGCCTTGCCCTTTAGGCACCAAGATTTGACCGGATTCCTTGAATCTCTTAATTATATTGTGCACTGTAGAGGGTGAAATGCCCAAAATCCTACTGATACCGTTTTTGTTTCAGTACTAGTCAAAGTAAGTTTACCAATTACTGCTTTCTGTTTTTATTTGCATTTCATTTACTGTCCCAACTTTTTTGGAATTGGGGTTGTAAATATAAATAATAATGTAATAATAATATAATACAATACAACCATCATTCTAGCACTTGCTGGAATGGCATTCAGGCATTTAAATGTGAAGATGTTTATTTTTGTTAATTGCATTTAAATTTGATTATATTTGATGTGATTCGGTGTCGGGGACTGACTGTAACCAACATCTGGATTTGAGATATTTGGAATTAAACCTTGTGAAGTTATTTCTGAAACAGAATGTATAGTTATTTGTTTTGTTACTTTGTGAACATGCATAGAATAATGTGGGTATGCATTCTTAAACATCTACCAAACATCTGTTCTTCTCAGATTGTTCCATGCCTTAAACCAATCAATGAAAATTGGTGTTTGTATTTATTTAGTCCTACTGTTCCATATTCTATTTCACAATGTGTTATCAGCATATTTCTCTAAGCCAGGACAAACACTACGATACTACACAGTTGCATCATTCTTAGTGAGACCACCTGTCTTCTTAATGAGCAACTATAGAACCTCACATTCCATACATTCACTAGCTTCAGCATGGATACCACCTATGTAATCACATTTTCTGCTTATGAAATAGAGACAATGCTGTTATTTAGGACCTGGTGGCTTGTTATCTCCTATATTACACACAGGCACACCACACTTCCTCTGGCCTGCATCTACCCCTGAAAGATCAATCTGTACATATTCTGGCCCAGAGAAGCTTCTGATGCTCATTCAAAGGAACACAATCACCCAAACAATTCTGTGTTTTGGACTCACAGAGTGAATCCATGATGACTAATCAATGATTGAGTCCAGAAAGTATACTGCCAATAAGTAAGCAAGAGCTAGTATTTTGAATTACACATAAATAAATAAATACATACATACATGCATAAAATGAACAGCGTGTGACCAAAAACATCACCCTAGAACTTTTAAACTACTATAAAATGAATTATATTTGGCAAATACATGATAAAATATTTTTAACTTTGACAGCACAGATATTACTTCAGCTGGGAATGAATATAGCTCAGGTGACATGTAAAAGCATCCCAAGTCAGCTAACTCCTGTGGAGTTCAAAACACTATTAATTACAGGTTTTTATCATGATATATATGTTTATGATGCAATAGCCAGTGATATGCAGTTCATATCTCCATTAATTTATTTCTACATAGGTCACCAGTTTGCAGTTTTCAGCATAAAAGTGGAAAGGTATGCAATGACAGAGGACCAAAAAGACAATTTACAGGGTCTGGTCTAGAAGTTTTGATTGGGATTTTTCAGTTCAGTATGGAGGACTGCCATGTAGAAGTCATGTATAAAACTGAGAAAAGGTGTCTTTCATACAGCAACACATCCCTAAGTGCTTTCTCTTCACCTCCCGAGATGCAATTGGGATGAGGACAAGAGAAAGATTGTTACATTTGGTGATTTGTTCTTGCTTTGCAGGTCTGATAAAAAAGCAGGGAACCAAAAAAGCCTATCCTGGAGACAGACTGTGAGGCAATGCTAAAATAGGCCAGCTGTGTGACAGTGTCTTAACATGTAAATAAAGGCCGTTTTCTTCTTTTCAGATTTATTTGGTTGTTGTGACACCTATTGGTAAACTAAGAACAGCAGCTATTTTGCTTCTTTTTCATTTCAGTCTAAATCTTTCCTGAAGTTACAGAACAAAGAAGTATGCACATTGTTGCATTACAATATAAAATGTATGTAAACTTTAAATGGAGAATTGTGTCTTACTTTACCTATAAATTCTTTATTAAAAGCAGCTATTGACAGTCTGTTATTGTAGTGCCTATCTCTACAGTGTCTTCACCATTAATGCCTTTGGGCATCATTTGTTATACCTGAAATTGGCAGAAGATCTGTGGGGAGCCAGTGTCACATTTTAAACAAACCACTTCATTTGTCTAATTTCACCATTGCAGGGAAGAAAACAGGCACGCTGCATTAATGATATTGGGTTACATCTACTCGCAAGAACATACATGGAGTCTGCAATAAAATTCAGCTGAAGGGTTTGATCTTTCTGACATTATTACATGCAATTAAGCCCTCATCCTCAGTTTTCCACTGCAAATCAGACTTTTTTTTATTCGTTGATCCATAATGGCAGCAATTAAAATACCGAGTAAACTTCAGTCTTTTCTATGGGATGAAAAGCCTTGTGTTGGAATTTGTTAATAACATATTCATCCCTAGGTAAACATTCTTGCCATGTCATTTTAACTGAACAAAGCTGAGCAAAATGAAAGTGATAATGTTTCCCCCATTGAGAATTTGGCTGTTTAATTCTGACAGTAAACTCACAAATGTTACAGGGTGTTAAGTCGGATTTAAAACTTGTCAGACAAGACATGTTTGAAATTGCTTTAAATAAGAGCACTGTGTTGCTGTCAGCCAGAGGCTTAGAGGAACATGTTCTCATAACTGAGGCACTCATCCAGGCTCAGGGAACCATGCCCCTATAGAAGCGACAGCTCTACATCCTGCTCAGTCCTTAAGGTTGTGACAACGCATCCCCCATTGAACCAGGAAGGCATTGCCATCAGTGTTTTAGATGGAGCAGTCACTACACTGAAGAATGAAAGAATGTTGCAAGAGAGGCATCCAAGCGGCTAAATTATCATAAATACGTACTGTATAAGACATTAGCCTTCAAGGAAAAGAGGGCAGGGAAATTACCTTTAAAGCATAGTTAATAGTTAATAATACAAACATAAAGAGGAAAGCTAAAAGTAATTTTTATTTCTAGTGGTCTAATTGCAGATGTGACTGATTACACATGCAGTTCCACTGAAGCAGTTATGCAGTTATCAAAATCAGGACTCAGATCAAGCTATGATCTTCTCCATGTCAAAGAAAAAATATCTGCATTCTAATGTGGCAAGTAACTTTTAAAGTACTTTGTGTGAGTGTTCACTGTAAGCCTGGTTAACTCAAAGTACTACACTTTACCTAGATTTCTGTGGAATGCAAGCTCTACCCCCTGGCCATGACACCAGTTGACAGCAAGAGAAATTCCCTTATCCTGCTCTTTGGCATTAAGAAGGATTTCCAAGTCTTGGGCATGGACTCAATTGATGGAACTGAGCGTACGTACCACCAAGGGATAAATATGAACTCATAACCCTCCAGTGTCAGAGATTATGCTAGAATGTTTTAATGAGGAACATAGCAGGGTGAAGCCAATAAAGGGCTCTCATTTTATCTGATGAGTAGTCATTCTTACAGTCCTGAAGCCAGACAAGTCACTGATTTCCTCAGGCACAAGGAATAACCACTAAGTTTTAAGGTAACACCAGTGACCATTGGTAACTGGCATATCAGAATAAGGATGTGACATTCATACAACTGTAGACTGTGCAATCCTGTCAGAAGAACAAAAGTGCAAAGCTCCAGATTCTAGTTTGGGAGGCTGCCATGCTGCCCAATACCTTAATTAGAGAGGAAGACGCAATTAGGTTATCATCAGAAATGAGGGAAATGCAAACTACATCTCATTCCCTTTTTGTGGGTGCATAGGTGAATGATATCTGCCATTTTTGATAATTAAGTATTTAAATAATCTCTTCAAAGGAAGTCAATAAACAGACAGCAGCCTAATCCTTATTTAATGGCCAGAGCTGAGATTACTCTCACAATGATTTTTTTTTCATATTTTCCCACTTCCCAGTTGTAAAGATGATGGGCTTCCTTCAAAATAGTGAATGTATTCTCTTTCTTCTGTATTCATCTCAGTTCAATCTTCTGGCCATCCTCATTAATACATCTTCAATTATACAATATAACCCCTTGTCCTCACCAAGAATTTTTTGGTACTATCAAATAAAATGTATGAATATGATTCAATCTGTGAAAAATAAAAATGATGAGTTTTAGAAATTCAAAGTGCGTGGCATTCTTCACTGAAACACTTTGAAATACTGAGATTAATATGAGGATGCAGGAACAGGGCATATTTTTCCACAATTTTTTCATGCCCATTATGTTATCCATGTGGCCATTGCCTCTTTTATGTGATCCATATTCTTCTCTCTAACCAATGTGAGTCTGCATGCCTTCATTTCACCAAAAAGGTATGTCTTGCACACTGCTGTAATCTTGGCAACCACAGGATTTTCACAGTGGAAGGATATAAGGAGCCAACTTCTCATCTGGAGGGCTAAACCTCTGGAGCACCTTGTCCTGTGATCTACCACATTCATTCCAAGGCAAGCTTTTATCATACAAAGGGATTAGATCGCCCAGAGTAAATGCCTTCAGTTATTAGCACCTTCTTATACAAAGTATAACAGGAATCCTAAAGACATTGATTGCAAGGAACAGTTCAAATATGATTTCCTTATAGCTATTAATATGTGTGCCTTAAATAGATGCACACCACTAAGCAGCTTATGATATTATGAAAAGAATGTTCCCTCAGGGACATAATATGCCAGCAGTGACAGAGAGGAGAGATTCATATTTACCCAGATTGGTTGTACTTACGTCAAGCATTCTCAGAGCATGTGGGAGGGAATGAGGGCCAGTGGTAACAGCTCAGTTCTATAAGCACTTACCGTGAATAAAAGACAAGCATGAAAGTGAGGTTTAGCCTTTTTAAAGATTCCTAACCAAATGCGGCAGCAGATAGGGCAGGTGCCTTTAGTGTCGGGTGTGATTAGCCGTCTGTCCTGCAGTGTTCCTGGGAAATGAGACATCAGCGAGACATTGTCCAAGCTTGTCCAGGTGGGGGACCTGTCATCCAAACCAGAGCTTAGCAGCATAGATCTTAAAGCGAAAGATTAAGACCCAGGAAGAGTCTTTTTTTGCAATGCTTTCCTAATCCATAAACTGTTTTTCTCTCTCTCTTCCCTTCCTATGCTTCATCTTTCATTTTTTGTTTTCCTTTTACTCATACACATTATTCACAATTTCCCTCCTTTACACAAGCAGGGCTGGTTGGATTTATTGCTCAAAAGGTAGACAGGCAATTCTGACAGTAATTCTTTTTTTTTTTTTGCATTTTTGAGTTTCTTAAGGCTGACTGATGCCGTCATGCTCACCAATACATTTGTCAAAAACATTTGTCAGCACTCTGCCGAAGATGCACAATGTGAGAAAATATTGCTGGCACAGGAACTATTTCAACATCCTTTAGTCCAAACAAATTCCAGGCTATTAACTGTATTCTCCAATATGAATCAAATCATTCTTTTAAAGATTTTTCAAACAGGCATCATTTCAGAAGGGTTTGGCTTGATTTGGTGCATGAAAAAGAAATGTATAAATTTGTTCATCCTTAAAAGTATTAAATGTGGCAAGTGAATTCTTATCGTTACTTTAGTTTGTGCTCACACAGGCCTTAGAGGACAGCAATTAGACTATGAACAGTACCCTATGTAATTGTTTTCTTTCCCCATATTTTCTAATAAAAGTATTCTGTTCAGATAACGATATGTAGCTCAGTCTACATTGTACTGCAGTTACTCAAATATAGTTATAGCAATACCACATTTCAGAGCCCATAACCCATAGTGCCACTAAAAAATCTAATAGTTATGCAAACTATGCATTTTTGTTTGTAAAACAGAGAACTAATTCCTCATCACACAGTATTTTCTACACAAAACGTGTCAACTCCACACTTAAACAAACCAAGACCACTACCTCAGCAGGCATCCGTTCATTTTGAGTTCATTTTGATTACTTTCCCCAACAGGTTTCCCAAAGCAATCTCCAAACGAAATGCATCATATAAAGGGTAAAAGACAGAACATTCCTGTCCACAGGAAGTTTACTTGAGGAAACAATGTTGCATATGCAAGTCATGCATCCATTTCCGGAAAAATCATAGGTGCGAGTATATAGCCAAAATTGACAATTAGGTAGGAAAGATGGCCACTATTGTTTTAATAAAGCTGTTCATGTCCTGGGGCCCATCAGGTGATCAAGCTGTTATTAGCATTAATCTTGCCTATACAAAGGCATAAAGTATGGGTTGCTTCGTGTAATAAATGGGGTTGTGAAGTTGAGCTGAGGAAATCAAATATCACTTTCATTGTAGTTTTTATTGTGAGAGTATCAGAACCTTGTCTATTTCGTTTGAAAGTTTTGTATGTGGTTATCAGTGTCAGAGTCTGCACACAGTCAACATTAGGCAAGAAAGATGAACACTGAAATACCCCCCACCATGCAAATTCACTTCCATCAGCTGTAAATAACTATAAAATATCTTTTTTAGTAGTAAGCATGAATTATGAAAAATGCAAAATGCTTGTCACAAAAGCTTGTAATCACATGAATATCCTCAAATTCATCCAGCAAAAGGGAAAACTCTACGAAACCTCCACATAAAATAAATTCTTTTATTCTTATATTGAGTGGCGCTACACTTCCTGTTTGATTTAAACATCTGCCATTGTAAGTGGAGCAACTGGGAATTTTCTTGAGCATACAGACATGGGTATGGGGACTAAAATAAGGGTTTCATCAAGATCTTTGAAATGTACTTACACAAATTTTTCCTCCAAACCACAGGCATGTGGACAGAAATAAGCTTCACACTATTGCTGTTCTTCTTTAAATAGCTAGTGTCAGTCTGCAGGAAGTGGAAGAATACCCAAAAACATCCTTTCTCTGTTTCGCTGTTTAAAGCAAGCATTCTTAGGAAAATGAATTTGGACATAATTCTGTGGTTCACAAACTTTGAGAAAAGCCCTGTCTGTATCATGTTTGATGCTCAATTTGCTTAAATGACTTTTTTTCCATGTCATGTTAGAAGTCTTTTGTATCCCACAGGACACACCTGACAGAAGCTTTCTTCTTTCTTCAGGGAAGTGCAATAGCACGATGGTCTCATTGCTTTGTTTTCAAGGCAATATCATAGATTTTTGCAGTCTTAGGCAGGACTTAACAAAGCCTTGTAGTGTCAGACTAAATGGCATGATGCATTGAAATAGTACTTATGATGACCACCAATGCTGATCCTTCGATGTAATGTTTTAGACAAAATGAGGGTCACAGGATTTTATATATATACAAATTTATATATTAAATATCAAAAAATCTAAAAATCATTTGGTAGTAATTTATCTCAGATATAATCAATCGAAAAAAAAAATCCAGATCTTGAGAGCAGAGGGACCAAAACAAAAAATGATAAAGACCTGATGTCACATAAAATAAATAAAATAAAATAAAATGCCCTCTGAACCATGAGCTGCTGTAGTGCCACCAAAATAACTGACCATAGATTATATCACAGAATTTAGGTTCAGGGTTTAGCATATAAGTTTAATGAGTTATATTTTCCAGCTACTTTTCCAACTCTGAAATTGTGCATTTCCAGCATGCCTGAAATTTCAGTGTCCAATTTTCTGAAACTTGCAGTTAACCACAACATAACCAGTTGAACCATGACAGTGATCAGGTACATTAACTAGGTAGCTAAAATATTTTCCTTCAATGTGGTTTAATCTGAGAAATTCAATATTTGTAATCTTGTAGTCTTTTTTTATACTTATACTTATACTACTTAATAATCACAGAAAATATGGCTTCATTAGGGAGCACCTTTTAAAGTTTCTGACAATCTGTGAGACATATGAATATTTGATATGGGCTAAACAATCACACAAATAAGCTTGCAAAAAGAGGGAACAAGCACATTCCACATATTTTTCTGTTGACTAGTCTTTTACACATGGCTGTCCCATAATTGGCAATAGGCAGATAGAGAATTCTAGGGTTTTTGAAATTTCTGTAAAATACTGAGAAGTCCTCTGATGAAAAAGTTCTTTTACAAACCTTCAGCGCAATGCTTACCTGTTCAACACAACCCATGTAGGTGCAACACAACCCAGTAGGTAAGCATTTGCACTTACAGAGGTTTCATTTTAGCAACATTCAGGTAAAGGTGGTAATACCTGTACCAAGATTTAAAAAAAATATGTTTTGACTGACCTCATCTTATTCTCAGCCTCTGTGTTTACAGGCTGTACTATCCCACTCTCTCCAAGTAGAATATACTTAGCCAACAGACTTATTTATTTGTCCCCTGTAAAAGATGAAAGCAGAGGGTGAAAGGATGCAGGGAAAAGGATAGAGCAAGAGAGAGAGTCAGTGCACTTTATTTGTTGTTGCTAAAGAAAAAGATGGAGCGAAGCATTCTGTGGGTATTTATCGATAATGGAAAAATAATGAAAAAAAAAAAAGATTAAAGCCTTGCTCGGTAGGATTTGTGCATTTTATTTCTCTAAATGATCTTGACACTTCGTCTCAATAACAATGGGAGTAGGAGAGCTCCAGACTCCATAATGTCCTGAAAATGATGGAGGTAGGCATTGAGAGCCACTCTACCAATTAAATCTGAGAAACTTCAAAAGGCCTACCTGTAAATGAAGAGCACTGCTCTTTTGTCTCCTTCATTCTGTGGCACAATTGAAGAGAATGGACTCTGTTTTTGAGTCATTAGACATAAGTAAGATGATATAAATGAGCATCCTCACTTATCTTTCAGTTCCATTGTGATCAACTTTCTTGCTTGCAGGTGCTGTGATTCACCCCTCTCTGAAGGTGCACACTTAACCCTTCACACAACCTATTGTGCTGATGTGGAACAATCTGGACAAAGCCTGTTATGATGTTCATGTAGCTTTCACCAAACAGCTCATTTCAAGGATGTACTTATTGTATGACATGGTCATGGTTATGTTATTTTTGCCCACACATCAGTAATTGCATTTGTCTAAATTAGTTAATTTCACACTACTGACCACAGAAGACATTTATACAGTCACAAGCTGTCAGATATGCAGACAGTTGTGAAAAGAAGACCAGAGAACTCGCCCGATTACAGGTCTGTTTATCAGCACATGAGTTATTGGGCAGCTAAGAGTGTGGGAAATCCAACAGAGAAATATTATTCCTGTTAAATCTCAAGCTGTGAATAACACAAGCTAGGCAATTTAAGCCAGAAGGTCATAGCAAAGTAAAGGAGGGAAATTGGCAGGAAAGTAGGCTTTTTGTGAGACTGAAATAAGATGAAAGATGAAATATGAAGGGTGATGGCAAGTTGACAGTCTACCCAGCCGGCCAGACAAAATGCAATGAATATCCCTTGGTGTGCAGCAACTTTGAAGAACTGTCATTCTGAATGAAGTGACATAAAACTTGATAAAAACCATTATGGCAAGAAGGGAGGGGACAGATAACAGATTCCTGGTGCAACCTTTAGAACATGGTAAACAATGTCAGTGTTAACCAGCCATGTTAAGGCATAGCAAGAATAGGTTACATAATTTGCCATTTAATATTATTAATAATATATCAATTTAGAGAGTAAGCAATTTAACCTAATTTGAATTGCTGTAGAATGTTATAGTGTGGGTCTGCCTTCACCCTTACTCCAGACCATTATCAATTCTATTTCCTTTAATAGCACTGAATGGATCAAAATTGTTATCACTTTACAGCGAGAAACTAACTTGTGTCCTTCATCGGAGAATAGCTATATGATTCTGAAACCAATATTCCCATGTTTTTTCTTGAATAAATCATCCACCTCGATTGAATCCCTTTCATTTCACAACACAGCCCCTCTATTCAAGCAGGAGAGAAAAGAGGCTGAATTACTTGGAGCTGGAGAGTTACCTAGCATTGAAAGGCATTAAGGACCAGTTGCCAATATTGTGAATGAACTATGCCAGGAATAAAAGGGGCATTCTTGTGTTACCTGGCAGAGGAATAAAGCCACAATGGACTTCAAACAAGGAGCAATACACAATTTGTGGATTGATTTTTACTTCAGGCACCCAGAGGGTTTTCATGACAGACAATATCCATAGAAGACAGGCATAAAGTCATGAATGGTTTGAATAGCTGTTGTGTTACCTACATGCTCATTGTCAGAGGAATATAGGTGCTTTTCAGTGGACCTCAGTGGATGACCTCAATCTCATGCTCATTCATTGTAGAAGCCAAAAGCAAAAGCAGGCTTTGAGCAGTGTTGTCTCAACTGTTTGCCAGTTATTTTGTGTTTCTTAGTTTGGAAGTTCATATTATATTTTTGTCTTTCTACTCCTTTGTTACTGCCACTGCCATGCACATTGTATTGGAAGAGTTGAATGTCCTGTTGTTGAATCACAATTTGCAAGAAATAATAATACATAACTCAGAGGAAATGTACTTTTTCTGTTATAAGGTTGTAAACAAGCTGAATGTTTCACCACCTTTCAAAAGTCATCTTGAACCTTCAGCACTCCAGCAAAGGAAATGTAGGAATATCTAAATAATAAGGAAAACTCTGTAAGATTTTGAAAATGTGAATAAAATAGACTAAATGATTACAAAAATATAATCCTTTTGAGTGCCTCCATTTAATTACAATGATGGTATGCCTACAGTGTCTGATATGGGTACAGTGTGGATGTGGTATGGGTACTGTGTGGGTACAGTATGGATATGGTGTGGGTACAGTATGGATATGGTGTTGGTATTGTGTACGTACTGTGTGGGTACAGTATGGATGTGGTGTGGGTACAGTGTGGGTACAGTGTTGGTATTGTGTAGGTACTGTGTGGGTACAGTATGGATATGGTATGGGTACGGTGTGGGTACAGAATGGATATGGTATGGGTACGGTGTGGGTACAGAATGGATATGGTATGGGCACTCTGTGGGTACAGTATGGATATGGTGTGGGTACAGTGTTGGTATTGAGTAGATATTCTGTGTGGATATTCTGTGGATATGGTGTGGGCACTGTGTGGATACAGTATGGATATGGTATGGGCACAGTGTGGGTACAATGTGGGTATTGTGCAGTTACAGTGTGGATATTCTGTGGATATAGTATGGGTACAGTGTGGGTACAGTATGGATATGGTGTGGGCACTGTGTGGGTACAGTATGGATATGGTGTGGGCACTGTGTGGGTACAGTATGGATATGTCATGGGTACAGTGTGGGTATTGTGTGGGTACAGTGTGGGTACAGTATAGATAAGGTATGGGTACAGTGTGTGTACAGTGTTGGTATTGTGTAGGTACTGTGTGGATGTGGTATGAGTACTGTGTGGGTATAGTGTGGATCTGGTGTGGGCACTCTGTGGGTACAGTATGGATGTGGTGTAGGTACAGTGTGGGTACGGTATGGAAATGGTGTGGGTACAGTGTGTGTACAGTGTTGGTATTGTGTAGGTACTGTGTGGGTACGGTATGATATGGTACGGGTACAGTGTGTGTACAGTGTTGGTATTGTGTAGGTACTGTGTGGATATTCTGTGGATATGGTACAGTGGAGATGCTAATGCTGCAGCACTCTTTGGTTCTGCAGTAATCTGATCCTTTGTTTGACATCCCTCTATGCTGTCTTGATGTGCTCCCCCATCTCAGCTGCTCTCATCAGGGAGGGAACTTCACACAGATGTGCACGGGCTGTGAAACCTACCTGAGTGACACTCACTGGAGCTCTGCTTTCTCTCTCCAGTACTCAGATAAGACAGGTTTTTATCACCTCAGAGAGGGAAAACTTGGCCTCCTTCCATGAAAGCAAACAGAGCAAGAAAACCACTGTCTAGACACTTAAGGTGAAGTAAAGAAATGTTCTGTTTGGCAGAAAATATCAGAGCACTCTTCTGAGACCAGGCAAGCAGGGGTTTTGGTTCAAGACAATGTCATTGTGCTAAACTGCCTCACCAAATCCCCTCACTCCAGAGATTTGACAGTTTACCATGGATCTTGGAGCAGTGCTGCAGTATGTTACAATTTACAGGGCAGAGCATGAATTTCTTTTCTCATGAAACGTTTGTGTTTCTAAATAACATAATTTGCTCTCAGTATGTTGAATATTTGACCCACCAATACAGTCTGAACCCATGCCATATAGTATATTTTGAGTTATTTACATTTTACTTGCATTTAGTAAAGCCATTCTGATTTTGAAACATTAAAATATTAATTACCACAAAATGGCTTTGTATTGCACACACACACACACACACACACACAATATTCCTCACAAAGATTCAGACAGTGGGTTATGGGGGAGGAACAATTGTTTCCAATCCTTTGTGTATGAAATACTTTCCCACACCCCAGAGAAATTTCATCAAAAATAGCCCCCTCACAAAAGTATACATTCCTGGGCTCCCTGAAATCAACAATCATTATCAAAGGGCAGTTCTACACACAGATTTGTGTAATGTACCATTACATTCATTTTAGGCCAATAAAATAGCCTAAATCCTCAATCTATACCCTGGCAACTGTTTACCTCATTTCAAAATCACAAATCGCAATTCTTACTCTCTTGAAATTAATAAGACAGGTGATTAAAATATTTTCAGTGACACATTTTTTTTTTAGAAAGGGATCCTGACAGGCAAAGGTGTTAACATGCTCTGCATCATTATTCTTTCACACAGCTATAACTATCAAAGAATAGCTGCGCTTCTGTGCAGCCTGCTCACTTGTCTGCTGTATTCCTTATGTGGTCCTTGCATACAAATGTGTTATTCTGAGTAATCAAACTGTGGGGCAGAATTTCAAAATAAAAATAAAAGACTGCAGTCTCCACCTTGACCCTCAGAAGGCTGTGGCAGACAGTTTCCAAATTTTCTTGATTGCAGAAAAAAATGTGAATTTGTGCACAACTGAGGTCAAGTGAATGAATAGGCTGGTTTGTTTTATGATTCACTAATCATTGTGGGGGGGGGGGGGGGGGGGCTCTAGTTTTTGTGACATTTAAAATAAGTAAGCTTTTCAATTACTCTTTTGGAGCACGTTATATTCTTATACTTTTCCTCTGGGTGACTCAGTATGAAGCTTTTGCTCTGATGTACTTTGGTTCTGCTTGATTCAATCACTGAGGCTCAAGTATGTGCAATTTACTGACATTTTGAGTCCAACTAATCCCTAAAATCTGTTAATGCTTGTACCAGACTGTCCAGGATCTCTGAGATAATGCAGTATAATAATTTGAGGACATACATGTAAATCTAAACACCAAAGGGTTATGTGCCTCTGTAAGAGTACACCTACACACGTGTCACAAGAAGCACCAGCGAAGGTTGTGATGGTCTGGAAAATCATTGCAGTTTGAGCATACTAAGTGCTCTAAAATCAAACACCAATAAAGGGGTGTTAATTGGTTAATAATTGCATAGTAATATATTTTGAAAGTTTTAATAAGCTCAATAAACTAGTCAATTTCTGTGTAAGTTCACTGTAATTGAACAAATCTTTTATTCTTTAGAATATTTGTTTAAAACATTTTTAAAACATTTGGATTCATTCTTTTGTACAACACCATAGGTACTGCTTGGTTACTTCATTATCCTCCTCCCCCCTTTTTAGGCCCTGCCTTAGAACACGGTTATAACACAATGTAATGAAACAGGAGACTTGAATGAATGCTGAGAGTGATTACTGCCATCTAGTGATGCAGAGAAGGCACTGAAGATAAAGCCATGGAGTCTAGCTGGCACAGACAGTATTCAGTAACACTTAGCACAGGTTCGAGGCCTGCTCCTAAATGGTGGATCTGCAAGGCTTGAGAGAGAGGCCGACGAGAATCTCAAGGTGAGCCGCAATATTATGGAGACCAGCAAACAGAATAACATGTCTCTAAAGTTCTGATGTCAAACATTTCCATTTCAAAGGAGACAGAAGACATAATTCCCCCACCCTACTTCCTCACCCTCCTCTGTACCCTTCAAGCTGGCAGCAGAAAATAAACTTTACCAGTTAAAAAATTCTGTTTGGAGAAATAAATGTACAGCATGCAAATTCTAAATCAATATATTCCATAAATGACACAAAAGTACATTTGTGTAACATTTCTGTTGTGGTTTGTATTACTTTTAATTTACAAAGTAAGAGAAGCAAGCAGATGTAAATTGTGCACATGAAAATAAATAATGCCACAGGAGGTAATACATTTTTGGCAGCACCCCCCCCCCCCCCCCCCCCCCCCCATTGTATGTCATCTGACATATACATCATATGTTATTTTCAGCACTGGCCAATAGCTGATAGCCATGCTTACCAGCAGAAAAAAACTCTAAAAACAATCAACCACAATCAAACACAAACCACAGCCTTGAACGTTGTGATTTTTTGGCTATACACCAGCATCATAAAATGAAGTGAACATTTTAGCACCACATTTCCCCTCTGTGCAAGATCTGAAATCAGTCTGCAACTACAACAATTCCCCTCCACTTTCCTAACGCACCACTGTTTCATCTCTCATACATTCATCGATGAACAAATGTTGTTCTTTCAAAGAACCATTTTGGTTATTATTTCAATTTGTTGGGATATGAAGGTATTTTACATGTTAGCTAATTTCAGAAGGTACAGCTACAAATGTTTTCATTTGTAATTACTAAATGTGATAGCATGTTCAGCACTAAAACTTACAGGTTCATGGTGCATGGGCTTTCAATTTTGATAATTCCATGACTGTGTATGTGTGAATGTGTGTGTCCCAGTACACTTTGACAAATTCAGTCTTACAATGTATGTTGTGAGTTGGCTAAGGAGTCATTCTGAGATGTGAAATGAACCAATTGATATAAAAGGTAGGCCAAGAAAGATGAATCCTGAATCGATGGTTTAACAAAAGCAGAGGGCATGCCATCAGAAAGATGGTTCCTTCTACAGAACACTGTCCCCACAACTGCATTGGGGCATCAGAAGGGACAATTGAAGAGTTAGACCATACTAATTCAGTCTTTTGTGCATCTAAGGTGTCTGGATTGGAGTGTGCTCCCCTCTTCAAAATGGCACTGAGAAAAAGTGAAGGACAACAGCATTGACAACAACAAGCTGCCCATGTACATTCAGAGTATGGGCAATATGCGAGACCTTGTCATTGACTACACACTGATGGAAGTTTGGAGGCAGCACTTGCAGTGACAGGAGCAAGGTTTTTTCTTTCATTTTCCCCAATGAAGTAGGCTAACTGATTTAATGTCAAGTAGACATGAATGTGACCATCAACACGAGAATGAGGTCACAAAATATGGCAGTGTTGATACAGTACTTACAGAAAATGTGGCTGTGACATGGATGAAGGAAAAAATGATGGAGGAAGAAGGTCTGGAAGGAGAGACAGACAGGGTGTAGGACTACTCACCTGCTTTCAGTTTGAAGCTGTAGACGGGGCTGGCGGCAGCTTGGTATTAAGTTGACAAATCCCCAAGACAGAGAACCCAGCACTCAAATGATCTCCTTAGTGTGGCAAATCAAAACCAAATTTGCTCTCAGGCGACATGAACGGGTGAGGAAATACCTGAGGCCACCTGAGCCTGCTCCAAAGAGTTGGCCAAGACAATTTCCCTCAAATCAACTCTCTATCTTAATCTGACAGCCAGACTCGATTAGGAAGCGTGAAAATTACTTCTCTCCCCACCAGCTGTCATCCCGAAATTATCTTAATTGTGCAATGATTATGCCTCTAAGCCCCAATGAGAAGCAGACGTTGCTCCTTTAAAGAAGAGGGTAAAAAAAAGTTTCAGAAGTCTGAGCACACACCTTAGACCCTCACAACCTGAAACCGTGGGCCAGCATGGCAAAGCTGGAAGCTCACAGCCCTCATGCTTTCTCCGCCAAAATTCAATCTGCTAGTTTACACAAAGTAAATGGATCGGTTACCGTGACAGAGGCCTGTGAAATAACCCAACTGCCACAGCTTGTCAAGACATATTGAACTTACAGCCTGTTCTGGGGACTTAGGGAATGAATAATGCAAGTACACACATAGTCAGACAGTCACGCAGATGGGGACAAGCTCCACAGCCTTCCGCTAAGGCTGCCTTAAAGCCCTGAGGTGACTGAGCTACCCAGTAGCCAAACCCCTTTCCACGTCCATGCTGTATCACTCCACCCCACCCCCACCCCCACCCCCCACCAAACACACACGCTCTCACCTTATCTCGCCTCTACTGGTCCTCATCACAGCTTCCTTTACAGCCTCCCCCAGTCCCTATCCCCCAGCTTCACTTTCATCTGTCCTGCTGCCGGTCTCATCCTGCATATCCACGCTCTGCTTCCTTAAACGCCTCTTCACCTCTGACTGCGACACCAACCACTGACTCAATTCAAACTTCCACTCCTCTCTCATTGTCTAACTTCCGGAAACAGAATTGCCAGTAATCGAAACAGGGATTATTATTGTTATTATTCAATTATTATTCAATCAATTATTAATGATTGGTTATTAGTCTTTAAAGCAAAACAAAAAAGAAACCAGACTTCTGCAGAGTGATAGGGTGGCCAGAAATTCCAAATCTGCCTCTCTGTTCCAAGACGGTGATACAGGGCCAAGAGGGGTCTACACAAGCGCTACTTTCAATATTTGCAGTATCAAGGCAAACTCTAGACAGCTGCACCTGAAAGCATCCTTTCCAATACATTTACACTGTTGTGCATTGTTGGAACTTTTTTTGAACATCCTAACCCACAACAGTATTGTCTGACAAGCCTCCAACACCACAGTGCTTATCTGTCCACTTGGCTGTGTACATTGGGTTGTGGCTCCTCTGCGTACAACACTGTGTAATTTTCTGACATTAATCTCTCTCCTCTAAAGTAATTTGCAGTTCCTAAAACCTATAGCTAAGCACTCAATGGTATGACAATAGCAGTAATACCCACAGAATGCTCAAGCCTCTTTTATTGCACAGAGCTATGGCACCATGTGGCACCCCTGATTCCAGACTATATCTCCCACATTATACTAGCTGGAAGGTCTGGTTTTACACTTATTGTGTTTTACATTCTCTCAATCTTTTTAACAACAAATAAAAAAATGTTTATTCTTTCGATAGGCCATGAACTTAGAAATGTTTATTTCTGAGGTTAAGAAGCATTTTTAAATTATTTTTTGGATTCCAGTAAACAGGATTGTAATTCACACTTTGCCTGGAATCGGGCCCAGTGGCAGGAGAAAATACAGAGGGGTGATATTGCAATCCCCAGGGGGACACAAAAAGTCATAAATACTATGTAGACAACAGGATATAAGGAGACAACTGGGGGTGCACTGAGATCCGTCTGAAGGTGCAATGCACCTCTAAGCACCCCCATAGCGCCGGGCCTTCTTGGAATAAGGAATCCCACAGGTTGCAGAAATTGGAGAGTTAAATCCTAATGGGAAATGGAGCAGGGAGGCACAGGGGGTTACCCCAGAGGGAATCCCTGGGAGGATCTGATCCCACTGGTATCTGGGGTTCTTCTCTATGTCCTTGCAGTGCTCACTGCTCTGTGAGAAGAACAGTAAGGGCTGCTGTCTGGGGGTCTGATCCATCCCTAGCCTACCTATACTGGGCACCAGCATGAGAGCTACCTAGACTACGTATGATCTCCCTAGAACTTCAAGGTCAGCGCCATACTTGTAACCTGTGAAAGAAGAGGCTAATTCAAGATGTTTGGGTAACTGACCATGTACAAAACTGATAAAGTAAATACATCAATGAAAGTGTCTGTCAAATATGAATAAATTACAGATGACATCAAATTAAGAAAAACAACTTAATTCCACCCTTAATTCCTTCTTTGTTGTCTTATGAATTGCAGCTGTGTCCCACAATCAAGTTCCACCAAATACTTTTTCATATTTAGAACTGTTACTGTCCTCTTCCTCTATATATTCTATTGGCATATCACAATTTGAACTAATATTACTACTCACTTAAACGTGTGTTAACTTATCAATACAAAAACAATGATGCAAAAGCTTGGATGCAAGAGCTTTGACTAGTTTACCATTATAAAGTAGGGCAATGGCTCCACCTATTGGTGATGCTTGTGAATGACAAATAGGAACATGCTTTTATTGAATTTTCCAAAAGAGAATGAACATTAAGTACTTGCACTTTACACTTGCACCTAACAGTACCTATTTCACCCACTGAAATTATTTAATTTTATACAAATATCAAAATATCTCGCACAGTTGTGGTTTTCATGTGTTTTGGTGTACTTTCATTCAGAAACTTTTTTGTATCAAATTATGGTTTTGGATGATTACTTGTTTCTGTTGCTACAAAGGAATACATTATCTATTAATATTTTCAGCTCATGAAAAATCACAATTTTGACCATCTTTCCCCTGCTGCTTTGCCCTCTCCAGGTACATGATTGTAGATGTTGTGGTCCTTCTATTAATGGGTTGCAAAGGATGTCATTTCTTACCCATGTACCCATGCTGCACTAACTGACTAACTGTCTTAAAAGGAAGTGCTTTTGGGATGAGTGGAGGGGGGTGCTTGATGTAAGTCCCTCCATATTACAAAAATAGCCATGCTTATTGGTACAATGGTACAAACATTACTTTGGGATTCCTTTCCCTAGTATTGACAGATTTTCTGACCAACCAATAGATACAATAAATACTCCCATTCAGTTTAAAGTTCAAAAATGGGACAGAGGCAGTGTTGTCACCATGGTTCCTGTGAATCAGAGAAGTCTGATTTTAAATGCGCTGTGGTGCTATAGTTTGGTTTAAAAGTGATTTAATGGTGTTATAGTTTACAAGACAGGTATTTTTTAAGCTCATTTAATTTAAGTCACTTAGTGATCTTGTTTAGCTTACCAATGTCACAGACTGTGGGCAACCCCACAGCCACCTCTTCCCTTTGCACATTACTCCACCCAACCCACCACACAGACCAGGACCAGGGGCTGTATTAACAAGTGTCTCATAGTAGGAAATAGGTCTTAGTACAAATATCTGGGAACTATTATTGATAGTAAACTGACCTTTGAGCATCAGATGGATGCTGTTTGCAAGAAAGCTCATCAACGCTTGTACTTTTATCATAAACTCAAGAATTTTAATGTGGACAGTACTTTTATGAGAATGTTCTTCTGTTGTTTTATAGAATCTGTTCTTACTTTTTCTTTTTTTTGCTGGTACCCATACTGTCTCAGAAAAACAGGTCCCGCCTTCTGCACGTGGTTGATATGTGTAGGAAAATAGCAGGTACTTCACTGGACTGCCTTCCTGTCCTATACAAGAACAGGTCCGTCAAGAAGGCCCAGTCAATTCTGGCTGACCCTTGCCACCCTCTGTTTTTAGAGTTCCCTCTGCTCCCGTCAGGCCGTAGATTTGTTTCAAGGAGGTGTAGAAAAAACAGATACAAGAACTCATTTGTACCTGCTGTTATTGGCTTCCTAAATACCCTCACATGAGCATTTTACCATTTTTATTTTATTTATTTATTTATTTATCTTTTTTTTTATTTTATTTTAGCGTTTTTATGTATTTTATGTTTTTTTACATCCTATACTGTCCACACTGTATCTTCTCTGTCCTATGAGCTTGTCTGCTGGCTATGAAACAAATTGCCCCCTTGGGGATAATAAAGATACCTTGACCTTGACCTTGACCTTAAGTCATTATGAGTGAATTTTTACACTTAGAGTAGTCTTTATCTATTGTATGTGACTTTCCCAATTTTTCCAGTGATATTGTTAAGCAATGGACGTGGAAGTAAGGATAGATTTTTGGAGCTTTGTTGTTGACTCTAGTCCTGAGAGGTCCCCTAATATACATAATGATGGTGACGGTGGAATACTGAGGCACAAAAGAGTGGATAATTTGTCATTTATTTCCAGAATTGGTTATTGGTAGGTGGACATTCTCCGTCCGGGTGAAAACAGTTGTCAGGAGTATCATGGATACAGTGCAGACAAGTGCCATTTCCTGTCAGCCCCATTCTGTGCTGTGTAATATGTGCTCTGCATATGACTTCATATTGCGTAAACTGGAGCTTTGTGTTGGTGGTAATGGTAATGTTTTCCAGAAGTTATTGTCTGTGATGAGGTCTGGATTATGTGGATTATGTTGGATTAATGGATTATGTTGGCGTGGGTGCAGTCATTGTCTTGAGCAAAATATGTGAAGGAATTTGTGCAGGAGAGTAGAGCTGTGAGTGCTCTCTGACAATGAGCCTCTCACTGCTGCACTGGAAAAGTTGATTGAGGGCCATGTCTGACTCCAGAGTCACTCCCTCCCAGGCAGTGCCAAGGGCTCTCATTGGACACACGAGGGTTGCTGATATCTTCTGCTCACGGTGGGGGCTACATTTGAGTGGGGCAGGGTGCAGGGGGCATTTTGCTAGATTGCTGGACAGCTGCTGAGGCAGAATGTGACTGGCGAGCAAGGCAAAATTAGTGAATATCTCATACGCCAGTAGGGTGTTGGGGGTAGGCTAGTTTGGCCCGGCGTTGCACATCTTTGGCAAGGAAGCTGAGTTTTTCACCAGTCAGATGTTCGCAATGATGTAACAGTTCTTTGACGACAATGGTGGACGTAGCTTCACCAAACTGTTTCTCCAGGGCTGGACAGAGAAGCTAGAACATTATAGCGCTGTCAGGCCCCAGATTCTAGAAAGCCCAGCTACCAGGCTTTATTTCTCACTATTTTTTCCAGGACTTGATCAGGACTTTTCTAGGATTTCTTCTTCTCCCACTTTGACAGCGTAATGAGGCAGGTAGAAGAATGAGGCAAGAGACCGAATTTTTATGTTTATTTTATTGAAGAAACAATACAACAATACAAGTATCACATTGTACATCACGAAGCATGCAAACAGTATATACACTGTATATCTGGAACGGGATATAATCTATTTACAGGCCTGGATGCCACACAGAACATGCTCCTGCCCCAATAGCCCGTGTACCTGGAAAAAGAAAATCATCATAAAATAAACACCAATAATCAACAGCAGAAA
This sequence comes from Megalops cyprinoides, assembly GCF_013368585.1. Classification (NCBI taxonomy): domain Eukaryota; kingdom Metazoa; phylum Chordata; class Actinopteri; order Elopiformes; family Megalopidae; genus Megalops; species Megalops cyprinoides. The sequence continues at coordinate 1,163,519 of NC_050584.1, forward strand.
GTCTTACGACAGTAAGCCAGAGCAGGTGTTGGGTGGGTAGCAGTGTATGTTTTTCATTGTGCTTGGTATGTGCTGCTGTGGGGGGGGGGTTGACTTTATTGGAGGAGTGTGAAAAGGCCTTCCCATTTTTCACAGGCTGAATGGTTGCCCCACTGCACCACATCCTTCCTGACTCTGAACACTAAATCATGCAAAACCTTATCGCAGACAGCAGCTGCACTAGGGACAATGTCCTTTCTTCACAAGAAAGTTTGCATTGTCCCACAACATATTCTTCGTCAGGTTGATCACCAGGGGCAGGAGGAAGGAAGATCTCTTGCCGCTGTGTTGGGCATCCCACCCTCGGATCTGCTTTTCCAAAATGAAATTCGGGTCCACCGCATGCAGTAGGTGCTCGGTCCGGGCCCACACTTCCTTCATGAATCTGCACTCACAGAAGGTGTGCCCAAGGGAGAAGGGGTGCCTGATGCCTGTACAGCATCTCCCTCACTGGCAGTTTGCAGTGGACTCAGAGCCGGTTCAGGTCCTGCACGTGGTGCTCCCGCACACAGATAATATGAGTCCCACAGACAGGTTGGAAAAAGCAGGCAATCCAATATATATATATATATATATATATATATATATATATATATATATATATATATATATATATATATATATATTTATACACACACACACACACATGAATAGTGTGAGACTGGCCCAGTGATTTTTAGAAGGTGGAATGTGGCCACAGAATGCAATACTAGAAAAGCAGAAAAGTCTTGATATAATATTATTGCAATAACAACATTTTGAGTATTACCAGCCCCCATGCCTACTGTTGACATTAGCTAGCTTGTTATGTTATTCGGCAATAACAGCTGTAAGATTATAAAATTTAAATGTATATATATTTACACTACATGGACAAAAGCATAGCATTGTCCAAAATGTCTTGGTATGCTGAAGTATTAAGATTGCCCTTCACTGGAGATAAGGGGCCTAGCCCAAACCCTGAAAAACAGGTGTGGCCAAATACTTTTGTCCATATAGTATATGTTACATAACCACGGTGGGATAATACCACTGCATGGGACAGGGTACAATTCTAGGCACAGAGAGCCTCACTGATAATCAAAAGCAGCAAAGTAGTATATGCTGTAGTACAGAGCAAAGCAGTTAAAAATACTAATTACCATTAAAAAACTAATTCCAATTCAAAGAGACGAACTTCCTATTTGAAAGGATTACTTCCTATACCACCTCCCAGCAGAAGCATTAGGAAGAGGTTCACAATCCAGGAGATTGATTAACTGCTGCTGTGAACACCATAGGTGGAGCCAGCTCATGGAGGGCTTGGATAACTACCAGGAATACACTTGCAACACTGAATTTAAAAAACTTGAATCTCAAAAAAAAGAACAGCAGCTGACAACATGCACAAGTTTGTTGCTGCAAATGGGCAGATGTCTTAAATCATCAGAGAAACATCACGTTACTCTTATATTTCTTAGTTTTTTGGTTTTATTCCAAACATACCAAATTACAACATAAAGATGCGAACATAAAATGTACATTGTAATGTGTACAATAATTGTACAACTGCATCTACACTCTAATCTCACCAACCCCCTTACAACTCACCCTGAAATGTACTGTTCCCCAAGTATAACACAAGTCTGGATTCAATAGCAGGTGGTGGAGGTTTAATTTGAAACATAAACTTGAAATTTGAGGACAAGCTTTTCGTGAAATCCAATTTTTCACTCCTTTGTGCAGGCTGACAAAAAGTGCTCTTCAGTTTTAATCTCTTAAAACCTGTTTGATTAAAACACATTCCAGCTAGACAGACACCTTGGGCCACAAGAAGCTGAAATATACCTGTCTAGATCCCTCAAAGACAATGAGTATAACAGGCATAATATACCCTTTCCCAAAGGAAATCTCCCCAACCCATTGACAAACTATCATTTCCCTGTATTAAGGCCACTCCAGACAGGATTACTGCTAGAGCTAATTCTGAGAATATTCCTGCAGATTTTTTCACCAGAAGGACACATGGTAAGGAGATATTCCTTGTTTTCAAGTACAAACTGAATGCAAGACCTCCGTGATCTGGATATATCACTGCAGGCACATTCTGCTGCCTTGTCTAGGAGCTGTCACACAGAGCATAGTGCATACATCTAAACACTTAACAATAGTACAGCTTCAACAGCAACCTTTAACTGACCTCTGTAAAAAATATGGTACATATTTTTGGTATGGTATGGTAAAAAATAAAGTACAGTATTCAAAATGAATACAGTTTGCCCAGGTGTTAGTGCCTTTATGATGAACTAAGACAAGTTAATGTTTTAGAGAAGCAAGTTCTGCTGTCTAAAAGCCTTCAGAGATAAAAAGCTGTGTCTGGACATATCAACGTTTTACACATCTTGATCATATCAAATACTGAGTATCTTCATCGGTCAGTCATACTGTGAATTGTAAAGATAAGTCATTAATTTGAGAACAGGCATATGATTTAACCTATTTAAAAACTCTCAGAAAGGGATGTTTGTGGAGATAAATAAAAGTGAAACTGAGGGGGCAGTTTCACCCATGCACTAGGTTCAACAAAAGGTTCTACAAAAAGCTGCATTCAAAAAGCTGCTTTGTCCTCTTCATCACCCTTTCACACACTGTGTGGTTGTGGGCCTCACAAACCCTGGCCCTTATTTTGAGCAGTCCTCTAAATTTAGACATAGGGCATGGCCTCAGCAGCATTGTAAAACACAATGTGACCTTCCAGGCTGAAGGAGTCAGCAGTGTCATTGGTTTGCATGGAGCTCTTGGGGGTGCTGTAGTTCCACTTGTAGTGAATCTGGGGCCGGTGGCTGGAGCAGTCTGTAGTCATGAGGAAGAGTTTCCTCAAGACTTCCTTCCGGAGAAGGATGTAGATCCAAGGATCGAGGATTTGATTCCAGGTAGCCATTCTTACCACCAGCAACATCTGTACATAGGCATGCTGGTCATGGGTCCAGATGCTGTGCGAGATGATGCTGACCTGGGAGGGAGTGACAGAGAGGGAGGTACTGTATTCACAATTTCAAAGGTGTACTTTTTCATCAATAATCCCACTAAAGTTACCTTCATCCCCTATACCAATATTATTTATAAATGTGACTGTTGATGAGCTATATAAATAGGCCAGTAGTAGGCAGTAGTAAAAGCTAAATGCTGGGGCCAGATTGTTTATTAATGGTAAGCAGAGAAATATATGCATTTCATTTCATTGAATATTTACGTGTTGCTTAATAATTGTAATTTAAAATGCATTATTGATATTTACCATTTCCTGATATTCAAAGAAGTACATTTTCTATTTTGCTAAAATGGTGCTTGTTTCCATTATGCATTATCCAAACTGCAAATAAAATACCCACTCAGTCATGGCAAAATTGATTGGTAAAGCCAATATAACTCATTTACTTGACAAGGAAGGTCACTACAATTACTCAGATTAAACCAAAAGTCCTGAAAGATGGATATCTATCTGTGGATTGTTTAACATCATGCAACTTTAAAGTCAGTCTAAACCAGTTCTAAAAAAGATGGTTAGATGGTTAGTCGATGGTTAGTCGACATGTGCGCTCAAGACAGATTAACTGACTGATGGTGGCATCCCTAGTATCTATTTATGTGTTTTGTTAGACCTTGCACTTAAGTTAGTTTCAATGTTCATATTAGGTAATTTGATACTGTACAACACACTGATGCCTAAAAATTTATATTGTCAGCAAATTAAACAATCAATCAATGCAGATAGAAAAAATCTTAACTTTCCCACTGGTATTTTTATAAGGAACAGATCATCACTTTCAGGCATTCACTACAGTACAACACACTCCTACACAGCTGTTTATCTCACTCCAGAAACCCACTGCAATATTAACACATTTACATTCTCCTGTGTTTCACTTCTTTGCAAACATCAAGTGAGAATATTTTACAAGATGACTTTGTTTTCCAATGTTCAACAAAATAGAAGAGTTACAACAAAGTAAACCATTTCTGCTGATGACAATTACACTTCCCCACCTAAATCAAAAATAAACATCGTTTGAATATGAGTATGAATATGAATTTAAAACCACAGATTCCATGGGGAAAATGTGGATATCACTAAAAGAATAAATCACAATTTCTGTTCAAATTTCCTTTTGAAATGATCTGTCTTTTACCTCATATAACAAACAGTAATGCGGTCTAGTCCTTTTAAAGATGGTTTATGTTGGTAGATCACCCTGGAAAAATATTACCTATAAACACATCTGTGGCTATGAACTATAATATCTTGAAGAATGTAATAATATGTTCTTATGTTCTTATGATGCAGTTTTGGATTCTCTTTAATTGTAATGGTGAGCTTAGTTAGGCTGAATGGCGTGTTCTTGTCATAATATGTTTATACGTTCTTATGTAATTAAAACACAAATGGTGCTTGCTGCTTAAGAGTGATGCCTTTATAAATTCTTAGGACACATCAGAGCAGAGCATTATACAAAGGAGTCATCATATGGAACCTGTTTGTTTTAAGTTAAGTTTTCTTTCCACTTGCTTCAAGCAATGTCACTATTGCCAGGGTACCTTGGCATGTAGTAATGATATACCTGATTGTCCTTTAAGAATTGCTATTTCTGTTCTGAATTGCTCTTTCTATTTTTCTCATTCATTCAGGATAAAAGTAAATTTACTTGGCAGGAGCAACATAAAAGCAAAACTAACATGGATTCCTTATAACATTACAAGCATCACTCACCTATCTTAAAACAAATTTCAACTACTTGATGGGATTGAGAGTTGAATTGTTCATTTTGGGAGTCTTGACTACTCAACTGCCGGTGCCAAATAATATAAGGCAAACAGTTTTGCAAGTAAAAAAGAAAAGCTCAATTCTTCATCGCCGATTTGTGCACATACCAGAGATAAGGGATGGCAGACTTTGAAAGGAATCCTTACCAGAAAAGGGCCCCAGCAGACACAGGACACCAGCATAATGGCAAGTAGTTGACATATCATCTCAAAGTGATGGGAGGTGCCCTTACGGTGCTGGTCATTGCGCAGCTTCGACTGCAGGAGGGCAATGCCAGTCACCGTGTTGCATACCATGGATACGAACAGTGCCAGCAAGCCCAGCACAGAGAACAGTAACAGAAAGAAGAGGTCCAGCCAGTCACGGGTCCCATCCATAGCGAAGAAGCACCAGCTCTGGGAGTGCTGAACCTGGTAGGGTCGGTGGGCCAGGATGGGTAGGACAGCCACAAGGAGAGCCAGGAGCCAGGTGAGGGACAGCAGCTTCTTCATGTGGTGAGAGGTGAGGATGGTGGAGTGGAAAAGTGGGCGTGTGACTCCAATGCAGCGCTCCACAGCCATGATGCTGCCCAGCAGCAGAGGGCTCAGGCCAAAGAACACCATGGAGGCCCCGAAGAACTCGCATAGGGTGTGCTTGGGATCAAAAACCTTCCACTCCCTACGGAATCTGTAGACGTACAGTGCCAGGGAGCCATTTACGAGGTGGCCCAGGAAGTCAGTGACCACCAGCCCACTTGCGAAGAGCAGGAATGAGGCCTTAGACTTGAGGTGGAAGCGGCGATAAGCCTTGACCAGTATAAACAGGGCCAGGGTGTTGGACAGGATGCCCACACTCATAGACACCACAGACGCTATGACAGACAGTTGTACTTGGCTGCATGTGGTGTTCAAGGAGAGGGTTTTCATCCTACATCCTACCATGGAAGTTACATTGCTGGACATGATCAGGGGTGGACACACCTGCAAATTAAATGAATTTTTGAATTAAATGAAGTTGTGACATAAAGTACAGGTGTGTGACAGCAGCACAGGATGGATTACCCCCATACTACATGTTCTTGTAATTCTCTGCTCTACAATACATGCATGACTGAGGCCACAAGAGGCATACAAGTCAGAAATGCATCAGTGCAGATGTGTGCCCAAAATATAACCATATATAATCAAGCAAACCTTTCAACATCCAAGCAGCTAATTCAATTTTGCTGTAACTTTACAGTAGGGAGAATCAGAGTTGCTGGCGGTGTGCTCATGCCCATCAGGCTGCACAGTGCACTCTGAAGAAGCCCTGTGGTACTGGGATTTTTCCTTATTACACACATGCATCTCTCTTCCCCCCCAGTGCTCCCCCCTTGCCTTTATGCCTTTATGCTTTCATTCTTGCAATCAACATCCACTAATCACTGTTTTCTATTTGTCCCTCCTCCAGGCTCCTGCCTGGAGCTGTAGGTCAGGCGTCACATCCCAATTTCCAGTCCTGATACCTCGCTGCCCTGCCTATCAAGCCAACTGTGTGCCAAGAATCGGACATTCTAGGATACATTTTATAATTATTCTGTTGTTAATTACTACTGTCTATCAAACTCAAATGTCTTAAAGTACATTATACAACTTCAAGTATTCTCTGTAATTCTATCTGCCCAGTGCCGGCCAGAAGCAGATGGGCTCCCCCTCAAAGTTTGCTCAAAGTTTCTTCCTGTTAATTAGGGAGTTTTTCCTTGCCACTTTTGCCTTAGGCTTGCTCTCAGGGGGTCTCAGGCCTTGAAACAATGTAAAGCTGTTTTGTGACAACTTGTGTTGTAAAAAGCGCTATACAAATAAAATTGAATTGAAACAATATTTTCCACCAAACAAAGTATAATAGAATACATATTATTTAAGGCTAACATATTAGATTGTCTGGTTTCCTTATACACTTCCAGACCTCCACATGTACAATAAAGATAAAATAATGTAATATATCAATAACTTCAGTTAATATGTCAATAACTGTGGTTAAAATCAAAAGCTAACATCTGTTGGCAATGCTTATGATGTTTGCTGGCAATAACATTTCCACCATGTAACAAGCTTAATCGTACCACGTCAAGCTCCGCTTTTCTCTGGGGGGGGGGGGGGGGGTTGAAGGTGGCAATACTCATAATTTACATATGGGGTATACACTTTATCAAAAATTTTCCACCACATAACACTTTTGAAACAAGTGTAGCGCCATCTTGTTTTAGGCAATCCGTGCCTGAGCACGCTTGACCCCCAAAGTCTGGTTCGTTTGATTAGTGTGATCGCTCCATACTGTGTCCGGGCCCGCTTGAAGAGGTGGGCTCGGGTACGGTTCAGTTGGACTCGGGCACGGTAAGCATCAGTGTGATCGCTAACCGTGCCCGAGCACGGAACTCGAACAAGACGTCAATGATGCGAGTATCCCATTTAACAAATCCGTTATAGCAACAGTTAGCTGGATATCTGTTAGATACACGCCCAGTCATAATAATTCATTTAAACCACCACTTGATTAGCCAGCTGACTTCCTTAAATATAACAAGCTGGCTACCTCCAAAATTCGATTGCTTAGTTATGTAGATCTATACCTAAATATAACTCTGTGGATCCCCACATTAGCTTGATTACTAGCAAGCGAAATAAAATTAACCATACTTTACGTGGCGATGTAAGCATTGCTGTTGTCAGGGGCTTAGTCAGAGTATCACAAAGGAAGCAGCCTGTTTAAGTAGCTAGTCTTCAACAATCATTCAGATAGGTAGCCTGTTAGCTAACTAGCTATGTTTGTCGAATCTATCACTAGATAGCTATACGTTAGCTCCCCAGCCAGTTAGCATCGATTATGCAATGCAGCGATTTTTCAGTTAATCGTGCTGCACGTATATGAAGATTTTTACGGAGGCAGCTGACATTGAGGGAGGAATTTGGACCTTTACTCGCCGACTACAATTCATGTTCATCAATAAGGTGAGAAGCAGACCCGTTATTAACCCAAATATTCTCGAATGAATTGAAAAGTGTACTATCCAAGCAGTCATAGAAGCTGCTTGTTGTTGTAATGATGACAGTAGCGCACACACAAGTAGTAGCCCTAACTGGTTAACATTAGCTAACATTATTGTGATTAGGCTACTGTAATCTGACACAAAATATTGGTCTGTCCCTTAGCATAATGACTGAAACGTCAGCTGCCTCCGTAAAAATCCTTATACGTGAAGCATGATTAAATGAAAATCGCAGCGTTGTATAATCGACAAATCTATAAGGCATGTGAGAGGGCAGTGTGTCACTCCAAATAAGCCACAAAGTAAGTACAATCATGAACTCCATTGTGCTGTGTGAGAGCGCTTTTCTTCAACACAAAAATTGCATCGTGATGACGTAATCCGACAGCACTGACAATCACTGACTCAATGGAAAATAACAAAAGCCAAACTAAAAAGCAATGCAAGCAGGGTCACTTTTGTATTGCCCCTGGATGCAGCAATGAATTTTATAGAGTCAAAAAACAAAGAAAGATTGTCCGTTTTCATATTTTGCCTCTTAAGCGGCAAGCTGTTCTTTATTATTGGCTAGCTGCACTGAAATGAAAGATTATTCCAGTTAGCCGTGATGCTAGGGTTTGTAGCTAGCACTTTGTAAACGAGGACTATGTGGACAAGAGGGTTTTTGAGTCAGACGTACTGGTGGTTCGCCGGACCAAAAAGCTGAAGTCCAAGGCCGCTCCCTCTGTTTGACTTTTCCTCTTATAAGATTGGGTGTACAGACGTCCGACCCAGTCTAATTACAAAGAAGTAGCTGTGCACCGTAAGGAAAGGGCCCAATGGCGTGCCCATCTGGCATAGCAGAGAGGTACGACCAGGGTTATGTTACGCCTTTTCTTGTCAAAGCACAGCCATCTAGCTTACAAGATAATGATTAGATAATATGTAAGGGATAATGTACAGCGAGCCAATCACTATTGCGAAATAAACCCCGACAGGGTGATGCAGGACCCCGACACGAATCTGTACATTATCCCGCTTATTACACTGCTACTTACTTAAGAAATCAATAATTTGACACAAAATATTGATTTAAAAATGAAGACAGCATTCACCGCCGCGAATGCTGTCTTCCTGGGTCGACTTTCCAACTAACCAACTACATGACGTAGTCAGTGACGCAACAGAACGAAAGCGTAAATTAGTACCAAACATAAATCTATTATAATTTAACGTGTAATCATTTTATATCTAAAATTTTCTCAAAATAAATTTCAACACACTTAATTCTGTACAAAACTCGTCAGAATTAGGCTGTTTCATGTCCACTTTATGGTGGACATGGTGAGAATCCACTACAAAATGAAACAACACAATTATACACTTGTGTTGGGATTAGTAAATCGTCAAGCTTCACTCTAAACACACATTAAGAGGCAGATACAGATGCAATTATGTGTTGACTTCACATAATTGCAGGTAAAAGACACACCTCCAAGATGTTTCTAAAAAGTTAAATTTGTAAAAAGTGTTTACGAGACACGTTAAAATATTTCAGCGAAATACGGCTGGTCTATGTATCTTTGCATGTGTAAGTGAATAGACAGTGAATATGTAGTCATATTTTACAATTTCCAACGACCGAGCTCATCCACAAATCTACATACCAAAAGAAAAAATATATAAATGTTCGTACCTTTTCAGGTCTTCTGCTTTTCGATTCCTAGCAGCTTTCCTGGTAGCTTTGCTGTTGAACTAAATTACTGTGTTACCGAGACTAGCATCCTTCACGAACTATAAATCTGAGCGCATGATGACGCCACAGACGTTACTCCCATTTTATTAAAGTCAATAATTAATACAGACGGCGGGCATTTATTTGCACATTAACTCACTGTTTTCAATTTAAAAGATCCCTCTATGATAGGCAATGTTGTGTGGCTGGTAGAAAAAACAGCGAAATATGCGATTTTGACAGAGGAGCATGCCAATAACACTGGTTACACATTTCTTTTGTAGTCTAAAGTACCACGTTTGTTATTAAATAGAACAAAGCGATTTGATATGGTCTAATGCTATTGCTTTCCTGAGAGATGAGATTGGCTACACGAACATGTGCACAGATACTGAAAAGAGACGCTTGGTAATAGATAAGGCTAGGATGTCATCAGTCAACGCAGTAGTTCCATCAGTGGTTAATAAGACAAACTGTATACAATCTAATAAATACTTGAAATTGTACCCAATTGTACCCAATGATCTTTATCAATTAAGAAGCCAGAGTCTTGACATTTACTTTATGACACTGAACACAATTATTAATGCTGCATTCTCCCTCAACATGAACATTTTCTTACATCAGCAAGTAGGCAAGTTATTTTAGGCAGGTACCTAATTATTAAATATCTATGCAGACAGTTAAATAGCCAGCTAGCTCCCTGTAATAGTTGGTGCATTTGTGCAGGATATAATGTTATCAATAGTATAGTATTACAACATCGATATCTTTAATGCATTTTGATTGAATAGGTTATATATCTCACTGATTATTCAACAATATTAAAGACAGTAACACTAAAGCAATGTAGGAAGCAGTGAAGCAGTGCAGTGTAGTGTGCGCCAGCAGTGTAGCATAGTGGCAAAGAGCAGGGATTGTAACCGAAATGCTGGTGGTTCGATTCCTTGCTGGGGCACTGCTTCCGTACCCTTGGGCAAGGTACTTAACCCACAATTGCCTCAGTAAATATCTGTTGTGTTATCTTACACAATAAATGTAGATTCCACTCTGATGAGCAGTTCTGATTGATTATTGTGTAACACAAGTAAGAACACGGAGAGACATAAAACTCTGATAACCCCACAATATCCAGCTGTATAAACGAATAACATACAAATTGAAACCCATGTAAGTCACTCTGTACAATGCATTCAGAAAGTATTCAGACCCCTTCACTTTTTTTACATTTTGTTAAGTTGCAGGATTATGCTAAAATCATTTAAAATCATTTTTCCCCTCATGAATCTACACTCAGTACTCCATAATGACAAAGCAAAAACAGGCTTTTAGAAATTTCTGAAAATTTATTAAAAATGAAAAACTGAAATATTGCATTGACATAAGTATTCAGACCCTTAACGCAAAAGGCTACTTAGTTGAAGCACCTTTGGAAGCAATTACGGCCTTGAGTCTTCTTGGATATGATGCGACAAGCTTTACACACCTGAATTTGGGGATTTTCTGCCATTCTTCTCTGAAGATCCTCTCAAGCTCTGTCAGGTTGGATGGGGACTGTCGGTGGACAGCCATTTTCAGGTTTCTCCAGAGATGGTCAATTGAGTTCAAGTCCGGGCTCTGGCTGGGCCACTCAAGGACATTCACAGAGTTGTCCCTAATCTACTCCTGTGTTGTCTTGGCTGTGTGCTTAGGGGTCATTGTCCTGTTGGAAGGTCCACCTTTGGCTCCATCAGAGGTCCTGAGTGCTCTGGAGCAAGTTTTCATTAATGATATCTCTGTACTTTGCTCCGTTCAACTTTCCCTCAACCCAGACCAGTCTCCCAGTCCCTGCTGCTGAAAAACACCCTCATAGTATGATGCTGCCACCACCATGCTTCACCGTTGGGACGGTGTTGCGCAGGTGATGAGCGGTGCCTGGTTTCCTCCAGACATGACGCTTATATTTGGTTTCATCAGACCAGAGAATCTTGTTTCTCATAGTCTGAGAGTCCTTTAGGTGCTTTTTTGCAAACTCCAAGTGGGCTTTCTTGTGCCTTTTACTGAGGAGAAGCTTCTGTCTGGCCACTCAGCCATAAAGCTCAGATCGGTGGAAGTGGAAGTTTCTCCCATCTCCACTCAGCCAGAGTGACCATCGGGTTCTTGGTCACCTCTCTTACCAAGGCCCGTCTCCCCTGATCGCTCGGTTTGGCTGGACGGCCATCTCTAGGAAGAGTCCTAGTTGTTCTAAACTTCTTCCATTTAAGAATTATGGAGGCCACTGTACTCTTGGGAACCTTCAATGCAGCAGACTTTTTTTTTGTAGCCTTCCCCAGATCTGTGCCTCGACACAATCCTGTCTCTGAGCTCTGCAGGCAGTTCCTTCGACCCCATGGCTTGGTTTTTGCTCTGATTTGCATTGTCAGCTGAGAGACATTATATAGACTGGTGTGTGACTTTCCATATCATGTCCAGTCAATGGAATTTACCACAGGTAGGCTCCAATCAAGGTTTTCACATTGTCATTATTGGGTATTGAGTGAAGGTCGATGAGGGGGAAATTAATTTAAACGATTTTAGAACAAGGCTGCAACATAACAAAATGTGAAATAAATGAAGGGGTCTGAATACTTTCTGAATGCACTGTATAAGAGCATCTGCTACATGACAATAATGTAATGTACTGATGTATGTTCAAACTAAATGATACCCCTTTAAAACCCTAATATATTCTGTACTTGGAAGGGGGACATTTAATCTGTCTTTTAAAGTCCCTGACAGAGGGTTATCTTAAAAGCATTTCTCATCAGAAGTTTCAGTCAGAATGATGCATGTTTTGATACATCAATCAAAAAAGGCCCCATGGAATGTGGTGAAGGTGCAATCATCTTTAAATTAGATTACATTCATTTAGCAGACACCCTTATCCACAGCGACTTCCAGCACAGAAGAACAGAAGTTTATCCAATCAAACTAAATGAGCAACAGTGTCAGACCAGGCTAACAACGCTCCCAGACCAGTGAGCGCGAGCATAATGCTATTAAAGCCCTAGCATAGGTTAGCTTGCGCATCCTGACTAAACAAGGGAAGCCAGCTATGCTACCGTACATCAGTCACTAGATCACATAATCCAACGTACATTGTGATACTGCATGTGAAATATGTGAAATAAACAGCAAGTAATACAAATAGTAGGTGTAAGGGGGTGGGGATTGAGGTGGAACCACGATGCAGTCTGAAGAGGTGGGTCTTCAGTCTGCGTCAGAAGATGGCCAGTGATTCCGCTTTCCTGACCCCCGTGGGGAGTTCATTCCACTGCTGAGGGACCAGTACCCCCCCACCAATAGAGTCTGGCTGCAGGCTCCACTGGTTGGACATGTCCTACCAGTGGAGGTGGCAGTCAGTGGAGGTGGAAGTGACGTAATGTGATGTGTTTTTTATGTGTTTTCCATTGGTCAGTTCTGTTCTGAGGCTTGAGACTCTCTGTTTGCCTCGTATTTACTGATATTTTTAATGTTTTTAATAGACGATGAAGAGTAATTGTGCTTAATTTCTATTGATAGCCTGACTAGCCATGTCATGTCTCATGTAGTTGCTGGCTAGACATGAAGGATAGTCTCCAATGTTTTTATCGGTTAATTTGGGGAAAAGGAGCATAGTCGCTAGCCTAGCAATGGCTATCGGTAGCCTAGCAATGTTGCTTGCCTTATACATTTGTAAGGTCGTGTTGTTGATTATTATTATTGTCATCGCTATTGTGCTTACAGCTCCTTTCATTTTAAAACATCATCAGCTAACAAGCCGACTAACTGCGTGCTTTTGTTAAAGTGACGCTTTGTACATGGTGTTCCCCCCCATCATTGTTGATGCTATTGAAATGTCAGTCTGTACTGGAACTGTAGTCTCATAAACCAGCGTTTTCAAAAACCACGAGCAGAAATCGGCTTTATTAAACTGCAGTGGCACTGTCTGGGAAATGCAACTTTGCAATGTCATTGTTGTGGCAGTGTTTTCCCAAATGTTTCGCTAACAAGCTAATTAACTGCATGCTTGTGTTTAAGTGACAGATTACTGACATGTTTTCCCCAATTGTCCATGCTAATAAAATGTCGGTCATTAGTAAAAGTAATCTTGATTGGTAATACATTTTGATTAAAGTTAGGATTTAAAGATTTATGTTTCCCCCTTTTCTGCATAAACACTACTCTGTTCTGTGACGTTTACATTGTGAAATGTGTTGAATGACGAATGTTTGATACAGCTGATACAGTGCATAAATACTATGACATTATTTGTTGATTTGTAGTAGTCAACTCAATAATTACAGACTCAAGATTCACATTAATAGAAAGTGTTCCTCCACGGAGTTTCCTCTTCACCGCAGACCAACTACCCTTTCAAGAAACCCCCAGGTTTGGTTGACCCTGGTATGTGAGGGACCCCAGAGAAGGGTGAAGCACGGTGTGAGGGACGCCAGAGATGGGTGAAGCACGGTGTGAGGGATCCCAGAGATGGGTGAAGCACCAGTGAGTGGGGCACCCTGGGATGGGAGAAGTATGGTGGGGGATGCGTGAGGGACGCCTTGGTGCGTGAAGCGCATGGGTGCACTTCCCGAAGGGGAGGGCAGTGTGACGGAGTGCCGTCACCATGGTTGAGTATGCGCTCGACTGCCATACCAACGAGCCTGGCTCTTTGGCGTTGTGGTCAAAGTTGCATGGTTGGTACCCTGTAGACCCGGGTTCGAGGCCAGGTGGGGTGACTGCTCTTGTCCTTCGCTACACAACATCTGGTATTGTCCCTGAGTCCCTTCAGCAGGCAAGGGTCCTCCCACTAATTAAAAAACCCACTCTGAACCCCTCTTAAGTCAACAACTATAGGCCGGTCTCCCTACTCTCATACCTGTCTAAAGCAATAGAACGTGCTGTGTCTAACCAAATCTCCCACTTTCTCACCGTTAACAACTTACTGGACCCTAACCAAACTGGTTTCAAAGCCAATCACTCCACGGAAACTGCCCTCATTGCTGTAACTAGCAAGCTGCCTCTCTCCTTTGTCCTTATCTCCCTAGATCTACCAGCTGCCTTCGACACTGTCAACCACCAAATCCTCCTGTCTGAGCTGCTGGCCCTGGGAATCACTGGAACGGCCCTGGAATGGTTCTCCTCCTATGTCAGCGGTCGCTCCTACCAGATCTCCTGGTAGGGCTCCACCTCCTCACCCCAGTTCCTGAAGACAGGTGTTCCACAGGGATCAGTGCTGGGACCACTCCTATTCTCCATCTACACCAGAACACTTGGAGAGGTCATAACAGAGCATAGCCTGTCGTATCATTCATATGCAAATGATACCCAACTGTTCATTTCCTTCCCTCCCGAGATGGACATCACCCCCAAAGTCTCAGCATGTCTCATGGACATCTTGGGCTGGATGAACAAACATCAGCTCAAGCTCAACATTGATAAGACTGAGATAGTCTACGTCCCAACATTCATGACCCCTCTGAGGAACCTCTCAGTTTGCGTGGACAACGCAAAGGTAATGGCAACCACAGCTGCCAAAAACCTAGGGGTAACTTTGGACAGCAACCTATCCTTCAAAGAGCATATTGCAGCCACAGCCTAAGTGGTGATCCAGACCCTCATCCTGTCACGTCTGAACTACTGCAACTCTCTGCTTGCCGGCCTCCTGGCATATGTCATCCGACCGCTGCAGCTCATCCAGAACGCAGCAGCCCGATGACGTTCAATCTCCCCAAGCAGGCCCCTGTGACACCTCTCCTTGAGTCCCTCCACTGGCTACCAGTTGCAGCAAGGATCAAGTTCAAGACCTTGCTAATAACCTTTAAGGGACTTAATGGACCAGCTCCCCAATACATACAGAATATGATAAAATCCTACAAGCCTGCAAGAGTGTGGCGCTCTGCTACCTTGGGCTGCCTCTGTGTCCCGAAATACAAGGGCAGCATCTCTTGGACTCACCTCTTCCCAGTACTGGCTTCACACTGGTGGAATGAGCTTCCTGTCGAGATTCCGACAACAGACTCCCTGGACGCCTTAAGAAAAAACTCATCTTTTCAAGCTGTACCTATAGCGTACCTCCCCCCATATGTATGTCTTTCTGTCCTATCGATTGTTATGTTTGTTATGTATTGTTATGTTTGTTATGTATTGTTATGTTAAAAAAAAACCTCCACACTAGCCTAGCACTTAACTTTGTATCTTACTGACCTCTTGGAATATCTTACAATGTCTACTTTCAGCATTTGTAAGTCGCTCTGGGTGAAAGCATCTGCTAAATCAGCGTTTCCTGATTTCCTGATGCATGATCAACTCGTTATGAACTCCTGAAGCTGCTTAATAACAAACTGATCATTTAAATCAGCTGTGCTGAATCACTCTTGCTGAATTAAACCTATGTAACCTGGAAGTGACTATATTTTAGGGAATGCCATAAAGTAAAGGACTCAGATGATGTGCAAACCTATGCTGGTACATTTTAGACACAAATGGCATGAAGTTAACAAAGAATTTATGAGGTTAAAGAGGTTATGGGAAAATGTTTCTCATTCAGAAAAAATAAAGATGGTAATCCACTTGAAGAAATACCATTGGCAAATCTTGAGTAGGGTCATAGGTGATTACAGAATGAGTAGGACGTAAGTATAATGTTGACTTATTCACCTGATGCCAAAGCATCTGTATTTAAATTTTGGTAGCCTAAAACTTGTTTAATGGCAGTTTGTCATGCCATTGTAACTTTTGTTACATTTTATCGTTAAAGGTAATATTAAGGAAACATTGTGGGTAGCTAGGGGCCATTATTTATGTTCTATGTTCTAAATAAAAATTTAATAATTTAACATGAACAGTCATAAAGACAATCCATCTATTTATCCATAATATTGTGTCTTTTATACAAATGGTCTATAATGACACAATGTTAACTTTCAGGATAAGATTGGAAGCAAGAAACAGCAACACTGTACTACTAAATGGATTATTTATTGTGCTTTTCTATGGTGTACAGTTTATGTTACCATATGTTACACTTCAAAAATAATCTCTTAAAATTGTGTTAAACTCGCACAGAAATGTGATGCTTGCAAATTTGGCAGAATACATATTGGACTCAATCTGCTAGATCACTTTTAGCATTTTCAGCCCAGTTTTACATGTGCAGGTAAGGAATTGCATGTATCAAGGGTAGAGGTACAGTGTATTACTATTCATGAGAAACAGTTCTTATCTGCAAATTTCAACCATTACAACTGATTACTAAAAAACAAATTTTGTGGGCTTTTACCAGCCCCACACATGTAATGCTTTAGTAAATCTGGCCCTCAGTGATTCAATGACACAGATACTAGGAAATCCATGTCCATATGTTCTGCTGATGGTAATTTCCTTCTATACTTTCAGTCGTACAGTCCAAAACATTGAAAAGTACGGTGGCCCTGAAGTGCAAAACACAACAGAAAATCAAAAATCACAACCGCAAATAAAAAAACACACAACAGCAAAATAAACATCACGACCGCAAATCAAAAAACACAACAGCAAATCAAAAATCACAACGGCAAATCACTAAACACAACAGCAAATCAATAATCACAACAGCAATTCAAAAATCACAACGGCAAATAAAAAATCACTACAGCAAATCAAAAATCACAACAGCAAATCATCAAACACAATGACATTCATTTCTACCGGAAGTCTTCTGTCTCAATGTTTTCTTAGCGGGAAGAAAGGTTAGTTCCATTTCTTATCCTCTTAGGACAGGGTTCGGCAACCATTACTATCTATAGAGCCATTTTTGGCCAGAAAGAAAAAAAATCTGTCTGGAGCCGCAAAAAATAGCCTATTTGAGCCCTTTAAATGCAGGTAGCCTACCACAGCGTATCAGTCTAAATTAGCCTATCAACTCTGGTGGAGAATGTGAGGCCTTATGTGAGGCCTAAAGCACTAGTATGCACTAAAGCACTGTTATTAATGAAAAGCATTATATTAAGTACTACAATAATAAGCATTACATGATATTGTTGATTTACTACATAAGCACTACAATTAATAAGCATTTAATGATAGTATTGATTAAAGTGCCGCTATTGGAAAAGCATTAAGTACCGTTATTAATATGCTGTGATTCTGTGTGATTATGGGTTTGGGTAAGGCCAGGGGTTATTCTAGGTTATAAGTATTTGAAAGCTATTGCAGGACAGTTGATGTCAGGATATGCAACCTTGAAGAAGGAACACTGCCTTCAGCATTGCCCCTCCTTGGACGTCACCCCAGAACCTTTGTGATATAATTGTGATATTCCAGGCATATATGCTTAAAAATAAAATGAACTCTGTATTATTTAATTATGTTTAGAATCATATAGATGTGGAGTGGAATTAATGGGAAATTTCAGAAATGTTATGTTTAAGAATAATATACAATTGATGACTATGGTGTTCATGGGATTTTCTAGGTGGGGTAAATGTAACAGCTTAAAAATTAAATAATGGTGTATTAAATGGAAGATGGGGTGATCTTGAAGGAGGAGCCTGGGAGGAGTTGGAAGTTGGGGTCTTAGATAGGAGGAGTGAGAAAAGGCATAAAGGATGGATGCAGGTTGAGGGGAGGGCAGAATGCTTGGGGATATGCTTGTGAATGCATTGTAACCTGTTGCTCCGCGGACCAACCCGGTTTGCTGTATATGACTGATCACCATATGCAATAAACCAAAACCTTAATTACATCAGACTCTGTAAAAACTGAGAATGCGCTTGAGTACGGTGAGTGTTGCTACGATACACTACTGACAGCGCTGATTGAAATTCTTTCATAATACCAGGTATGTTTATTCAAAAGTAGGGCTGGGCGATAAAACGATAACAGTAATTATCACGATATAATTCTCCTCGATGTAAATATAACAAATGTTCGATTTAATTGCTTTCCATGCTTAGATAGCATGCACAGAAATGAATCACGAACTGCCAATCATGTCACAGGAATAGAGGTAGGGCTATGCATTGCGCAAGTTAGGTTGCACGGTGAGAGGTATAAATTCAGGCCAGCATGTGGTATTGTTTAGAGACAGTTTGTCTGACAGGCTTGTGGTTGGAGCGGAATAAGCAAAATAAGTGGAATGAGCGACACCGAAGAAAAAGCAGTGCCCATGACCAGCTCGAAGGATGAAGACATCGTCGACAAGAAAGGCACTCAGCAGTTTCGTTGATGAGATTATGTATGGCATGCATAGGACTTCTCACATCCAAGTATGTGGGCATTTTAATGTTATATCTTTAGATACAGTAGTCTACAACTGAAGGGTAATGCAGGTGTAAGACCCGTATTAGTTATAGGTCCACAGTAGTCGGAGCTCCACCCCCCGCCCCCGTTTGGCAACCCTAGCTGTAAGGCGTAATATTAATAAAAAAACAAAATCCCAATGTGAAGTTTTATGTTTTAGCTAAGGCACTTAGATAATCAATAAGTTAATTTACCTCGCAACTAGCCAAGACGGTCGGTGACTGTTAAGGATGACACATGCATTCGGTCAGCTATCTTTATGGGGGAAAACCCGCGTTAAAATAAATTTCTAACGTTACTCATGCGATCATGTTGGTGACAATATATTTGGTAGCATGTGACTGCTACAATGCAAAAAAATTTTACCGACATTATATAAACATGGTAAAGTTATTTAATAACATTGAGAAAGTCGTGACTTTTGCATGTAAGTCTACGGGAGCCAAAGCCACCCTCTGCCACCAGCCCCCTGTGTGGCGACACGGAGGTATTGGTCTATTGTGCGAGTCTTCAGGAAACACCAAAAGCATACGGTTGTTGTTCTTTGTTTATCGTACTGTGTGTTCGTGTGTTCATGCGTTATTTTATCGTCCTCGAAACGAATATCACGCAATACATTTTGAACGTTGGATAATGTAAGGATGACTTTAGGCCTATGTAACGGGTGGTCTGTTACTGCGTTTTATATTAGATGTTAACGGGAGCGAGCGAGTTTCGAACCGAGGTTCTCACTGCTCGCTGCCAACCCCTTAAAGCCAGCGTCATTACCAGTTGAGCTAAAGGCAACGTTAGCCCGTTGGCAACAACGCTGCTTAACCAGGTCTCGGGGGAGTGACATAGCCGCTGCAACCGCTCGGCTACCTGCTACCCGCTGCCTATGGCTTTACGCAGGACTCACACGAGCTATTACTTCAGCTCTGCTACACCTACAACAATGATAGCAAAATGTAAAAAAATGTTATTCACTTCCATATTTTTGACAAAGCTACGGAGCCACTAGAGAGGGGCTAAAGAGCCGCATGCGTCTCTGGAACCGCGGGTTGACGGCCCCAGTCTTATGTGAATTTTCTCTCCCGCTGTATGCCTCCAATCAGTGGCGTTCTTGGGAGGAGACAGATGCAATTTCCGATAGAAATTAATTTCCGGTAGAAATGAATGTCGTTGTGTTTAATGATTTGCCGTTGTGATTTTTGATTTGCTGTTGTGATTTTTATTTTGCTGTTGTGTTTTTTATTTGCGGTTGTGATTTTTGATTTGCTGTTGTTTCGTTTATTTCGCTGTTGTGGTTTTTATTTTGCTGTTGTGTTTTTTATTTGCGGTTGTGATTTTTGATTTGCTGTTGTTTCGTTATTTCGCTGTTGTGATTTTTATTTTGCTGTTGTGATTTTTGATTTGCTGTTGTGTTTTGCACTTCAGGGCCACACAAAGCAAAGTACAAAAGCATTGCAAATTAACCAAAACCACAGGGCAAGATAACTGATGCATAAGATTTTTAATGCCTCTCAAAATCCTTGTCTTTTGTCAATGAAGATCTGTTTGTCAAAAAGCTTAAGCGGCTTTCGTGTGCCGCCGTTTTTGTCATAAAAACAGCCTGGCTTTCTAATGCCAACTTAAAAATCATTATATGATTACGAGTAATAATGTCTCCTACCAGTACCTACACCATGTGCCAGAGTAAATATCTGTATCTCAGGAGATGCCATGAACAGGTGTCCCTATCCTGTCTTCCATGCAAGTAATTGATCTGTGTACGTGTCTTATCTGGAAACTCAGAGTTCAACACAGCACAGTGCTGTGATAAGTCAATAAGCCAAAGGCTTCCTGAGAATACATTATGTGCCCACAGCATCCACTTTATCAATGAAGAGCAAGCAAATGATTAAAATTTGGAGGGGCAGAGATGTACTGATTCACATGTTCAAATGCAGTACGAAAATAAATAAGCTAAAAATATATGTATGTAGAGCATGGATGTGTTACTGGAGTTTTCAAGCAATTTCAAAGGTTTGCAGTGAAAACCATCCAGAAACACGTGTTTGCCTTCTTCTAAGTGGCCTCTGTCTGTCTGGGGTTACAAGCCTCCCTCTTCGGCATCTTCAATGGATCCCCAAAAATCAAATATATCATCCAGTGCCATGGTGAAGTCGTCTGGGTTCTTTTTGTCCTTGCCCACTTCTGCCATGGTGGCAGCTGAAGGAACAGAGGGGGCAGAGTGTTATGATGTGAGGGGTGGGGGAAGTGTGAACACAGAACATTTCAGGTGAGGGAGTGAGGTAACCATCAGATCATTTCCTGTAATGGTCATTTTTATTATGTTGTTTCAATGACTATTCACACTGTGCCCCATATAAATTCGGTTTAAGATGATATTCCTATAGGAAACTATCACATGATGTACTGTTTGAATATACTGTATGCAGAGGGATGAATATTGAATATGGACACAGGTATTAGGGGATGAATATTTTGAGCATAAATTAAATAATGAATAAATAAACTGAACGTGACCCAATTCACCATCTCTGATACCCTCTGATACACTGTACCCAACATCTCATCCTCCCCCATCATCCTCAATACCGGTTACGCCCAGGGCTGTGTCCTGAGCCCCCTACTGTACACACTGCTGACCTATGATTGCTCAGCCAACCACCTGAGCAATTATAATGTGAAGTTCGCAGATAACACGGCAGTGGTGGGACTCATCACTCAGAACAATGAGTCCGAGTACAGGAAGGAAGTGGAAAAACTGGAGGCCTGGTGCAAAGTAAACAATCTCTCCATCAATGTAAAGAAGACAAAGGAGATGATTGTAGACTTTAGGAAGACTGGCACCACTCCCCCTCTCCTCCACATCGGGGGAGCAGCTGTTGAGGTGGCCTCCTGCTTTAAATACCTGGGGGTGCACATCTCTGATAACCTCACCTGGAACATCAACACAGCCAGCATAGTGAGGAAGGCCAACCAACGCCTCTACTTCTTTAGGAGGCTGAAATCCTCATCTCCTTCTCATCTCCTTCTACAGGTGTGTGGTGGAGAGCATCCTTACTTCCTGCATCACTGTGTGGTACGGCAACTGCTCTGCTGCAGTCAGACAGACAGGCACTGCAGCGGGTGGTAAAGACTGCACAGAAGATCATCGGCAGCAGCCTACCCACCATCGGTGATATTTACAGCAGCAAGTGCAGGAAAAAGGCCTCCTGCATCATGAGGGACTCTACCCACCCAGCCAATGGACTGTTTGCCCCCCTCCCTTCAGGCAGAAGGCTACACAGCATCAAGGCCAGAACCACCAGGCTGAGGAACAGCTTCTTCCCGGATACTGTGAGACTAACAAATTCTGCATCTCACTGAACAATTGCTGCTATTATTACTATTACTCCATATCAGGGCATTGCCACAACTTGGGCGCACTTGGCCACCTTCTTTATCTTTTAGAATTTTACAGTCTCACACTCTGCTCACTTTATACTTATATTTATATATTTATTTACTTATTTTTATTTTTTTAATGGTGTTTTATTGTATGCTTTCTTCTTGATTTTATTATTGCAAACACCTGAACCGGGACCTGAGTACCTCATTTCGTTCCCTTTCATGTACAACATGTTCTGGAATGACAATAAAAACATCCTTATCCTTATCTTATACTTACCTGTGTTCAGAACCAGCAGTATAATGTTTTGGGGGCAGGTTAGTGCACACTTTGCTACAGGACCACAGAGACGGGTAGCAAGGTCAGCAATGTGAGAGGTGGATGTAAAAGGTGTTTAGGGTGATTTGGGGATGGTACAGAAATGGCCTGTAATTTCTTCTTTTTGCTGGCTACTACTGCTTAACGTAATGATCCATCTGGTTCTTCTGAAAAATTTATGTTATAGTCAGCGCTTTCCTCCCATTATGTGTTCGATACTCCACGTTTTCTATTCTTCTATACGGCACATTTTCATCTGCTCCCTATCAGACTCCTCCATTCCTCCAGATATCATGTCATTCCACTTTCTGTATGAGGTGGGCAATCTGCTAGTGAAAGGGCCTCTCTGCAGGCTATTTGATTTGAATGTGGCATCACAGCATCTTACTGGTAAACAGTATAACAGATTAGGTCCACAGTAAGGTCTCAGTCACTAACTGAAAGTTTACTGTGGACCTCTTCTGTTCTGCTCTGTTCTGTGCCCATTATGGCAGCTTTAACAACTCTAGAACATAGTCTGAAGACCTCATAAAAAGGCAGTGGCCTCATGAAATCCACTGCTCTGACCTATGTCTAATATGTTTCCTGCAATGAAATAAATGTCAGCTTCAGCAGGCGCAGATATCAACAACATATTACACACACGTTTTTCCACAGTCTATGGAACAAATCAGCTGTAGGTCTCCTCTGTGTCTATATATCTAAGGTTTGATGAAATAATTTATTTTTAGGTGAAATTCAGACATTTTTGTGCACATGTAACATTTCAGTTTGAATTATTGTATTATTAACAGGGTGTTATGTTGTTTTCATAGATACTTCACTTTTGTAAAAAGCTATTTTGTTTTGTTTGAATTATGTTCTGATTCATGTACTTAATTTGTATTCATTTTTTAACATCTTGGCTAACTTGGTAGCATCTTAGCAGTTTGAGCAACAGAACTCTGAAACACCAGCATAAAGAGAAATAACTGCCATTTGCAACAGTTAGCTACATCTAGTCTAGTGTCAACTCACAACTGAATGAGGCTGAACTTAAAATAAAAAAGACCACTAAATAAAAAAACATGTATTGTACGCATGATGAGTCCAGCTATAATCTATCTAACTAAAACAATTGGTAACATTAACCAGTGAACCAATGAAAGAGGTCAACATGCCACACTTGGACACCTCTCTAATGTAAATTTCAAACTTCAGCTGGATATCTTTGTAGCATAATAACTTATACCTCATGCATGCTATAATTTGTTTAAAATCTCCAGTGTAGCATCAAAGCTGATCAGTCATCATACACTCTCAATGCAAAACTGTAACATTAAAAAGCAAAAAATCACTGCCAGTGATATTTAACACCCCTACACTGCTGCTTTAACAAAATACAGTCTGGCCAAACTTGTCTGGTGTAAGAAAGTACTTCAGTAAGATTTTTTTTCTATGGTTATAAAACTTGTGAACCAAGAGGCATGCTATTATGACACTCAAGATTAGTCACTCAAGATGGATTGCTACTTTTTTCCTCTGGTATGTCCAATGCTGTACAATTGTCAGAAACTGTATTAATAGGATTTTTTTTCTTTATGCTTTTCCACCTCGTTTCACCCAGAGGCATGACAGAGGTGCAGGGTATACCAAGTGTAATCCTACAATACACATGAATGCCATCTGGTGCAAAGAACAGACTCTGACCGACCTAGCCCAGGGAGAAACAATTTGTCCTGCTGCTGTGGTCTCCCAGTCATTTTTGGCAGATGGCATAGCTGGTTACATGCCTGGGCCATAATCCAAGTGAGCGGGCAGATGGACTCTATGTGGTCCCCCATGTAGATGACTTTCATGTTGTCCACCACACTGCCCTCCATGCTGTAACACACAGTGGAACAAGATGTTTAATGGTCAAGTCTATGGTCAAGCATACATCCTTCCTCCTAATTCTCTGATCAACTGATAAGTAGAAAGACAACCCAATATGTTTACTGCCAAAGAGAGCAATTTTTGGTAATGTATACAGATAAGTGGCTACTGAGAACATTGTTTCATGCATTTTTTTGTATTAATGATTCTTAGACAAGTTTAATTCCAACAACTAATTCTGCATTTTCACCCATCTATGATATTCTACAATAATGTACAGATGTTTACCTGGCACACCATAAAGAGCAGAGTGGTCTATGTGTTTTTCCCTGTCTGTCTTTGTGGGTGTGTCTTTGTTTTTGTTTTTGTTGTTGTCTTGCATGTGCTTATGTTTACAGATGCCATGTGTTCCATCACCCCGCCTCCCGTCCCGCCGGTCTGCCCTCTTGCCACATTCACCACCTGAAGCTCCTTACACGTACTTGTTTCCTGTTTTGTAATAATTCGTCGGCGTATTTAAACCTCCGTTTAGCCAGTTCTTTGTCAGATCGTCTCAATGTTTTTGTCTGTTTCGATCTAGCCTTTGTCCCTGTCTGCCTATCTGATCCCCTGTGGATGAACTCCAGGATTCTGATTTTGCCCCACATTTTTTGGATTGATTGTGTGTGTTCTGACCCTCTTGGCTTTTTAACTTGGACTGTTTTGTGACCTCGATTTTTGGCTCCAAACATCTGCATCTGCATCTGGATCCTTCTCTCAGATCCCTGATGGTGGTGTGTTTCTGCCCAGTATAAATACCAACCAATTAATGTTCTCTGCTTTAAGCATTAAAGTAGTCTGAATTCATTAAAATGTATTTTTTATGAACTTTCTTGTCCACAGCTGTGCATTTTCTTAACATAGTAAGTAGGACTGTTGCCGAT
Source organism: Megalops cyprinoides (assembly GCF_013368585.1). Classification (NCBI taxonomy): domain Eukaryota; kingdom Metazoa; phylum Chordata; class Actinopteri; order Elopiformes; family Megalopidae; genus Megalops; species Megalops cyprinoides. The sequence continues at coordinate 1,188,827 of NC_050584.1, forward strand.
ATCATTAATCAGGCTGACCATTAGCTAATTAAACATAATCTCTACCCTGTCTTTTTTCATAAACATTGCCATTGCCAACATATAATTCCTGAAACACACAAATGCAGGTAACCTGCAGTAATGAATTTAATGTATTGATTTTTCATTTGTATATATTATTTCACAAGTGTTTATGTATTATTACAAACTCATTTCTAAAATTCATTGGCCAGCAAAACTACCTGCCACAAAACGCAACGTATCTTCTGATACCAGAAGCCTACAGTGATGGATTAAAGCACTGCAACAGCACAGCATAACTTTTAGTCAGCCACAAGGTAGTGTTTACACCAGTACATGGGAATACTGTATGTGCAGCAATCTTAGAGGGCATCCTGATATGTTCATGTTCATAATGGGCTCAGATAAATGTCTTAATGGAATTGTTGGTGAGCATGCACCCACTGCAGCGACTTCTTTGAAATCTGGTGTGGTCGACTGCTGCTATAGCTCATCTGTGAAAAGGACCAACGAGTTCTGTGTTCTGACAGAGATGCTGTCTTGCATACCACAGTGCCGTTATTTGCCTCATAAGTTTGTGGCCCACATGTTAGCTTGCCATTCTGCTTTGACCTCTCTCATCAACAAGCTGCTTTTGCCCACAGGACCTCCACTGACTGTTTATTGCAGCATTCTCTGTAAATCCCAGACACTGTTGTGTGTGGAAAACCAAGCAGGGTAGCCATTTCTGGGATACTGGAACTGTCTGGAACAGTAACTGGATCCAGAAATGCCTGTCTAGCTGCTTTATATAGCAAGCCTTGGCCGTGTCACTCACTGTCTGTAGGAGTGATTCATTTTTATGAACGGGGTGGTATACCTAAAAAAACTGGCCACTGAGTGTACACACTGTATGAATTCTAAATTCACTGTACCATGTGTCAACCTGAAATCACATTTAGGCTTAATAAATGTAAAACTGACACCCACAAACAAAGATCCTAACAAAACATTATATTGGTGATTAGAATCATTAGATAAAAAAGTTAACATTGCAAAATTATTTTATTGTATCCTACACTGTCTTATTCACCTACAAGAAACTGAGGCAGTCAGTGACACCTGCTGGTGATACAATACAAACAATAAGAAGGACATGGTATGCCTCCAAAATGAGGGAACGGTGACACAGGAAAATTTTTAGTGGATCACTAAGGAGAATCCAGGCTATCTGTATTACTTGACCCATTTTGAGAATTATACCGTTTTTGATGTTTACTTTGATGTTTAGCCCATTTGATGCCATTCTTTCCAAGCTGACAGAAATCGTACTAGAGATGATTCTATAACACATTGCTTTAAAGGTAAAGAAATGATTCTGGGACCTCAACAGACTTTTCCATAAAAAGGAAAAACATATATTTACTCTCTGATGTGTAAGGGAGGATATAGTTTTGGAATGGGCGAAATGAGTGACCTAGGCGAGCTCCAAATTGTTCATACTGTACTGGGACAATTAGGCTGTATTGAGAGGGTTGGAAATATGTCTTCTACTTGTGTGTACGCAAAAGGATGATTTTAAGCTTGTTATATATATATTCCTGTAGTGTTAGATTTGCATTGGAAAAAAGTACAAATGTACAAACTCAGCACAATGTAGTTCCATGTTCTGTAAATGTTAATGTTAAATGTTAATTTAAAAGGATGATGATGTTAATTTAAAAGGATGATGAATGATTTTTTAATGGTGAGAGGTCCAAACTGTAAAACATTTTGATGAATTTGAATTTAAATGAGAATAATTTTTAGATATCAGAAAGCATTCATGTTTCAGTGTGTTGAAAACATTTGTAAGCCCTCTGTCATATTTTCCCCACAATATATTCAACTTTTAATGAAGCGGCCATTAAAGTCAAACTTCAAACAATTCAGAGAAACGTGCAAGGCAGATCAATTTCAGTGTTCAATCTTTGTGACAAACGTATTCCCATACCTATGAATATGTATGATCCAATACCCATTGGGTAAAAATTCACACATTAGACGAGGCTAGTAATGTGAGTTATCTCTGAATCTGTTCATGATGCCCCAGTATTTCCACTAAATGTAATCAAAGTCTCACCTCAAAGCATAGATTTTACTGATCTGAACTGGCATCTTAGGGGCACAAGATGGCCCCATTGAGCTATTTTATCTTGCTGCTGATGTACCCTTTGTATCACAGGGCATTCTTTGTGGTTCATTTAACCTATTTCAGCATTTCATCTATTCCACATGTGGTAAACTTCTTGGCAGAGAGGCTTTATCAACGTCAAGATTAACTGATTTAGCTGCAAATGTTCTTTGATAGCTGCTCTCCATGCACACTGCATACATTTATGAAGGCATATCCAGCTCCACTGTCTGTGATGATGAGCCCCAATGTGTCTTCTGATATAAAAACCAGCAGCTCCTTCCTTATTACTTTTATGTGGGCAAATATGAAGTCTCTGTCCTCCAAGAAGTCTGTCCATGTCTATCTTGTGTGTGTTCAGTGTGAAAAATCGGATATGTTCTAGAAGAAAATGACATGTTACTTAAAAGACAAACCTACAAGCAAAATGTACTTCCCAATTGTTCAGAACTGCTGGTTAATACCAACAAATTTTATAAAAGATTCAGAATCAACAAATTTTCTCCTACTAATTAATATACCGATATGAAGGACCAAGAACATTACAACATAACATAAACCTAAACATATATGTGAAATACAGTATTATTGTTTCTTATTGGTCAGTGTGAGTATTCTTTGACAAAAAATGACAAAGTAGAGCAGAGAAAAGTGAAATACTTGTAGTCTAATGTCATGTTCAACGGGACAGTAACATTTCAATACATTCCATTTTCCTTTACGTTAGCACAAAACCGAACCTTTAATTGTCACAGAGGTGACCTCTGTACTGCACCGGAGGATAATATTAAAACTTTATCTGCTTCCAGTAATCAAAATCTGTACAGAGGGGAAAAAGCACAATATAATACTTGAATAACATGTCATGTTTAATCTCCACCATTAAGACAGCGGTCTTGAGAAAAAGGCTGTTCTGTAATACCATGTGGTTAAAGTCCTCTACTGTTCTGTCAGTACCTTGCATTTTGTTTAGCCTGATTCAACTTTATATTACTGTTACTGTGTTAACAGCCCTGTTTAAGAATCTCAAACAGTAAATCCTTTAGTGCCTATCCTGTGTGGGACACAGAGATCAGTGAAGGCTGATATCCCACAGCACTACTCTGAGATATAGCAAGTCCATACCCCTAGGGTGCACTTAAAATAAAGAATTTCAATTTTACAGTATCCTCTCTGTAAACGGGGACACAACATTGGAGGCTCTCTCACCATGCATATCTCTCTCGCTCTGACAAATCAGGTATGCCACAGCTGAGTTGCGGCACAGCTGCATGCATGTTTTCAGTTCATGGCACATGGGAAGATCACTGAGGCCATGTCACACATTGCAGTTTAGATCTGGCATATAAAGAAATGCCCAGCTCCAGAAACACAAAATGCGATGGATTTTTATCTGTAAACCTAATCTGGTCTGATTTATATTATAAAAACTACATAATGAATTAATACAAACCCAAGTGCATATATTTCATGACTTTTTTTTAATACAAAACTAAACTGACAAACTCTAAAACAAAAAGAGAAACAGCCTAGTTTCAGGAGAATAAAACAACAACCATATTCTGTCACATTATCTTTATTCTGTCAGAATTCATTATGGCTGGCAGCATTCTTCACAATTTGTGGGCCATTATATAGACTGTGTCAAGATAATTTGGAGCGAAAATGACTTTTTCCATAGTGCCAAGTGATACAAAATGTACTCTCACACCTGTGCTCCCCTGGCAGGACAGGGGGAAATGTGATCACTAGGAACATGATACATTGCTACCAAATTTATACCCAGGGGCAAGGGCATTAAAACCACAAGGAACCTTCTAGCTATGAGTCAGTTATTCCACATTACATCATTGAGGGACCAGTGAGGGCTCTAAATAAAGCACCCGCCAGTGATAATCTGATCTAGAAACATAACAGCTCAAACTGTGTCTGTCTTGTCCATAGCTATTCAATACTATGCAACATAAAACAAACACTAATAAACACTTAAATCTACATTTTAGATTTTAAATCTACATTTGGCCATTATGGTGAATTATGTTAATGACTACAAAAAGTTGGATTTGAGAATTATCCAGGGGGCAATACACGTCTTTTTTATGGTGGTTTCCTGAACTGGTTGTCTCAGGTTGTAAGGATTTCCAGGAGCAGCTTATACACATGAGTTTTGTTATATAATTTGTTATAAGCCTTTGGCTTTCATTTCATGTTCAATTTGTATATTTGGCCTTGGGAGGTGTAAGTGGTAGGAAAGCACATGCCACTAAACCAAAACCCCTCTGGAAAGGCAAACCCACTTTTGGTTACCCTCCTTTGTGTACCATAGACACTGCTCACTTATCAGCGGACATACGCCATACACAGGAGCTGCACTTGGTTACTAAAGCATGTGAAACGGCCAGGATTAGGGCCGGGGGGGGGGGGGGGGTGCTTTATTGAAAACTGAGTGGTACTAATGTCTTACACATGCTGGCAATAGCAAGGACACAGTTGCTGCTCATTGCTTCACACCTCAGCTCTCCTGACGCACAAGCAGCTCTACTGCTTTTGACACTGTGACAACCAAAGCTAAAAACTGAGGAATGTATTCTAAGTAGATTCTATTAAATGTGACAGTCTCTCTGTATTCTGGGTATGGTGTTGTGTTGAATGCATATGAGGATGACGACTGGATATTAGTGTTAGCTAACCATGACTTCCTCCCAGTCTTTAGGATTGGTGACATTTAGAGAATGCATCTGACAGCAATGTTCAGTGTTATGGTGCCCAGAGCTCCATTTCAGTTCGGTTCTTCCTTATTTACTCCTCGCATCTCCTCAATGGCCGTCACCGAGGAATTGAAGAAGAGATTCAGAGAGGAGAGACTCAGTTTCTCATTTATAATGTACTGGGATGCACCTTAGGAGTAAGACAACTTCAGAATTTTACATCAATTTACGATTTAATTCCTGGCGGTGAACATGGTGTACACCTCATAGGAAGGTGTCCAGTCTGATTGGAAAAAGTCATAATAGCAGTTGACTAACCAGTTAGCAAGCCAGCTAGCCACATGCCCAACATAATATTGACAGTCATGAAAAACTCAATTATCTGATACGTCGAATCATTGAAATGTAGCCTATATTCAGGGCCGGCGCTATTGGGGTGCTTTGTACCCAAAGTTGTCTCCTTACATCCTGATGCCTACATAGTATTTATTACATACTACATAGTATTTATGATGCCTATGAATTTAATACAAGTCTGAATGGTAACCCTGCCTCTCTAGTGAGGAGGACACAGCGGAAAAACGTCATCTTGAATACCCTCTCTATAACTGTGCGAGTACGCATATGTGGTTGTATTCAACATTCCATACTACCTGCAGATTGACCAGTAATGTTATAAGGTTCTCAAAGCATAATTGTACAAACAGCACTAAAGAAGGTCGCTTGACAAAACTGCTATTTGCTAACTTGCACATCACCCTCTATACTTCGTTTCTTCACCTGTGTTTACCTTTTCTTTACTCTGCTTGGATTTTGGTAATCCCTGTTAATAACAGTGTGCAGGTTGATTTTTGCATCTTAGTTTGTTTCCCTAAACCGACACAACTGTCCTAAGTGCTGACTTCAGTGTTTTCAAATACTTTCCAGCATGTAAGCTGTCACCTACAGTATAGGCAGATTCACAATTATAATCTGGCAAGTAAGTTACATTATATTACTACCTATTGCATTACATTATTGGCATTTAGCAGACACTCCTATCCAGAGCAACTTACATCAATTACAGTTTTTTACAATGTTATCCATTTATATAGCTGGATATTTACAGTACTAACATAATTGTGTGTTAAGTACCTTGCCCAAAGTTACAGCAGCGCCCCTGTGGGGAATCGAACCGGCAACCTTTCGAGAAGGAGCCCTGCTCCTTAACCACTATGGTGGTCTACCACCTCGATTGATTAAATTAGTTCCTTAATAATCTTTTAGTTTGTTTCAAATTGAATTGTGTTTCATATGTAGTTCAACTGTAAAGGGTCATGTTTGTTCACATGTTCGAAATAATTTAAAGCTTTTTGTACAATTTATCAGAATGGCCAAAAAAAAAAAAAAAAACTTACTTGCATATGCGATAGGAGTGGTCTGGACATGAAATTCAGTCGCACATAGGAAAAAATAAATTCCAGGTAAGAAGAAATTGATGAGTTCCAAAGTGTTAGTCATTTTGATCGTACGCACACTATACACACAAAACGTTTGTACACATGAAGAGTGAATGTGGCCTATTCTCTCTATCTGAAGCAATCATACATACATAATCATACAATACCACTGAAAGGATCATCGATTTCTCAATAGAGAGTGACTAAACTGGGTGCTTTTCCAGGAAACTAAAAGGTGCTCTGTAGTATTGGTCAGAATTGACCCCTTAGCAGGGATTATAATTGCTAATTATGATTTTGCACTGTTACAAACGCACTACCCATTTACAGTCACAAATGCATTAATTCTTAACTCAGTGTCCCGGGATTCATCTAGTATACTGATGCTTACCTGCTGTTAGCATTATGTTGATTGCTAGACTGATACATCTTATAAATTTGTGACTTACTCAGCCCCTGTATATCAGAATCAGACTTATTTGTCCAAGTATGCTTTTACACATACAAGGAATTTGATTGAGGTTCCAATGTCTCTCATAGTGTGTTCATACTATATGATGTTCAAGGTGACAGCAACAAATACCATCCAACAGTAGTGGAACAACAAACAACAAGAGTAGTGCAGGCTACATACACAGAATGGAGTAAGGATGGAATGAATGAGGTATATAAAAAATATGAACAAACACTGTACAATACGTTAACAGCTACTGCACAATAAGTTGAAGTGTACAGGTGTGCAGGCTGTGGGTCTGTACAACAATTTGTTTTAGACAGTTATTGCATTGTGTTATATACGGCTATTGCAAAATGAGCGTGAGATAAAGTGTACCTGAGTGTAGGCTATGGGTATGTACAACTATAGTTGTACACCTATTGCACTGTGAGTCACTAGTTTAACAGTTCAAGAGTGTGATGGCATGTGGGAAGAAGCTATTCTGGTGTTGGCTTGTTTTGGTGATCTAAAGCGCCTGCCGGAGGGAAGCAGTTCAAATATGTGGTGGCCAGGATGTGAGGGGTCAGCAATGATTTTGTCTGCCTGTTTCCTGGCTGTGGTACTGAAAAGATCTCAAAATGGCAGGTTAACTCCAATGACCTTTTCTCCAGCCCTGATGGTGCGCTGTAGTTTGTTGATGTCTTGTTTGGTGGCAGAGCCAAACCAGTCTGTTATAGAGGTGGTGAGGACAGACTTGATGATTGCTGTGTAGAACTTTACCAGCAATTCCTGTGGCAGGTTGAACTTCTTCAACTGGCGCAGGAAGTATATCCTCTTCTGGGCCTTTTTTGCCAAGGAGGCAGTGTCTCCCACTTCATGTCTTTGGAGTTTATGGTTCCCAGAAACCTGAAGGTCTCCACAGCCAAGACAGTGCTGCCTAGTATGGTGAGTGGGGTCAGGGGTGTAAAATTCCACCTGAGGTCCACCATCATGTCTTGAGCATTTTCAGCTCTAAGTTGTTGTAGCTGCACCAGAGGGCCAGTTGTTCAACCTCCTGACTGTATGCAGACTCATCACCGTCTCAGATGAGACAGATGACTGTTGTGTTGTTCAGAATAAGCCCTTTTGGCTGCCCTGATTTCCTTTGTCAGTGTGTTCCTTGCCTGGTTGTACAGGGTCCTGTCCCCACTCCTGTAGGCCTCCTCCTTGGATCGATGTTTGTTGTTGTATCTGATATGAGTCCTCACAGAAACTGATGTACAATGTCACAGCGTCAGTAAGCTCATCTGGATCAGTGGCTGCTAGTTCAAAGACGCTCCAATCAGCGCAGTCAAAGCAGGCCTGTAGAGTGTTCTTGGCCTCAGTGGTCCATTTTTTCTTGCAAGCACAACAGGTTTAGCAGATATTAGTTTCTGCCTGTAGGTCGGGATAAGATGAACCAGGCAGTGATCAAAGAGTCCCAGAGCTGTGCACGGGACAGAGCGATATCCATACTTTAATATCGTGGTGTATCTGTTAATGCATATATATACTGTATAGTTGTATGCAAAAGTTTAGGGCAAATTACATATTGTTGTTGATTTTTGAAGTGAAAAGTAGTAAACACAATCTCTGTAGCAAACAGACTTTAAAAATGATATATTCTGCAAATGTTAATTCACTGTTACTTTTGATTTCATGAACTTAAATAGTAATTGTGGCATGTGCAAAACTTTGGACACCCTAATAAGTCAGTACTTGCAAACTTGCAAACAGTTTTTGTAAACCCATCAACACTAGGGCAGACTCTTCACTCCCAAACCATCTTAACACCTTCTACTCCAGATTTGAAAAACAAATGACTTTCACCCCACCCCCCTCTCCCTAACCCAGCCACACTCACTCTGATGCACTCTGTATTCTCCCACCTCCCACTCAGCCCCTTTTGACCTTAACTTCCCTACACCTACCCCCCCCCCAACACACACACACACACACAAAAACAGAAAAAACGTGGAGTTATTGACTTCAGGAAGAAGCCCACTTTTCTTTTGCAATACAGGGCACCATGGTCAGCAAAGTGGAGTCCTATAAATTCCTCGGCTCCATCATCCAACAGGGTCTCAAGTGGGACAGGAACATCATCTCAATAATCAAGAAGGCACAACAGCATATGTACTCCCCGTGACAGCTCAAAAACTTCAAGCTATCACAAGAGCTACTGGTCCAGTTCTATACAGCCATAATTGAAGCAGTGATAACATCCTCCATTTCTGTCTGGTCCAGATCTGAATCTTTGCACTCTAAGTGGAAACTGCAGCACATTATGCAATGTGCAGAGAGGATCATTGGCCGTCAACACCCCCCCACAGACCTGTACTCATTCGGGATGTGGAAGAGGGTGAGGAAAATCATGGCTGATCCCTCACATCCTGGCAACTCTCTCTTCCAGTGGCTACCCTCTAAACGCAGAGTAAGAGTGAGATCCATAAAGACTAGGACTATACGTCACCTGAACAGCTTCTTTCCTCAGGCTGTAATCCCCTCAAATAAAGAACCTTCCCATATCCGCCCCCTGTCCAGTTGCACACTTGCACTTTAATTGTCCATCCCACAGATCCAACAATGGAACTGTAAAACTGTAAACTTATGGCACAAATGTACATAACCAACAGCATTGAACAGTTTCTTTAATAGTATTGTATTTCTTGTATTGTTTTGTATTGTATAGTTCTGTTTGCATTTATGTTTAAATTGATGACACCTGCACCAAGAGAAATTCCTTGTACATTTGTACTTGGCGAATAAAGTTCTGATTCTGATTCTGAACAGATCCAACACATTCCTCTACCACTCAATCCATCTAAAACACAGGAAGCATGCTCTCATAAAACAAATATGGACAAAACACACAATTCATGCTGCACTCGGATTCAACTACTTGAATTAAACTTTCTTGGTATTTGGAGATGCTTCATAGCAGCAGTGGTGTCCCCTGCTAGATGAGAAATACAGTCCACTCTGCTCCACTCCATAAGAAATACTGATACAAGAATCCAGTGACCATATCAAGCAAATTCAGAATCATTTCTATTCTAAAAACAGATTGTAAGATTCAGGGATGAATTTGGGGTTATGTATAGGTGCATAATTATTGAAATAAGTCATTAGAATTTGAAGATAGTCTGGCACTAATTACCAAAGCCTAGCAGAGTGGTCTTTAAAGATGTGCCCACAGGCATTTTCATGCCCATGGGAAGTGTATGCCCACAGAGAATACCTGCCTAAACTGTCCATTGAGATGTTACTTCTAATATGAAGGATGATACTCCTAATATGCATCAGATGAAATGAAATGATGATCTTCACGAAAAAGTTCAATTATTATGCATATTAAAAGTAAATTAATTTTTGACCAAGCCAGTAATCTTAGTTTCTGAGGTTGTTTCTGATGTCTTGTATAACAAAATAATCTCAAAACTATTATTCAGATTTGGATTTATCTTAGTATAGTAATATTTAAGGGCTCCAGGAATCCAAATCAAAACAGCTGAAAGCCCATTATTAAGCCTCTAAACCCCACAATTTTAATATTTAATTGAATAGCATATAATGTGATTTTTTTTTGTATGTAACAAGTACTATGAGCTGAGTATGTAGTATGAGTAGTATGAGTACAAGTAAGAGCTATGCTCCTCAAATGAAACTGTAAAGACACAGCAGATTCAGGTCCAAAACTGTGATGGTTATTTTTTCCTATGAAAAGAAATAATTTTATTTCTTAATTCTTAATTATGTTAAGAACATTTACTGTGTAAAATATTGTATTCAATATTTGAATAACTGCTGAATAACAGATCTCAGAAAGTAACATGTTGTCTAAAAATAAACTTTCTTTTTACCCGTTCTATATGGAACTCCATTTTAAAGTGTCATCTGTTTACAATAACCAAACCATACTGACTGGATGTGATTCTCATAAGAAGAGTGTGTGTATTTGTAATTAAGGCACTGCTATTGAACTTTGAATAAGCCTGAAATACCTTCAGTATTTCTATTTCCTACTATGATCTCCATAATGGCATGGAATTTGAAGACTAAACATATAGTTTTCAAATACAGTGCAGTTCAAACTTTGACTCAGAAATGCAAGTTAAAATCCTGCACTACAGTAACTGCAGTTAGTTGGACAAAGGCTTGGCAGTGAATAAGTTGCTTTCCTTGTCAGATGCTACATAAACTCCAACCAAACAAAGTTATGCTCACCACAACATGTATGAATGCTCTGTCAAGCCAACAACAGCTGTTAAGCTTGGTGGGTCACTCCAAGCAACCAATTAAACAAAACAAAAGTAAAAAAAAATAGCCTTAGTGATAGAAAAAAATGTGCCTGATAACTTTTGTTCCTGTATTTTTGTTCCTGATAACTTCTTTGAGATTTTTTAATTTATGTTGTTTAATAAGTAATGCAAGCTTGACATGCTTGGTTATCTTGATTGATCAAACCCCCAAATTGACCCAATACTGCAAATAAATAATAATAAAAGTTTTTGGATGACAGAGAAAAATGAAACTTTTTGCACTCTTTGCACTGGTTTTATGCTTTAAAAAAGTTGAAGCTTACAGCATGCAGGGTCTCTTAAAAATATTGTACTGGCAAAAGAAGTATATTTAATTATTTCAAAGAGATATGTTAAAGGTCACCATTGTTCATGTTACCATGGCGCCAACCATCTGCTTGGTCAAGTCTTTCATGAGGCAGGTAAATGTCGTTTCAGCACTTCTTTTGCATTTGCTGGGAGACTGTCTGGAAAAATCACATCAAATTCCACCACCAGGTCTCCTCTCTGGTCTGGGTTTTTAGGGAAAGGAAGTCCTTGTCCAGCAATAACCTTTCTCATCCCGGGTTTGATGACATCTGTGATCTTCATGTTATATGTTTTCCCATCTATTGTCGACACAGTGACTGAACAACCACACAACGACTGGAATGAGAAGATCACAAACCACAGTTAGTGACTAAAATGATCTTGGATCTATCCTCTGTATTTGATGCAAATTTATAACTAGATCAATTTCCTGTTCAAAGAGGTCAGACACATCAGTGAAATACAGAGAAATAATAAATATTGATATCATGATAATCAATGTATAAATGAATTATAATAAATGTATAATTCATACAAAAGTCTGATAATAAATGTATAATTCATTCAAAAGTCTGAACTCCCTTTCCATTCTTTATTCAGTAGGAAAAGCTGAAAACACCTACAGAAAAGTATATTTCATCATACGTAGAACAAGCGTCCAGTGTTCTTCTAGATCAGGATGGTTTCACTCTTGATAGCCAATTTGGGTAAGCAACATTGTTTTAAGCTAATACTCATATTTTCTTGTGCTTCAAAAATAGGGTTTGTAGCTTTTTATATGATTTTCAAAGTGGTATTAGTTTGTTTGTTGTGTGTTTATTGTTTGCTGCCGAATTAGCTTTATTGTTTTGGTCGCAGCACTATTTAGCTAGAGGTTACTCTAGAAACTCATTAGAAGAGTGTCTCCACAGCTGCATAGTTGTTAACGAGTGCATTTAAGTAGCAGAGTAACGCTATAATGGCAGCCTCAGTCAGACAAAGAATCAGTCGGACAAAGACAAGGGAGTCTATCTGTGGGAGGCCATCGAGGGAGAACATCAGGGTGACCAGCAATGCGCCATGCATCATCCAATCCCTGTGATTGTCTCCTGCAGAAGACATACTCGTCGTCACTGTCCACCTCAGTGTTGAAATATCCCCAACCTCATCTGACCTCTGCCGACAACCTGCCTATTGCTGGAGGCCTGTGGAATTGTCAGTCTGCTACCAGAAAGGCTGACTTCATCACAGCATATGCCTCCCTCCTCTCCCTCCAGGTTCTTGCCCTCACTGAGACATGGATCACCCCGGACAACATCACAACCCTGGCAGCCCTCTCCGCTGCACACTCATTCTCCCACACTCCCCAACAGGGTGGTAGGACTGGGCTCCTCATATCCCGGGCCTGGAAATGATCTGTTCTCCCTCTCTCTCATCTCCTCTTTTGAATTTCACCCAGTTGCTGTTACCAATCCCTCTAGAACGTGTGTTGTTGTTTACAGACCACCTGGCCCCCTGGGAGACTTCCTTGAGGAAGTGGATATTCTTCTCAGCTCCTTCCCAGACGATGGAACCCCCCTGGTCCTACTGGGGGACTTCAACATTTACCTAGAGACCCCTCAAGCTTCTGGATTCCTCCCCCTGCTCCACTCCTTTGACTTCACACTAATACAGTCACCGCCAACACACAAGGCAGGCAAATAGCTGGATCTGGTCTCTCTTTGCTCCACCTCAGACCACCCTTTTCTCTTCGCTGTCCTCTTCCCTTGATTCGCTCTGTCCTCTCACTTCCAGTCCTGTACAACTCACTCCACCGCATCCTTAGCTAACAGATTCACTTCGCGAGAATTATCGCGAGATAATTCACTATTCGCGAGAAAATCTCGCTCCTCCACCAATCTGTTGAACTATCAAGCACTCCTCTCTGCTTTCTCTGCAAGTGTGAAGTCAGCTAAGGCTTCCTTTTATGAATCAAAAATTCAAAGCTCACTTTGTAATCCACGCAGACTATTTTCTACTTTCTCTTCTCTCCTCAATCGTCCGCCACCCCCCTCCCTGCCCGACCTCTCTCTGAGGATGACTTTGCAGATCATTTCAACCTAAAGATTGTGAGCATTCATAACTCTCTCCAATCCCCACAGCCCTCATCTCTCACCTCTTCCGCTTTTTCCTCCATCCCACTCGCCACCCCTCCTCTCTCTAAATTCTACCCTCTTTCAGATGCTTATTTTGCTCACCTCTATACATCACATCGACCCACTACCTGTGCCCTGGATCTCATTCCTTCACCTCTCCTGCAGACCATTCCTCCCAGTCTTCTTCCATTCATTACTGATCTGATGAATCTGACATTCTCCACAGGTAGTGTTCCTGCAGCCATCAAGGAGGCGTGAGTCTCACCCCTGCTGAAGAAAAGGCCTCTGGACCCATCTGCTGTCCACAACTATCGACCAGTATATCTCCTTACATTTCTGTCTAAAACACTTGAACAAGCTGTGGCTAACCAGCTATCCTCTTTTCTCTCCTGGAATAACCTTCTTGACCTTTTTCAGTCTGGCTTCAAGGCTGGTTATTCCAGAGAGACTGACCTATTCTCCATTACTGAGACTCTTCATTCAGCCAGAGAACCCTCCCACTCCTGTCTTGATTCTTCTACACCTTTCTGCAGCCTTTGACACAGTGGACCACACTCTAAGTTGTCTAGACCCTACAGTCTGCCTACAGGTGTCCCTCAAGGCTCTGTACTTAGCCCCCACCTCTAATCTCTTTACATGTAATCTCTCAGATCTGTCATCTCCTCCCACGGTTTTTCATATCATTTCTATGCCAATGCCACGCAACTCTTCCTGTTATTTCTGCCAGCTGACTCACTTTCTGCATGTATCTTAGCTTGCCTGACATTTCACAGTGGATGGTCAACCACCGCCTGAAGCTGAACCTGGCTAAAACTGAAATACTTTTCTTCCCATCCAAATCCTCCCCATTTCAAGAGCTCTCTCTCAGCCTAGACTCTGCGCTCTGCATCTACAGGACAGCTGACTGTCCCAACCCAACAGGTTCGCCCTTCTCAAACATGATCCCTGTCTGTACTGGTCCCTCAGTGGTGGAATGAACTCCCCACAGAGGATAGGACAGTGGAATCACTGGCCATCTTCCGACGCAGACTGAAAAGCCACTTCTTCAGACTGCATCCCGATCCCGGTAATGTAATGTAATGTAATATACAGTACATTCAACACAATACTGAAAAGCAAAGAGCCTCATCCTAATTGGTTGAATCTATACCTTAAGATCCTTCCAAAGAGAAGCAAGGGAGATAATTATATCCTAATACAGCAAAGTTACTTGTTTATATAATAGCATCCTGTCTTGTAAGTAGATGTTTTTTTCTCCTTTTGTAATTCATATAGCTCATCACATGTTTATCTGATTAAGTGTAAATTTGTCAGATAATTCTTTATGCTTTCCATTATACAGACATTCAAATAGGTGCACATTTCCAAAAAATTAATTTTCAAAGAAACAATCAAAAGTGCTCCCTGTGTATATCAAACAATCAGGAGTCCAGTATGTTTTCCTAAGAACTATCCTCAGCATGTCCATCATGCTGAATTAGTCAAAATCCCTTGGGTAGAGTGCCTCTTTACCACAGAACAAATGATACATTTAATTAAATTAATAAGTACATTAATTATCTATAGTTCACCGGTTCTCAGTTCAATGGTACACTTACTTTTTGGAATATTTTGAAATCTAAATTAAAAACCTTATTTTAAGTTGTAAAGATTCTAAATCTATTTGGAAACAGATGTTCATCACTTTTAAATATTCGCTCATACATCTTTCAAGGTAACATACAAGACAGTCACAAGAGATAAATTCCATGTATCTCTTGTACTAAGGTTTTCCAGTTATGCAAGGCTACAAGTCATAAAGCAATTATCTTCTTGTTTATTTGCATTTATTTGCCCTGTACATGCAATCTGTTACCTGTCTCTTGTACAACTGCAAATATTTTACTGTACAAATAAACTGAAATGTTTATATACAAAGTAATTCCAGTGTAAAGACAGCTATTGAAGAATGCTGGCTTTAATTTGCTGTATCCCATATGATTTTTTTCTGTTTCACACTACTCTGCTGCCTGAAGCTTGAGGTTGTTTTTCTGATTTTTTAGCCCACTCACCTGCCGCAGACTGACTCTCACAGGATACACAATGTTGGACCCCTCTCTCCGGAAGTTAGCATGGGGTTTATCCTTAATGACAAAGACAATGTCTGCAGGGATGGTGTTGGGCGACTCATCACCCTCACGCGGGAAAGTGATCTTAGTGCCCTCCTTCCAGCCCCGCTTGATCTCAATGGTGAGAATCTTGTCCTCTGTGCGTGTGGTCCGCCCGTCCGGGTTGAGCCGCCTGCGGGAGATCTTCATCCTCTTGGTGCAGCCGTGGAAGATCTCCTCTAGGGAAACACGCAGTTCATGGTGGATGGCAGGGTCCTGCTTCCGCTGAAGCTGCTGCCCCAACCCCATGTGACGATCCCGGGGGAAGCCATTTAGGTTGAAGCTGGTGAACGAGCTGAAGGGGTCACCGTCCACCTCCATGTCTTCTTCGTCCCGTCCATTAGCTGCCTTCCGGCCAAAGAACATTTCAAAAGGGTTTGAGCCTCCAAAGAAGGCAGCAAAGGTAGCATGTGGGTCTCCATGGAATGTGTATGTGTAGCTGCCCCCTTGTCCATCAGTGGTTCCTCCTCCTCCTCCTCCTCCTCCTTTAAGACCTTAATGAGGGATAAAGCTTTGTTAGACTATCACTAGTCCTGGACAAATGCATAACTTGGCAGTGAAGAATGAGTGAGTAATGTTTCAGGGTAGAGCCCCTGCTGGGTCAGTATAATATCTACCTTTGGTGATAGCAGTGAGTTGGTGATATGCATTTCATTGAGACGGAATTTGATTTTCCAGTGCACATCCTTAAAAGGGTTTTTTTTTTTTTTTTTTCTGTGGGATGCAGTAATAGTGTGTGCAGAAGATGATGACATGATAAATGTTTCAGACAATCAAATCACAGCTTATGGGATTTACTACCACAAAATGATGCATTTCTTCCTTCATCAAATGTTACAAAATAATGACATTTACATTTACCATAAAATATCAAACTATACAATACAATTAGTACCAGCACCTGGATTTCAATGGTGTTCAAATCAAGACAGCATACAAGGCAATTATTAATTAAGCTATTTAATGCTTAAAGAATTGGAACACGACGAGGTGGAACAATATCACGATACCTCCATGCCCTATTAGGTTATACAGAGTTTGACCAGTACTAATTTTAGCCGTGCTAATTATGGTATTTGATTTGATATGCTGCAATTTCAGATGGTTAACCCTCCTAATCATGTAGGATTAATGCATCGGAATGGAGATTTATGTCAGTATGGAATAGAAACAGATGTCAACATAATTGTGATTGTCCGCGGTTAAATATATCCATGTAACATCTGCAGTAACATGCTAGGAGCACAGTCTATAGCAGCTTCATTGCTTTAAGGCTTACATAAAGAGCGGTGGGAAGAAAAAAAAACATTTGTTACCTTCTTCTCCAAACTGGTCATATATATTCCGCTTTTTGGGATCGCTGAGAACATCATATGCCTCTGCGATTTCCTTGAATTTTTCTTCTGCATTGGCTGCCTTGTTTTTGTCAGGGTGCCATTTCAGTGCCTGCTTTCTATATGCCTTTTTAATCTCATCTTCTGTTGCTCCTTTCTGAATCCCCAATATTTTATAATAATCCTTCCCCATTTTCTCTCCTCCGCGTCCAGTATCATTCACACATGAAAACCAGTCCCTCAGCGGCTGTCATGCGCTTGCAGCGCAAGTCGTTGTCGAATGTGACTACTCAAAAAAAAAAATACTCTATAAACGACGCGTTTTTTAAATCCGCTGCTCAGTAATTCTGTGTTGTGTTTTCCACCCTCCAGTCCCTCTTTAAATAGCGCATCCCCCACCCTGTGTTTCTGTCGACTGCAATTCGCGAGCCCTTTCGAGAAGGTGAATGCTGAAGCACGTCATTTACCATTTACAGCTCACACTGCTGTCAAATGTGGTTTAACGTTATACGTATTAAAATTATCACAGGTCTCTTTCTGTGTTTATCAAGAGCATCATTAGCTATGACGTGAAACACAAGATTGTATACGAGAATTTACATATGGTCAACCATAATAAAGGCTTCCTAGGGGTAGACGACACATGATGCATTGGTTAAAATATGGACATACTGAATTCAGATTCACACGCTGAGTCTAAACCATGTTACCTGTCACAAGACGTCATGACCATCATATTGCCATTTTACTAATCTCAGAGGACTGGGAAGAGGACTCCGGTTAGAAAGTATAGTGTAACACTGTAGATCAAATTTCAAATAATTCAATCCATTAAAATTTAGGTAAATAAATTTAAATAATGTCTACATAATAGTTCTTAGTTAATAATAACTAAAATAATTCAATTAAAATATTTATTCCTAATTGTAAAGTCCTTATAAAGCAGATCATTGGTCGCTTCACGGTTGTTACTCATTTTCCATCATAAACAGAAAAAAAAAAAAAAAACACGGTTGTTACATTTTCGCTACGAATCTTTTTGGGCAGCAAAGAGTGGAAAACAAGACAAGACGGAACCAGGGTTTACTCTTGAGATCTTTTTATGTTGCAGTGCCACCTGCTGTTTTGAAATGTAACATCACGTGCACAATGTTCCACGCAATACAGTATGCTGATACCTGGCACCACTTACCTGCATCCTGAACTTTAATTGCACTGGAAAAAAAAAATCACATCGTGATTGGTCAACTTTATGACATAACTGAGCATACCATCTCAGGGTACACTGCTTTTAGAGTGTTCTGTTAGGTAGATTAGAAACATATTTGTGATACTATGGGCATCATTTCTGTTGAATAAATTCTGATTGTGTCTCTGTATTGCCTTCATAAAGCGTTCATCAATTCAATGAAAATGGTCCCAGTACAGCCCTAATTACTCAGGACTGGCTGTATCCGGAGTCTGTTGGAGAGCACCAGCCCAAGCCCTAATTCATATGGTTGTGTAGCTGTGCTAGCTGGACTTTAAAAACCATGTAGGAAAACACAAGCATTGAAGCTTATTAAAATGGTATCAAAACTAGGGCCTGGTGTCTGTATGCAGCTACCTAAGAATTTAATTCATTATATTTCAACTAATGATACACTGGGCTCCATGTATTTCAGCTGCACAGGATGGTCTGATTCTTATAAGTAGTTAACTCTTATAAGTGTATTTCCAAATGAGGAGGTAAGACTTCATGTCATACACAAAGTTTTACTCAATTAATTGAGACATTCCCTTAGTTGAGGTCTTCAAACATGGAAGTAAGCATTTTTGAAACGTTCAGAAGCCTATGCTTTTACAGTCCTTTTTAAAAACATTACCAAAAAAAAAACAACAACAAAACCAGGTTAATAATTACGAAATACCATCTCCTGCATGCCTGGTGCTACAGCCCAGTCAATGTCCTTGACTACATGAGACATAAAAGTTTAAAATCTGGTCTTTGGAAAAATAAAATTCATGCTCTACGGAATGACACTGGCTTTCTCCTGTGACACAACAAGCCAAAAACTTCACAATTTTTCCGTAGCTAAACCTGAATTAATTGTGTATTTGCATTTCTGCATTTTATAATTACCAGTACTGAAATAACAATATATAAGTACTCAATCGCTCTGTAAAACATGGCTGACACTGAAAACTAAGACCCTTTGGTATTCTAAACAAATGAGACAAACATCAAACATCATCTACTGAGTATATAGATTGTGACATCAGCTGATAGAAAACACTGAAGATCAAATTTAAAATAATTCAGTCCATTAAAATTTAGGTAAATGAATTTAAATAATATCTACATACCAGTTCTGCTGTTTTGAAGCATAACATCAAGTGCACAACGTTCCCCCCAGTACAGTCTGCCAGTACCCGGCACCACTTACTTGCATCCTGAATTTTATTGCATTGAAAAAATAAATCACATCATGAATAGTCAACTTGAACGAGCTGTGGCTAACCAGCTATCCTCCTTTCTCTCCCGGAACAACCTTCTCGATCTTTCAGTCTGGTTTCAGGGCTGGTCATTCCACAGAGGCTGCCCTGTTCTCCATTTCTGAGGCTCCTTAAACCGCCAGTGGTTCCTTCCACTTCTTGGTCTTGATCCTTCTAGACCTTTCTGCAGCCTTTGACACAGTGGACCATGCTCTGCTTCTCTCTCCCTTGGCTAAATTGGGGATTACTGACACCGCTCTCCTGTGGGTAAATTCTACCTTTTTGGACGCTCCTTTCAAGAGCTCTGCCTCAGCCTAGACTCTACAAGCCTTGCAACCAGTAGCATTGCCATCAGTCTTCGTGTAACGCTTGATAGCCAACTATCCTTCTCCCCTCAGGTGACAGCAGTGAGTCAGGCTTGCAGATTCTTCTTCTACAACATCTGTAGGATCCACCCCTATCTCACTACATGTTCAACACAGCTCCTACTTCAGGCCCTGGTCCTCTCATGCCTGGACTACTGTAATGCTCTCCTTCCTGCCTGTGCAGTCAAACCTCTACAACTAATCCAGAATGCAACTGCACAACTTCTCTACAATCTCCCTAGACGTAGTCAAGTTATTTTGATGAATTTTGATATGCGTGCAAACAATCAGAACAGTGTTTCAATAATATATCCCGCAGCTCAGGTATATAAAGCTTCCTCAGGGCCTTGCTCACCATTCACTTTGTGGGACCACAATGACCAAATGGTATACTGTATGTGAGACTCTTGACCACATCTTTGATCCTGGCACTGGTGAGGAGGGGAAAGTCCAGGATGAAGGTGCATCAGAAGAAGATGTGTCAGAAGTTGAAGACAACACTGACTGTGATCCAGACCATGCGACAACTGATGAGGAGCAATCAATTGATGATCATGGTCTTGCACTGAAAATGTCATCAGGATTACCCCAGGGCCAACAAGATATGCCATGTCTTGGGTTGATGGCATAAAATCCTGCTTTGAAATGTTCCTGGCAGAGCCCATTAAAACCATAACGATAAACATGACCAATGTGGAGGGCACACATTATGTACAAAGACAACTGGAAGGACCACACAGATGTGGTATGGCAAAACAAAATAGTCTGTGATAAATAGGACAATATGTTTCCTCTGTTATTTACTATAGTCAAGATAATAAATAAATAGTGCTACATTTACTCAAAAACATGTTGTATAAGCTCAGGTTAATGAGGCCTACTGGCCAAAAGTTTCAAATAGAAATACAAAACCTGTCATAATTACTACAAATAATATTGATAAAAAGATGTAATGCAACATCTAATGATAAAATATGCATAATAAAAGATTTATAAACAGTTTTTGACCAGGAACACAAAAGTAGGTAACATGACATGAACACAACACAAGGGTTAAAAATAAATTAGAATAAATTCAAATTTATGCTCTACAGAGTGTTGGCATTGTGTGGTACTTTCAGTACCTAAGAATGCACATTTTTTCATGTATGCCACACAAAGTTGACACTCCAGAACAAATGCAAGCATTCAGAGGAATACATTTACCTCCCTTTCACAGAGCTGTATTTAGCTAAACAGCTAACCCAAAATGATTCATCATGCAAATTACATAGGCAGCTAACAGACGCTTATTATTTTGTAGTATAATACACTCATTGTTTAAAGATTAACATGTGGTGCTTTACAAAACCCAGATATTTGTTTTTGATAGCATTTGGGCATGTTACAATATAAAAGTCATATCAGAATAATTAATATCAAAATACCTGCTTGTCATCAACTGCAAGATCATTGTAGGAACATCAGCTATCAATGGGGTACCTACAGAGCTGTGACTGAAATCAGGCAAACAGCAGCCTCTTTCAAATATAGTTAGCTGCAAGATCATTGTAGGAACACCAGCTATCAACGAGGTACCTACAGAGCTGTGATTGAAATCAGGCAAACAGCGGCCTCTTTCAAATACAGTATGTTGTTTGGCAGCAGTCAGAACCTCTAGAGTGAAAAGAGGTAGTGGCTGGTTTTGCTAATGTTGGAGGAGGCTAGTGCTAGCCTTCATCCTCCTTGATTGACACGGATGTCGTGCAGTAAAGAGGAGCCCTGCAAGGGTGAGTAATTGGCAATTCACAATTGAGAGAAAAGGGGGTACAAAAAGGATATTACTGTATACTTAAAACAGTGGCTCACTTGGTAACAGCATAGTGCTGGCATCAGTAAAGCTAGGGCTTCAACACAACCAGAGATCACATAAAATGTATGCACTATACTGTCAGTTACCTTGGATGAAAGTGTCAGCTAAGTGTAATATATTATGTATTATAAATATATATATCCTATATATAAATAAATATATATATATATATATATATATATATATATATATATATATATATATATATATATATATATATATATCCTAACACCCATGTTTTAAATATATTCTCAGAATACTGAATAATGCCTGATGTTGAAGTCTAAACATTGTTTTAAGTAGGGCATTGCTTTAAAAAAAAGTCAATTGCAGTGGACACAGCTTATTAGGATGAAAAGGACTTTGTGTCAGTACTTCAGCTTGATGTCTTGCTTGCTGTATTGTGTTTCTGCCTTCCTGTCTCTCAGTGTGGGTGTGTTTTTTGTTTGTTTTTTGCTTGCATGTGCTTTTGTTTTTGTTTACAGCCCATCGTCCCACCTCCTGTCCCGCCTGTCTGCCCTTCTGCCACACCCACCACCTGAAGCCCATCCTGCACACCTGTTCCTTGTTAACTCATCACCACTATAGTGTATATATACCCCTCTGTCTTCTTTGTTTCTCTGCCAGTTCATCTCAGTGTATTTGTCTGTTTTTTTACTGCCTTTTTTTTTTTTTTTTGGATTTTCAATTTGACTTGTGTTTTTGGATTTCTGTCTGTGGATTTTCTGGTTTCGACCTGGACTGTTTTATTACTTGGATTTAGATTTAGTTGGCCAACTTACCACAGCAAGAGCAACAAGGAACCATGTTGGATAGGCATCAGACCCAGTTGGATGCAATCGGCAAATCATTGGAAGCTTTCGCTGCTAGTACGACAGATCCGGCAGGCCAGCTCAAGCAGCTCCAGCTGGCTTGTAGTACAGGTCCGTCTACATCCTCCTCTCCTGCTTTTCCAGCTGCTCCGGTGCTCCCAGCCTGGGAACCTCATCTGCCACCTCCCAAGCATTATTCCAGTGAACCAGGCACCTGTCAGTCTTTTCTTTTTCAATTTTTGAGCTGCAGCCCTCCACCTTCCTGTCTGACAGAGCCAAGATTGCCTAAGTCATCATGCAGTTGTCCAGTCAGGCAAGAAGATGGGGCACCTCTATCTGGGACACCGACTCACCAGTCTGCTAAGACTTCAGTGCATTCGCAGATGAGATGCGGAAGGTTTTTGACCATTCCAAGCATGGGAGAGAGGCTGCCCGTGAATTGCTTCACATCCGCCAGGGGCATAGAACAGTTTCTGACTACGTCACTCAGTTTTGAACTCTCACCACCACCAGTGGTTGGAACTTTGATGCCCAGTATGATGCCTTCATCAATGGCCTTTCCAACTCAAAGACGAGCTCGCCACCCAAGAGCTACCTGCTACCTTCAACACGCTGGTTGCGTGGCTGCGCCAGCGCCACAGAAAAAGGAGTGCAGTTACGCTCGTTAGGCCTGTTGACTACCTAGCCCCCCGCCAAACCATGACCTCTGGTCTGACCACAGCACCCCCTGCTGAACCGGAACCCATGCTGGTGAACTGCACCCCCCGTCACTTGCAGAAAGGCAGAGGAGGATAAATACCAACTCCTGCCTATAGTGTGGTGAGCCAGGCCTGGTGAGCGTAACCCCTGTCCAATTCTCTCCAGCCCTCTGCACTCTCCTACCTGCCACTGTCCTGTGGGAGGACCAACAGCATGCAATCAGTCTCTGGCACTGACAAAACCTTTGTGGATGCTTCCCTGGCAGCATGATGGGGACTGCCCACCTCCACCCTTCACTCTGCATTGGAGGCAAAAGCCTTGAATGGCGAGAAACTCACCAGGATCACCTGCATCATTTCCCCAGTGAGTCTTCTGTCTGGCAACTACTATGAGGAGATCACTTATGTCATAGACTCGCCTCAAGCACCAATTGTTCTGGGTCACCCCTGACTTGTAAAACACAACCCCCATGTCAATTGGGCAGAGAACAGGCTGGAGCCCTTACTATCATTCCCACTGCCTCCTCACTGCCCATGCTACTGTACCGCCTGCCTCAGATGCTCCTGATGAGTTCCCTGACTTGTCATCAGTGCCTGCGGAATATCTGGACCTGAAACCATTTTTTAGCAAATCCTGAGCCACTTCCCTGCCACCACATCATCCCTACGATTGCGCGATCAATCTGCTGCCAGGAACCTCACCCCCTCAAGGCTGCCTCTTCTCATTGTCATCAGTGGAGAGGGAGGCTATGGAGAAATACATCAGCAAATCCCTGGCTGCCAGGATTATTTGCAAGCTCTTGTCACCTGCAGGGGCTGGCCTCTTCGTCGGGAAGATGGGTCCCCCCGACCGTGCATTGACTATTGTGGCCTCAATGACATCACTGTTAAGAACCATTACCACTTACCCCTCATGTCTACAGCTTTCGAGATACTGCAGGGAGCAACAATATTTACTAAGCCGGATCTCTGCAATGCGTATCATCTGGTATGCATTCGAGAGGGAGACGAATGGAAGACCGCCTTTAATACCCGTACAGAGTATTGGATCATGCCATTCAGCTTAACGAACATATCTGGAGTGTTCCTGCAAGGTCTGCTCCCGAAACAAGTCATCCATCCAGCCTCCTGCTGGTCTGCTCCAGCCCTTGCCGGTACCCGACGCCCTTGGTCCCACATCTCCTTAGACTTTTGTCACTGGTCTTCCTCCCTTGAATGGCAACACCTGCATATCCACTATGGTAGATTGCTTCTCCAAATTGGCACATTTTATTCCTCTGGTGAAATTGCCCTCAGCCAAAGACAGTCTTCCTGTGGACATTGTGTCCGACAGGGGGCCCCAGTTTACTTCCATGTAAGTTGCTTGGCTCTTCAGTCAGTGTCTCCTCAGGTTTCCATCCCAAACCACCTCAAGAAGATGTTGAGGTGCCTGGCTTCCCAGAATCCCACCTCGTGGAGCCATCACCTGGCATGGGCCGAGTATGCCCACAACTCTCTCCCTGTTTCCTCTACGGATCTGTCTCCCTTCCAGTGTTGTCTGGGCTACCAAGGCCCCCCGTTACTGCTGAGGCCAGAGGGTTTGGTTGGCCCCTTGCTTTGTTGGTCCTTACCCAATTTCCAAGGTCATCGGCTCCTCGGTGGTCCACCTGAAGCTCCCCCTGTTGAGTCCTACCATTGTTTCACATATCCAGGATCAAACCAGTGCGCCGCAGCCCCCATTCCTTACCTGGCCCAGCTCCACCGCCTCAGCGACTCAATGACGGTGCCCCTGCCTACACTGTCCAGCTCCTCTTGGACATCTGCCGCCGTGGTCGAGGGGTCCGGTACCTCATTGACTGGGAGGGCTATGGTCCGGTGGAGTGGTGCTGGGTCCCTGCTCACAACATCCTGGACAAATCCTTCATCCAGGATTTCCACTGACTGCATCCTCTCCCTCCTGTGAGGACAACTGGTGGTGTCTGTAAGAGGGGGGTACTGTCAGTACTTCAGCTTGATGTCTTGCTTGTATTGTATTTCTGTCTTCCTGTCTCTCAGTGTGGGTGTTTTCTTTTGTTTGTGAATGCATGTGCTTTTGTTTTTGCTTACAGCCCATGTGCTCATCGTCCCACCTCCTGTCCCGCCTATCTGCCCGTCTGCCACACCCACCACCTGAAGCCTGTCCTGCACACCTGTTCCCTGTTAACTCATCACCAGTCTGTGTATATATACCCCTCTATCTATCGTTGTTCTCTGCCAGCTCGTCTCAGTGTATTTGTCTGTTTTGTTCCTGCCTGTTTATATTTGCTTGCTCTGGTTTTTGACTTTCTGCTTGTATTGTATATATTATTAAAATCAATAAATAACAAGACAATGAGTGCAATAAATACAGCAAGACAATAAATGGACAAAGTGGCAGGCAGAAGTGTGCAAGTAGCAATTGAAAACAAAATGACACATTTCGTAAAGTGTGTGCATTTAAATTTTGGTGTGTTCAGTCCAGTGGAGTGGATGAGGGCATGTTGTAAACCGAGGGTGTGGGTTAATTCTTGCTCAGGCATTGGCAGCAGGGAGTGTAGGAGCCTGAGTGCCTCAGGGATAAAGCTGTTGCAGTGACAGTACAGGTGCTCAGGTACCTTCTGCCAGACAGCAGGGGGTGAACAGACCATGGGAGGAGTCTGTGGCAAAGCAGGTTGAAAATGTCCTCGACAATGCCTACCAGCTGGTCAACGCATTCTCTGACCACCCTACCAGGTATGGTGTCTGGTCCAGCAGCTTTACATGGGTTGACTCTGCATAGAGTATTCCTTACATCAGCTGTAGATAGGCAGAGGACCTGGTTGTTGGGAGGAGAGGTGGTCTTCCTCATGTGTTCCTTGTTCTGTGCCTCAACACGTACACCTTCTCTGAAAATATCCCAGTTTGTACTGTCAAAACGGTCCTGGAGTGCTGATGTGGCTCCCTAATGCCAGGGTCTCACCTCCTTCAGGGCTGGTCTGACCCATTTTTGTATGGTTCTGTAGATTGGAGTCAGAAAAATGGAGATGTGGGCGGGGTGCAGCCTTGTATGCACTGTGGATATTTGTGTAGACAAGGTCCAGCATGTTATAATAGTGCTCATTAAGGACTTCTTGTTAAGGAGAGTATGCAAAAAGAGATAGTGAAAGTTAAGCATGTATTTTAATGTGTATGGTCAAACCAATCTGATGGATGGTCCCCATGGTCCCCACAGGCACTTATGGAGGTCCTCCTCCACATGGGCCACCAGGTTCTCCAGGACCACCTGCACCAATGGGGCCATACAATCCTGGACTCTACACCCAGGGTTCTCCTGTTACTCTGTAAGTGCAGATACCATCTCCACTGCTTTTTACCTTCCTCCAAAATGGTAGTTATTTTCTAGTCTTTGACAATACGTTTTGCATCCTGCTCATTGTGAAGAAAGAATTCACGGTAGCCATTTTGTGCATTTTCCTTGTAGTGGTCCACCTGTACCTTACCAGCCACAAAGACAGGGCAGTGGATTCCTGTGTTGGCAACAGGGACAGCTGGAAGCTGGTAAGTCCCTTCTTCCCTTTCCTGCATAAAAGAGTGGGGAAAATTAAGTAACTTTAATTTTTGTATTTATTTTTGTATTTTGTGTTTTATAATTTCTTTTTTCATCCCATGAATATATGGTTCTGTTTTAACTAATAAACCAGCATGTGCTTTTAAGTTCAAGTACTGTGTTCCACTATCACTTGACTTAATCTTCACTTGTGGATTGGTCGACAGGGAAGGCTGCTATATGATCACTATTAAACAAATGCAACAATTAGACCTGTAAGTTGGTGACTGAAAATCATGGCAGAATGGTAGTGTTTTGTAACAGAACATTATTTACCTTATAGCCTGAGGAATGCTTAGTTTCAGTCATCAAGCTTTTTGCATATACCTTTGCAGGGAAATTAGCAGCCAATGTCAATGCAGCAGCCTGGGTAGGATAATACTCTCAGTACCAACAGGAGACCCAGATTCCAGTCACCCCTGCTAGCATTGTCCCAGACACAACACAAATCAATGGGCAAGGTAAGACAGTTTCCATGGGTGGCCTTGTCTGTACCTAATTTGAGATGTGTGATGTCCATAGAAGTGTCCTGAAAACCAAAAAGTATTAAATAATTGCTAGAATTCACACATATTTGTATCAATAAACACACACAGGGGATATACAAAATAATGATTTCAGGACAGCTCCTCCTTGGAATACTGTTGAACATGTTTTAACTGCTTGTGGGATATTGGACCATTCTTCAAGAAGGAAGTTCTCCAGTTCTTTGAGAGATAAAAAAGATGGAAATCTACTCTACACTCCATGTTCCAGAACTTTCCATAAAAGTTCAATAATATTTAGATCTGGTGATGGGAGAGGCCCATGCTGAAGCTCACGCTGTTGTAGTTGTTGTTGAAACTGGGTCATGGAGGTGTAAATTCAGTTCTGTGGTAATTTTTGAGGCAGTTGTTTTGTGCATTACAGAAGCTATCCTGTTAAGTATCCAGTTATCCGTCTCTCACTGTAGAAAAGGGCCACATGTTTCTGTTTCGGTCTTTGTCTTTGTCTTTGTTTGCGCACCACCCCCACCTCTCACAGGCAATTGTTTACAACTCAGTTGAAACCTGGCCAAACCGGTCCTGCTGCTCCCCTTATCAGCAGGACCCCCACAGGGAACTTGAGGCACAGGCGCACCCCTAAGGACAGCCCCCAGGTCACCATTTGCCCTCGGACCTGCCCGTATCCTTTGGCCACCAATCAGGGCCTCAATAGGGCCGGGGATACGGGACAAGATAAAGGTGGTAGTGACCTCCCCCACTTCAGTACCGCAACAATATCTGGGAGGTGAAGAACTGGGGAGACCAAGCCTTTGGGGACCAAACATTGTGCTGTTGTTGTGTGCGTCTGTGTCAAAGAAACCACACACACATACACCACAAACCCTCGCATCCATCCATTCAAAATTCCCAATAAACACCTGAACCCGGAACCTGACTCCTGTGTCCTGACCGACACCCCACTGTGATAGCAAATTAGCCTGAACCTGGTTACGGGTGAAACTGCCCCCTCAGTTTCACTCACAATTTATTGTGTCAGATTCCAAATTTAAGATATTATAGCTGGTCTACACAGTATTGTACATCATGACAAATTAAAAGAAACATTTGTGACCTTTCAAAAATTTAGAAGAAAAAAATTAATCTTTGAGATTTAAACAGTATTCATACCCTTCATAATTATGAAGCTAACCTTGCTCAGATGCAAGATATTGCATTATAAACTGATCCAGTTATATTGTCTTATAAACTAAACCGTCCATCTACATAATGTCAAACAGTAAAGTTGGATTTTCCATTGAACAAAATGAAGAGAAAAGAGCATTCAAAACAATATTTATGTGCATTTTCTGAAGAAAATGCAAAGTGTGGTTGCCTGTGTGCATTACTGAGCATACATGCTATTCGAGTTGCCGTGTGCCATCATCCTTCCACTCTCTGTGTCTGATGCTGTGAGCTCCCTTTGAATGTGTTTATATGACTTCGAGCAATGATCGAACTGGGCGCCTATTTGGGCTCATAATTCAAAAGCATCACATCTTGGTTAGAATGTGCACAAGTTTACCTCTATTTTCATGTATAATTTATGCACGTAGAGCCAGAATTGGTGGAGATATGGCTGTTTAACAAACATATTTTTCAAACATGGAAGTGAAATACTCCTGGTGTTCTCGCCTATAGTTTTGAATGGGGGTAAAATTAGTGATTTTTTTGTTTTCATCACTTGAAGTGAAGACATGGTTAAAATGTGCACAAGCACAAGTGTAGTTCTATTTTGATGTCTAATTTATGTGTGCAGAGGCAGAATTGAAGGAGATACGGCTGTTTAAAGAAACGTACGGGGAAGAGAGTTTCAAACCCTGGTTTCCCTGCTCAGCTAAAGTCTTACAGACAACATTGTTACCAGCTGAGCTAAAAGTGCTTTGCCACTAGTTTTCTTGGAATGTACCTGCTGAAACTGCTCAGCTAGCTGCAATCCTACTGGCTTTACAAAGGGCTCACACAAGCTACGCATTTTAGCTCAGTTACAAAATGTGTGTAGAGCCAGAATTCGCGGAGTACGGCACTTTCGGGCAACCACACTAATAATAAGAGACACAAGAACTGTAGTGTGCTTGACCTTTGGGCAGCCACACTAACAGGTGAGGGATATAATTGTGGAGAAGCACAAATCTGGGGAAGAATTCAAGAACATTTCAAAGGCACTAAACATAACTCGGAGCTCAGTGCAGTCCATCATACAAAAGAAATATGAAATATGGAACCACACCTTAGGGCCAGCCACCCCCTAAACATAGTCACTGAACAAGAATGGCACTTGTCAGAGAGGCTACTGTGGTGCTAACTGTCACTCTAACCGAGCTACAGAAGTCAGTGGCTGCAACTGCAAATGATGCCCATGGGTCAACAATCTCCAAGCTATTGCACAAAAAGGGCCTTTATGGAACAGTGGCAAGGAAGAAGCCCTTGTTGGAAAAAAACACACACTTGTCCATAAAGACTTGGGGACTATGTATAAAAATTGCTGTAATTCTTAACAGTTTATGATATTTTTGTTGAACCCTGTCTGCACTTCCATCACATCTTCATTGCTTCATTTCAAATCCATTGTGGTGGCATACAGAGCCAAAATCATGAAAATTGTGTCACTGTCCAAATACTTGGACCTATGGACCTGTGTCTGTATATATATATAAAGTGTAGACTTACAAAATTGAATTGCATGGATTTATGTATTCATTAAAAAAAACCCTTAATATGATTAGAAAAATCAATTTGCTTTCCGTCTGTCTGTCAAAAGTTCGTCCATCTTTAATGTGTAGGTTTGCATAGGTGAGGAAGCCTTTGCTGTTGGTTTATCAATATCAGGTTTAAAGTAGATTAGCTAGCTCATGGTATAGTATTCATGCAAAAGGTTACTGGCATCTTTTTGTATGTATGGCCATGGACCATTGAAGTAAGGATTTGGGGTTTTTTTCCGTCCTTAATATTACAGTTACCAACTGCATGCATTCTGAAGCTTTCAGTAATTAGAGAATAGTCATACTTAATGTTGAACAGCATAGTATAGTATACAGTTTTAATCATGTTCTATTAGAATGTTGAAATTCCATCCTTTTGCAGTGTCATCCTTTTGTAGTGTTTTAAAAATTCATTTGCGCACAATGTTGAAGATGCTGCAAGCATAGTTCATAGAATCAGGTGAAAACATTCATCTACAATTTGTCCCTTAGGAGGATTTGTTTGAGGCTGTTCCAATGATGAACATCTTCAGGGGCTCCAAGGTAAATTTGAGTATTTGCTATTGTTACAAATTTGATTTTTGCTGTTAATCTAGGTACTGTACACATTCAACCATGTTTTACCAATTTTTCTAGATAATCTTAGTTTTATGATGTCATGTTAGGTATTCTGTACAGGAAGATTCATTTAAGCAAATGCTCTTCTACTGACAATTTGCAAGACTGAGATAAACACCCAGGCAATTGAAGTTTGTGGATGGAATTATTCTTTACAGACTGTAATTTAGACTGTGCATTTCCCAGTGAAAATTTTCCATGTTTTATGCTAAATTTCCAAGTTAATTTTGTCTGCATATAGTTTATTTACTTGCAAGTGGTTTTCTGAAGAAAGTATTTACAGATAAATATTTTGGGGCTTTAGAAGAGAAATGAAAATAACTGCAAAATCTGGAAAAGGGAAGCATGCATCAGGAGATTGTGTCAGACACTGTGTGTGTTCTAGTTATCATACTAGAAGCAATTCCTCTTCAGGTTGACTTCACCTTTATTCCAACGTACAGAAATAAACTATTGCTGACAAATCTGAACCTCTGTGAGATTGATTTGAATTCAGTTCTTTTAAAATTCTTTTAAAAGTAGACATGTACCTTTACTGTGTACAAACCTGATATGCTGAGTTACACTTTGCTAAAGTCATCAAGGATACCCAGGTATGATGAAACATATTGCAAATTCTAAACCCAATGTAAAGATGCTAGAGCTGCCCAGGAGTGGCACATAATCAATTGCAACCTCACCAACTGTAGTTTCTGCTACATAGAATGTTTTCTAGCTTATTGAGCAGGAAGAGTCAGTATTAATTTTTGTCTTGTAGATGCATATGCATGCCAAGGAAAGAGGGCAGTTTTTTGCTGTAAATTCATTAAAAGATATCTGAGGATCTTAGCCATTCATATACAGACTGAACAAACTAGAAAAAATCTAGACCTTGCCTAATACCCAGAGCCTGATTGAGTTGGTGTGATGAGTTGGAGTATTTGTCTGGGGGTTTGTGTGGGTGTAGGCTAACGTAGTCAGTAGTCATAATTTAATGGTCATGAAAACATGTGCAGTAAAATAAACTTGTGTGCCAGACTCAAGATGTATCCCAAACACTTGACAGGGTAATTAGCAGAACAATTAAGATTTACTGAATTTGTGGGGGAAGCTTCTACACATAGATGCCAGTACATAACAGTGTTATACATAAGCTCAATTCCCAATTTTCCAGTCTAATTGACTTAGGGTCTGGTAAAGATAATCTGCAAAATGGCAAAATGTTACCTGCTTATTAGCCCTTTAAATCTACATGCAGTAACATTAAAAAAGAAACACTACTAGAGCAAGCAAAGAACACTTTTAGTAGAATACTGCATACAGACCTTCCTTTGAACACACACGCACACACATGCACTACAATCTGACTTTTATCTACATGTAATACTCCTTGTGATTAAATTCTATCATGTAGCCAGCTGGCTGCTTTATCCAGGAATGAGCCAGGGTGGCTGTGGTGCCATTAGCTTTCTGGTGGTGGCCCCAGCAGTAGAAGAGAGTAATTGTGAATAATTGCAACATTGTCACCAGGGCTGGACTGGGACAAAAAATTGGCCCTGGCATTTTTGGCCCAGGCGGCCAACCACAATTGGTCGGACACCACCCACCAGTACACCATCCTTGCGGTCCCCTTAAAAATGTGTACCCTACTGTACTATTCCCCCAAACCACTACAAAGCTGAGTAGTAGGTGCGTGGACAAGTGTACCAGTGCAAGTGGACCAGTGCAAGTGGACCAGTGCACTCACTCGTTCTTGACTGACTCCCTGGTGATAAGAGTTGGCTGTGTAGTACACAATCTCCGTACTGAAGTAGAAGTACAAGTAATTGTCAAAGAAAACGCTCTGCTAGAAGTATAAATTCAAATTATTTAATAAAATTTAAGTATACAAGTATGTATAAAGTATACAAGTAAGTCCAAATGTTGCCTGTGAACTCCACACCAATGGACAGCAAAGATCTCTGGTAATAAGCAAATAGTTGCTTATTCAATTAATGCATAGAGCTGTACCATCTTATTTCATTTGATACTAACTATTCAGTTCATACAGATTTCAAGTATCCAAATACTGATGATGAATATTGCATAAGGTTTACTCAGTTAATAGATCTTTTTGTTTTATATTAATGTTCAGAGAGGAGTAATAGTTAGATCTTTGTATGTGATAGGACAATTAAATCAATGGTGTGCTTGTTTGTTTGGGGACTTCAGTTCATGCGCCCACCACGTGAAGGTGCATGCTCAATGGACATGTCAGTACTTCGGCCCCCTAGCTGTTGTTTTTGTGCTCTCCCTGTCTGTCAGTGTCGTCCATGTGCTTTTGTTTACAGTTCCCATGTGTTCCGGCCCTGCCCCGCTCTCTGCCCTGTCCCCACCCACCTGATTTCCTGATCACCTCCACCTGCCTGCCTGCCCACCTGCATCCCATCTCCTCGTCAGCCCAGCCCTATATCTACCCTGCTTGTCTCTGTCTTGTTGCCAGTTTGTCTCAGTGTTTTCTCTGTTGCATACCCGCCTCTCATGTTGCTGAACCGCCATCAAACAATCAGAAGGCGAAAATCTCTCTCTCTCAGCAGGGATCAAACCAGCGACCCTTTAGTTACGATTCCTGCTCCACAACCACTATGCAACACTAACTGAACTTAAGGCACGCAGTGAAATTAGGGCGCAACAATAAAATGAACGGCTCTCAAGTACGACTCGAATCCCTTTGTTCGTATCAAAGAGCCTTGGTTGCCTGATCTGCCCGCCTGCCTGGTTTTGACCCTGCCTGTTCTAGTTTTGATCCCTGCTCCTGTTTTGCTCTGGTGTGGACTGCCT
Source organism: Megalops cyprinoides (assembly GCF_013368585.1). Classification (NCBI taxonomy): domain Eukaryota; kingdom Metazoa; phylum Chordata; class Actinopteri; order Elopiformes; family Megalopidae; genus Megalops; species Megalops cyprinoides. The sequence goes on from NC_050584.1 coordinate 1,222,210, forward strand.
TCCTGGTTTTTGACCCTGCCTGTTCTGCCACCATGAACTTGCCCTGTGATTCTGAATAAATCTCTTGGAACCTGAATGCTCCTGGTCTGCGTTTGAGTCCATGCCTGTGCCTTGACAGGACAGCAGCACCAAACAATCTGAACTTACTGTAGGTGGAGAGCTACCCCACAGATAGTAATAACAGTAATCCATACCATATATATCCTAATAGCTACCACCATACTTGGCTGAAAATAAACATAGGACAACTTTGTTGCCTGTTGTTGGAAATGAAAACTGTAGGCATGTATTTTAGCACAGTAGAGCTACAGCCGTTGTATATTATACAGTCTTTTTGCACATCTTTATCAAGGGAACCCTTAGCCTAATAATTTTAATAATATTATGATGATATGATATGGACCTAGGTCACTCACAGCAACGTGGGCTTAGCCAATGCAATGCTGACAAAATGAAGTTAACAGTTAACGTTAAAATAGTCAGCGACTGCATTAGGGAACTATGCTAGCTACAAAAACAATGCCAAATAGCTTATGCTGCACTATTTGACGTTGACAGAGTGACCACCAGCAGTGGGTGACGGCTCACTTTATGATAGCGTTATCATTATGTCATCTTATTATCATCGACATTAATTGAAATAATCATCACCATCGTCATTATGGCATGGCACACACACTACCTCCCCGCGAGTCCCTGTTGCTCATGAAGCTACTCCATGCTTACCGCTTAAACCACACTCTCCTCCTGCTCCTGCTCACTCTGGCCCTCATCGGCTTCCCTGTCACACGCCTGCTCCTCTGCCCAGCAGTGGCTATGGCCAGCCACCTCTCCTCCTTCAAGTTCCACCTGTTGCTGCACAATGTCGGGTACTGTAGATGTTGAAGCTACTGCAGCCGCTACAGCAAACATATCTGTTATTTTTCCACATTTGGCAGCATCTGCCTGTAGATTTTTAATTTTTTTGGCCCGCAACTTCACCGCACCCCCCTTGCACTTTTGTTTTGTTTATCCATTTTGACGCCCTCATCCTTCCACAGATTTTTGGCTCTGAGCCATGGCATCTGACACAAGAAACAGAGAGGACAGAGGGGGAGGGGTGGAGCCTAGGAAGAGATGTGATTGGGCCAGCCCAGTGTCAGTATAGAAAATGAACCAATGGGCCGCTGTCCGGTTGTTGGCCAATTTTTTTTTGGATTAAAAATGATAGATTAGATTATATCAGCCCCAAGGTGTGTCGGCCCACCGGGAAAATGTCCGGTATGCCAGATTACCAGTCCACCTCTGATTGTCACCATGGCACTTCGAAGTCAAAGTGGCAACAAGGAAGTCCATGCAGGAGAAATTGTATTGTATATATTGTAATATATACAATAAATTGTATATATTGTATAATTGCTTTCTAAATAGGAGCAGATAACGGTAGCAATGCTAGCTATACAGGTAGTAAAAAATCAACTAAAGTGTCTTTAGGTGCTAACCTTCTCATTACAATAGTTGATTCACTTACAAGATGAAAGGTGAAGTACAAAGTATAAAACTGAAATGCCACTAAGGTCAACATAGTTTTAACATTTCTTTGCAACTTTAACAGTCTTGAATGTATTTGCCAAGACTCATGTACATGTGATATGGAGATAGGGTTTTTAACTAATTTTTCTCTATATACATGAGTGTTGAAGTGAGATGAATGCAGTCCTCTGATACACTTGCAAACAGCATTTTTTTGCACTACAAGTCACAGTGCATGACAGAGAAGTAGGCTTTCGTTGCAGCATGATGTCATCCAATCAGCTTGCCTGACAACCAAAGAGAAGAGAAAACCCTGGCCAACCTATCCATCCCTATGTCCGGCAGTACAAAGGAAATTTGTTGCCCTGTGACGGTCTCCTAGTCATTGTCAGCAAATTACATGGCTGGTTTCAAATGCAAACACAAGAGCTCAGCCTGTGCTCAAGACGAGCACCTTTACAACTGAGCCACTTGGAAGTAGTTCCATGTTTCACACCCAACAATCTAAAAATGCTTTATACTTGCAAAAAAAACTGCTTTTGTTATATAACATTTTATAGAAACTGTGTATTAGTTAGCATTCTACTACTTTCTTCACTTGACACCTAGACAATTGTAGTAGTCTCGTGCTCAAATTGAGGCTATCACTAAAATTTATTTAAATCAGTATGTACATATATTTATGTCTTGTTGAATAAAAAATCCAAAAATATGTTTATATTCAGTATTATTATACATATAATTCACATTATATTTATTGCTATAGTAAGCTTAAATTACTGCATTGTCTAAATTAATGCTTTTCCATGCACAGTTACTACTGCCTTCACAAATACACCTATAGCTAGGACAATAATGACCAAACTATACTATCGTTTTTAAATTTTGTGGTACAGTACACAATATATAAGAATTGAAATCAAAGCACACAAAGTATTGAGTTGAACTTTTTACATTTTATGTTTTATAGTTTTATGTTTTATTATAACTTAAACATATCACAGATATCCTGGTTAATCTGAAACCATAGTTTTTTCCCTTTTTACCATCCAGAATGTTGTACTGATTGGACAATGATAACAAAATACTGTTGAATTTTCCACTATACTGTATTGCTTTATCTGTCCACTTGGCTTAATTTGTGGTTCAACACACTGCATTACTTTTGGGGAGCTTTCATCAAAAACAAACCTAAACATTTTTAAAGTAACAAAATGGAAAAATCTAAATATCAAAGCCTTGATTTAAGGTTTTAACCAATATGTAACGTGACATGATTTTTTTTTAATAATTGCATTTTTATTATATAGCCAGATCATTTTAGCATTTTGAAAACTCATTTTTCTATATTTAGAGAATAACTGTAAAAGGACAGAGAGAACAGGAATCCCTTTTCCAAGAAAGGTTCAGATACCATACACACAAAAACTAACTGAAGATTATTTCCTGGCTGCTGTTTCAGTGATGCCATTTCAAAGATACGGCACAGATATAGTAATACATTGACAAATTGTTTTTTGTATGTCATTTCTATCTGACAGGGCATAGTCTGATTGACAGAAATAATGTCAACAACATTTTTGTACTAATGTGGTTTGTATCCATTAGATGAATGACAAAATGTAGCTATCCTTTTGGCCCTACCATGAGGGACTAGGCTTTACAAAACAAATGAAGGACAGGGAAAGTTCCAGTTAAACAGGGCATCAGTAGTCCTCAGCTAGAAGAGAAAAAGAAGAAAAAAGAGTTATGTGCAGATTAAGCAGAAACAACAGGTGAGGCGGAGCATGCAATCCACCTTTGGTTAGGAATGAACTAGGGTATAGCAACATTCAGTCAGAGGGACGGATGCTTACTTTCGATTGTAAGGATACAGGTGCTGGCAGCAGTGCCTCGACTATTCACAGCTTTGCACATGTACTCCCCTTCATCCTCTGGGAAGGTCTCAGGCAGGTATAGGCAGTATGTCTCACCCCTCTCAATGTACTGATAGTCCTCAGAGTCGTGGAGCATTTCACCCTCAAACCACCAGGTCACTTCTGGCTTTGGCTCCCCAGTGATTTTAACGGTAAACCGAACAGGTTCAGCATCGACTACAGACTGGTTTTTGAGAGGCTTTTTAAACCATGGGGCCCCAGATCTTGCATGGTCCTCTTCACCATCATAGGTTGCTGAGCCATTGATGATACTTCCCTCTTCCTCTTGCTCGTCTTCCCTCTTCTGCCAAAACATAACAAATCATATCACAAATGGTAAAAACAATACAACTCTTACTGCATGTATTCAAAGTGAGTTGAGATGTTGAAAAATTGGAAAAAAGGAGGCCAAGAAAGATTTACTTTTTGGAGTGCTGCATCGATCTCTTGTTGTTCAAATTGCATTCTCTGCAGTTTTTGTTCTTCAATCCGCTTCTTTTCCTCCTCCTCTCTGGCTTTTGCCATTTGTTCAAACCATGCTCGCATGTCCACTTTCTGTCTAAACGGAGCATCCTCAACTCTGCCAGCTTCACTCCTACCTTCCTCTTCATCCTCCTGAAAATAATATCAATTGTTATCAAATGTTTTCTCATTGTTTGTGATCAAGGTGATATGCTAAATTGCTTTAAATTGAGAAATCCATAAAAGCAATTCTCAGTCATAAAGCTTTTCCATCCCTTGTTTGCTGTTGATCTAATCCATGGTTAAGGTACATGACTTCACATATTCATTTTTGAAAGTGGCATACCACTAATCATTTCCAAAGATGTAACATGTACATTCACATTTATTCATTTGGCAGATGCCAAAAAGCGAAGATATCCAAAGCGACTTACAAATGAGGCACAACACAAGCACAGCTCGGGATTAAAGGGTTGTAAGAGAGTCCTCGGCTCATTTTAGCTTTAAGGATTAAAGATAGAGGGGTTATGATATGAGTTACTAAAGATTCTTTTCAAACCTCCAGGAATCTTTCAGCTTCTCTCTCTTTGATTTGGAGGTCGATGGCCTTTCTTCGTGCCCTCTCCTCTTCTATCTTTTTCTGGATCTCTTCTTCAGTGAGTTGCTTGATCTTCTCAAACTTTGATTTTAAATTCTTTGCTTGTATGGATCCAGTTCGCTTCAGTTTGCTCAGCTCCTCATACTCTGTGCTCACCACCTCTGAACTTTCATTTACTTCATCCTGTTTAGGAAAGACAGGGAATGGGACAGGTTTGCAATAAAGTTATCCAGTGGGCAGTTATTCATGATCATCAATATACAAGCTTCACTTACAGCTCAGCAACATATTGTAGTCACCATGTGGGCTTAAGAGGAAGTAATTCTTCATGAGTAGATCTAAGCCAAGAAGCTAAAAGTACAATGTCTTTAACATTTAATTGAAAGATAGGTCTATTAAATGCTATACCTTATTATTAGTCTGTCATAATGTATGGCATTTGAAATTATTCCACCTATGAAACATGTTTTGAAGTTACTTCCCAGAATTTATGGAGTGAATGTAAACAACCATGTTAAACCAACAGTCCTGCAGAAATTATAGGCAACGTGTCCATTACTGCTTTCCAGCTACCATAAATACATTGGGATTGATCAAGTCTGATGATGAATCAATTTAAATGGAAGCCCCTGGCAAACAGTGACTAATCAAATCTTGATTCATCTCAACCCGTGGTCACATAAAGTCTGATAGTGTGTCCACTTCCACTTCCAAACCAATGTCCAGAAAAGCCTAGTTTTTAGATTCAGTTTGTTTAGTCTTTTTCAGCTGCATTTTTTTAGCAATAGAAATTCCTTCCAGCTGGGGTGAAGGGGAGAAGAGTCTGAGTACATCGACAATGGGTCCTGATGAACACAGATTTTTTTTCCCCAACATAATAAAAATAGACCATTGACCTTAAATTCAGATTTAGTTAATGATAGTGATATTGTATTTCTAATGCACTAACTGTACCTACTGAGAGCACTGCTTTCCATGGTTTTGATATTATTGCATTATAAGCAACATCTGTATAATAGTGTAGCTAGCTTAAAGGGTTACCAGTGGTTACACGTGCTTTCACTCCAGTGCAGTGCCTCTAAGCCTGTTTAAATGTTTATTGATACCTATTGCTACCGTTTATTCAGCCAAAGTGGATAGAACTGGATGAGTGTGTTTGCCACAATATAGAACATGGAGATGAAATATTGATTGATCCAGTGCAACAGTTCTTACTGCAAGAGAATATTGACAGTGAAAAGAGGTAACATGCTGAGGCGGTGGAGCAATGATACAGGAAACTCATTAGCTCTGCTAGCCTACTGAGTCCCATAAAAAAAAAAAAATAAAAACAGACAGAAAAGATATAATGCGTTGATTCTGGATTTTGTCCATTAGTTTTAGTTTTGGCAGTATGACAGTCTTAGTCAAATGACTTACAAATATTTCTGAATTCTTTATGAATCAGTAACTCATTACATTACATGTAGCAGACACTCTTATCCAGAGCAACTTCCATTACAACTCATAGATGTGTCTAGATTTGATTTGATTTGGATTAAGTTGGGGTTTTTGTAACAGACTTAGGGGTAAATGTGTTAAAAAAAGGGTGACTGACCTCTCCCATCTCCTGCCTCAGCTGCTCGAATTCCTTTTTCTCCAACTCCATCTTCTGCTTGCGTGCCTCCTCTGTGCGTCTTCGTTCTGCTGCCTCCCTCTGCTTAAGGAGCTCTTCAAAGTTGATCTCCAGCTTCCTGGGGGTCAATGCCTCCTGAGACTCACTCTTCACCAGTTCCTCCTTATCATCCTCCCCCTGTCAGAACAAGAGACCATTATAGTGTGCATCACCTCCTTAATTAGCTGCCCCCTTTAACTCTGCATTCCACACAATGCCCCAGATTAGCTTCTAACCAGTGCGCGCATAGATGTAGCTGAGGAGTCCATCTGTAAGCGCTACAAGGTCTACTGTGAACATCTTACCTATCCCACTGAATATTTACTTCCTCATTGTGTTTCTCATAGCCACTCAAAATTTTAAAAGATGATACCAGTAATCATACAAAATATGGTATATAGATGTATAATTATTAACAAGCTGTTGATTTACATTTTATATTTCAAAGCAAGAAACACCAAAATATAAACCAAAATATAAATAATTCATTCTTCAGTGAAATATACTTGAAGAAAAAAGTTACATTCATGTATATAGCTTCCATACACTAAACAGGTGCAGAAAATATACAGTAAAATCATATTTTGGAAAACAAAGTGAGCTGGTAACCTGGCTCTCTCTGAATTTAGTGCAGAGCTTGACATTTGAAGCAATGCTGTGGTTATGAAGATATATCCAGTGAAATCTGCTGTAATGACCTACCATGCTCTTGCGAGCTTCAGCAAAGATTCTCTTCTCCTCCTCCAGTCGGCGCTTAGCTTCCTCCTCAGCTCTTCTCTGCTCCTCCTCCCTTCGCTGGCGCTCCAGCTCCTCAAAGCTGATGTTCAGCTTGCCTGGCTTGGTGCCCTCTGCAGTCAGCATTGTCACTAGGATTTCATCATCTTCATCAAAGACCTGCAAGAGGTTGTCATGCACTGTGTTCAGTAACAGCGTTTCTTTACACATTAAACTTTTGAATTTTTTGGGCTTCGGCACAGCACCCCACTGACCATGCTCTTCCTGGCCTCAGCAAAGGCTCTCTTCTCCTCCTCTATGCGTTTCTTAGCCAGTTCTTCTGCTTTCTTGCGTTCCCCTTCTATCCTCTGCCTCTCCAGCTCCTCAAAGCTCAGTTTTAATTTTCCAGGACGGAACTCTTCCTTCATTGACTGGGCGCCTTGTTCGTCGTCATCCCCAACTCCCTGAAACAACAGGGAGGCCATCAAGGTCTGTGTGTGGCTTTTATGTCACAATGTTATTAAGTGTGTATTTAGTGTTAAAACTGAGCGACAGGGTATGTGGCTACCATCTCCAGCTTTGCCTCCTCAAAAGCCCTCTTCTCCTCCTCCAGACGCCGCCGGGCCTCCTCCTCAACCTGCTTCTTCTGCTGCTCCTGCCTCTCCCTCTCCATTTCCTCAAATGTAAGCTTGAGCTTGCCCGGGGCAACCTGCTCCTTCTCTTTTGGCTCGGTCTCATCTTCCTGCTTAGGGACCACCAGCAGACAGAGTTTTGATCCAATGCCGCAGTTATCACATGGAACATAGCAACGGAAAAAAAACATGTTGGACAGTTAAGGATAGATTTAGTTAAAGGACAGTTTTAAGTTACTCTGTAGTGTGAATCCTTACCTGTATTACCCTAGAACGCCGTTTGGCATCCCGGAAGGAGCGTCTATGCTCATCGTAGCGTTTCTTTTTCTCCTCTTCAGTCTTCTTTTTCTCCTCCTCCTCTCGAGCCCTTTCCAGGTCTTCAAAGTTTACTTTGATCTTGCCTGGGGGTTTACATGGCTTCACTGGCACCACTGTCACTAGCAGAGAATCATCTCCTTCCTATGGATTGCTCAAATGAAAGCTGAATTAATTACAGGCTAGAAGTAGAGAATGAAATAAAACCAATAAGAAAGAGAAATGGAGTAGTCACACCAGGAGAAATGCATAAAATATTTTTGTTTTTTGAGATGTCATAGTACATATAGTATTAAAAACTCTCTAAAACCATTACCCAACTTTTGAACATTTTGTCACAGTATAGGTGTGATTCTAGAGACAAGTTAATACAGATAAATCCCAAACAATCATGATTCACCTCATTTACTTTCATTTACCCTCAACAACCTTTAAAGTTTACTGGCTGGTAATCAAGCAAACCAAGAGTTAGAGTCATCGATTGGGGACATATTAAGAAAATTACCCAGAACCTCTCCATCTATCCTCCTCAGCCTTGGGATGAGATTGTAATATTTTCAAACAAAAAACAGTCCTGATAGTCAATTTTAGAGAAACTCAGTAGGAAACAACATCCAAATTCCTGACATGATGGGAAAGTGGATCTGATTTCCTTCAAAAATGACTCTAAGCAGCTTTTAGATCTGATAAACACTGATAATACAGAACATGTTTATCTTTAGTAGTGTTAAGGAAATGAAAGTGGAACAGGTGCCTTGTCGGCCACACGTATTGTTCTGTCTGTCAGAGCAGAGGGGTGGCAAAGGTGCACGATTCCCCATACTGTCAGGCATGTTCTGCTCTGCTCCAGTTGGATGAAACCTGTATCAACTGTTTAGATTCCAATGGAACTTAAAATACAGTCAGGTCCAGAATTATTGGTATCCTTGATAAAAGTGAAGAAAACAGGATGCATATAATAAATAACACAGATAATAATCAATATATTCACACATTCCAACACATCTGAAAACTATATACTTTTATTTCAATACATTTATTCTTATTGTTTTTATTAAGTAATCTACTTTTTCTTAAAATCACAGGTGTCAGAATTATTGGTTAACTTTGCAATAAGATTTTATTTAAGCTAATCTCGGTCTAAATAACTATATTGTGTTATTCCATCACTTCCTGTTTCACTAGAGTATATAGATAAGGTAACATGCATGCAAAATCCCTTTGTCATCCATCACCATGGGAAAAGCCAAAGAACTGCCAATTCAAAACAGACAGATGGTAATTGATCTTCACAAGTGTGGTAATCGGTACAAAAAAATAAATAAATGGTTAAACATAGCATTTGGCACTGTAACATCAATAATCATAACATTTAAAACATATGGAATGGTTGTAAACTTGCCAGGAAGTGGATGCAGGTGCACATTCTCCCCACGGATGGTGAGGAACATGTAAGATGTAAAACTAAATGAAAATGTAAGACTTGGCCGATTCCACTGAATCATTAAAAAAGCACACTACTTTACATGTTGGAAAATAAAATGTATGTCAATAACAGCATTATTTTTTAGTTTACAGTATTTTGTGCATGCTTATCAAGGGTGCCAATAATTCTGGACCTGACTGTAACTCATTCAGCCCTGTGTGTATGTACAATTACAAATGCACAGGAAGAGATTCTCACCATGGGGGTAATCTGGCTCAAACTAATACTGTCTCAATGTGCTGTTCGTTGTCCACACATCCTTTAACTGTGTCCATTCAACTCGAAGTGGCTTACCTCCTCAGCCTTCTTGGCCAGCTCTCTCTGGATCTTTGTCTTCTCTAGGATGTCCTGGGTGGCACGCCTTTTCCTCTCCTCCTGGGTCCGTTTCCTCTCCTCCTCCTGCCGTTGCTTTTCCATCTCGGCAAACTTTCCCTTTACACTGCCTGTCGCCCCAAATGTACATTTACTCTCATCATTACTCCTGTCACCTACTGAAATGATGGGGCTGATGGTGATGAGGATGACACCCCAACCTTTCCACAGAATTTCCTCCACTTACCTGTTATCTTTGGGACATAGGATTTTGCTGGTATAGCAGGCTTCACATCTTCCTCATCACTCGAGGCGAGCAGTTCTTTTATCTGTGGACACAGAGCAGTGTAAGGTGGCAGTTTATCTGGCACAGGAGGAGACAACAACAGGTAGGTGAATTCATTAGGGTCATTAGGGTTGTGAATATTTAATGTAGCTTCATATGTAATCAATTCTCCAGCATTATAATGTGAATTTGACGTTATTGTTTCTAAACGATGCTTTACATTTTTTTCTTGGGATTAGACATTAGACATGGTGGCAATAAAGAGCAGAATAAGACTGTATGTAGTCACAGTGCTGTCAGATTTGATTTAATGAAAAATCTCTACGATCAATGGTAAGATCAATGTGATGTTATGCTGGATAGGTTTAGTTTCTTCATGATTTATTCATGATTTTTGAGTAATTTAAATTATTTTTCTCAAAGATGTCTGGGTTAATAACACATCTCTTGTGCTCCTAAATGACTGAGTATAATTGTAAAAATGACATCATTGAGTATTCACTACACCACTGCGTAAGCTCTCATCTTAAAGGACAGTCACAATACATGACTCATGCAAGGCAGGGCATGATTAACAGGGTTATCTAGGTCAACCTGCTGCTTCCGGCGGTTCCACTCCTTCTCCTTTATATACTGTTCCCTCCTTCTGTGTTGCTCCTCTTGGCTCCGCCTCTTACCGCGTTCCTCCCTTGCCTTCTGCATAGCTTCAAATTTACTCTTTGATTCCCCCTTGCTGAGCTTGGGCACATAGCTCCTTGCCACTGGTTTGGAAGTGGTAAGGAGTTTCTTTAGAAAAACCCACAAGGAAACAGGCAGGAAACATGATAGAGAGGAAAGGACATGAAAGTGAGGTAAAAGGAAAGAAGAGTCTAAAAACAGTTGTCAGTTGTGAAGAGGAGAAATTCAGAACCAAAATTTGTTGAATACAACTCATTTCCCTTCACTTTGTGATGAAATGGCAATTTTACACCTTGACAAGCTCCTGTACAGGACAGGAGAGACTTTTGGCATACAACTGTAAAAATTCTGAATAGTATGTGATAAACATTAAGCAGAGCCCTCTCTGAGAGTTCTGATTTTAGGGTTCTTACTTCTTGTTTCTGTGCCACTTCAGTCATGCCTGCTCCCCTTGGACACTTGACTGGGTCCTGACTATTAACTGCTTTAGAAGGTGCCTATGGTCAGAGAAAAGGAAGATGTATCAACAGTGGGGAGACCCAGCAATATCTTTCAAATTTTTCAGTCATACAGAACCTATCCTGCACTGTAGCTGAAATCCTCTTACTTGAGTATTATGGGGAGAGAGGCAGTCCAAGAAAGTTTTTTTTCCCCAAAACAGCTCACTTTCTGTTGGAGGGATCAAATCATTTTTCAATGTTTTTTTGTCATAAATCTACAGAATGAACAGAATAATAGCTGTTTACAATGCTGCCAATAATTTGAAATAAACAAAAACTTCCACATGAAATCCTGTGGGAGCTTTGTTTTTTCATCTTTCATGTCAAAGCAGTTTTCCTCTTGTCTTAAGTTGCTTTGAGTGATATTTGATCTGTTTGTCTGATTATTTTTATTTTAAGTGATATTTGATCACATTTACATTACATGACAAGATCACAAGAGGTTAAGTGGTACACGTACACACACACGCACGCACACATACACACAAAATATCATTAAGCCACCTGTCCATCTTAAGCAATGATTTAGCACTTCAATCAAAGTTTATTTTTTGGTAGAGCCTACACACAGTTCAAGCTACAATTATTTCTTTGTAAAATGTAAAACAAGATGTAAGAAAAAGAAAAGAATACTCTGAGATGACCTTTCTGAGGAAAAAGTCTTGTGAATTCATCTGAACCAAGCAAAACCATGGCTTAATATTTTGGCTAAATTTATTCCTGTGTTACATATTACAAAATCACATTTTCTTCTGTTCTGCCCTTTGCTTTAAAAGAGTAGTACTGCTTATTACACATATTTGATTAGGAAAGGTACCATATTAAAATTTAGTTATTTTAAAATAAATATTTGTTTTCATTAAAAATGAGAACAATGTATAAAATAAATGCACTTCCTCAAATTATTTCAATTCTTCAAATTAGCACACCTTGTGTGGTTTAACAACAAAGCAGGGAAAGGACACCTAAATCAGTGTAAACAATGTGAACAGGTGATAGATAGAACATGCCTGATCTCATTTCCTAAATTTAAAACATGATGTACCTGTAATGTGGACAGCCAGTCATATGAAATTAAAAATTGTGGTGACAAAAGGAGAACTTGAGGTTACTACATTCTTTATTCTCGTGTTTTAGTGGTTCTCCATAAAAACTGCCTTCTTTAAAGATATGCATCCATGCATAGCCGTATAAAGCATTGATTTACTATCAGATGTTTATTTGAAATGTTGCGAGTCTGCCATGTCAACAGGAATCCCATGTGTTCAGCTATGTTTGTCTCATTGCAGCCAGGTTATTGATTCATACACAAGAGTTGCTTGTCACATGTGCATGCGTAAATTGGTTGATTTGTTTCTGATGAGCCCATGGCAGGGAGGACACTCCTCAAAAATGTAATGAAGCCTCTCATGCAGGAGAAAACAGTCTTTTAATATTCTGTAGTAGGCTCTACACATGCATTTGCAAGGGAGACTTCCCCCCTACATGATAAGCAACAAGACAGAGCACAGAGTCTATTTGAGAACCACACGTGGCCAAAGCATCTGCTCATGGCTATTTTTGCTGCAGGATTTTGGAGTGAGAAGCAATGGTGCCCACCATACTTTGGGAAAGAGGATCATTGCTGACTGCAGTGATCCCTGTGTTTTTAGAGTTTAAACCACTACATCGCACTGAAATGGAGTACTAGTAAGCACACTCAGAGTAACAGCAAATTATCAACAACTGTGCAGACAAATGTGTAATATTAGCATGGTTCTTATACATGCTACTCAATGTATCACTACAAAAACTGGGAAGTACCATGTAAATCGATAAAATGCTACTTGTTTTACCCTTTGCAAGGTTGGATGTGGCACTATAAATGCATAGTAGGTTGTGCCTTTCCAGATCTTACTAGCAGCACACTCACACAACGGCAGACAACAGCAGGTGGCTTCTTCTACATACCCTAACCCGCTTCTCCTAAAACCTGGAGCAGTTAACTCTGTTTTGAGAATTATTTTTCTATCTCTGTATTGTCAACTTCTGAGAACACATTTCAGCTTTACCAATTTATTTTAAACAGGCATGGTGATATGTCATCAAATATCCACATTAAAAAAGTCAAACACAGATGCTTGCTTAACAGGTATTTAAATAATATGGAGGACATCTGACAGATCCTGTTTTGGAAATCACAGGCAGAGTATATTTTCACCCATGTCCTCAAAGTCTGATTGGCCATCAGAGAGACTCATAGGCCTAAAGTTAATGGTCTCTGGAATCACTATAATTTGGAGGTACAAATGAGCAATACACCAAAGGCTAATAAAACATTTTCTAGAATTAAATTTCAGACGATTACAGGTCTATATTTCTTCAGTACCCATGTGATATATTTACTTCATCGTGGGCTGGCCTGTGGTCAGCAACATTAATTATTAAAACTGTCATAATTCGTATCTTCAAGTTTGGGTAAGTCTACCTTTCAAAATGAGCAGGGTAATATATGTTTGACAGCACAGTTTAAATGAAAATTAAAATATCAAAGTCACTTATTAGCTATACAGACGAGGCCAATTAATTGCTTGACCTGATAGAATAATCTTGAGTGTAACTCAACGGTGGCACAAAACGTTGCCGATAGACTACTCTGACATTACCCTAGATTTAAATTTATTTTATTCCCTACGACTTTCTCATTTCCCATCACCACTTGTATTACATTTCCTGTAAAACACTTTTGTGCATAATAATGGAAGCCTTCACTTCTCTAACAATCTGTCAACCTTATATAACTTCATAGCCAAACTATAAACACATTAAGGGCATATAATAAAAGTAAAATATGAAAAGTTAATATTTAATGGGGAATCATTAAAGAATAATCCTGTGGATCAGTTACCTCTTTCAAGTGGATCTGTCCTCCGGTTTTCTCTCATAAGAATTTTCCCCGTATATTGTAGATTAAATCTAATTGAACCGGATAAATTATAATCCAAATTTATTGATGCACAGAGACGCGTGCACTGTGCTCCCTGTGTATGGATTCAATGTCGTCTGGGTGAAGTTACGTCTGGACTGACAGTTTCCATAAAAGTCTCGTTTCTCTCGCCATCTACCGCATTCCAGGCGCTCCAGCGCCCGCCTCAGCTGTTCCAACAAACATGCAAGGCTTTTCCTGTCTGTACGATCCCTCTGCCCATTGCTTGCCATTATTAAGTACTTCAAGTAAACGCAAACAGAGCTGCACACTGAACCTTCAACGTTACATAAATCAGATATTATTATATTTCGTTCAATAATACTGTTCTCTTCTGGATACACACCACACAGTAGCCTACATTAAAATAAGGAATTTACTTTTATGAATAGTCTGACTAAAACTGAACCACCACTACAAAGAAAAATAAATGTAAAAAAACAAGATCATTTAAAGCATGTGATTCAATGTTACATATTAATATTTTGCAACATTGTTAGTATATATTACTAAATTAATTCTGATGCCCAGGACAATATTTAGCTGATAAGCTGATCACTTTCACGGTCTCGTAGGTTGCCGCACTATTAGCGCAATATGTTCATAATGGAAGTTTCAAAACTTTGATTCGCCTTTGTGTTCTGCTTAGCTCTTTAACCATTTTAACTTACCATGTCATCTTTTGTTGCTTTTACCAATAAAGTTTTCTATTGTATCGCTATTATGATAACAATAACACGCAGTTGTATCTTTCCAATGTATCGTGTTGCATCTGTGCAATTTTGCTAACCAGTGTAGTCATTGCTTTTACCGCTGGCTTGTTTTGTTTTCAAATAGGCCTACTTTATGTTTAACCTAGGAGTGCATACTAGTGTTAGACATTAAATATTTATTAGGTAGGATATTTGCATTTTGTATTGTTAATAAATACACTCAATGTAATACTCATTTGTTCATCACCAAACCATGGCTGATAATTTAGGTTGTAGGCTATACATCATATTTATATCATTACTTACAGTATCACTATACCATTATTATTACATTTCCTTAAAAGATCCTCTTGCCAGAGCCATAAACACAGTGTACAATATTTACATGCTATATATTCATTCAAATCGATATTTACAGAGGCAATCTTTAATAATTGCCTTGTGGACTGTACCACAGAAGTGCCCCTTGGCAACAGAACTGGCAATCTTTGGGGATTGCCAGTTCTGCCACTACACATATTGATACTGTCACAAATATAGCTCCAGCACAAATGTAATGTCAGGCCTCAGATTTCAACCTGCAATTTTCTGTTCACAAATGCAGGTTCCTTACCACTGCACCCTTGCTGTGTGCTACCTTCCCATACAATATCCTAGAGATGTAGAGTTGTGTGCTTTCTTAAATAATAATTTATAATCAAAACTGTAAATGGGTGGTAAATTGAACACAATTGTTTTGTTTCAAGAATGACCTTTGATTTTATACATGCAGACATCAAAGTAAAAATTCACAAAACGGCCACATATTTCCCATATCTATTTATGTTGTCTCTTTGAGAGCATGCAGAAAGTACAAGAAATATATAAGGTCTGGGTTTTTGGCAAGATTTGATTAATCTTTTATAGTCCATAAAGTAATCACAATAATTTAACACAAAAATGTCAATTTATTGCATTGCATCAGACAAAATTTCCTCTCTTAACATTTTTTATATAAATATTGCAGACAAATGCACTGATTTTATTGATGGCATTGCAGAAAATATTCCATTGAAGAGTATCAGGTCAGTGCTTGTATACACAGACACACACCTAGACTGTATCCTAGTTGATTTGTGTGTGTGTGTGTGTGTGTGTGTGTGTGTGTGTGTGTGTGTGTGTGTGTGTGCAGCAGCTACCATACAAATAAAAAGTAGTAGAGGAACTGCCATTTAATTTTGCACATGGGGGGAAATGTATGGAGCCTAACAAACTCCTGTGTGAACACCATCTTTGCCCCCTGATAAAAATAAAACATTCATTATAAACAGGGCATTTGACAGCTAAAAGGTAATGACCATATCATGTGAGAATTTTTTGAATCAGTTTATAGTAGTTGATACTTATTTAAACTCTGTAACAGGCTGAATTTCCATTGTGTTGTAAGAACAGCCCAGGTAATTTAGATCACTGTCAGCATCTTTATTGATGCACCTAACAAAGGAAGTACAGCTCCAAGAGTGTGGAGCGTTAAAAAATCCAGGGTTGACAATGTAGCTAACTCCCAAGCTGGCATGAAAAGAAAATAACGGTATCAGTTACACAGTAGCTCCATGCAGGTAATCGTAGTAGTGATGCAATCCCATATCAGCAGACAGTGTAGGCCAAGTCCTGGAAGTGTAGCTGAAATGCTGTAGGAGGAGCTGCATACAAAAAATCAGATGGAATAAGAAGTGCTCTACTTCAAGCCAACCTTTAATACAAAAATGGTTTAACTGCCAATTGCACACATATAAACTATCTTTATATGTTCTTTAATGCCAATTTGTTGCTGCAGTCTGCAAAGCGATAACATATTTTAAGCCTAGAGTAGCACAAAGTTGATTCCTGCAAGAAATTCATTCCAAACTGCTAACTAGAAATATTTCACATTTTTGTTTACAGAAAAAGGAACCATATCTTGGATATGCAAACTTTCAGTTGTGATCAGTGGTTCATCTCAGTTTTCCAAATAAGGCCGAGAATAATCAAAGCCCAGCATTGCCTACTAACACAATGTGAAGCCTTGAGATTGGCATCCAGATTTGTCAGGGCTCCCGCCCCCTAGCTGTAGTGTTTTTGTTTTTTTTACCCTGTCCATGTGCTTTTGTTTTCCTTGTGCTCTAGCCCTGCCCTGCTCCCCGCCCGGTTCTCCACCAGCCTGATTGCTCATCGCCTTCACCTGCCCACCTGCACACCTGCTTCCCATCCCCTTGTCAGCCCTGCCCTATATCTGCCCTGCGTGTCCCTGTCCTGTTGCTAGTTCGTAGCAGTGTTTTCTGACTGTTTCGTCACCGCCGGTTTTTTTCTGTCTGTTTCCTGTTTTTGACCTGCCTGTTTTTTGATCTGTTTATTGCCTGCCGCTCTGTGTTGTTCACCCGATCTCTCTCTGCCTGCCTGTTGTTTGACCCTGCCTGTTCCGACTTTCCCGTACCTGGATTTTCCCTTGGCCTGCCCTTCTGGTTTAGACCCTGCCTGTGAACTGTTTTACGATCTGCTTTGCGATTTCATTAAATCTGCCCGGAAACCGACGCACTTGTGGTCTGCGATTGAGTCCTTGCCTGAGCCCTTGACAAGATTGCTGAATTAAAAAAATCACCTTGCCTCTATTGCATTGATACATGCATACATACATTGTTGGATAATGAAATACAACACAAACTACTACTCTGTCTCCTTATGGTAAAACATGGACATGGACTTTTTTATGGACTATTTTGATGGAAGATAAGATTAACCAAAATCTAAAAACAGCTGTGACTGATCTGAAGTTGACTGACTCGTGTTAACAGAGACTGCCTTGGTGTCTGCAAAAGCAAATGGTCTTGTGTTTGCAAAACAGAATTCAATAGAAATAAGACAGACAGCTGTGAAGTTGATATTTTGATATGGACAAATGAAATTTAATATTTCTGCATATTGGGTAGTTATCCACCTTTACTGTTTCTTTTGTTTTAGCAGAGTGTCATGCCAGTAGAAAAACTTGTGTCCATTATGTTTCCAATCAGTCTTCACACAGACACACTGCTGCTACCTATTCTCTCATTGCTCTTTGTTGACTTCAACTAGGATACAGTCCAGAACGATGTTGTAAATAATTCCTTCACCTGTCATGGGAGAACATAAAAGGTTTTTTTTTTTGAACAAACACAGCAGGATATGCTAACTCTGCATTCCCTTATGAAAAATATTCTTTCATGTGCCTGGTGAAAATACTTGAGTTTCTTCTTCAGACAGAAAAACTGTATAGGTCAGGTGTAAGTTTTAAGTATCACAGGCTTGAAACAAAGCTAAGTTTGTGACTGTACCTGGCCAGTCTGGCACGCGCTGTGCAACCCCACTACACAAAATAGGTTGTTGGACTTGATGCCTGTCAGTACCTCAATGGAATTGGGATTGTGAAATTTACTAGTTGAATGTTAATACTGAGACAGCTTGGATGTACAGTCAAGTGGGTTATTATAGGTATATCTCAAATTTAAGTAAACCAACTTTTACTGTTGATCCTGTTTCTTTTGTTTTAGCAGAGTGTCATTGTATGCATGCAAATCAGTTATCACAGCAGCTGTTTTAACAAGTGCTATTAACGGGGATAGTCTAACTGTTTGTCCCAACAGATCAGTGACCCCAACAACAGTGTCAATACTTCGGCCCCCTAGCTGTTGTTTTGGTGTTCTCCCTGTCTGTCTTTGTGGGCCATGTGCTTTTTTACTGTTTTCCTTGTGTTCTAGCCCTGCCCTGCTCTCCGCCCTGTCCCCGCCGACCTGATTACCTCATCACCTCCACCTGCCAGCCTGCCCACCTGCTTCCCATCACCTCGTCAGCCCAGCCCTATATCTACCCTGCTTGTCTCTGTCTTGTTGCCAGTTTGTAGCAGTGTTTTGTTTTTTTGTTTTTTTTTTTTGCCTGTCTTGTTCCTGCCTGTTATTCTGTTTTGAGTTTCCTGTGTTGACCTGGCCTGTTCCTTCGTCTCTGCTTGCCGTTTTGCCCTGATTGCCTGATCTGCCTGTCTGCCCGGTTTGACCCTGCTTGTTCATGTTTTTGATCCCTGCTTTGCCTTCGGACTGCCTGCCTGGTTTTGACCCTGCCTGTTCTGCCATTACACTCTTGTCCTACGATTCCCATAAAACTGCCTGGAACCTGAGCACTTGTGGTCTGTGTTTGAGTCCGTGCCTGGGCCCTGACAAACAGTCTTACTAGAACTTACTTTTTTGTAGTTCTAGTTCTAAACGTGTCTTTAAATGTTCAGTCATGGACCATTGGAAGCTCAAAATGCACTATTTTTCCTTGAATCCAAGGGGTGGAAAAGTGGGCAGAAATAATATGGATTAAAGAGGATTAAATGACACTATTGTTCTTCAGCCTGAATGTAAGCCACCTAAATAGATTTATTTTGCTCATGACAAAATTAAGAGGACTTGTCATGATGAAACCTAGTCCTACATATGCAGGTCCTAGGCATGGTTCAAATGCAATCTCATTGATACGGTACATCCATTATATCCCCTGAGTGCTAGAACAATTGAGAATGTGTTTGTGCAACTCTCAACTGAGAACTAGTACACTTCCTCTCCTGGGTTGGGAAGGTGGGAATGATTCCATAAATCCTGAGGCTGACACAAGCTCTCCTGTGCAGGCGCTGGGAGACCCAAAATAACCCCCAGCTGTGAGCACTAATCATGGCCACAGAGACAGCAGAAGTGAGGGGCTGAGTGGGATTCTCAGCTGTACAGTATAGTCCTCCTTTCCCCCCCTCAGCCTCGGGGTTTCATAGCTTATTACTGTGTTAGCTCCTTCATTTCATGCATTCCATTTACTGTGGACCAGGCACAGACTGGCCATCGGGAAGTTCGGGAATTTCCCCATGGGCCGGGCGTTTTTTCCCCCAACCCCGGCATTATATAGCCTATATACAGATAGGTCATCTTAGCTGCAGCGACACACCTGGTGCAATCCATAATAGCAGGTAGCAGTTGCCATCATAACTGAAAGTGTCTAGCACTGGAGCAGTTAGTATCTAGCACTCGTTAAAAGTAGCCTATCTAGCACTCGTTGCAGAAACGTGGATGGAAAGAGAAAACCCGTGGCCAGCGGTGCAGAGAAGGTGTGCCAAAAAAAGAAAAAGGCTTTGTTGGCTGACGCCGCAAAGTGTGCTAAGATAACGGACTTATTTAAGCAGTCTGCAGGTGATGATGAGGACAGTGGCAAAGGGGCAGAAACTTCAAAGAGGAGAGAGCAGGGAGCAGGTGCTTTGTCATGCTTACATGCTATGTGCTGTGAACTAACTAAATGAACTAAGGAACAAAATGTTTTTCTTAACCTTGGGGTTTCAATGCTAAAGTCCTGCTGCAGGTTTTACCATTTCCAAGGTCGACCCAGTAGGACTCAGACTCAGTACACAAACGTTTAGAAAAGTTTACGCTAAATTTCTCTAAAGTGTTTTAAAAAAAGTCATCAGCTTTGACTGTAAATGGGCAAAATAAACATATAAATTTGATAATTTTCTTCTAGACTACTCATCAATTACTTTTGCATTATAGCCTATAAGGCATATAATATTTGATAGCCAGCCCAGCAATAAAAATGATGAAAATGATTTGTTAAATACTTACTCTACAGTCTAAACAAACAGGTAAACATGGCTCTGAACAAGAAAGGGAAAGGATGGAGGAGGAGGGAGCAGGAACCTGCATAGATCCAATTAGAGGTGCACTATTGAATGTTATTGTGTGACTGTGAAGTAAATTAGAGCACAATACATCATTCAAATGATCAGGTTGGACTACTTCATTGAAGTTATTTATTGCTGCATTACAAGAAATAGAATGAATGGCAAGTATGTTGGATAATCCATATATGTATTTCCCTATGTCAAGGTTGGACATGAATTTAATGAATACAACAATATTTGATGCTCATGCCAGAGTCAGACAGGGAAAGTATTGCCTAACACAAACAATACAAATTAACAGATTGTGTGTGTACATTTTTTTTTTTTAAATTAATGATTCGTTGATCGGCAAACATGTGTCAGTTCGAATTTCGTGTATCAAATTGGGGCTGCTCGACAGCAAATTGCTGGGCTGCTTTTCCTTGCCAGTCCGCCCCCGCTGTGGACTACACCACTGCAGCAGTGCATTTACATTAACATTACATATGAGATATCAGCCTTTGTTTCTCTCTTTTAGAGAAAGGCCTCCTGAAACTGAAACCTTGATCTCTACTGGGTTTGTGACACATGGATAGATCTATGCTTTGACAATTTTCTGTTACAGTAACTTATGACATAACAGACACACCTTTTCCAGGACAAATTGCAGCGAAAACATTGCTGACGTGCCCATTTCATAAATGGATTTATAAATGTGAAATTTCTCATATTATTTTTTATACTGTTTATTTTCACAATGAAATCATAAGACAATACCAGTAATACAGAACAATATATAGAACAATAAAGAGCACAGAAAACGAGAATCAAAAAAAAAGATCCAAAGAGATTGACAACATCATACATGATACTTTAAAGGGCATAGTGAAGGATAACCATACACACATGTACACATCCTATACACAAACGCGATATATATATATACACACACAAAGACATATACACATATACAGTACATATACAATGTACATATTCTGTTGTTAATTACTACTGTCTATCAAACTCAAATGTCTTAAAGTACATTGTACAACTTTAAGTGCTCTCTGTAATTCTATCTGCCCAGTGCCGGCCAGAAACAGATGGGCTCCCCCTCTGAGCTGGGTTCTTTTGCCTTAGGCTTGCTCTCAGGGGGTCTCAGGCCTTGAAACAATGTAAAGCTGCTTTGTGACAACTTGTGTTGTAAAAAGTGCTATACAGATAAAATTGAATTGAAATTGAATTGAATATTCTTATTACAATTATAAGCTTCATTAATACTACGATAACTCAAATCATTAAGATTCTTACTTCATAACTCTGTGTAAATCTTCTCATCAGGAAGCATTGTCCACCCTATTCTCACTGGTCATATTCTCACATATTTCTCTGTACTCTTTCCACTTTATCCATCTATCATCCATACCACACAAAAACCCACCTATTCTTAAATTAATTTGTTCTGTAATACGAATATCCATCCTTCCATTGTTTTATTGTAGGTATAGCCACTTTCTAGGTATTTGCTTCAAAACTACTATTCTAATTATTCTAAACAAATGAATATCTTGTTTATCAAGACATACCAGTATTTTACCCATCAAAAAAACACAAGCGCCTTTACTTACATTTTTCTTAAAGATGTGAGAGACTTCTTTAATAGTGTTATCCCAGTATCTATTAAGTGAGGGGCATGACCAAAATGTATGTGTATAGTTTGCCATTCTCCACATTTTCTCCAACATTCCGAATGAATATTTATTTTATATTTAGATTGTGTGATTGAGGTGTCATAAAATATCACGTGTCTTCCATGCAAATTTCTTCCAATGTCTTGAATTTGGAATCATCAATATTCTGGCACATTTTTCCAATTCTGTCTTTTAAATATGTACTTGTAATTCCTTTTCCCTTTTACCCGTTGTCTTTGGATATACATCCATCTCACCTGCTTGTAATGCTTTAATAATTTTGGAGACAGTCTTTCTTTTTTCTGTTGTTTCATATACCTTGATCATGCATTGAACCAATGGATTAACATTCTGCCATTTTTTATTTTTACATTACTCACATAACTCCTGACCTGTAGATATTAGAATAATAAATGAGAGTTTGACTAAGCCATACAATGACATAAGTTTTTCAAATGATTTAATTCCATCATCATTAAATAATTGACCAGATGTACAGAGGCATCTTGTAGCCCATTTCTGAAATGTGCTATCACCTCTGTTTGGTAAGAAGTCTGGATCTGTAGCAATTTCTCTAAGTAATAATTGATCTTTTTTATTCCTTGTGCTCTACATACATAAGTCCAGATTTTTTATGTTTTTACAACCCATCGGTTGTTACACTCTTTAATTTGAGATTTTATTTTTCCACAAAAAGGTCGATTTTTCAATGAGATAACTAACCCAAAGTTTTCCATATCCTTCCATTTATTTGGAGTCCTCTCATCCATCCATACTGTTAAAGAGCTAATTTGGGCTGCTCTATAATACTTCTTTAAATCTGGAAAACCTAAACCCCACTTTTCTTTTCCTAATTTAATGTAATTCAACTGGAGTCTTGGTTTTTCTCTATTCCATACAAGGTCTGCTAATATTTTATCCCATTGTTTAAAAACCTTTAATGGAATTTCTATAGGTAATGCTTTAAAAAGGAATAAAAAAATTTTGGATCTACAGTCATTCAAATAAGGAAAATGGGGTTAATCTCCATCTGTTCAAATCTTGTTTTATTTGTTTTATCAAAGCCTCATAATTGTATGCAAATAAGTTATCTAATTTATTTGGAATATGTTTTCCTAAATACCTAAAATTCCACTGCTACTGCCCATCATCACCTCTGATTTACTCATATTAAGTGAATATCCGGATACTGCACTATATTAATCTATGACCTTCATTAGGGTAGGGATTGAATTCTGTGGATTTGTCATATATACAATGATATCATCTGCATATAGTGAACACTTATGAGCAGTTTCTGGTATCTCAAACCCTTGAATTGTTTGTGCCTGTCTTATGCTTTCTGCTAAAGGTTCTACACTTTACAGTACACAGCAAAGATAAGTGGCAATAAAGGGTCCCCTTGTCTCGTCCCCCTTGAGATCATAAATGTATCTGATATTGTACCATTTGCTCTAACTGATGCTTTTGGATTTTGGCCATAAAGCCTTATCAAAAGCTTTTTCAGCATCCAAAGTCATCATAGCTAATGGATTTTTTTTTTGTGACAATTCCATGATATTTAAAGTTCTTCATATATTATCTTTCAACTGCCTGCCATGGATAAATCCAGTTTGATCATTATTAATTAAATATGGCATAATTTTAGCTAATTGGCTGGTAATAATAGCTGAAAAAAGCTTCTGATCACTATTTGAGAGGCTAATAGGTCAGAAAGAGCAACACATAATTGGGCCCTTATTCTCTTTGTGTAGCACTGTTATTATTGAGGTATTCCATGATGAGGCCCATATTCCATGATCCAGGGCCCAATTAAAAGCTCTGTTTAAAAGAAGTGCAAATTCATCCTTAAACTCTTTATAAAATTTATTTGGGTACCCATCACTCCCAGGTGCTTTACCTATTTTAAGTTTTTGAATATGTATCTTAATTTCCTCCTCACTAATTGGTTTTGTCAAGCTATTATTCTGTTCTGTTGATACTTTAGGTAAGTTCAGACTTTGCAGGTAAAGCTTTGTGGCCTCCTCATCATAACTACTAAGATCTGGCTGATATAGATTTCTCATATTCTGAGTTAAAGGTCTTTGTTTTTTTATTATCTCTGCCTGCCCCAGAGATGGAGAGATGGAGGATATAATGGAAGTGATCTTTGAGTAGAAGTTGTCTGTATCCTTCCTCACCAGCATGTGTGTTGTTTTATGTGAGGGAGGGTGAGAGCTAAAAGCACACACACACACACACACACACACACATATGCACACACAACAGATATGAGGACTTTGCTCCTTTCATCCTTTTTCTTTTCTTTAGATATCCTTCCATAGATGAGTTAGAGACAGTTGAAAATAGCTGCATCATCTCCCTTTACCTTACTTCCATTCATTCCTCACCATGACCTCATATCAAATGTCTCTTTCATCTTGATTTGTAAGGAAAATAATATCAAGACTTTACAGAAGCCTTTTAAGACTTCAAGACTTTTATCAGAACCACAAAAATCAAGTCCGCATATATGGCCAGGTCCAATTCCTTTTAAACATCACTCTCTGAAATACAGAAAAACGCACACAAAGGTGTTTAAGTAATACTTGTAACTACCAAGTAAAAATGACCATTTTATTTTAAAATGGTCTAGGCCAGCCTTCTAATTACTTGCATTACCATGGTGACTGGACTGGACAAAAAAGATCAAACTGAAAGTAGTGTGAAGGTCTACCATTTGTCTGCCACTACAGAGATCTGCTGGGCTTTCAACAAGGCACTGGGACTACATGTCATCCTTGATCTTACCCAACATCTAACAGAGATGCTTTTTCCTCTCCATATTGGCTTACAGCTACCTAATGTCACAGCTATCGGTTGCGAAAGCCAGGCTATATTAAGACCTTTGACAAATGAAAACTGGCCCAATGCCAAGGTGCTCTATGGAGTAGCTTACTCATCAAATGCTAATACCTTTGCTTTGATCATAATGACCAAATATAGATTGGTTGTAAATGTGCACATTTTCTACAAATTAAATCAATAGCCTATGAACTTCTACACTGTATTTCATATGTCAGGTAGGCATTTGTGTCTTTCAATCTGATAATTTTATTATGGAATTATGCATTTTACATTTCATTTTTAAGATGTTCTTAAGATAAACTGTCTCAAAGTTATTGTATATTTAAAAAGTGACTTGTATCACTGTAATTTTTGGGTACTGTGATATAATATCAGGTAACTGCCTTCTACATCAAGGAGACCCACGTGTAGTACAGTACACGCCTTTCAATTGATATCAAAAAAGCACAATTTCCTGATACAATGATGATCAACAGGGAAGTGGTTCTGAAGAATCTCAGTGTTTCCAACACTCAAATATTATGTGGTTTCATTATGAAAGATTTGAATAAATACAATGAAAACAACCATTTCATTCATGAAAAAGATCTATGCATCAATCTGGTATGCTGCTGTAATTCATGTAACAGAGGGTGAGCTTGGAAGACTGTAATATACTACCATTTTAAATTTGGTAGTCTACCAAACTTTCTGGCTGTCATCATTTTCAGAAAATATTTCTCAATGTCTTTCTGGTGTAAAGGTCAAAAAAGGTGTAAAGGTCAAAAAAGGTGTGGTTCAGTTGTCTGTAGATATCTCTGCCAGTTACAGTACATGTGAATAGTGAGACAACTCAGTCAGGCATAACAGGGCCAGTCTATCACAGTTATACATCTCAACATCAATAATTGTGAAGAATATTAAACCTCCCAATGCAAAAAGTAGTGGTTGGTTTCAAAACCGTTTATCAAAAAATGCAATGAAAAACCAGAGAGGATTTGAAACCTGTTTTTGCCTAAACAGAGAATGAGACATAAATAATTGGCTTCTGTGATTTAGTGACTGTGATGTATGTTAGGATACTTGGCTTGTCTCATCAGGTTACTCAAATTAACTCTCAGTAGGGCTTGAAAAGTGTTATGCTCACAGTCTGGGAGTGTTGTTATTCTAGTCTGACACTGTTGCTCATTCAACCTGAATGGATAGGCTTCTTTTCTTTTGTGCTGGAAGTCATTCTGGATAAGAACATCTGCTAAATGAATGTAATATAATTATCAAATGTATGAATCAAGTTTATAAGATGTCCCAGAACAGCGGTATGAATTACTGTAAATTACTGTAAAGCTGTTTTTCATGTGTCATTGTTGCATCTTATTTCTGTTAATCGCCCCCTCCACCATCTGATTCTGATTCTGATTATAAGGTCTTACAGATTTCAGGTGCATATAAAACCTTTCACTCCTCTACCAAAATGTATTTATGGACGCAATAAACATGTAACGGGACACTATGGGACTATAGCAGGGTCGCAACTTATTAAGCTTTTCAACCAAATTAGAAATTCCAAATGTTCATGCTGTTCTCACAGGCCTCATGAAGGTGAATTTTCAAAGCCAACATTCAATGACATGACTAATGGAACAATAATACCTGGCGGCTCAAAGTAGAAGATATAATTATAAAGATAGCTTGGTGGTTAAATACAGAGGGAGGTCTCTCACCCTTGATGAATGATCAGGGACTTTGTCTGTTTCTTTACTCTCTAGTATATGCGCACTGCAAGGGCCCTGCTGTTTTCTGCTGAAGTAGGAGACAGTGAGGGGAATGTTAGCAAGTGACCAAGAGCTAAATTTAGCCTGTCCAGGTCTCCAGAGGAGGCTGACACTGTGTGTGTGTGTGTGTGTGTGTGTGTGTGTAAGAAGAGGAAATTAACTGGTAAAAGATACTGGACCACAGTGCTGCCCTCTTGTGTAGAGAGGGATGTAGGGCTAAGACATGCAAATGTTCAAAGCTATGGGATACAGCATAATATGTAATAGAAAAGTACCTTTTAGTTAAAATGCACAAATAATGGTCTGGTGCAAAGATAAACAAATTAACAAAAATATATCCACATGGCAAAACCCACCAAGAAAGACATGCAAGCAAACATTGGTATGCATTTTCATTTTTCTGCTTATCTCATCCCTCTGATCCAAGATATAAACATTTTATTATGTCCAGAATAATACAGTTTTATTATGACCAGAAAAGTCTTAGAATTACTCAAATGGCTTCACAAACAAGTTAACGTTTGTTTTATCAAAATTATGCTTTAGTCTGACTCCTTTGTTTTGCCTTCTCTTCTGGAGATACCCAATCTCTCTTACCACCAGTTTAAAGGAAGTCTTAAAGCAAAGCATGAAACATTCTGATTTTGCATGATTAAAACTTCCCTGATGTAAGAGCTCACTCTACACACACATATTTTCACATTTAAATCTTGACCACTAAAGCTCAGGGAGGGAAGGAAAATTGTACAGGATCTTGCACATGTAATGACACAAATCATATTTATATTAAGAAAAAGCCAAGCATCTTCCGGTGATTTTTTAAACCTATGATTCTCTTTTGACTGTGAAGTTTTTTTTAGGGAGACAGCCTGTGGGGACAGACTTTATATGTATATTAAAAAAAAAAAAACTACAAGCCACCATGAGGTACACACTCTGTATGCAAATTTAGTTCTAAAGTTCTTGAAAGTTCTTCAAAGTTTAGTTCCAAAGTAGCATAGCAGGTTTACAATATAAATACCGAAATCAATACAGAAAATGCACTTAGAAATGTTTTTCCTGACAGTACAAAAAAATACTTTGTGCAGTGAGTTAAATAGTTCCCATAGTAGGGATGTAGATGTAGAAAGCAATGCAAGCAGAATATTGCTATATCTTTAAATCAAAGAAGCAACACACTAGATTTTTTAAAATGATCAAACTAGATGGGGGGCAGGTGTCACTGTCTGTCACAGGGGCGGAGGTCTCAGGGGAAGCAAAAGGAGAAAGATTTAACAGAGTGCAGTGTGAGTTGGCTAAGTCTGTTGAATGTGTCCTCAGCCTTAATATCTCCAGATGCCTACTGGTGAAGTTTTATAGGGCCATGATAGAAAAATATTCTTACTTCCTCTGTCACAGTCTGGTATGGTAATAGTGCTTTCAGAAGAGGACGGAAAGAGTGGCGTGGAAGAGTGGTCAAAACAGCATGGAAAATCATTAACCGCAACCTTCCATCCGTCACTACACTGTCTTCAACAGTCAGGTTCTCAAGTGGGCTCAGAACATTGTCAAAGACAATACTCATCCAGCTTTTTACTTGAGTACTTAAATACTTGAGTGCCTTCCCTCTGGTAGGCAATATACTGTAGATCTATCACCTCAAACTTGACTTGCCATCTCAACAGTTATTTCCCTATTACAATGAAGACTTTAAACCAGTGGCTCTCAACCCTGCTCCTGGAGGCACACTGTCCTGCGTATCTTCTATATATCCTTGCACTACCTGCCTGACTGAAGTCAACAGTGGCACTTTGGAATTGGCTGAGCACACCTGATTTAATCAAGCAGCAAGGATAGATAGAAAATATGCAGGACAGTGTGCTTACAGGAGCAGGGTTGAGAACCACTGCTTTAAACCACTGTGAACTCCGATGGAGTCTCACTAGCACTTTGCACTCAACTGGTCATTTTGTAATTATGTCCCATTGTCTTCTCTTCACTGTATTGCTGTCTGTCTGTGTACTGTTTAATATATGTAAGCTGCTACACCAAGAAAAAAAAACACTGACTTTGACTGTGGTGGGAGTCAACTTAGCACTTGGGTAGTGTATGGCCAGTATACTATTTGCTGCTGCACCCTTGGGCAAGGTACTTTACCCGCAATTGCCTCAGTAAATATCTAGCTGTATACATGGATAACATTGTGAAAACCTGTAATTGATGTAAGTCGCTCTGGATAAGAGCGTCTGATGAATGCCAATAATGTAATGTAATCTGCTAAGTAACTAAATATAAATGTACTTCTGGACTGGAATTGTCATAAAGGTTGGGTTGCTGACCTTTTTCTGAACTCGTTTTCTGCACTGTACTCTGCTGCAGAGCATGTGCCACTCTGCTTACAGTGTTTTTCAGTACAATACAGTCCTCTGTCGCATTGTATTAGTGAAATGGGAAGTGACGGTGTTTTCAGTCTCAGCATTTGTAATTTATAAAGCATTTTGAGCTTCTCAGTAATGCAGCCTCTATAAATCATCCCTTGATTATGATTCTGAAAAACTAACTTTAAACTTGTAATGAAGTAATGAAGTTTAAATTCTTGAAGTAAAAGATTTGTGATATGATTCCTATATGCAGAGTTATGTGTAATTGCATCACTCTTGGTTTTATATTTTATTCACAGACCTGGCTATGTCGTCCTCTTTAATCTCTTGGATTTGTGGGTAGGTTTCCTCTTAGAATTAAAGTGTGATGATTTTTGTGTGAACACATTCAAATTGCTCTGACTGATGGTCTGCTTTGTAGTAACATGTGCAGACCATTAGTCTTCCTAGCCTCTTTTTAGATCTGTTGTTGCTCGCCAAAATTGGAAAATTTTGTTTTTGCCACTTCATACTGCCAGGACTTGTCCTACCCCCACATCATTAGTCTGTGAGATGCTATACAAACTGTGCACATTGGCTCTGCTCTGCATCAGGGGGTTTTCCAGAAAGCAGAATTAGGAAGTAACTGAGATCTGAAGACAGAAATCTGAATTTTTCATTTCACAAACCAAGATTAAAGTACTCCCATATCAATGACAATGACATCTCATGCTCCGAAGCTAACCTGCTACCTGACAGGTTAACTTGAGCTAAGCATTACAAGCACATAAAAACATGGGTTTTCATCAGCATCGGTTATTAACTCACATGGTTTCTCCTACCACTGCTATGCTGATGACACTCAATTAATCTTCTTTTTTCCTCCCTCCAAAAGATCTCTGCATGCGTGCCTGACATCTCCAAATAGATGGCCTTCAACCACCTAAAGCTTAACCTGAACAAGACCGATCTACTGTTCATCTACTGTCAACAGCACCACAGTAACCTACTCTACATCTGTGAAGAGCCTGGGTGTCACCCTCGACAACAGGCTGGACTTCAACGACTACATCCTGTCGATTCCTTTTCTGCAACATCAGGAGGATTTGCCCTTTTCTGACCACCTACTCCACCCAGCTGCTTGTCCAGGCCACCATGCTCTCCCGCCTGGACTACTGCAATGCCCTCCGTGCAGGCCTCCCAGCCTGCACCATTCAGCCACTGCAGCTCATCCAAAACGCAGCTAGGCTGATCTACAACCTCCCAAAGTTCTCCCGCGTCACCCCTTTACTGAGATCCCTCCACCAGCTCCCAGTCGCAGCCAGGATCTGCTTCAAAACCTTGGCCCTCACCTTTTCTGTGTACAGTATTTCAGGGGTTGAGGAAAAACAATTTGAAACTGGCCCCCAAGAAGTGGCATTTGCTACAAAAGGAAGTTAGGTTCCTTGGCCATGTCATTAATGGTGGGGGTGTGTCTGTAGATCCGGCAAAGGTGGAAGTCATCACCAACATGAAGGTGCAGCATCTTATGGAAGATGATGAGTGTACACCCTCTGTCTGGAAAATTAAGTCCTTCCTAGGCATGGTATTTTATTATCAACATTTCATCCCCAACTGTTCGTCCATAGTGAAGCCCTTGTTTGCACTTACCGCTGGGAAAAGAGAAGAGGCAGGTTAGCTAAGGACAGAAAATCCCAATTTACCCCTGCAGACTGGACAGAAGAATGTGGCAATGCTTTTGACCAGCTGAGGGTGATGTTGCCCGAATGTGTCATTCTTGCCAATCCAGACTTCAAGCTGCCATTTATCCTGTCAACTGACGCCTCATTGGATGGACTTGGTGCTGTCCTTTCCCGAGTGCCCCAGAGAGAATCCAAGGCCAGACCAATTGCTTTTGCAAGCAAGACCCTCAGTGCATCACAGCGGAAATATCCAGCTGATAGGCTGGAGTTCATGGCTCTGAAATGGAGTGTATGTGAAAAGTTTAGCCATTGGCTGAGGGGCCATAGCTTTACTGTCTGGACGGATAATAATCTGCTCACTTACCTTCTGACAAAGCCAAGGCTGGATGCATGTGAGCTCCATTGGGTGTTAGTTGGGATCACTTAACCATCCCCCGTCCAAAGTTGTGTGTGATGCATCCGAAATCAGAGCTCTTTCAGGTCCACTGTGACTGGATTGACGCAGCAGAGGCTCAAGTAATGCGCTAAACCCAATACATCCTACAGCTTTCAAGCAGTCAGGATGCATTCTCCATGTTCTTTGCTCAGGAGCTCCGACTAAGCCAGGAGCAAGACCCCAGCATCTCTAAAGTGTTGCCCTATGTTACTGCTAGGAGGCACCCATGTAGATGAGAAAAGCATGGTGCTCATGCAAAAGCCCTCAGGTTGTCCAAGCAGTGGAACAAGCTGGAAGTCTGTTTTATTGTGGTGTTTTATACAGGGTATCAAGAGATCCTGTGTCCAAGCAGAAAAGATTCCAATATGTGTTACTTGAGAGTCTTAAGGATAGGGTGTTAACAGGCCTCCATGATCTTAGAGGTCACCGGGGACAGGACCGTACTCTGTCGCTCACAAGGCAGCGGTTTTATTGGCTTAATATGGACAGCAATATTAGGGAACATGTCAGATGCTGTCAGAGATGTATCTTTGCGAAGTCACCAGACCCTGCTGCCCGCACGCCCTTGGAAAGTATCAAGAGTTTATTCTCAATGGAGTTAGTATGTATGGACTTCTGGTCAGCCGAGGATAGTAAGCAGTGTTCTGTGGACGTCCTTATAGTCACGGACCACTTCACTAAGCTTGCTTATGCTCTTCCCTGTGCTAACCAGACAGCAAAACAGGTTGCCAAGAAGCTCGGGGACCACGTGTTTTGTGTTTATGGTTTCCCAGAAAGGATACATTTTGATCAGGGCACAAATTTTGAGAGCAACTTGACAGCAGAGCTCCTCCACTTGGCTGGGGTCTCAAAGTCCCCCGCAACAGCCTACCACCCAATGGGAAATGGTGCCACTGAGCAATTTAATGGCACCCTGGGTAACATGCTCCATACCCTCCCTCTCAATGCGAAACATCAATGCCCACAGCAAATTCAGACCCTCACATTTGCTTACAACGCCCCTGTCCATGAAACTACAGGCTATGCACCCTTCTTCCTTATGCTTGGGCGTGTCCCTAGATTGCCAGTAGACATCACGTTCAGACAGGTCTTAAATGATCCTGGAGTTGCTGACTATGATTCCTATGCAAAGTCCCTGCTCTCTGGCCTGAGAAGTGCGATGGAGATTGCTCAGAAGCATTCCTCTGCTGAGCAGCAACATCAGGCTCAGCAATACAACAAGCATGTCAAAGGCACTTACCTGTGCGCCTGTGCTTGGGAGATCATGTTCTCATGGCAAATAAGGGAGAGAGAGGGAAAAGGAAATTGGCTGACAAGTGGGAGGATGGAGTATATATTGGAGCAAATCCTAGCCTTCATCTGTATAAGATACTCGATGCAGCGGGACACACAAGAGTCGTGCACAGGAATCTTTTTTTTTTATTGATAGATAAACATAACATACAACACAAAATATTACATCAATTTTCATATGAGTTCAGACTACCTCAGAACCACTGATCCACTTTTATTAAAGCACTGAATAAAATTATTGCTTGCAGGAATATATCATCCACGATGGATCCAGTGTTTCATAAAATGGAAAACGGTGTTAAAGAGAAGTTTGAGATTGTCTTAGATAACCTCAATAAGGTGAAGAAAATTAAGATTATTCTGAGCGAGAGAGCTTTTTATTTCATCTTTCCTTGCCAAAAGGTAATGGCAGTATGGAGGTAATTTCATTTTAATAAAATGGAAGCTTTCAGTGGATAATACTTCCCCCTCAGTTAATTCAGTAAACCTCTATCAGATTTGTGTGTGTAGAACGGTAAGCCCATGGCATGAATTCTGAGGCTACACAGAGCGGACTGTCTATTAATGTCTGAACATTGATTAATTAATAAGATTTCATGCAACTGTAGTGCTATGTACCCTGAAGTTCTGAGTTTTGTGATTTCTGTCTCTGTATGTCACAAATAGGATACTAGCTCAATGTTCATACAAATTCCAAATTGTAACCTTTTTCAAAGTGGTGGTTTGCCAAAAATGTATTTTCCCCCTTTCGTCACACTATGATAAATCACCCCTTTAGTGTCTATGACTCACATTTTTCTTAAAACAGTACATTTTAATTTAAACTCCTAGAGTAACCTTTTTCAACCTGACCAATGACTGCAACTTGAATTAGCCATGTGGTCCCATTTGTTCTTTTTTTTTTGAAGCATTATGGTAACAATTATGTAACCTTACCTCTATTCGCACTTAACTCAATGCTCACGTGATGTTTGAGGTTTTGAATAAATTCATTTTAAAAAGTTTTAGTAAAAATTTGAATAAGAACAGTTTACTATTACATAAAGCAGTGTTAATGATGATGTGTATGGTAGTGTAAAAATTGAATTTGACTCATTTATGGTCATTGTATGATAATATACAGCTCATTGACAGTTGAAAGCATAAAATCAACAGCTCACTAAATATTTAGAACATTACATTGAGAAGGAGCTCTTATGTAACCAGTATTCTAATGTTTCTAGTAAAGCAAGTAAGCCTTCCTGGGTGCTTTGGTGCACAGGAACAACCAGCCCTGTGACATCAATGAGCTGCCCTTTTACTCTATCTTGCCTGTTATTTCTGAACATTCAGAGCTGAGGGATAGCAGAGTGCTCGTATCTGCCATAACATATTTGCTGATTATACAACTAATTTCCCTAACATAGTGCTTTCCACAGTTTTCAGCATAAATTAATTAAAAATACATTTTTATTCAACTATACAGAGAATGATGGTCCACTGGTCCCTGTGGTTCAAACATGATCTTGAAACAGTGGTTGCCTGATAAATGCACCATACTGTATGTTTGCAAAACAGAATTATGGGAATGAATCCTGTTCTATTGAATCAAGTCCATTGTTTTAATGAGGATGATCACACCATTTTCAACTTTAGGATTTTGGGAAGGAAAGTGACTTACATTTACATTTATTCATTTGGCAGATGCTTTTATCCAAAGCGACTTACATAGGTTACAGTTCTTTACAATGTTATCCATTTATACAGCTGGATATTTACTGAGGCAATTGGGGGTTAAGTACCTTGCCCAAGGGTACAGCAGCAGTGTCCCAGCGGGGATTGAACCGGCAACCTTTCGGCTACGAGTCCTGCTCCTTAACCACTATGCTACACTGCCGCCCCGCTTAAATGAAGTACTGCCTTACATTAAATTATATTAATGAATTTATCAGAGGTGATGTGATTAACTGTCATGCAGTACAGAGAATGTGCTGTGGTAATAGTGTTGATCTGGTGAGTCCTACCTGTTTGGCCTTAGGCATTGTCCTTGAAAATGATACCATGATTTTGCTGCCTAGCAATGTTGAAACAATAGCAAAAATCCAGCCTTAGTTTGAACATATAAAGAATGAGATTTTGGTTCTCTCCTTGTAATATACTCTGTGTCTTAGACAGCAGATGACATGAAAAAGGTAGGTCAATATTTCAGAAAAATCCAAGATTTTATGATAAAGGAAAGGAGAAAACAACCAATCCAGCATGGCTACTGAATATGAATCCATGTCAGTGAGCTTTGAATTGCAACCACTGTTCCTCTTTCCTTATTCCAGTTTTTCCTTGTTTGGTGTGCTGCCATGATTTTAAATACTCTTATGCTTGACACTGTAAATAATTTAGCCATTTGTGTGACTGATGCACTTGCAATTCTGGCACCAACTATTTGACTTTTTTCAAAATTTCTTATATTTCTCTCATGTTGCGTTAGAAACTCACATGTTAAAGTGTTAAATTCAAAATGCCTTTTCCAGCAGAAACATATTGGTAATTAGTTTTAACAATGTTAAACATGTGTGTAGACAGCTTCTTAACTGCAATTTAGTTTTTTTTTAAATACTATAAGTGTGTGTGTGTGTGAGAGTGTGTGTGTGTGAGAGTGTGTGTGTGTGTGTGTGTGTGTGTGTGTATCAGCATCGACAACTGGGTTGAATTTTTATGTAGCTGTTCTGTTGAATGCACTTCCATGTGCTTCAGTCTGTTAATAAACTAATTGGTTAGAGGATTATTAATCACCACTTGTTTTGCCTTTTGGAACGGATTAATTGTTTAATTTGTCAGTAGACAATCAAAACCATGTTAACTTCTCTCAAATCAAATCTTTGCATTAAGGTAACTCACACATCACCGTATGAATGCCTATCACTGAACACCAATTTCACACAGCTAAGATACATAGAAACCTGATCCGAATGCAACTTGTATGTTTTTGGCCTGATCAGACCTTATTACGGATGATCTTCATGATTTCAATTGCAAATAGTGTAATTGTTTGCCAACATGATATCCACTGTTGCAGTCTCTTGCTGTATATTGGAGAGATACTGTCCACCACCAGCACAGAGTCTTCTTTCAGTTCTGTAAACAAATATACAGTTCCATATGTTGACATAGAGGTCTACAATTTCCAGTTTTACATACATGTAAAATATATCTTTGCTTCATCTCAGTACTTCACTCCTCTGTATTCACTTTCATACTATTTTGCACATGGTATGACACTGCAAGAGTAAACTAAGAGTAAAATAGATAGTATAGCTGGAGTACTAAATAATGTTCTCATACCAGTTCTCATTTCTAAATGTCACCATGATATTTTTTTCTAAATTATTCAGGTCATGGTGAAATGACTCAGATGGAGTTGTACCATCTGGCCAGCCTCCCTCATGCTTGATTGTTGACATGTTCAACCAGCATTGCAACAATATCATTGGAAATGTTTTGAAATCTTGGTTGAATTCTTCCTCTTCAAGAACAATGAAGAGTTCACCTGTGATCTCTTATTTATGCTGAAGTTTCAACAGATAATAGAACACTGAAGCAATGTGAGCTTGTACAGGTGAAGTGTTAATGATGCCATTTGACAGAGCTTGGTATTTGTAGTGCTATGGTTTTCACATGAAAACAGGAAATTTCATTATGAAAACTGCTATAACTGAGAAATGTTTTGCAAAAGAGTGAATTGGAATTGCAGTATGAGTGAATTCAAGTAAAATGGGTTTGGAGTCACTGTGTGAAGTTAACATCCTTCCAGTATGTGAACAATTGCCCCACATTCTGACACATTCTTAAAAAAGGGTTCCAAAGGGGGTTGTTGTTAAAAGTCTAAGAAGAATGCTTTTTGGTGTCTCAGGGTGGCCAGCCCAGGGTGCCTCAAGAATTCTTAGTGAGATAAGTACCAGGGTAAAAGGATTGTACATAGATGGCAAAAGAGTTCTACACACACACACACACACACACACACACACACAACCCTTTTCATCCTGATAAGTCTTTCTGATTCTAAATTGTTGACTTTAAAACAAAGCCCTACTTAAAATAGTATTTAGACTTCAACATCATTAAATTTGAGAGTGAGTTTAAAATATGTGTTAGGATGAGATCCTCACCCTCAAAGGCTCAAACTGTCTTTCTGAATGTTAAGCCGGTGATTGGGACACACACGCGGACCACAGGGTATTCCGGTTCCAGGCGTTTTATTGAAATCGGCAGGCAGTTCGTAATACCAGAGACAGGCAGGATTCGAAACACCGGGAAGCAGTCCGGGGGCAAATCCAGAATCGGGAGTCGGGGCAGACAGGGTCAGGAACCAGGCAGGTGAGTGGTGAGCGATCGAGTCCGAACGGCAGGCAGAAATCGTAGTCAGGAAACTGGCAGGATCGGCAAAGCAGCAAACAATCAGGAAAACTAAAGCGGGGACGAGACAGGTTTTTTTAAAAATAAATAAATAAAAAAATAAAAACACTGAAACAAACTAGCAACGAGACAGAGACATGCAGGGAGATATATGGCTGGGGTAACGAGGAGATGGGATGCAGGTGAGCAGGCAGGCAGGTGACGGTAATGAGGAAATCAGGTGGATGGGGACCAGGCTGGGAGCGGGGCGGGGCTGGAACACAAGGAAAACAAGAGCACATGGACAAGGAAAAACAAAAACACCGCGGCTTAAGGGGGCAGAGCCCTGACAGTTGGTACATGTGTCTTGGATTCCCTTTATTCATTTATTTTACTTATTTTCTGCCAGAGTTTATATCTTTACCATCATTTCAGTCGTCAATTGGTCCCTCCCTTCAGCTGAACTGGATTCGTCATAGGTGTTTTCAGGTGTGGGACAGTGGTGATAATGGAGAAGCAAGGGCTTAGTAAGGAGTATTTGTATGCTGTCGCTCTATTTTTATATTTTATACTAAGTAATATATTACAATTAGCTGGTACTTTTATCCTGAGTGACTGAGAATGTCATATATATACAATGCAGTCATATATTTTATTTCATCTCTGGGGGTATTCAACCCCCAACCTTAGGAGTGCTACCACTATGTACTTACCAGCTGAGCCACACAGAACCCCTAGTTTACGTATTTATTTTTACCATTGTAATTTTAGTTCATAGAGGCAGAGGGCTTATGAGCCAAAAAAGGTTCCCTGCATAGACAGCAATATTTTTTGTATCCTCCATTCTCTCAATTGTGAATAGCCAATTATTAAACCTAGTTCTCCCTATTGTGTAACAGCTACATTGGTCTTTATAGGCAAAGACTAGCTACAGGGCAGCAAAAAAAAACCCTGCAGTGTCACACTTCATTTTATGTCTGTGATTTAACCACTATGCTAACAATCCACTGCAAAAAACAACATTTCGAAGAGCGATGGAGGCAGGGAGTGGGAGAAGGGAGTGGTTAGACCGGAATAGTGTGATCACCTGTGAGGATGCACACTAGAAGCTGGATTGAAAAAACAAATAAGATAAGAAACAAGCCAAGAAATTCATCCAATGCGGCAAGGGTGAATATGGAATTATCGGATATGTACTAAGCCTATCTTGAATCTAGCTAAGGTGTTATGTGGTCAAAGGTGAACTATTTCTTTAATGCCATTAGTTTCTTGCTTCTTTATATAGAAAGAGTTCATTCACACATTGGACATGTAAAGAAGAGTTCCAGTGGCTTGACAGAAGTG
The DNA here is from genome assembly GCF_013368585.1 of Megalops cyprinoides. Taxonomy (NCBI): domain Eukaryota; kingdom Metazoa; phylum Chordata; class Actinopteri; order Elopiformes; family Megalopidae; genus Megalops; species Megalops cyprinoides. The sequence goes on from NC_050584.1 coordinate 1,260,369, forward strand.
GTGGATGTACTGTAGATGATCACACAGAGGCCTTCATATTCTGGGAACTTCAAGAATTGTGCAACTCAGTTACATTGCATTATTCTCATTTAGCAGATGCTCTTAAGCATGGTGACTCACATAGGTTACAATTTTTACATGCTCTCCATTTATACAGCTGGGTATTTACTGATATTTACTGAGGCAATTCATGGTTAAGCACCTTGCAGCACCCCAGCGGGGAATTGAATCAGCAACCTTTCAGTTACAGGCCCTGCCCCTTACCACTATGCTATACAGCTGCCCTGTGATTGATTACGAATGCTATGATCTACTGCAAAATTGACTCTTCAAACTAATTTGAGTTTGTGGATGAAAATGCATAGACAATAAAGTACTATCTTAGTGAGCCCACCCATTTGCTCTGTCAAATAAGGTCAGTCCTGTCTGCCCAGATGAAATAATGGACTATTCTGTTAATACACCTTCAGAATCAGAAACAGAATCAGAATCAGAATTTTTTTATTCGTCATGTACAGATGTACTAGGAATTTCTCTTGGTGCAGGTGTCGACATTGAAAACATAAATGTACACAGAATTATACAATAAATATAATAATACAATTAAAGAAACTGTGCAATATGGTTATGTACATTTGTGCAATAACTTTACAGTATTACAGTTCCTATCCCTTCTGACAAATAAACCAGCTAACTGGTACTGAAATGATATATATGCCATCATACAACACCCCCCCCCCCCCCTTCCAAAAAAAGTCCTCATTTTAACACTGTAGAATGTTTTTGCATGATTTTTGTATGAAATAGAAATGAAATTATTCCAGATTTGTTGTGATGTTATGCATGTTCTCTGCATGATTACTAAGGGCAGGATAAATACGTTTCAGTGGCAATTTTCTATTCAGATAAAATTTAGGGAAATTGTACAATTTCCTTGCTTGTATAGTGTTTGTTAATAGTTTTCTTATATTATTGGTATTAATGAGTGAAGAAAATACACTAGGAGATGAATGCATTTCAGTTAAAAGAATAGTGTAATGATGAAGCCACAGTGAGAAATCAATGCATTTATTGACTGCCAATTCAAGACATGACAATAGTGCCTCATAGGTCCATAGTGTTGTCATGATCCACAGTATAAGAGATATTTAAGATTAAGATTTAATGAAAAAACAACATACAATGGTAAAGACAATTCAGTTGTAAGGAAACAGGTTTGCATTCACAGGGATTATGCTTGCAGGAAAGTACAAAGTTGTTACACAAGAATAGCAAAACTGCTTTCTAACCCCACCAAGAAAACAGGCTACAGTAGAAGGTTATCTGATGCTGGAGTGAATCTACAGAACAGACTTCTTCTGAGATAAAACCATTTCAAGTAATATTCTTTACAAATGTATGTGGTCAAAGTGATCAAAAATAACAATTATACATTCTAAAATCCTACGGTGAATGTATATATGCATATCCATAGAAAGCAATAAATCATTAAACTTGAACAGACTGTTTGCATATTCTATTCACTAAAATACTTAATTGTATTGCGATTAAAATGAACTGGTTAAGACTGCTACATCCCATAGTTTTTGCGCATGCTTGTCTCATATTTCCTCCCCTTGTTTTAAGAACAGTGCTGTTTTAATTATGCGGTTAATTATGAAGCTTTTTCTTTGTAAACTTCAGAACCTGACAAGCTTTTTACATCTGTAAACCAGCTACTACAGTCAACTCAATCCACTGTGAGACAAAGGGCCTCAAGACCCCCCACTCCCAACTACAAGGTAGCGATCTGTTGTTTGTGGTATAACACTCTCCAAACCCCTGCCCTGATGCCCAAGGCCTGACTACACTTGGGCATCAGGGCTCTCTAAAGGTAGCAGAGCTAGCTGAGGAGCTCTGGATGCAGGCCAAGCCTCTGAAGAACACCCTCCGGCATACAAAACACAGGGTTTACAGCCTTGATTTCCTCATCTCCCAGCAGCGACAGGCCTGCAATGCCGAACAAGGTGTGAAATGGGTCCACCTGAGGTTTGTGGGAAATACAGAGGGGATGTGCTTTAGTAACTTAAAAAAACATAAGACAGATACGTTTGAAGTTACAGGGTTAACTGTGATGCAGAACTAAATGAGACACATGTTATACAAGATATGTTTAGTTTAATTTGTGCCCAAAACAGCACAAAAACAAGGTTTCACTATGGAGAAAGATCATCTACAAAAGGACACAAAGGCTTTATCTTTTTAAGGACTTTGTGGCCACTCAACGATAATGATTCTGAATTCTTCTGATAACATTTTTAACCAGTGTAACTACCTAGAGTATGTCATATTTTTCTTTCACAGGAGAAAAAAAGCTGTGTGAGAAAGGAGCTAACTGATGCTGATGCTGTTCAAGCTGAGTGGTGGAGTCACTTGCCATATCTCCAGGCCTGTCGGCAAAGCCTCCAGTCTCCTCATCTTGGCAAGCCAAGATAAAAGACCGCAGTTTATTTTTGTCAATCCAGTGGATTCTTCCAATGATTTTCAAGGATGCCAGCACCCACCAGGAATAACAAACATCTGGCAGCTGTAGGAACAAAAAATTAACTCTGCTCACTTAAAAAACACTGTGACTGACCATAATTAGTACTTCACCTTGCATCAGAACATCTTAATGTATTGTTCTAAAATGACATCAATTTTTTTTATGAGTTTGGGGGGGGGGGCTCAATGATTAGCCTGGACATAGAACCATCTACCTTTCTGTGCCACTAAACTGAACAACATTTCCTGACAGATTAACTAACTGGACATGAATTGTCCTAAGACCCTATCAGGATGAGTATTCACCCTACTCCTGCACTTTTCCTTCTTTACAATTTTGATTTTGGAAGTTGTGTTTGTATTTGCTTTACCTTTTCAGGCCGTCCATTGAGTCCTCCCGATGGCAACTGCCTTTCACACAGCCACCAGCCCAGCAGGTCTGCACTGACCTGGTGAAGCTGCCCCGTGATGGAGAGAAATCCTGTACAGCAGTAGATCTGAGAAAGACCAGCCAATGAACACAACCAGCACAGGCAAGCAAGGAAGACCACAGACCGTGTGAATGTATTCAAGCACAGACATTCATCAAGCTTTCATGTTTCAGAGGTGCACAGGAAAAGTACTGTACCTGACCGGCGTGAGACTCTGAGCCCGGCCGGCAACCAAATCCGCCATCAAAGTTCATGCAGGACAAAACAAACTCTACTGCTTTGTCAAGGTTAATTGCATCCAGCTTTCCCTGAAACACAAAGCTTTTCCAGTGAGCACTGTTTGCATGATCTAAATCATGTAATATATACTTTAAACACAGTACCATAGAACACGGTACACATCTATGGAAGTCACATCCCCTTCAAAATCAGCAATGTATCATTAAAAACAGTTGTTGTATTGGCCACATCCCCTTTGTGGCTCACAGGAAGACAAGACAAACATGTTTTTATACATGAATGGAACAATGTTCATACCAGCAATGCCAGAGTCGCTACTGCACAGAAGGAAAACCTTGTGTCTATTTCACCTGCAGAAATGGGGTTAAGTTTCATTGTCAAAAACAATACAAGGCAGCCAAGAACAAAGCTACCACACATTCATGAGTTCATCATTTTAAGCTTTCCATTACTCTCACCCCATTTATCCCCAGCAAAAGATCCATCCTCCTGCTGCAGTCCTTTCACATACTCCACAACCTTCTGCACATCTATTACACTAAGGTCATCATACAGGGAGAGAATCTGAGAAAAAATATGTTGGGATGTTAGAAGGACACTGATCCAGATCAACACAATCATAGTAGGGCTGCACGAGATAGCCGTCGCTATGTATCGAATAGCTATTTTTAGCGCAATGACAGCGGTATGTGGCGTTAGGTTTCTTCCCATATTTTTTTCCCTTAGTCACACCTGATGCAGGAGCACACCTCCAGCTTTCTGTGACCATGTGAAATGCTTCCGGGAGACAAAAACGCCACTCGCATCTATTCAATGCTGATATCACAGCAACAGCATTATGCTGCTTCCATGTGGTAGACAGAAACACATGGCCACAAAGATAAAACATATGCTATGTGTTTTTCAAAGCAAATAGGCAAGTTAACTAACATGTAGACAGAAGTGATATTTTTTTCTGCCCCAGAAGCATTTGACTGAACTTTGAAGGTGTGCTCCTGCATCAGGTATGACTAGAGGGAAAAAAATACTGGATTAAACCTAACGCCACACACCGGGGATAGCCGATATTGCGCTAAAAATAGCTATTCGATATATCGTGACGGCTATATCGTGCAGCCCTAATTATTATCAAAGCAAGAAACACTACACCGTTTTCTCTTGCGTCATAAATAACTGCAATCACTGTCATAACATTATGGTCAAATCAATTATAAAATACAAATAAACAGGGCAAAGCAAGACAAGACAATCTGATCCGTTTTAGGTATCCTTAGGTGGATAGCCTCAAGGTTAAAAGCCTTCTCTGCCCCTCACCTGAACAGCGCTCAATGTGTAAAGCAGGTGCGGGTCATGGCCGATGCTGGCACTGATGCCGCCACAATCATGTTGGCATGCCGTGATAAACGCAGTGATCTCTTCTCTGTTCATGCGGGGCAGCTGCCCCATCAAGTCCATGACAGTCAAGCCCCAGTATATGCCACTCATCCGCAGATATTCTGACAATGTGTATTCCTGGAAGATGAGACACACTCAGAGAAAATACAAACAAATGGAGTACATTTAACATATACACTCTGAAAACACTGGCAGTCACTAAAACCCAGGCTTACATAGTCATCCTTCTTGGAGCCATAAGCAGCAATATAGTCTGCATGTTTCTCCAACAGAAGTGTACTTGGTGCATCAGGCTTCAAAACCACATCTTTCACTTGGGTCCCCTGGAGAAAAACCAGTGAGGAGCACAAATTAATACGCCTTGTATTTTCACTGGTATTGCAGCACACGGCACGAAAACTGTCCGTTGGCCAATATAAGCAATTAAAGCGTACACACAGCCCGTCCTTGTTGCTCATCTTTTCATGTAAGACGGTGAGGACAAAAATGTCTACCAAATGCATGTATTACTAGTAATCAATAAGCTCTGGATACAAATAAAATATAATTATATTATTATTATATATATAACACGATACATACAAATAATTATCAATGTAACACAACAAAATTAGGTCATAATCAATCGTGTTTGTTCGACAGAGTAGTCCCATCTTCGCTGCAGTAGTCACGCTACCAAGCGATCAGGCTAGCTAGGTGATGAAGCTAGCAAGCAAAGTAGAAATAGCCAACCAACATGGTTTAAAATATCAAATTCAAGCTAAAAGTCAAGCTGCTGCAAGCAGATGCGAATGAATTACTCATAGGAAATGTGTATACTGCAAATAAAACACACGAGAAGCAGCAAGCTAGCTAACGTAGCTGGCTAGGTTGCTAACTCAACGGGTTAGCAGACTGTTAAAGGAAACACCTTTCGGAAGAATTTATGGCTAGATGTTGTTAGGGACTCTGCAGGCTAGCTAGTTAGCTTGCTGTATTGCTTTTTACTGTTGCTTGACCTGCCACAAGTTACAAACGATCTTTTAAACTACTATGCCATCCTTTCAACACTCTGATGTTAGACAACAAGCCAGCCTAGCTTGCTAGCAGATTAGCTTGATTAATAAGCACTCCAGGACTTAGTAGAAAAAAATATGTAGAGGCAAATGCTATAGTTTTCCTTCTAAAATGTATATCTTCACTTGAAGCTTCTCAAGCACCATGTTTATTAATAAAAATACAAATATATTTCAGTGTATACTCGCCATCTTTGGATGATGTCCCAGGTCCTTCCTAGTCTTTTTCTTTGAATTCGTCATTGACTGTTAGTAATACACCCCGACGTGTATTGCTGCCACCTACAGCATTGGTGGAAAATGGGAAGTTACATGCGCCCAACCCCGCCCATATATCCAATGAACGTAACATCATACACGTTCTATTTTAAAAGACGTATGACAACTAGCTACGTTGGGTTGCTACTTAACTAAACACTTAGCCTGTCAGATCAAGTCGCAGTTATTTCTTTGTTGCTAAGTTTTTTTCAGTTTCTTGTGTGGTACGCAAAGCACCGATTGTCGTGTCTCCCCTAGTATGAAATAACTTGTTACATTAGGAATATGTTCAATAACTGTTAGTTTCTAATAATATTGTGTATAAATATGATGCTGTATATCTGCTTTGGTAAATAACCAGAAGTTAATGCTTTTATTGCAATGTCTGAAACTGTAACTTTTGGCAAAGTCTTTCCTGCTCAAAAAGAAATTGCAAACAATTTCTGGTTATTGAAAAAATAATCCTAGGCTTATCCAACAGTGTCATCCATGTTGAAAGCTAGTCAATAACAAAGACCTAAACAAGTGTGGCTGCAGTCTGATCTGGGCTGGTGGCAGCCACCACGGTCTGAGCTTCTCATTTTCCATCTAGGGTCTGCTGTTTTGAAACTGAGCCATATTCTTCTCAAAGTCCTCCACAGAGGAAGATCTTGCAATCTCTTGCAGAAGACTCAAAACAGTATCCACATCTTTGTCAACTCAGTTGTCCCCCTTTCTGCACCACTCAGCCCAGGTCCTTCCCCTGTGAAAACAGCAGAGCAGAACTTTGGAACCTGTAAAATGACTGTATGTCTGTATGTAAATTTGAATGCAAAAGCCAGAAGCAAATTAAGCAATACTGAACATGGAAAGCAAGATTATTGATTGGTAAGAGAACCTTGATGATATATACACAGTGATCACTCAGAAAAAAAGCTTGAGTGTAATTAGTGACACCTCTCCCATTAAAACGTTGTAGTGTTTTATTGTTGTATAAAGCACTGCAAGTCCTCTTCCTCTGTCTAACAATTAGAAATTTTTATGCAGCAACTAATGTTAAAGTACATATAGAGCCCACATATTTACATTAGTTATTTCCTTTACTCAATGGAGGATTATATATTTGCTGTTTGAGATGAAGTTTGAGTTTTCATTAATCTGCCCGGTGGTGAGTACATACCAGAAGGAGGGGGGAATTGTAGGAGCTTATATAGCAGCACTAAAGATACCGTCTGAACATTGTCACTTTGGAAATAAACTGAATGATTCTCTGAGGAATATAGACTCATTTGTGGACAGAGACATGACCGCATTCAGAAACACTTACTGAATTTGACATTTGGTAGCACTGTAGAGACAATGGAAATTACCAGCAGTGGAAATACACAGGAAATGCAGAGTAGCATGAGTAGTACTGGAACTCCACCACCAACCTATAGCACAAGCTTTTTTTGCAGTCAGCAGCGTCCCCATGTGGCAGAAGACTGTAATGAGTGTGACAGACAATAACAGACAAGCAGATAAATGCCGTTTCAAAGATGAAATATGCCAAAAATGCAGTCGAGGAGGTCATGTAAAGAGCATGTAAAAGTAAATTATTTAAGAAAACAGAGAGAACTAGTGGAGCCGTCAATACAATGGGAACAATGGAAATAAATACAGTGTATACAGCAAGTGCTGACATTATATGGGTGACACTCCAGAGACAGAGAAGACACCCTTGAGAATGGAGCTAGATACTGGATAAGCAGCACTGATTATGTACACCATTTACAATAACCATTTCAGTAATCTAAAACAGACATGTGTGTCTGTGTAATGTGATGCTCAAAATATATTCTGGACAGAAACTAAGTCCAAAGCGGATGTTGGAGGTACAAGTTAAGTATGGTAAGCAAATGCAACAACTACAACTGCATTTAGTGCCTGGAACAGGTCCCTAGTTATTTGGTACAGACTGGCTGTCCCACATTAAACTTAACTGCTGTGACTTGAAAATACTGAAACACTCCATGCCTAAAGACAAAGTAACAGAAAAAAAGATCTGGACATTTACTAAAAGAAAAACAAGACAATTCTCAGTGATCAGATGGGGTCTGTAAAGGGTTTTAAAGCCAAATTAGTAATGAAAGATGGTAGCCTACCCAAAATCAGACTGTAAAGCCAGACTGTTCTCATATTTCTTGCGTTGAAAAGTATTAGCTAAAATAGATTGGCTGCTAGATGCAGGGATCTTATCAAAGGTAGACAGAAGTGAATAGGCCTAGCCTATCCTAACTGTAGTGAAGAGATGTGGATCAGTAAGAATATGTGGGGATTTCAAAATCACAGTGAATCAACAGCTGAAGTTTGATCAATCTCCACTGCCCCACCTGGATGACATGTGTTGGCTGAAGGCAAACATTTCAGCAAAATAGATCTGAAACAGTTCTGCGTACAGCTAAAGGTGGAAGAAAACACCAAGGCATACTTGACCATAAACACACACAAGGGCTTACATAGTGTCAGGGCCCCCGCCCCCTAGCTGTTGTTTTTGTTTTTCCTTGTGTTCTAGCCCTGCCCTGCTCTCCGCCCTGTCTCCGCCCACCTGATTGTCTCCACCTGCCTGTCTGCACACCTGCTTCCCATCACCTTATCAGCCCAGCCCTATATCTACCCTGCTTGTCTCTGTGTTGTTTGTCAGATTGTTTCTGCCTGTCTTGGTTCCTGCCTGTTTCCCTGTTTGGATTTTGCTGGTTTTTGCCTCGCCTGTTCCTTGACATCATTTTTGCCTGCCCTTCTGTCCTGATTGCCTGATCTGCCTGCCTTCAAGGTTTGACCCTGCCTGTTTCTGTTTTGATTCCTGTTTTGCCCTTGGACTGCCTACCTGGTATTTTGACCCTGCCTGTTTTAGACTGCCTGCTTGTTTGACGATTCTGTTAAACGCCTGGAATTGGAGCACTCGTGGTCTGCGTCTGAGTCTGTGCCTGAGTCCTGACACATAGGTGTAGCAGCCTAGGTTTTGGCACTGTAACAGCCCCTGCTATTTAGAAAGAACACAGTGCATTCTGGATGATATGGTCATAACTGTGTGCACAGATCATAAGCATCTGTTCAGCTTGGGAATGGCCTTGTAATTGCTGTGGGAATGTGGACTACAGGCGAACTTGCAGAAATGTGAATTTTCCAAATAGTGTTGTCTTGTGCGGATAGGACATTCACAGCAGTGGGCTACACAAAACCCAAGATAAGAGTGCCTTAACTACTGCATCTATGTCCACAAACTGTGGTACAAATGACATCTTTCATTTGACTGATTAACTGCCACAGCTGCTTCCTCTCCAATCTGTCAACAGTGCTGCAATCCCTCAATCAGCCCTGGGACTGAATGGGAAGTGCCAATAGACTCAGCAATGTGAGCAAGCCTTCCTGGAACCAAAATGCCTCATCACATCGGAACAGGTACTAACACACCATCATCCAGAACTCAGAGTTAAACTGTCCTGCAATGCCTCCCCCTTTGGTTTGGGACTGGTCCTGTCATATGTGCTAAAATGGATCTAAGAAGCTCATGGTCTTTGTGTTACAAACAATGAACGATGCAGAAAATAACTTCACATATAGACAAAGAAGCACTTGCATTGGGGGAGGTGGGTGTCATGAAATTCCACATTTACTTGCACAGTAGGTGTTTTATGTTAGTCAATGATCACCAGCCATTGTTGCCCATCCTAAGCACACAGAAAGGCATCCTTGTAATAACTTCTGCCAGGCTGCAGCACTATGCATTATTTCTTTCTGACCATGATTACAGCATTGAGATGATGTCCCTTCACATGAATGTTGATGGACTGTCAAACTTGCCACGTGCAGCAGAGAAGAAAAAAGGGATAGATGCAGTAGAGGTTATTCATGCCTCTCAACTGCAAGATTTACTGGTCACCACCTCAGTGATCAAAGGAGAATCCAGGCGAAATGTGATCTTGTAAGAGGAATTCAACCACACAATGTCTAGCAGGCCTACCACCACCAACAGCAAGGACCTTGGCCCATACCTGAAATGAGAACCACTCATCAAGGATTGTTTGATGTGAGGCATGGGAGTGATTATACCCTAGGAATGTCAGACCCAGGTCTTAGAGCAACTTCACAAGGGACATGTAGGAATTGTCAAGATGAAGCTACTTGCCCGAAGCCACTTCTGGTGGCCGGGGCTGGATGAATAAATACAGAACATAAAGAACTGTAATGGATGTTTAGAAACTGTACAAGACTCGCAAAACTCTTGGCATCTTACACAAACCACCCACATACCAGTACAAATGAAATCTATGCCACACTCATGTTTGGATGTCCCCTCCACGCACACCTAGACCTCATGAAACCAAAGAGACAAAACTAAGTGCTCAACAGACAGGCAAAGATGCTGTCTGGTGGCAGGAAGTGCCAACTCAGCACAGGGCTAGAAGTCATGGTCAGAGGTCACAGGTCACAGGAGATGCACTCAGAGGGAGGAAATATGCAACAAGGCAGCCTGCCAATTCAAGTGAGTGAAGGTGTTTTTATACCTCTCTCAATATGAAATACAATACTGTATATTGGGGGGGGCATGCTGGAAAAGGCGTGCAGAGGACAGGGCATAGACAGGCACAGGGAGGGTTTTTTTCAATAGGCGCAGTGGTGGACAGAGATGCTGAGGCCTGCAAAGTGCCAGTGTACCGGGGACAAGGAAAGAGGACTTTCTCACTTCTGTAGCCAGGGCATGGAATGCAGCAAGGCCGGCAGGTGTGAGGACAGGGTCGCCGTGGAACCAGGGAACCACATGTAGTGGAGAGTCATGCAGGCTGCAGGGGGTTCTGAAGAGAAACGGTCTGCCGTATCCTGGACAGCCGGCTGGGTTACTAGCCTAGAGAGGGTCTTTCTCAGGTGGTCAGTGAGTATGTTGATGATGTCATCAGGTTCATGGCCAGGCTCTCCAGAGTGGAAATATACAAACAAAATAGTTCAGGTTTACAGGTGGTATGACAAAAAGAATCTTCTTACACCCTGAGGACCCTCTGCAGACAGGCTATGGTCCAGTCAATGATAGGTGCTGAGGGCAGGCGAGTGAGAGAATGTCGCCTGTAAAAAAGGAAATGTGGAAGGAGGAACAGGCAGTCACACGTATGTTTCCAATATTGATGAAGTGGTTTATTTACAAACATACAACAGTTATCAGGTGGTCAATATGTACAGTGTATGCCTCACATCAGGAGAGGTGCACCAAAAAAAAAAAACACAGCAAAACAACAGCGTATCATTCCCTCCTAGTGCTGTCTACAAAACTGCAGTTAAGTTATACACAGGCAGAGGTTTAATCAATGACCCCCCTCCCCAATACATACACAGACACAATGGCAATGAATACATAAAACTCTATACGTATGGAAATGTTTCGAACTGCATGCCCCTGTTGATAAACCCAGCTCTATCTATCTTCACACTTAAACTCTTAAAAAAACAAATAATAGCAACCATAAAGCAAATGTGACAGCAAGGAAAATGACTGTAAAATTACTGTATGGAAAAATATACTGTGACATGAATTGACTTGATAGTAATAAATAAAAATTGGTATTACAGGGGAGAAGATGCTGGATTGAACCTACAATGAATTTTTGCAGAGAAATGAATTTTTGCAGTGTGTCAGGTTGAATTTGTGGGATTTTTTTGGACAAGGATGGCAACCGTCCAACCACTTGTTTCCCTGGTATTGAGGTGTTGGTGTTAAATATGATTACCTGGCATTCCCCGCTTCTTCCTCGTCCCTATATATGCATAAATTGGGGTAGGCATAAAGTAAAACAATTATCTTGTTGGGTCCTTGCAATTTTCTGGGTCCATTCCCGTGGTTTGTTTGTATTATGTAGCTGCATTAATGTGAATGTAGGTTTTGTTTGTTTGCTATGGTGTCTACACTAAAATGTATGATCTCTGGCACCTGTAGGCTCTTGGCATCTTGAAGCAGCATAATGATGTATTACTGTTTAGGTGAACCAGACAAGATGACAGAGTATAAGGAAATGCTGGATAAAGCGCATATGTTTCTACCTGCATACCAGTACTGTGGCTCCCAGCAAAGTCTCGCCATTGCAGTGGTTTACTTGTGTCAGCCATAGTAGGACATAAAACTCTGTACCTTTTTAGCAGGAGAATGCTGTAGCTCATATCCCTAGCTATGCCTTCCAGCTATAAAATAATTTGCCACTTTACTTTCATTGCCCAGGAGTTATAGTAAAAGCAAAAAAAGAATGGCCTGGAAAAGGAGCTTATGCCACCAAATGAGTGGTAAGGTGCTCTTTTGTTTTATATTATAATTGTTTTATTTTCTTGGCTCTCAAATATTTTATGTTTGGATAACATCAGGATAACAGATTTCCAACTGTACAATAAGTGTGTGTTGTAAGTAATACCTATCTATTCAAAATGGTGTCATGTTTGTGAATAGAAGTTACAATTTAAGTTAATTTATGTAATAAACAAAAGAGCCAACAGAGCTAAAAATGAAGAAGGTCACACATAGCTGGCTACATAAAAACACTGAAATTGACTGACTTGTTAGCTTTGTTCTCTTAAAATTAACAAGTTTAGATGGCTTGTTAGGTTGAAAATTAATTACACTCGATACTGTATGATACCTAAATGCTATCATGCAACTTGGTCCTATGTTTTTCATTTCACCATCTGATCATAATATGGTCTTTATTTGTCGCATCCAAGTCTCAGAAGTGTAAGGATGTCAGAGATCTATATTAATGTAATATGCTGCTGTTTCGTTTCCACATTTTTCTTCCGACACTGCTTATCATTACTTGTACTGACAGCACTCATTTCAATAAATCATGCCCATTCCACTAATACTAATAGTTAGTATTTTGGTGCATTTATTCTTGAATGTGCAAAAGATTACTTTTCTCACCAGTTCAGGTTACACAAAATAATGCTTTGAAACAGTGCTTTTGCAGGTTGTCTGGGGTAATGTCGCCCATATTAGAATAACTTGGGGTTAATTTTGCTATCATTCTGCCATTTGATTTCCATTATAATTAATGATGTTAATGGACGGCCTATTTTCGCAAGTGTCGCTCCTGAGGTCCGAAGAAGTATCCCTATTCCATGCTTTTGTAGGCTGACGGCCTATTTAACCGCACGCCCCCACCTCTTCTACTGCATCGTCATGTGACTTCCCCCGTCAACTGAGGGTGTCGTCGCTTTAGCTCAGCTAAAGTGGGTTTACTGCGGGTTAATTCAGACTGCTCGTGTAAGACCCAGACTTCTTGTTCATCCCGTCATTTAAATCAAAACGAAAAGTCGTTTATACGATTATACGAGCACAAGGAATAACAGGTAAAACTTGCCGAAATCATGAATCATCTAAATTCTGGGTAAGTGAAACATTTGATTAACATCTGATAAAACTGCAAACTAGCTGTAGTATAGGTCTGGTATCGTAACGTTATGTCCTTTTATTTGGTTGCGAATAAAAATGTCAAGAGATTGTACATAGGAAGTAGGCTATGACGCTTACTTTGACGATGCTCGTCAATCATTTCCCGACTTTTTGGTCTGTAGACGCTGGATAGCAACATCCCAATATATTTATAGCTCTTTAATAGTATAAGCAGAGTGATCATTGATCAAAGCGTTGAAATTATGATTTTAGAAAAAGTTTATCCACTACGAGGGGAAACAGTTTAGCTCGTCTCGTCAGAATTTAGCTGTGTACGCAACTTTGATAGCTTTGAAACTTTGAGCCTACTTGAAATGAGAAGTGTTCATTTTACTTCTGCCGTCTAATATGCCACCCTGTCTCCACTATTTTTATAACAAAAATCCTTTGATTGCTGCAGGAAACAAAAACATTATCACAAAGGGACATTGGGTTAAGTATGCCATCCGTCTCCACTAATACCAAACAAGTAATAAGATCCAGTAATTGTATACTTGACATAATTCCTTGCGGGGTTCTGTTGTCTAAACAACAGACGCTGCCTTGCGGAAGGAGAATTAGCAGAGGAAAAGTAGTGGACAGCTAGATCTGCGAGCATGGTGCAGTCTCTCAGTTGATCGGTTGCAATGATAATAAACCAAGCAACAATACAACTGAATACACTGCCTGCCACAGTGTATCACAGATCAGGTCGTGCTATATTTGGAAGCATATCAAATATTTTTTCTCAAGATGCACGTACTGTTGATAATAGTATAAATAACACTTGAAGCACTAAGTAAACTGGCACAAACAACAATAAAAACAAACTGAATTAGGTAGAAATGGATGGTAAATAATATTGTAGTCAACCATGTGGTAAACCATGTCCATTATTTTTTTAGTATCATGCTGTGTTAAAAGATATTATTACAAATGTGAAATTTAATATGAATTTAATATTTAATATTTTTTAAGTATACCCTTTCTGTAATCACTATTGACAAAGGAGAGTCTTTTACTTGTTTCTGACCATGATTAAAGCCAAGAAGCAGAAGGACTTTGAGAAATAAAAAATGCAGGTTGGTAACTAGAAACATAGATAACATGAATTTCTTTCTCTTCTTCTCTATAGTCTACTTTCAACATACAACAGTCTAACAGACAAACATTTAGCTGGATACTTTAATAACACAAGAATAAGAAGACATCTCCAGAGGGCTGGATTGGTATGTCACTAGCACTTAGTCAACATTTGAATAAAATTCACTGCAGAATATGCATGTAAATAGCTATAGTGGTAAATGTTACCTTATTCTTTTGCACGATATCTTTCTTATTTTTTTTTAATCCTTTGAAATCATCTGGTCAGAATATGGTATAAGATTGATGTGCCATGCTCTTTAGAAAATGCTTGGTATGATTAACCACTATTTCTAGATTTAACATGATGACATTTTCTAATAATGTTCCTCATAAAAGGTATGTTTCAGTGTCATGATGTGGTGATATTTTGTTTATATTTGAAGACCTTGGGGTTAAAAGGTCTTTTTGTGACAATTGCATGGTGCTAGATAACAAGAAGTGGGAGGATTGTTCCTGACAAAGAGTACAGGCTCAAGATGATTCACCAGGATCATCAGAGACACATGAGAGAATGTCTAGCCCATGCAGTCTTCCAAAAGGTCATTGACATGGAGGTGAGAATGTGCTATCTGAGAAATAGTACTTCATTTTGATGTGTGAAGCTTTGATACATATCAGTACATCATGAGCGCAACCTCTTTTTATTATGTGCAATTTAGCGCCACCACCAGGTAGAAATCAAAAGAAAACTGGAGGATTTTGCACAGAGGGAACGGTTACATAAAATCAAGGTAATTTTTTTGGTTTCAAAGAGTACCTCAAAAGTAATATTAATTGTATTTTATTAAACACATTGCACAACATGTAGTGATATGAGGAAAAAATGAAATATCAAGACCATTTGAAGGTTACATTTTTGTTTATATTACATTCCTTTAATAGTTACTATTCAAATACCACAACTGGCCAGTAGTGATGGGCACCAATATGGAAAATCAATATCCAAATCAGTTGCATTTTTCTGACACAATATCCATGAATAGAATTTTAAAAAACACAACTGTGAGAATGTTCATTTGAGTGAGTTCAACTGGAAAGTATATGGCACACCCTTAAGATGATGGAAGAATGTCTCACAAAAACAAATACCTTTTGGTGATGATAACAAATACTACAGAATAGGTCAGCAACAAATTTTAACTTATTTGACATATGTTTTACTAGTTAGTTGACTGCCAAGCTTCCTTTCAGCCCCATCAACCAAGCTGCAGCTAACATAGTTAGGTAGCTAACAAAGATGACAAATGATGGAATTTCAAAGACTCCAACAACAAAGTGAATGTCCACTTTCCATTCACTTTTTTAATGAAAGCAGTTATCCATAAAAAAAAACAACATAGTGCTATCTAAATATCCATGAACGTTGCTTCACCACTTTTTCCTGTCAGTACTCCTTCCCCCTAGCTGTTGTTTTGGTGTTTCTCCCTGTCTGTCAGTGTCGTCCATGTGCTTTTGTTTACAGTTGCCATGTGTTTCGGCCCTGCCCCGCTCTCCGCCCTGTCCCCGCCCACCTGATTTCCCGATCGCCTCCACCTGCCTGCCTGCCCACCTGCATCCCATCTCCTCGTCAGCCCAGCCCTATATCTACCCTGCTTGTCTCTGTCTTTTTGCTAGTTTGTCTCAGTGCTTGCTCTGTTATGTTCCTGTCTTGTTACTTGTGTTGTTCCTGTGCTAATTCCTGCCTGACTTTGTACCTCCTGCCTGCCTGCCTGCCTGCCTACCCGGTTTTGACCCAGCCTGTTCCTGTCTCTGATCCCTGCTCCTGGTTCGTGTCTGCCTCAGACTGCCTTCCCGGTTTTTTGACTCTGCCTGTACTACCACCACAAACTTGCCCAGTAATTCCCAATAAAGCCCTTGAAACCCGTACTCGCCTGGTCTGTGTCTGAGTCCGTGCCTGCGTTATGACATGTCCTTGCATCTACTAAACACAGTGATGGCTTAAAAGGGCTGATCTGAGCTAGCTAACTAGTTACTAGTAACCTTACTGTCTTGACACTAGCAATGTTAGCTGCATGAGGAGAATACCTGTAGCTAAGTTAGCTTCACCAGCTAACAGGCTGATCATAACAAAGTATGCAAACAAACATTAACATTACTACTGGTTAACACAGCATAGCACTAAGGTAATGTTAGCTGCAAAAGTTGTATGAATTAGCTGGTAATGTGAGGCAATGTTATTTATATATTTGATATGTAACTTAATCTGCTATCTTCTGCATAAATGGCAGCGGGAGTTCCATGTTTACACACAGCTGAAGGGAGAGGGCAGCGCATCTCATTGACTTCACAATTAGAATTTTCTTCGCAGACTTCACAATATTAGGTGTATTGTCAGTCACATAACATACCATTTTGCCTTGTATTTCACAGTTTGATGATTGAAAGCAAATCTGTGTTTTGAGGAGTGTGCGATCCTGGGAAATCTCTTAATTTAAGCCCCCATTCTTGCATACCAAGGCCCCCCCCCCCCCCCCCCCAAAAAAAAATCCCTGTAACTGTCCCTAGTAACTGATATCCAAAAGTGCACAGTCAAACGTATGGTAAAGTTTGTCCCTCAATCAGAACTTTAGCCCATTGCTCCTTTGTCATTCCTTTTCCACTCTGTGTTATTGTCCCAAGACTGGGAACTTTACATTCAGGGCAGGCTACTTCCATCAGGTGACCAAATCAGCTGTGTCCAATCTTAGATCTTAGCTCTTGACATTAGGGAACCTGAGTTTGGTCACAAGTAACTGGTATCAGCAGATGCATTAGGAGAGTTGAATGCTTCTCACATGGCTGCATGTTTGTCCATGAGAGATGAGAGGTTTGATGTGTTCTCATTGACTTTTGAGTGACTTGCAATGGCAACACTGGAGATGTTTATCCTCTGGAATATCATCGTTTGGATATCATTTGGAATATGGAATATCATTTGGAATCTCATATCCAGAGTGCATCCACACATTATTATGAGACTTTGCTAGGTGTCTACCTTCAGAGTTTGCTGCCATGGCTAGCAGGGTAGCCAGATTATTGTGTATGCCCTGAATGGTACCTAACACAAATGGCTATAAACATGATTATACCAAAAGAGGAATGATCACAGATGTCTTTTTTGTGTTTAAAGGTAGAACAAACCAAACGATACAATGAAGATATTGTCCCATCACTGTCTCAAAGGCCACCCACAGGCCCTAGGAATGGCTACAAACAGCATTCTGGACCAGGGCCAGAGCCATCTGAGTACTCTGAATCTGTGAGTAATTCCTTTCAAAGATCATTCTAGGCTTAGAAATAGCACAACAATAATCCTTCACTTCTTAAAATTATGGGGAACTTTATGGAACAGAAGGAGTTTTGATATGTCCATTTGTGTCAGTACTTCGGCCCCCTAGCTGTTGTTTTTGTGCTCTCCCTGTCTGTCAGTGTCGTCCATGTGCTTTTGTTTACAGTGCCCATGTGTTCCGGCTCTGCCCCGCTCTCCGCCCTGTCCCCGCCCACCTGATTTCCTGATCGCCTCCACCTGCCTGCCTGCCCACCTGTAGCCTATGTCCTCGTCAGCCCCAGCCCCTTATATTCTCTGCTTGTCTCTGTCTTGTTTTCAGTTTGTCTCAGTTTTAGGCCGTGCCTGACTATTTGCTGTTGTTACTTTCGGTATGGAATCCTGCCTGACTTCTGACCTTGTCCCTGCCTGCCGCCCTGCCTCGATTGGCCTTGCCTACCCAGTTTACCCAGCCTATTCCTGTTTGTTGATCCCTGCTCCGCCTTTGGACTGCCTGCCTGGTTTTGACCCTGCCTGTTCTGCCATCTACTCTTGTCCTATGATTTCAATAAACTGCTTAGAACCTGAGTACGTGTGGTCTGCGTCTGAGTCCGTGCCTGAGCCCTGACAATTCGTCTTTGCCTTGTCAACTTCCTTATCTAGGAAAACATCCATAGTGTACATTATGCAATATTCATTTATGCAAGCTGACATTTAATGAACTAAATAAAGCTAAATACCCCACTGCAGTACCTGGTAGGGCAGTTAAAAATGCCAGGTTATCAGGAGGCATTTTGATGTTTTAGAAAGCATTGTATATATGCCCCCCCCCCCCCCCCGGCAATTCCTTAATTGTTGTTGGATTTAGTGTTTGTTTGGTGTTTTTGCTATTTGAAAAATTATCCATAAAGCAGCATTCCACTCAAGCCTCTCCCCATAATGCAGTGTATAAATGGTTTTGTCTGCTATGTGCCAGTACATTTAGGGAGTATAGCTTAAATAAAAATTGATCCGTCATTATTTATAAATGAACTATATATAGTTACATTTCAACAGAGCAACAGACATTTGTGTCCAAGTTTTGATTAAATTTCAGCTGTATTCTGTGTCAACACTTAAATGTGTAAAAAATGCTGGCAGTAAAAAAATACTAAAACCAAACCATGATTTTAGAAACATGCGTGTGAAAAAAAATCATATTATGGACTTTGACAAAATCGGTATAAAATAACAAATTGTAATTTGGCTGGATATGGATGCATTTTTTGCATATGTTTGAATGTCCAATTCGATAAGTTATTTTGTGGCTAGAAACACCAAAGATTGCAATTAGTAGAACACATGTAGGAACACACTGTGGTATCTCCTTAGCTCTGTCTGGTCTTTTGCAGCCAACTGCTTCGCGGCCTAACACAGCGCCAGGGAAGATGCAGAGACCCCTTCGGCTCCAGCCCATCCACAGCAACAGTACCACTGCTTCTATCCAGAGGGCATTCCCCAGACACAGGCACAGAGACTCCTCAGATGACACAGAACAGCAATTCACTTGCACTGTGAGACCTGTCTTCACTCATTGATGATTTTTTATGTAGTTGTGGTGTACAATTATGGTAAATTTATGAATTATTGTTCGGCATTATATCTATGCTATGTGAACATAATGTTCTATTATATGACAGTTCAAAGCATTATTGATATACTTATAACAGATTTGGGAGTATGCCTGTAAATTAGCTTTCTCACCCTGATGCTTTATCGCTAATTTGGCACATGCAATTTTGTTTTTACTGCTTTTATGATGTATACTGTATATCTGATGATCTCGTAAGTCACCCTCCATAAGCAATCTGCCAATAACAATTAATATCATATTTGTGGTGTTTTTCCTTTTTCAGCTGGACAAAGACACCATGAGGACTTTGACAATTACTGAGTTCTCCAGTGGAATATACCCCTACCGCCTCCCAGTCATCAACAACTACGTTACCCCAGCTCCCCCTACAGTAAAGAGGAGTTTTAAAGGCACTACAAATAGAGTGATAAGGGGCAGAAGGTTGCGGCCCACTACAGCTCCCAGTGTTCCTGCCCTAGTACAGGTTATGGTCCTTTTTCTCTTACTGAAGACCAACCAGTGATTTCAGTTGTACAACACCAAAACTCATTTAAGAATACAAGTTCACATGTTTTTTTTTTACCAGCAGGACTTTAAATTCCAGAAGACATTATTGCGCAGCAATGTGTTAGTTACCATGGTATTCTATGGGAGGACAATCCACCTGTCTCATGATGATATGGATATGAGGCATGAGGTGAAAGTCTTCCAGCAGCACTGTGGAGGGGAGAACCTCTGTGTTTACAAAGGGAAGCTGATGGCAGGAGGTTTGGTTTGCACATTTACATGTTCAAAACCAAAAATTTGATCATGAGCTGTTTCTAGATGTATAGATACTGTAATATAATTAACTAATCATAAGCTTGGTGATAGCAGTTTTAAATTTAGTTAAATTCTTGGTTGTATTTACCAAACCAAACCAAATTTCTACCTTTCATTTCTGAAAATGTGGACTTTTTCTTAAAATAAATGTGAAACTTAAATTACATAGAAATACTCAGCCGTCAATCTTGAAATATATAAGTCTTACAGAACAAATAAAAGAAAAACATGAATGTGTGTTGAAGAATTCTTCATGAAAGATGATGAAATGAGTTTTTCTTCTTCTGCAGAGGCCTTCCAGTTTGTCTCCAGGCGGCACCATGGTTTCCCTTTCAGCCTCAACTTCTTCCTGAACGACTTGCAGGTGGACCGGATGAGCTCCTGCTGTGAGTTCAAGCACCGCAAGGGGTCTCGACTAGGTGGAAAACATGGTCACTTTGGCTTCTCCAGTATGGGCGGAGCTTCACCCTGCTACAAGTAAGGGACCTTTACCATCAGAGCCAGCCATGATGACTGTCAGTGCATCTTAGCATGGCCTATTGTTGCTTAGCTCCTCATACTGTAATTTGCCTTTAGTGACTGTGAAGTTGAAGAGAATTTAGCACAAACAGTGGTTTGGGTTTGGGAAGAACTTTTGGTTGAATTACAGCTGTTATATCTTTCTGTGATTCTCTGAAGATGTATTATAGCCATGGGATTGGATAAGAAGCCCACCCCACCTCCAAAAAGAATAAAGGAGGACATAGGTACCTATACTTCTTGGACCCAACAAATGGCCAGTGAGGCCAAACAGGTGGAGGGAGAAGACAATAAACCAGACAGTCACTCCCATATAGAGCCAGAGCCTGTAAATAAGCAGGCTGAGGATCACACTGTGGAAAGAGAGGCTAAGAACAACATAGCCAAGGTGGAGGAGGACAAAGCCAAATATGGTAAACAACACAACTTGATCATTTTCTTCTGGTCTCCACAGTCAGTATGCAATATTCAGATGTAAAGGACAGTTTCTTGTGTGACAGACTATGAGGAAGACTTTGAAGCTGATTACAAGACAATGGATGAAACCATGGAAGAAGCCAAAGTAGTGAATGGGATGGTTCGTTCCTCATCCAATAATGGGAGGTATTCCCAAACCAAAAATAAAGAGGATGGGGAGAGAGACATACGTGAGAGTGAGGTTGATGGAAAAGGCACATATTCTGACATCGATTTTGAAGAGGATGACAAGACTGGTTAGTAAATTCAATTTCATCTGTATTGTAATGTTTCTGTTTGTGTTTAAACAGCATTTTCATGATGTTTTGAGAGGTGTGCTGAGTAGTCAGAAATGACAAATATCGGTACAATTTTGGACAGTTTTCCGACTATAACCACAGGGCTCAACATCAACAATTGCCCAGTTGTCCAGGGCAAACAAATTTCACCGATCAAGAAATTCTGGCAACCATTCCGTGTTTCCTGGTTGTCCAACCAGAAGTATGTAAATAAATAAATGAACCTGTTTTCCCTCTCACTGTCTTGCAATGGCATCTCACCTTTATAATATCATCTTTTTCCATTGCAGAAAACCAATACTTAAATATTATCTCATCCGGTCCTCCTTAAAAACTAACAATATGTAAGTTCATCTGAAAACAACTGTGGTATTCATAAGATACCAGCTTCATACATTCATTCATTCATAAAATCTGGCAAATTTGCAATTGGTAGTAAAACTGCCGGTCAATACATGAACACTATGATGGGAGTAGTTATTTAGCTGGCTAACCTGGCTTGATTCAGGCATTATTAATTTGTGTGAATCTAGTGTACATTTACGATGTTATTTACAGTCTATCCCCTCTTTCGTACTTGAGTCGTCTGCCCCTGCTTTTCTGCCATACATCTTCTCGCTTGTGAATTCCTCCCTGATTGCTTGCTGTGTTCTCAGTGAATTTAAGCAGGCCTGGGTCTCACCCCTCTTAAAAAGCTAACTCCATACCCCTCCACAGTCCAGAACTACTGACCAGTATCTCTCCCACTGCTGTCTAAAACCGTTGAATGGATTGTCTCCAATAAGCTGAGACACTACATGACTTAGAATAACCTAGGTTACTCCAATCAGTTAGACTTGCCGCTCAACTGAGACAGCTCTCTTCGGTGTAGCAGAAGCGCTGAATTCTGCAAAAGCTTGTCCTTTCTCTCATTTGCTGTCAACATACTTTGCCCCCTTGTCTCCAGGCCTATGCAACAATTTCCCCACAGTCTGTGACTGTTGGAGATACTCCATGATAATAGAGCCAAACTATAGGCTGTAGAGGGGAAATGAAAAAAAAAAAACTCACAACTCAGCTGATCTTTCTGCCTGCTAGTCTGTTCTCTACCCTCTCCCTCATGCTGTCATCTCCAAAGGAAGGTTACTGTTATCCAGGAGTCATCCACTAACCCCCGCAAACTGTTCTCCACCTTTTCGTCCCCGCTCTCATCACCCTCTCCCCCTCCTCCCTCTTCTCTTACTGCTGATGACTTTGCATTATTTTAAGGAGAAAGTTGCAAAAATCGGCACATCTTTCAGTCAACCCATGACCCAGACACACTGCCACTATTCCTCCATTACTTATCTTTCCCTATTCCACGTTCATCCGGCTTACAAACACAGTGACCTCACAACTAGTGATGTATCATCATTTAAGAACTTGTTCCTTAGATCTGCTTCCCTCTCCTCTTTTCCAGAAGATTTCACTTGATGTTCTTCCATTCATTACATCAATCATCAACAATGGCCTGACCTCTGGCTGTGTCCCCTCTGTCTTTAAGGAGGCTTGTGTCATACCTCTGCTGAAGGACCCTTCTGCTGCCAAAAACTACCACTCTGTCTCCCTTTTCCCATTCCTCTCCAAACCCCTTGAATGTGCTACCTTCAATCAACTTTCACAGTTTCTTACACAGAATAATCTGCATGACCACAATCTGGCTTCAAGGCTGGGTGCTCCGCTGAAATGGCTCTTCTTTCTATTTACAAATACCCTTCATTTTGCAAGGCCTGCCTCCCAATCTGCTGTCCTCATACCCTTAGACCTTTCTGTGACCTTTGACTCAGTAAATCATCACATCCTTCTGTTTTCCTTGGCGGTAATATTGGACACTTGGGCACTGTTATCAGCTGGATTTCATTTTACCTCTCAGGGCACACCTATCAGGTGTCCTGGAGACGAGCCGTATCAACCCCTTGATCCCCTGTACGGGCTTCAGTCCTCAGCCCCCCCTCTTTTCTCCATGCTTACTTGCGTGTGATATGTGTTAATGTTATTTTTTGGAACTGTGTAGTCCTGAAGTCATATATATTGCCTTATACTTCTGAGTAAAGGCACACATTTGTGATTTCAGCACTTGGCACTTGTTCAGGTGTTGTTAGTTGTGTCCTGTTTGAGCAACTTTTTATGCCGCTTTATTAAATGCATTGTGTAAGTCATTCTGGATAAGAGCTTTGACTAAATAACAATGATGCAACACTGTAATTGCAAAATGACTGCCCATCTTCCACTGTAGACTATAAAACTCATCTGCTCAAACTGCAGCTAGGTTAAGCCTATGCCTTGTCTCAAATGGACTGTCTGTGGTCTGTCCTAGTCAGACTGGAGAGATGCATTTGGCCAGACAGGTGAGGTAACTATTTCCATTGTAAATTGAAGTATATCTGAAATGGGTGAGGTTTGCTTTACATACTGCAGAGGAAGTGGTTATTCACTTGCATTTTCTCTTACCTGGTTATGGCTCATTCATAATTAACATTAGGAGGTAATCCAATATGTTATATTGTAATTTATGTATTGGATGCTTCAGGGAGACCATTGTAAGCTTGTCAACTAGCAGAACAATGAGCAAACATACCAAAGCAGTGGTGGACGCTGGCAATTGATAAGTGCTTTATTTTTGGTGGTAACACAATGTTAAATGTTAAATGTTGTCTGCTAAAATATAAGTACGCTAGGTAGCAATTTTTAATTAATAAACTTTCCTTTCGGCATTTTCACAGCCATTATCTGGTTTTGTAATACACAGAGATGATATGTATCCGATGAGATAATTATGCCTAAGTGCATTGACAGAAGTAAATGGGTCAACATTTAATGTCTAGTTTAAATGTGTTTATTTATAATAATGGCACCAAAAAAATATTCAATAAATAAGGGCCATAGGACAGGGCAGGAATTGTACTGGAAGTTGTATACACACCAATTATGAGGTGTGGTAGTAACACAGTACAAGTTGCAAAACAAGTCCATCAGACTCTATGGCAGTTTACATTCACATTTCTGTCTGCATTTCCAACAATAAAAAATCCACATTATGTTTCCAATAAAGTAAATCCTGATTTACAACAAGAAAGAGGCTGGAGTAAGAACCTCGTTCTGTTATTCCTGTACCTTTCCTAAACTGTTAACACGGCAGCAAATAAATCTACTTTAGTTGCAGATTGCATCTTAGAGAAGAGCATATTAAGATATTAGATAATCAGTTGCATCTGTTAATCATGGTAATGTATCCAGTTTCTTTCTGAGTCTTGATGCTACACTTGCTTGCATGGTACAAGGAGTGTAAGGTCAATTAAATTTTATTTATATAGCACTTTTTACAAAGGGAATTTGATGACCGTGGCAACGAACTCCCTAGGTAAACACAACATTAAGCATAATGTAGCTCAAAGGGGGGCATTTTGCAATTTTTTGATCCTACATTTACATTTATTTATTCGGCAGACGCTTACATGTGAGGCAGGGTACAACACAAGCAAAAAACCATAAGGAGTCAACAGTATTAGAAGCTCTGCATGATGAGGTTTCAATGGTTTGCCAGACAAGGTACAAGCTTCCTTGTACATCTTCTTACAGTTATGTCAGGTTTTTGTAAGTCAGAGCTGTTGTTGTTAGGGAATGGTACAAAAAGGTTGTACCTTTCCTGTAATTAGAAAACGTATGCACTACACCATTCCCTATGACTGGACCAACAACTTATTTGCAAGAACAGGAACAATGCAAAAAATATAAGTGTAGGAACCATAATTAGGAAGGTGATGGCAACACGTTTTCATTTTTTCCTTAGGTTAATTTTAAAATTGGTTCAGTGTTTGTTTCCTACATAACATTCCTTACAGAAAATAAGAAATCATCATTATGCTCATCTGGAAGTTTCTCCTCAGACAGCAGCAAGGAGGATTCTGAGGGTGACGCAGAAGAAGTGAAAGAAAACATGAAAGAAGAAAAGGCAGCAGAGGATACGACAGGGCAGACAGAAGGGGTGGAAGGCACCTCACTGCCTCTAACTGAAAAAGACCAACAGAGTTTTGAAGAGCAAAGTGAAGCAGGGGATGATAGTAATATAGAGACCAGTTCCCCAGCACCCCCTCAGACAATAATGACAGCAGAGGGTGGCGCCGAGACACATGAAAGCCCTGGCGGTAGCACAGAGAAGACTGAACTTGAACTGTTGGACAGCAGTAAGCAACCTGAGAAGAGGACAGACAAGCGTACTATTTGTGCCGCAGTAGATAAATGTGGCAACGCAGCTAAGACAGAGGAGGAGCTTTCCAGCGTCACAAAGCCTGAGAGGGGTAAGTATTCAGACCCTTCAGAGCTGTGTGCTGCTGTGCCTGTCACTCAGCTCTGTGTGCTGGTCGTGGGCTCTCCTGTACAGTTGCTTGAAATCTGTGGGCATTTGCGTATTACTATATTTTTAACTAATGTTTATGATTCCAGTATTTTCAGAATGACTTTTTGGTTTTCATGTCATATTGACCACCTCAGAATATGTACATATATGAATATAGATATACATATATGAATATGAGTTACTGTAAGAATACTGACCTGCATGTTACAAATATTTTCATTTTGTGTGATCTGCAGCACATTACAATGCATGATATGTGTAACAACAGAGTCAGAAGACCCAAGTGCAGAGCTCCAGTACTTTTAATACAGAGTCCACAAATCCAAAACAGAATCTTCTAGAATGGTCCAAACACAAGGCAGGGTCAAAGAACTTGGAGGGCAAACAGTAGTCCCAAACAAACAATCCAAATCGCCAGACAAAAAGCAGGGTCAAAAGACAGGCAAACAGGAACAGAGCAAAGCACAAACACCAAGAAACCGGTTCAGTATACGAGTGCAATACCTCACAAAGAGGTGCCTGAACTGCAGTCCTTAAATCCCCAGTGGTGATTAACTGAATTTGCTGCAGGTGTGGTTAAAACTCAGGCAACTCAGAGCGTGGGTGTGGTTGAACAGGGAGTTGGCTGGAGGTGGGTCTGACAATATGTAGCTCATGGGAAAATAATGCAATGATACAATTTTGAATTGCCAGTATAAGCCTATATTGCATCAAAATTTTGTCCTGTTGTTAATAATGTTCAAAACCTCTGCCCTATTATGTTTTGTTATTTAATAATAAAATGTTTCCCTGGACTGAAGCTTCTTTATTTTAAATTGAGTTAATAGTGTTTCTGTTCAAAACATTTAAATTATTTTTCATGGAGTATAGCTTGGATTATCTGTAATAATTAATTTGGAAAAATAATACATTCATTTTGCATGCAATACCCAGAATCTGAATTCCTATACAATTCTCTGTTCTCAATTCTCAATTCTGAGTCTGTCTTACATTTAACTTCATTTGTTATTATTAGCTAAACTTGTGTGAAATCCTGAAATTGTGTAATAAATGTGCCACATGTAATGTTTATGTTTTTTTTTACATCTTCTTATGTAGAAATATCAGTTTAAGGGAAAGATGTATAGTATGTTTTGTGTGTTCCCTATGATATCTTAATCAGTGATGGCTTTGCAATTTATCATTGTCGTATTGTTGAGAGGCTTCACATTTATAGTTAATTTTCCATTTGCTTCACATCTCTGTGTTCTCTCTATGTCTAACCAAAGCCAAGTCTATGCAGGAGAAGCTAGTTGAGGCCATTTTGAAAGGGTGCCAGTGCAGTTCAGAGCCAGAATTCAGTGATACCAGCACTGAAGAAGTAGAAGAGTTCTCCAAAGAAACCAAAACCATGGAGGAGAATAAAACCGGTACTACCATGATTATATCCGCAGTTTTACCTTTTCTTCTGTCAAGACCTGAAAACCATTATTTTTGTGGAACATTGTATTTTTAACCAAGGTATTATTTAAGGAAAATGCCATGTTTAAAAAGAGCAACATCCAGTCATTGTTCTGGAATTGTGCAGCCTATGATTAAAGAAATTTGATTAGTACTTTTTGTGTATCTTGTGGTTAGGAATAAACAGGTAATCACCAGAACATAAAATAAACAAAACAGAATATACTGTTTCTGTATTCTGCTGCTCTTTCTAAACTGTTGATTGTGTATTACAGGTGTTGAAAGAGAGGATGCCGATATCTCTTCATTGCAGCCGCCAGCTAACACAGAGGAATGTAGTGTTGAAACCAAAATCATTTCTGTGGACAAGGCAGCAGGAGAGCACCCAGCCACGAACAAGGGAGAAGTCTGTGCGAGTGAGAAAGAGCAGGAGGTGGGAGGTAAACCAGAATCAGGCCTGGATCCTGGTCTACCCACTGAAGATAGTGTCAAAATGAGTGAGCCTCAGACAAACCAGAAAATGTATATAGTTGAAGTTGGAGTGAAAGCTGACGCAAATGAAATAGATAGTCAAGAGAAGGACATGAAAACAGGGGAAAAGTTGGAAGCTGGGGAGGCACAGTCACAAAAATCAGTGACGGATGCCCGGGTAGACAAACAGGTGAAAGCAGAGGAAAACAATGCTGACAGAAGTGAACCTGAGGCTGAGGAGACTGATTCTAAAGCAGATCAGAGCATAAGAGTGGTTAAAGCACATAGCAGTACTGTAGCGAAGGAAACATTTACCACTGAGGAGTCAGCTGTGGCTGAAATTAAGAAGCAGGATGCTGAGGGCAAGGAGGAAGAGACTGAAAGGAAGGTCAAAGTGACTAAAAGACAGGCAGAGAAAATTACTGCTAATATCACTAAAAATATTGCAGAGAGACAGGATACAGGGGAGGAACAACTTAAGACACGGGAAGGTCTGACTGAAAAGTCAGAGGATGAACTCGAAGGACAGAATGACAAAACCATTGACACAAATGAAAAAGCAGCAGACAATAACACTTTAACCACAGCAGAGGGTACAAAAGATAAGGGAAATGGAGAGAAAGAATTGGAGACTGAGGGCAAAGAAGCACATGCTGAAGAAGAAAAAGGAAAGGCTCAAGGAGAAATAGCTAATGTCAAGATGAAAAAGAACACAGATGAAAACAATGATATAGCCATCAATGCATTTCAGAAAAATAAAATGGAAAGAAAGAATTGTGAAGCACAAGCAGAAGAAATGAATGAATTCACAGGGGCTAAGGATAAAACCAAGGCAAAAAGCCAAGTGGTGTCAAAAGATGTAGAAAATGAAACAGAGAGCAAGAGTAGAGTGGAAATAAAGCAAGAGGACATAGAAATATGCCACAAAACTGAAATAAAATTAGAGGAGAATGATGAAACAGACAAAGATGCTGAGAATGGCCTTAATGAATGGGAAGAAATAACTGAAATGAAGAGTGAAGAAAAAGACGAGAATAAGGTTGAAACTGTGCGACCAGCGGGAGATGTAGATTCCAAGGTTCAAGAAGTAGAGCTTAACTCCGAAAAACAGGAAGTCAAGCTTGACAATATTGTTGGGGTAAAAGAGGAAAATGGTACAAAAGAAAATATAATGGTATATGGGGAATCTGGGGTTGATGGGGAATCCAGTGTTAGTGATGAAGACAAGCATGTCAACAGAGTTGTTGAGGAAACAGAGGCAAAGTGTGAAGTGATGGAAGAAAATCAACAGACTGCATTCATTACAGGAGTGGGAGAATCCACATTTGAAGAGGCCAACAGACAAGCTAGAGTTGAGCTTGAGAAAGGAGAGAAAGAAGCATGTATTTTTGAGATATGTTCCAAAGAAGACAAAAATGAAGAGCAAGCTGTGACTGAAGGAGAAGGGAGTAAATCTAACCCATTAGAGCTGGAGTTAGATGTAATTTCAACTACAGCCCTGGAAACCAAGACTTTGGCAGAGGAATTGAGGGTTGAGACTGAGCAAAGCATTCCTGTGGAGAGGGATGGCAAAAGAGATTATTTTGATCATAAAGACAATGTAGTGAATCCTACAAGAGCAGGAAAGGAATGTAAGATACAGAAAAGTGAGGTTCTCAAAGAGCAAAAACAGGAAGAGGATAATACACTATCAATGAATGAAGAAAAAGTTACTGAAATTAAAATGCAAAAGTCAAGGAGCAGTATAGAGGACAAGGATGATGCAGGGGGAAAAGCTAACAAGGGAGAAATTGATATTGTTGCAGAGGCTAAATTGCCTTTAATACTTTGTGTGGATTATAGAAAAGACCCTGGAGCTACAGATGTTGTGGTTGTAGAAGATGCAGAGAAAATGTCAAATCTTTTACCAAAAGGACAGTCCCGGGATCAAAACTCAACAGCAAGTAATTCTAGTCTTAACATAGCACCCAGCACAGAAATAGACAGAGTAGATGAAAATGTAACCATGGTTGAGGACTCTCAGAATGATGAAGTAAAAACGGAACAGTCATCAGAATGTCCCTTTGACTGCACAAAGGAAATAGCTAATACCAGCAAGGTTGACAGTGATAAGGTTGTACACATATCTATTGAAGGAGGTGATAATGGTGTTGAACATGTTGTTAAAGAGAATGGAAAGTCGTCTCAAAAAAAAATAAAACTTGATGATCCTGGAGGGGTGGCAGATGCTATTACAACTTCTAAGTCACCAGAACTTCAGCTAGCAGAGCAAGTGGTGGATCTCGAGCACGAGAGAGATGTGTCTCTGGGGGAAGCAGGAACCTCTGAGCCAAAGATGAAGTCTGAAGCTGAGGAAGATGTAGTTACTCCAGAAGCTATGATGAAAGTGGACAGTAGAGATCTTGTGAGTACCTGGATCAGTAAACATCAAGCCTTAAGATGCTTTCAAACATTCACAGAGACATTAGACCTTAATAACTTGTCTGTGTATGAAAGACGACAGCCTAGTGATGATGTAAGAGGAACAATGTATGTAACAAAATTGTCTGATTCTGATCCAGAGAAGATTTCAGAGGCAACTGAAAAAAACACTGATGCCAACACCACTGTCCTGGTTCAGGATGTACATTTCCAAGGCAAAGCTGACTGTCATACAGGAAATTCAAAAGTTGACCTTGAAGCAAGGGCCGCATTTGAGTCTGACAGCAAGTTGGAAAATATAAATATGGAAGGGGATCACTGGAGGTCTGTTTCAGGACAAGAAAATATAGAAGAGATGCTTACAAAGAGCAACATCTCCAAAGATAATGTACTCACAGGATATGAGCCCTTTGAAAAATTATCACAAGAAAAGCAAGCACAATTTCCAATAATAAAAACAGAGGAAAAAATTTAGTTTAGAACATTTAATGTCCCTTTGCAAACCTGAGGATAGTGACAAAAATCAAGGAAACTCTTAGGATTGCCAACAAAGAGTCAGAAGTGAATGCGAAGGAACAAATCACAACTGAAGAAATACCGGATTTACCAACCATTACAAGTACCAAGGACAGAGAGAAAGAAGGTACAGAATGGTCCCTGTCCCACTCCAAACCAGTGGGCAGTGACAGAAATTTAACAGAAGCTGGAAAAATCAAAGAAATGTCAGGGGTGAATGAGGAACAAGGCACTGTAGTTGAAGAAATAGCACATCTGACATCCATTACATAGACTAAGGACAAAAACAAGGAGGATTAGAAAAGTCCAGTGCCCTATATAGTGGAATATAGTGGAAAGTAGCAGAAATTCAAAAGGATCTGAGGATTTCAAAGATGACATAAAAGTTAATGAAGAACAAATCGTGGCTTTTGAAGACATGCAAGTTTTGACCAACATAACCAAAGCTGAGGAAAAAAAACTGAAAATACACTGAAATTCCACAGTCACATTCTAATTAAAGGGATAGTAGCAGGAATTCACTCAGCAAAACACTCAGGACGCTATTCCAAACCTGATAAGAGTAACATAAATCAGATTAAAAAAAAAAAAACAATTATAAATTTCATTACCACTGTGTACTGAGTACAAAGGTAGTGAAGATACTGAGGGTTTAGTTGAATTGTAAAGCAGATAATGGCAGCAATACAGCAACATTGTTCCAAACACTAAACACAGGCTATGGAAACGTCACACTGTTACTAGGATGAGCGGGGATGCCAAGATACTATGTGTAGGTTTGCTTTAAAAAATCAAATAATGAAATTACAGTGCCGGCTTTTTAATCAGTAGGATATGAAATGAAAGAAGTGACATATTTTGAATTGATCTTATTTTTATTTATAAGACAGGAGATAATGTGAGAAAATCTTTTTTTCACTGGGTATAACCTTTGTAGCCAGTGAGCTTCACTCCATGTTCTGTGCAAAGGGAAATAATACATTACTTGCCCTCTTTTATAAGCATCCTTATATCTTCCATATGAAAATAAAACCATGACAATTTTGCATTAAAGGAGTAGGATATTTCAAGTGACAACTGATTTAACACATTAAATTAGCTCAATTCTAACAAAAAGCAAATATCCATACGATTCTCCTGGATTTGAGGGGTACACAGCTAGGGGAGAACAGGGTTGGTTGTCACATTTTTTACTTACATTTGAATCCCTCAAAAACTGTACCCTTAAGAGATTCCCTTTCAATGTATAACGGAAGCCTAAAGTCTCAGGTAAGCAAGGAGTGACCTTACTGTCCTTAGTCTTATTCTGTCCAAAAGGTGTGGATCGTTAAATACATCTTGTGCACTTGTGACAACCATCCCCATCATGGGGTTGGTAGTCACAACCTATGGGGTTGGTTGTCCCAATGTTATTTTAATGGGGAAAAATAAAAATGGAGTCAATCTTAAAAATTAATTTTAAAAGTTTAATTTCATTGAAATCCAACAATGTAACACATCTCCTGTATCAGGGGAACTTAAACAGCATAAATCATTCTGATGAATGCATTTTATCCTTATATGCAACATAACGAACAAGAACAATACAAAGAACAATAATATTTCATTTAATTATAGAACAATAATAAGAACAATAATATGTCATTTAATTATATTTAATATTTGATGTAAAACTCCTAATCATTAACTAATCATTAACATCCACTACCTATGTCCCTGTGTCAGTCAGTCACTCTCACATTCAGATTCACAGTTCTGACAAATATACACTGGCTGTCCAGGTGTGCAGTCCTTGTGTGCCCACTGCTTGCCCAGGATGCATTGCAGCCATGTCTCCTTAGGGCGGCTATTTGAGAAGGGCTCCACACACACCAAGCAGAAACATTCATCATCTGAGGATGACTCCCAGCGCTTCCTTCTCTTGGTCGTTTTTGTTGAAGCCTTTGACTTTTTCTTTTCATCAGAGAACAGTGATTTTTTCATCCTCTGCTGAGTGGCTGCCTTTTCTTTTTCAATTCTCTCCTTCACTGGGGTGTCGGTGAGGATGGAACTCATCAGTTTTTTTTCTTTTTTGGGTCTTCCTCCAGGGTCCAGCCTTTGGAAATGGCCGCAGCTCCTCTCCATGTAAAACATTTCGTGGTACACACACGCGTCCCATTTTTCTATCTAAAAAGAAAGAAAAGACTACATATATCATACCATGCAAGAACACGCAAACAAAGGGGTTGGTTGTCACATGTGACAACCAACCCCAAAAATAAATGTGACAAGCAACCCCAACTGGAGTTTTTGGCTAACAGCAAAGCTAACAACCACATTTTGTAGCGTAGCTAAGAAAAAAAATATCTGAATTGTAGCTCTGCCTTCACACTAAACCCGATGTTTAAGAAATTAGAAGACATATACTGAAGACCTGGATATATACATTTTGATATGAAAAACACTAAAAGTCCTCTCACCTCAATGTCAAATGTCTTCCTGCTTAGATGTCTTGTAGGTAACCTTTGACCCAAATTCTGAAAATTTTAATTTCAAAATTTTTAAACAGCGCCCTCTACAGACCGAGATCTAATGACTGTGACAACCAACCCATGTGACAACCAACCCCGTTCTCATATTACAGAATGTTTGTTGTAAATGAAACAATATTGATACAATTTTTAAAATGAATTGATTACATAGAAAAAATGGTATGACTTATTATAGCATAGCTTTCCCACTGTCTCATACCCACTTTCAAATCATTTCCAAATTTCTGAAATTATTCTTCTGCTGTCTCTCAAGTTTGCTGTAGTAACACAAGACAAACACATGGCCTTGAATTTTAGCAACGTTTTCTATATACAATGTACCTGCTTTCATCTAACTCAGGGTTCGGCAACCTTTACTATCTAAAGAGCCATTTTTGGCCAGTAAGAAAAAAAAAATCTGTCTGGAGCTGCAAAAAATAGCCTATTTGAGCCCTTTAAATGCAGGTAGCCTACCAAAGCGTATCAGTCTAAATTAGCCTATCAACATTGCTAATAGGGTTAAATGAGCATTCATTCATATGTTTTACCACAAGGTGGCTGCGGTAGGCTATTTATGATTCTTTGGTACTTTAACTTTGCATTTCCTATATTTACAAACATTGTGGTGCGTGAGCATTAGCTGGTGGCAGAAAGCCACCAGGCAGTAGCCTAACCAGTACCAACAGAAAATTGACCATTCTAGACAGTGTGTTTTATTGTGTTATCATCATGTAATCTTACATTTAATAATTTTTACATGATCTATCAGATGTATATTAAATAATGCCTGTGTACAGTAACGATTCTGTGCGCCTACAATTAAAAAAAAATGTAAAGGTAACATGTCTGATTCGGGGAAGACCATATGATTGTATGGGGAATCTGCAGGCTAGTAATGTTACCTAGAGTTAGCAGCTAGGTAGCAGTTTAGTCACATATCAACGGATCCCCAGTAGTCTAATAGTAATGGCAAAGAGTTGTGCTGTCAGGTGTAATATTAATAAAAAACGAAATCCCAATGTGAAGTTTTATGTTTTATCTAAGGCACTTAGATAATCAATAAGTTAATTTACCTCGAAACTAGCCAAGACGGTCGGTGACTGTTAAGTGCTGGCTGACACATGCATTCGATCTTTATGGGGGAAAACCCGCGTTAAAATAAATCTCTAAAGTTACTCATGTGATCATGTTGGTAAGAATATATTTTGTAGTATGTATGTAATTTGCTACAATGCAAAAAAAATATACCAACATTATATAAACATGGTAAATTATATAAACAAGTTATTTAATAACATTGAGAAAGTCGTGAATTTTGCATGTAAGTCCACGAGAGCCAAAGCCACTTTCTGCCACCAGCCCCTTGTGTGGCGACACGGAGGTATTGGTCTATTGTGCCAGACTTCAGGAAACACCAAAAGCATACGGTTGTTGTTCTTTGTTTACCGCAGTGTGTATTCGTGTGTTCATGCGTTCTCGAAACGAATATCACGCAATAAATTTTGAACATTGGATAATGTCCAATAATTGACTTTAGGCCTACAACAATGATAGCAAAATGTAAAAAAATGTTATTCACTTCCATATTTTTTGACAAAGCTACAGAGCCACTAGAGAGGGGCTAAAGAGCCGCCGGTTGCCGACCCCTTCTAACTATTCCAGTATCCTCCACTGTGAGTGTGACCAAAAGGTAGGCCTGCGGGCCTTAAGGAACAGTGAAAGACATTGTCACTGGGCCCCTTAAAGTTGATATACTGCAGCACACATCCATTCTGCAGCAGGCACACTTTCTCTGTGTCAAGACATTACATCCACAAGGTCGTTTGGTCCATTTAATTTCGTATATTTGATACTGATGATGAGATAATTGAGGTCTATTTCTATGTCCTTCTTTCTGATTTGAGGGTAGAATTGTAAGGCATACTTAATCTCACAAATTGTTGTATTTGATCAATCACAATGTTATTGCTTTACCAAAAAAGGTGATGAGTTAAATGACAGTTGAATATAGTTAAAGGACAGATTAGAATGATATTATATATGCGTA
Source organism: Megalops cyprinoides (assembly GCF_013368585.1). NCBI lineage: Eukaryota > Metazoa > Chordata > Actinopteri > Elopiformes > Megalopidae > Megalops > Megalops cyprinoides. Next base: position 1,295,575 of record NC_050584.1, read on the forward strand.
TTATATCAAGTTGTCAAAAATATATATTTTTTAATTGTCGCATTGGTAGCCTATGTGAATGAATTCACTACAGCACAGTGCTCGTCACAGTGACATATAACAGTGTCCGATTGGAGGTTCAAAAAAAGAGAGGTGCATGAAAGGGAAAAAGTATTTCAAAAATATTTTTAAAAAGAGCATTAAGTCTTCAAAGCAGTCGGTCTCAGGGTATATTATGTAACTGCAAAAAACCCTACATAAGCATAATATTATGTTGCAAAAAATATTGATAATAGTATGTTGAACATGATCTGTCATATTACGTAATGTGAAAATAAATGTCCCATCCAACTGTCAAAATGTTGTTTGGCACTGTTGGTAGGGGTTGATGTGACATTCATTTAAACATTTACACTGAAGATTTACTTCATATAAATCCTTGAAATACCCTTATCATATTTCACTTTGAATGCTGCTACAAATGTTGATCAACCATCATGAATAATTTATCCAATTCAAGCTGCAGATGATTTTTTTCTCTGTTACCGCTTATTATACCACCTAATGTTAGCTGTACATTTTGTCAACAGATTTTTTTTAATGATACAAAACACAAGCCCTAGGCTCACTGGTGTGAAAGACTGTATTTGTTGTTTTTGAATATACTGTATAATGTTGCTTTTGAATATGCTGTTCTTGCTTTAGCCTTTTGAGAACAAGTAAGCTAGGAATCAAATGTAGACCACAGCTGAAGACATCTCTGTTTATACTAGTGATGCGTGTCGAAAAACTCCTGCACATGGTTTTTTTTTTATGTTTTTTTTTCCTGATTTGTTTTCTCTTTTCTGATTCATTTTACTCAGTAATTGTTTGATTTTTGGATAATACTTTGTGGCAAAAAATCTGCATCGCTTAATTGCGGAATATTACATTTCACTTGTGGGTTTTTCATCCCTTCAAAAAAAACTTTATTTGGATATGTGCTTGTGTTGTTCTAGTTAACATTTCAGTTCAATAAATAAATAATTAATATACATTATGTTTGTTCTTTATCACGCTAAGCATGAACTCTCACCTATCTTCTACCTACTGCAGCAATAACAAGCAAGAAAATAAAACAAGAAAGCACAGCAATGTGGTTTACTTTCTAATTTACATAAATTGTATTGAGTATTGACAGAAAGACATCAATTTGAAAAAAGTGTATTGAGCAAGAATAACCTAAATTCTCAACCAAATTGTATTTTCAAGATATCTAAAGCACTAGGAAAATTATACAGTACCAACTTTTGCAGTACTTTGGATACCTTCAAGCTACAGATCAAACACGTAAGCATAATATGCCTCGGAACTAAAGTCAAAGACATTATGAACAATGAATAACGTGCATTAAGTGCATTTAAAATGAGTTAATGTTGTCCTTAAAATGAAGGTCACACCTTATGCAGGGTAATTACACATATAATGAGAACTGAACCGTAGAAACAGTGGTGACTCAGTTGCTATCTTCGAAGCTGCCATTGCTGCTACAAGAGTGGAAACGCATCGTACTCATTGGATCAGAAACATACCCTGTGGGTGAAAAACAACAGGAAGCCCCTTAACTTAGTGTGTCAGAGAGAGCACACTTGTTTGACTCATAGGGCTCATTTGGAGCCACATACAGAAGTGGGTGAGTCTGCTCAATCTCCAAAACACAAACCTCCATCATTACCAAAAATCCATTGTTAAAAATATGGAAGTTACTTTCATGAAGTATCTTGACTAAATAACAGAAACCTTCTATACCATAGCATAGGAAATAACTATAGTAACAGACACTTTACGAAGTCATAATATGAAATACTAACCATTTCTGTCAATGGGTGGATATTGCAAATTCTTCCTCAGTTCATCCAGAGATAGGCCTTGGGAAGAACGCCGACCAGTGCTGAAGAAATACATACAACAAAGGCCATAATTACCTTAAAATAATTACCTTACAATTCCATGGCTATATCATGCCATTATTTTGCCCCAGCTCGTACCAGAGGACATGAGTATCAAGAAAGTTGTACTGGCAGGCTTTTAATAAAGGTTTTTATTGGTTATATTGTGATAACCTTTTAATGTTTTATATTTAGTCCCTTTTGTTTTTTGCCTGTAACTCCATGCACTGCTGCCTTCTTGGCAATTGAATACAGGTTAAATTTAAAGAAAAAGCATCAGAAGAGAAAAAATATTTCTAACCTCATTACCATTACAACTTTTCTGACACTAATGTCCTTAATGGTTATCATAAAGAGATTAGCCTGCGTGTAGGGTAAATGTGTATCAGCCTTGCTGTTAGCCTGGCACAACATAAGACAACAGGACTTCCTGGATTCATGATCTCAGGTAACAGCCCTTGACTGTCCAGCCTGACAATAACCTTACCTTGTCAACTCCAAGTCACACAGACATTTCCTTTCAGGCAAATTTACAAAGGACCACCCTGAAGCTTTAAGACACTTCTGATGTACCACCATACCAAAACCTTCTGCCATATCTTTGTGGCAGCAGTGTAGTGAAGTGGTTAAGGAGCAGGACTTGTAACTGAACAGTTGCCGGTTCAATTCCCCGCGGGGGCACTGTTGCTGTAGCCTTGGACAAGGTACTTAACCCACAGTTACCTCAGTAAATATCCAGATGTATAAAAGGATAATTCTGAAAAACTGTAACCTATGTAAGTCGCTCTGAATAAAAGTGTCTGCTAAATGCCAATAATGTAATGGTATCTTCCAAGTGACACTTTGCAAAGTCTTTACGGGCAAGCATGTGCTTTTTTCACCAAGAGCTTCTTCCTTGCCACTGTTCCATAAAGGCCCTTTTTGTGCAATAGCTTGGAAATTGTTGACCCATGGACATAATTTTCAGTTGCAGCCACTGACTTCTATAGCTCAGTTAATGACAGTTGGTATCACAATAGCCTCTCTGACAAGAGCCATTCTTGTTCAGCAACTAAGTTTATGGGGGGCGGCCTGCCCTACGCAGTGCATCTGTAGTTCCATATTTCTTCCACTTCTTTGTGATGGACTGCACTGAGCTCCAAGGTATGTTCAGTGCCTTCGAAATGTTCTTGTATCCTTCCCCAGATTTGTGCTTCTCCACAGTTATATCCCTCACTTGTTTTGAATGCTTTCCTCTTCATTTTGGTTTGTTCAGTGGAAACCATATTATTTGACCTTATAGAGAGGGAAGGTATTTACGCTCATGAAGTAATTCAAAGCAGGTGATCCACTAATTTCCTGCATACTTGGAGACCATAAAAAAATTGGATGAGTTTATAAGACAATATCTTGCACTTGAGCAAGGTTAGCCTTATAATTATGAAAGGTATGAATACTTTTTAAATCACAAAGTTTTAGTTTCATTAATTTTTTTTTCTAAATTTTTGAAGGGTTTTGGACATTTCTCTTGATTTGTCAACTGAAGCCCTTACGGTAGATTTATAGGCTGTTTTGTACTCTGCACTCTGCACTCCCTGAGCCATGAGCCCCAGCTGAGCAGTGTCCTACCTCTGAGACCAGACAGCATAAGCACGAGCATTGAGGGCATACTCCAGCTCAAAACGCGAGCGTAGGGCTGCAACATGGCTGCGACCTGGCCCACCGCGAGCTGCCAGGCAGTCAGAGGATGAGGAGGGCGACAAGGAACCGCTGCTGTTGCTGGAGGCTGGCGACATCAGCTGAGGCACAGTGAGCAGACAAACGCACAGGCAGTCATATTTCCAGAGAGAGAGAACAGAGAGAACGCACAAACCAAACAAGTTAGATACGCATGGCATACGCATAGACGGAATGTCACTACCGCTGAAAACCCACACACATTCAAACACAGAAGGTGTTGACACCTGCAATGTAAAATATGTAGTGCACACAAAGACATGACATGTAGAGGGACCTTCTTACCTCACTCATTTAATGCTGTTTCCCCTAATCAATCTGAGGAGAGTAAAACTGCTTAACACAATAGCATAGCTTAAAACTTTGAAGATCCAACTGATCCCAGTCAGTGACAGTCATACTCTACTCTCCACTCGGTTCAAGGGAAATAATACAAAGATTTTTCATAAATGTTGGGGCTCCTGAGTAGCTCAGTGGTTAAGGTGCTTGCATTGAGGGCCTGGTGAACTCTGCAGCCCAGGTTTGATCCTTCACATGTCAGCAGCCAATGGTGGCCAGGAGTGCACAGCGGCAGAACAAATTGGTTTCATTCCGCCAAGGAAATGGGTGCCATCAGTATGCTGGCAGGGGTTACTTGTCTTGCTGCTCTAAAGGACCATGTGATTCATTAGGCGGACTACAGTATTGCATCAGTCTTGCTTTAGTGCTTCTCCACTAGTGTAAATGTTGTTGCACTCTCAAAATATATGGGAAAATGTATATGGGAAACTTTTTAGGCACTATATAATGGCAAAACTTTAAAAGTGCAGCCATATTGCAACAATAAACAGTTTAGGAGTTACTGTATATCTTTATGGTATTTTACAATAGACTACCATTTCATGAGTTTTCTTTACTTGTTAAGGCATGACATGTTTTTCCTTACCTCCACATTGCATAGGCATTCCTCCAATTTTGCAACAACTTCAGAGAACTCAGGCCTCTCCTGTTACACAGACATGGAATTAAATATTTACTTGCCTGTCAATACTATCTCAAAACAACAAAAAGCATCACGTAACCTATCTACTTCTCTGTATGTGGACCTGATAAACATGTTCTTTTTCAGTGTGAGTGTACTTTAGACAGCACCCACACAGGGAGTATTGATTACCTCAGCTTCAAAAGCAAAAGGTTTCCAACCTTGATGTTTGTGAACAAATATAGCACCTGCCACTTTTTCAATAACAAATCATGAAGGAAGTACATTCCCGATTCAGTCACTGTGCATATCCAGAAAAGAATAATGTAAAGTAAAATAATGTAACTTTACATCCTCTTGATAGTTCTTATTTCAGTTGTAATACAAACCATCATTATAATTCAGATTAAAGCCAAGATGGGGAAGCTCTCATATTAAAATTGCAAGGTAACATTTTTTGAAATGCAGTCTTTTTTTCCATACATCTTGACACACATGTGAGTGACTGCACATGGCTGTCACTGAATCAAGTCTCCGCTCTTCCTGTACAAATTTCCGGTATTCTCCTTGTTTTGCTGATGTCAGTTCCACTGAACCAGTGGACCGCTTCCTGTTCTACCTCCTAAGCGGTGTGTTAAGCAGATTGCACTGTCTGCCATAATCTCTCCATCATTATTTGTGAAGTTATAAAGCCATAGCATGGCTATTGCCCTTATGTAACCTCTCAAGTGACAAAATTTTGTAAATTTTAACATTCAAAGAATTCAATACAATCTGTTGAAATTAAAATTGTGACAGTCTTAATTCCTACATCTGTATCAGTAACAAATAAATGAACACAAGGCAAATGCATTAGAAAAATATTGCATAAAAGTGTACTGGCAGACAAACAAAACACCATTGGATTGAGATGGAACTGAGGTGCAGTCTGAAGAGGTGGGTCTTCAGTCTGTGACAGAAGATGGCCAACTGTTCCGCTGTCCTAACCTCTGTGGGGAGTTTATTTCACCACTGAGGGACAAGTACAGACAGGGATGGTGTCTTAGAGGAACGACCCTGTCGGGACAGGACAGTCCATTGCCCCATAGCTGCAGAGAGCAGCGATCTTGATGGAACATAGGATTTGAAGAGGGGTCGTATGTATGAGGGGGCTGTCCCATTCACTGTCCTGTATGCCAGAACAAAGGTTTTGAACTTGATGTGAGTGATAACAGGAAGACAACGAAGTGAAGTGAGGAGGGGAGTTACTATGTTTAGGGAGATTGCAGACAGGTTGTGCAGCTACATTCCGAATTAGTTGTAGAGGTTTGATTGCACAGGCAGGAAGGCAAGCAAAGAGGGAGCTACAGTAGTCCAGGTGTGAGAGGACCAGGGCCTGAGCTAGGAGCTGCATAGAAGATCTTTCAGATATTGTACAAAAAAGAATCTGCACACCTGACTCACCACTGCTACCTGACAAGAGAACGACAGTTACACTAAGTGTTACACTAAGGCTTTTGACAGTGGCATTAGTGAAAGAGTCTAATCTGAGGGAGAAGTCTTGATACAGGGAGGACTTGGATGGGATGAAATGCATCTCAGTCTTAGCCAGGTTTAGCTTTAGGTGGTGGTCCACCATCTACTGTGAAATGTCTTTCGGGCAAGCTGAGCTGCTTGCAGAAATTCTTATATGAGGACAGGAAAGACAGGAAGGGTTGTGTGTCATCAGTATAGAAGTGGTACAAAAAACCATGGGAGGAGATGACAGAGCCGAGAGATTACATGTAAAGAGAGAAAAGGAGGGGGCTGAGTACAGAGGGACAGCCGCAGACAGGCTGTGGGGTCTAGACAACCCACCGGTCCAGGACACCCTGAAAGAACATCCAGGGAGGTAGGATTCAACCCGGAGAACAGTGGTGTCAGCGATGTAGCCAGACGTAGAAAGAAGTGGAGTGTGGTCCACTGAGTCAAATGCTGCAGAAAGATCTAGAAGAATCAAGACTGAGGAGTGTGAGGAAGCCCTTGCTGATTGAAGAGCCTCAGTAGTGGAGAATAGGGCAGTCTCTGTGGAATGACAAGCCCTCAAGCCAGACTAAAGAGGGTCAAGAAGGTTGTTCCAGGAGACAAAGGAGCATAGCTGGTTAGCCACAGCTGTTTCAAATGTTTTTGACAGAAAGGTAAGGAGAGACATCAGTCGATAGTTGTGGACAGCAGAAAAGAGTCCTTTTCTTCAGCAGGAAACCAGTCCCCCATGCTGCAGAGATGCTTGAACAGCTGAACTTTGCTATGATTGGAAAGAAGCATTGTTGCAAACCAAACTCCCTGATGCAATCCCAGCATCCGTCTACCTAACAAACAGATCTCCAGTGAATATTTTATTGTAATGTAATTCCAAAGACTGAATCCGGTTTTAACGAATTCACTGCCACAGTATATTAATTTAACCCATTTTTAAAGAGAAAACAAATTGGAGGAAGGAACCTGCATCTTATTGATGGATAAGGATTTCTTTAAAACAGCATAGAAATCATTATTTGCAAGACAACAAAAACCAGTCTGATTGTTCTCACAGATGTAAGATTTGCTTCCACACGCTGTAATTCCAATGACTCCCTTTCGAAGTGATACTCAATTTATCATACCCATTTATAATAACTGTCAAAACATAGCCAATGTTTTGCTTGGTTTGGCTTGCTAGATAAATGTTATGGTTTAACAACTTCAAAAAGGTGTCAATTCAATGGTAATACATTGCGTAGCCATATTATCTGAGGTTCACTTATATTAATTCGCCTAACTAACATTAACTACTTATCAATATAAATTCCATACCTTTGCAGATGAAAGACACGTCAAATCAAAATTTAATTTTGGTTAACTGTGTCAGTATTGGTCATAAATCAATTTTCAATGGTTGAATAAACATTCATTTTAGTGCCAGCATCAGCAGTATCTTGAATTGAAAATTGATTTCTTGATGTTCAATGTGAAAATGTAATGTTGAATCACTATGATGCTGAATCAATACGGGACTTTCATCAGTGTGCCAGGAGGCACTATTTTAACGGTATTTTTTAATAAATAATCCTTCAATGCAGGAATAAAAATGTCAGTGCTCCCGCCCCCTAGCTATTGTGTTTTGTTTTTCCCTGTCCATGTGCTTTTGTTTTCCTTGTGTTCTAGCCCTGCCCCACTCTCCGCCCTGTCTCCGCCCACCCGATCATCCCCTCCTGCCTGCTTACACACCTGCTTCCCATCTCCTCATCAGCCCAGCCCTATATCTACCCTGCTTGTCTCTGTCTTGTTGCCAGTTCGTTGCAGTGTGCCTTTACCTGTCTCGTTCCCGCCGTGTTTTCTGCCTGATTGCTATTCCCCGAATCGACCCTGCCTGCTCTTTGACCTTGCTCCTGCCTGCTGTCCTGCCTGATCTTGCTGACTACCTGGTTTGACCCTGCCTGTCCCCGGCTTTGATTCCTGTCTGTGTTTGGACTGCCTTCCTGGTATTTTGACCCTGCCTGTTTTGGACTGCCTGCGTGTTCTGCGATTTCGTTAATAAACGCCTGGACTCTGGAGTTCTTGTGGTCCGCGCCTGAGTCCTTGCCTGTGCCCTGTCAAAAAATGTCTTACCAGTACAATGTACCTGATGATTTTCTTTTTACCAATACCCTGTACTGGCAAGTATCAGCTCACTTTCATATCTGGGAAGCACCCACCTCTGGGCAGACATTCCAGCCTCTCATTAGCAGGGAGGAGATGGGCTTGGGGATGGAGTAGCCAATCGGAGGACGGATATGGTGGTAGGCCATGTCCGCTGCTGCTGCAGCTACAGAGGGTTGAGAGATGTCACTTCCTTTTTTTCACAATTAATTTCCATAAATGCTCAGTGTACATCTGAATTCATATCAGTTCACTCAGTTCTACTCTACTACACAGTTAAATTAGAAGTCCTATGCACTCCTCTGCAGTGAATTGCACAAACACACATCTCTGCTATTTTTTTAGTTTAAAGAAATGTATTATCAGAGTTGAGCCACTCCAGAATCATACTAGTCAGAAAATATAAAGTCACCAAGGCTCAAAGTCCATCATCCTGTTTAACACAGAACTAGGAACTTAACGGTAAAAATAAGAATCTTTGTATTCTGCTAGGGGGAAACAAAGCATTTCTAACGCATATATATCCAATTATTGGCATGTTAAACTTTCTTGTATAATGTCTCTGCAGGTAAGTTTTAATTAATGTAGGAAAATACAGTATGGAACAAGGCATACTATCCAGAATAAACATTAAAATCAGAAAAGTAAACGTAAGTAGTGTACCCTCTACCGCAAGGGTGTGTGAGATAATCGGGTAGGTTAGGGGTAGTACCAGGTTTGAGATGGGCAAAAGGGATCTCTCCTGTCAGTAGCTCCCACAGACATAAGGCATAGCTGAACATGTCAGCCTTGACAGTATAGCGTGTGCACTGGGTGAACACCTCAGGGGCCATCCAGCGCAGATTCTGCACAGCAACAACATGGGAACAATCACCAACGCAAAAACACAGGGTATGTTCTGTGACTCAAGGATGTGACCATGGCAGGTTCAACAAAACCCTGCTTGCTTAAATATGCAAATATACCAGGATCTGCACACCATCCACCTTTAATGGTTTCAATAACCTGGGTCTTTTTTTGACAATCCAGTTTATTATGATCCATGTTTAAGACATACAAAGTGAGAGAATAGGGACTGAGAATGACAAAGAGAACCGTGAAGATTTGTTTTTCCTCTAGTGGGTCTTTGATGTCAGGTACATTGTGTCTTATGTAGTTTGTTTTCATTTGCTGAATTTGTGACAAGGAGCTGAAAGTATATTTATTTAGTGTTTTAAGTTTGTGTCATATTGATCACCCCATAGCTAAATTAATAAATACTACCATGATTTGTGTCTTGCTCTTCTACTTGTCCTGACAGTCCTGACCTACCAATCTGTGCATGGCATAATACTGAATATTTATGCATATGTAAGTACACATACTTATATGTACATGTATTTGTACATTGTACAAAAATATACAAATATTGATACTTTCTTATACATTAATCTTATGAATGTGTCATGTAATCTCTCATTTTTCTAGCCGTTCTGGTAAAAATCTATTTTCTATTCTTTTCTGAAATGTATCTTCTGCTGATAACAGTGTATTCAAGGAAAAATAAGGTTCACTTCCCAAAAATCCATTTTTGAGATGGGTTGTCATGAACACACTGAGTGGTAAAATCAAAGGTTGACTTTATATTTATCCAAGAAATAATTAAAATGATGAACAAACCCCAGGCTGCTTGGTCATATTGTCCTCATCCATGGACAAAAGAAATCTGGATTCTAAGGAACAAATGAAGAATTTGGAAGCGTAATGATTCAAAGTAATTCATTGAAATGGTTCACTCAACGATTGTTATTCTAATTGGCTATTGATTTTACAAAAATCAACTTTTGTCATACTGTTCATACCAATATTATATTTTACACAGTTTTATTTAGTATTTAAACATATCCACTGCTATGTAGTTTCATTACATCAGTTGTGCTACATGGAATTATAGTTTCAGGTTCATTATAAAAAGTAAACCTAATCCAACTCATTTAAAGCTGGTGTCTTACCTCCAAAATCAGCAACCACCGCATGGCCATCCTCATAAAGCAGGATGTTATGACTGCCAGAGACAGTTTCATGGTCTGTCAGTCTTGTACAAGAACAGTATAACAAAGCCATTGAAATTTTCACAAATGATAAGCAAAGTACTCCTGGCTCATAATAAATAACACCATGGCTTCAATATAAACCAAATAATGAAAAATTAAAATACCAGATAATTTCCAGATATTAAGCCTGGTCTTTCCCTCTGAATGGGTTGGCACAGATTTTAAAGAGTGAGAAGGTTTAACATGCAACTGAAACACTGAGACAAGAAGAAAATGTGCGAAAGATGTGATTATATCACAAGCAATGGACTTTTGAGCTTCAATCAGTGGGGTCACATGGTAAATTGTATTATTTTCCTGTTCAGCCCTGGGCAATGGGAGGATATGGTACAGGTCCATGCAGATAATAACTTCATCACAAGACTTCATATGGAAACAAGATTCTATTCAAAAGTACTTCTACACCTATATGTGGGAATGATGATAATGATAATGATAATGTCTGCTCCCACCTGTTGAGGTCCCGGTGGATTATTGGCTGAGTGAGGTTATGGAGGTACTCCATGCCCTTGGCAACATCGATGGCAATGATCAGTTTAGACTGCAGATCAATGATCCTGTATATTTAAATGTTTTTAGAGTTAAAATTTACACAGGTCATTAAAACACATTAGACTGCCGTGGTACATAAAAGCATGCTTGTAATAACTTCTGAGAAATGTTGTGGACATAGTGGGCCTGTGAAAGACAATACAAGTGTATATTACATAATGTATAAGTTATGTATATTACATATTATATACATATCGTCTTTTACAAATTATATCACATAATATAGTGTATTAGTCTATACATAAAGATTTATCATGATACTACTATGAACCTAATGGAAAGTGTTTTTTCCAGGAATTTTTAGTATTACTGTCAAAAATAGTAAGAACAACACAAAATTCACTCCCCAATTTGTGGCTGCATATAATTATGGTAATGTGCCAAAGGACATGGTCATAGTACTACTATTATAAATCTAAAACCTGGTGATGTTTGGCCTTCAACAGTTGGAGGGTGCTTGCAATGAATGGTTATCCTAATGCTTCTCAAAGCTAAATACACATGCACTTATTTTAAAGATGATCAAAAATTGGTTGTTTGAAGTAATTTCTTCACAAAAACTATTAAAGATTTTCATTAGTCATATTGTTGTTCATTCTCAAGGTAATGGGCATGGAGAAGTTGTTGGAGCATCTTCAGCTCTTCATACCCAAAGACCCAAATCCTTCAAATCCCTTTTACTATACCATTTTACCATGCCAATGTTACCTAGGAATTGTTAACAGTATCACTTGTTACTAAGGTGACACTATGCATATGTTCAATGCATATGGCTTAGCAGACATTCAAATCCAAATAATTTCTATTAAAAACCCTGCAGGAGTGGAAGATCATCCTCACCGCTTCTGCTCATGCAGAAGGGAGAACAGTGACCCGCCAGAGACGTATTGAGTAACAATAGCAAACTGGCTGGGGTCATCCAGGCATGCCCCTACAAACTGGATTACACAGGGGTGGTTGAGTCGGCAAAGGATTGAAACCTCCCGGCAGAACATGTCCACATCTGACTTGGAGCAATATGTGTTGGCGCGGTACCTGGAAAAACAAATCAAGCTTGTGAAATTGTGCTATGCACAAGCGTCACTGGGCCCAGACTTCAACATAATGTAACATGGTAACAAGTGAGGAAAAGGATTTTTACTATTTTTAGCACAAAATTGGGACTAGCATCTAACCTTTAAGTAAGAGCAAAATTGCCGTTTTTAATGTCTCATTTCAAAGTATTTCTGTGGTGAAAAGTTGCAAGGGTTGTCAAAAAAAAATGAAATGTTTGCATTCATTTACAAACCTCACTTGTCTATGTTCAGCCCAAATGAGGAGTTTAGACCAATTACAGCACATCATGAGACATTTATGCTGGACGTTTATGTGACATCGATAAATATAATACCCTATATCAAGCATGCATGGCTTGTCAGCTGGAACATAGTATGCAGACACAATCACTCCATATACCCAGAAATGAATGAGTTACTGTAAAATTCTTTCCCTTCATCGTTCCCCTAGCTGTAAGAAACTATTGTAAATGAACACTTCCTAACTCAGAAGAACTCTAAGAAAGCATTAATCATAAGAATATACATTTAAATATTAAACATGAGAATGCACCATTCAGTCCAAATAAACTCTTAGCCTACAGCCTTGACAGCATTTTTGACTGTGTCAAGCCTGGTATTGAACACTCTATGGATATTTGTTTTCACAATGAATCCTACTCCATGCATTACTCTCTATTAGCGCAAAAACGCTTCCTAGTATCAATGTGAAATTTGAGCTAAATTTCCATCTATGTCCGCTTGTTCTGTGGACAGGACACAGCTTGAAATAGCCTCTGTAGTCCACTTTCTTACTCCCATTAAAAATTTCAAAAACTTTCTATTGTGTAGATAGTTAACACCGTTACCTCCTATGTCCACTGTGACAAAGTAATATGTACCAGTGTGCCTTTTACTCTCCTCATTTAATTTAATTATCATTAACCTCATGTTCCACCAACCCTGTTTACTTTCTTTGTTTCTGATAAGACCGAAACTGGAAACTCTTGGGTCTGTGCAATGCCCCGAGGCCAAGAGATACCATACTTAAGATATCTGCAGTTATGCATCATAAATAGCCAGTATAACTAATTGAGCTTCTAGCAGAATTCTTGTAATTATAACACCAGAATAATTTATTAAGATTTCACGAACAAATTCTAGAACAGCAGGTGCGCACAAGCTGAAGTAAGTCACGCTGGGGGGCAGTTGGAAATATTTTGTAACTTACATGCAAAAGGGTTAATATCACTATTGGAGCTGCTGTCTGCCTTCATATCTCTCTAACAGTGCATATGTGCGCGTATTCACATGTATGTCCGTGAGCACGTGTCTAAAGCTTTTGTATCTGTTTGTCTTATGGGCCATCCCCCCTCCACAGCCTGAGAGAAAGCAGTGTGGACATGTGGCTTAGAGCGGCAGCTAAACTCTGCTATCTAACTATATAACTCAAAAAACATTCATCACGAATTCAAGTAGATATGGCTCTGTAAAAAAAAAAAAAAGCAATTTAAATGTCAGCTTTCAAATTTGGTCAGAGTGAGAGGATACCAAAGACCAAACAAAGGCTCATATCTTAAAAGCCATACATCTCATTTCTTAGATGAAGTCATTGTGAGAATCTGCACAAATTGTCCTATGTATTGATGTATAGGTTATGCCTACAGTCCCAGAAATGAGGGAGAAATGGCAGTTTGAAAAGTTTGTGACAGAGGAGTGTGAGCCTTCAGGTCACTGGCACTTAAAATCCTATCTAGTATAATGGGGGTAAATTTTGAGTGATTTTTAAAATCTTTAAAACTATAAAAGTAAAAAAATATAAAAGTACAAGCACACCAATGGTGAACGAGCCGGTCGATTTGGTGTTGGTTTGGTGCCTGTAGCTTGAACGTTTGTAGGAGTTAGAGCCAGGGATGTTTCTAGCTATTGAAAAGATCCAGGGCTAAGTCAAGTGTGACTGGGGCTTGTCTTTTTTTTTTTTTTGAAGGGAGATCGGCATCATCACCTTTGGATGCTGCAAGTCAAGTTCTGTCAAGGTCTGTCTGTTGTTTTGCTATAAACATCTCCTTCTTCAGGGTGAAAATATTCGGGGCTAGGCTTAAAATATTCGGGGCTATATCCCTGAATGATCGGACCTAACGACGCCACTGGTTAGAGCTAGAAGAAGAATAAAAGAAGATTATTTTGTCCTAGTGACTTCAGATGTGTATACATAACTGACACAAAACCGCTGGAGGGAAATTTTAAACTCCACCACACATGGACAGCCCATCAGGAGCACCGGAACATTTCCCGGTGGCTTGCCGTGAACAGTCAACTTTACCAGCAATAATATAGCAAGCAGGAGTTGGCGGACCTCTCATCAGGCATCAGGCACGACTCTCACTCTCGCCGCAGTATCAAGAATGACGTCATCACATCTCTCGGTGATGCACATAGCAACTGCTTCTCCACCAATAACATTTTAGACAAGTCACCCGGCGAAATGGACAGTCGTCATGGTCAGAAGAAAAGGAAAGGTAGAGCAGAGAGGGAGAGAATAAAAAAGAGAAAGGCCCTTGCCACACACGCAGCTAAATGCTACAAAATAAGCGACATGTTCGCCAGTAACACACACACACGACATACCCAGCACGGCTTGCTAAGTAGCTAATAACAGTCCAACACAACGGCCCGTAGGCTACGCAGTTTGCACGTCTTACATCTCTGTGGAGGAATTATGTCATAGCAATGAGTGCAACATAGCGATCATATGACATTGAAGGTAATATGTTTCAACTAGTGAAAAATAGTAAACCTAGACTATGGACTTGCCAGCACTCGGTCATGCCAAATAAGCTAGGGAAAGTGCACACACTGTACAGCGAAACGGGCTATAGTAACGTAACCATAATACATCCATGAAAGTAACACAGTAGCCTGTGTGACACAGGCAATGACAAAGAACATTAGTGCCATCTGCAGGTACACTATAATACAAAGTTACTACAATAATATATTAATCTCATTCTGCAGAGCAACCAGACATGCAGAGAGATAGAGAGGGAGGCTCAGAGCCCAGTGCAGGGAAAATGAAAGGGACAGCGAAAGCACTGAAAATCCATTCGATTATTTTGCCCGTCTTCGGTCCAAGGATTTCGACTTATTTTTTCAGTACCACCCAAAACAAACCCCTCAAAGAGGCATTTCCAATGTAGCCCACTCCAAAGATGGCACAAACAGGAAATGGCTGACATACAATGAAGTAACTCACTCCTTGTTCTGCTCAGTATGTCTTGCATTCGCAAAACCTTCAGCCAGTGACAGTGCATTTGTCAAAGGAGGCATGCAAGCCTGGAAACATGTCCATCAGAGAGTACAGGAACATGAGAGAAGCAAGACCCACAGAGAAAGTGCAGAAGCCTTTTTCCTCAGAGCCAGCAAAGCAGACATCCGTACCCTTCTGAGTGATAAGCAAATGTCAGTTCAATGAGACCAGGTCAGAAAGAGGAGGCAGGTCATGGAACGTGTGATTGATGTAGTTAAAGTTAGCTACAGAGGACACAAACATGAAGCTGCATGGAAAACATGGCCGTCAATCATGGCAACTTTCTTGAGCTTATATTGTTGCTAAGCAAATATGATGTCTGCCTATAAGAACATGTTAGTGATTGTATTGAGAATAGCAAGAAGCAGATGGGAAGGTAATTATGATGTCCAAAACATCAGCAAATAAAGTAACTGAAGTCATCAGAATGTTGATTCAGCAGACAATTGCTGTTGAAGTGAGAAATGCAGGGATGTTCTCAATACAGATGCACACAACACAGGATTTAACATCCAAAGACCAGTGTGCAGTAGTTCTGCGATTCGTCACTGATGTTGTCCACGAGATACTCATTGCGGTCATTGACTGTGAGTCATCGACTGGACAGTGCTTTGTGGACCTTGTGAAACAGGCCCTTGAGAAGATGGACATAGACATCAAACAGTGTGTTGGTAATGTAACAGACGCAGCAGCTAGTATGCAGGGACAATACAGGGGCTTCTCTGCATTGCTCACAGGAGCGTCTCCTAACCAAGTACACATATGGTGTTACATGTCCTCAACCTTGTGTAAACTGACACCACTGGGGTTACTGTGGCAAGTGAATCCCTTTTCTCACTGCTGAATGACATTGCAGTGTTCGTTCCAGATTCCTACAAGCGCGTGAAGCTACGGGAGGAAACCAGTGAGGACAGGAGACGCTGACAGCTTGGTGTAATTGGTGAAACCCGCTGGTGGGCCAAAGATGAGGCCTTGAGGAAAGTATTTGAAAGCTTTGCAAAGCCTGACTGTGCACTTTACATGGATGTGGTCATCACTATGGAAAGAATTGAAAAGAATTTGACCATAAAACCTGCCATACAGTATGCAATACAACATGTAAGTGACTGAAGGGTGCTGAGCATTTTATTGCACACATCACTTACACTTTTTTGCAGTTTTTGGTGGTCAGACTTCACTTACACACCTGTATATCTTTTAAAATGGGTGACACAAATTTGTGCACTGTGAATAAGTGTAAATTGCCCTGGAAAATCACATCTCCCCGTCCACAGCCTAGTGGCTGTTGGATGGAAAAGACATTCTTTCATGAAAGGTGAGCAGATTTTCTGAGAAAAGTTTTTGGAACCGAGAAGAGCTTTTTCAACATTTCGGAGAAAAATCAAGTTGAAAATCAGTATGCAATATTTTTTTCATTTTAAACGGGAAAACAGACAGCTCATGTGGCTGTGGCTCATTTTTAAGCAAGAAGCAAAAGTTAAATGCAAAAGCAGTTAAATGCAATGCTTTGAATATCAGAATGTCTGGTTAGAGTGCCAGCACATATAAATTTTATCTGTCGACAGTAATAGAAATAGATAACTTTGCTTGCTGTTGGCTTTGTGATTGTGAAGAATCTGACTGACATCTTTTTTATTGATGTAACATTCTGGACAAATTAGAGATAAGAGATAAGTCTAATAAATATCTGTTGCATATATCACTCCAATGCAATGATAATCACTCTAAAATAGAGAAAAATAAGAGGTATTTGCTTATGGAAACAGGTATTTGCACAGTGGGACATCTTACCTCAGTGGATGTGTTGTTTCTCCAAATAGAGGCCAATGCACACAAATGTGAAGAGAAAAGTAGTACACCCTAGCTAACTCAATACACATAGCTAACTTCATAGGGGCAAGGCATAGCCTTCAAAGGGGATGCAACTGTTCAGTCTTACTGGTCTGTGGTTGTTATACCCTCCTTTCCAATTTTGAGGGGGTTCAGGTCCCTTTCAAGGTCTTGCACTTGTGATATTTTTTTAAATCAGTTTTTTTATGTTCTCACTGACATGCTTCAGGGATGCATAACTCATTACATTTATCACTTCTAATGTAGCCTTGACCTCCAGCCCATTGTATTGTTTCAGACAGTTTTTGTGACATAATACAATTTTACTTTGCTGTATTAAATGTATATGTTTTATAATATCTAGCTACCAATTATATTAATGATAATTAATACAATGCAAACATTAACATTGATGTAATAGCTTTTCTCAATTACATTTTACATCACACTTCATGACTATTCCATTGTGAGTGTGTGTACAACAGCAGCTACCTAAAATAAAATGTGACTGATGGTTTAATAATTTGTGGGTATTACAGACCTGTAAAACTTACCGCTTGATGGCAACAATTTTGTTACGACATCTGCCTTTGTAGACCTTTCCAAAGGAACCTGAGAAGACATACACACTTTTACTGTCACTCTAGGATTCTCCTTTAATAATTTCATAAAAATGACATAATAGACATGTTTTCTTCCTAATATACCTGATCCAATAATCTCATTGAATTCCAGTTCAGACAGCTGCAGGTGAAAGTGTGAAGGCAGGCTGGCTCGGAGCAAGAGGACATCAGCCTTTTCTGAGAACAGAGGGGTAGTGAATTTTGGACTTATATTCATACTAGAATGATACAGTGTAAATTTTTTGCAATTGTTCTCATGGTTACCTTTTGTCATGCTCTTTATCTTCCCAAGCGGTGATGGGACTGAGACATAGGATCCATCTGTGGGCAAAACCAAAACCACTACACATACAGTATTACATATTATAGTGTGTGTGTGTGTGTGTGTGTGTGTGTGTGTGTGTGTGTGTGTATAAGGATCCTTGTCTTTCCATTTAATTTTACCATTTCTGAGCTCCTTCTCATCAGCTGTATCCAACCAGTTAATTGCTTTATAGTTGTCCATTTATAATTGTCTGTGTAAGACAGCCATTTGTTAATGAGCCACACTTACTTAATTGAAGGCATATTAAATACAGGTGTGTAGGTAGAGAACAAGAGTGCTCCCTATTTTCAGCAGTTTGGTTATGTATTGCAGCTGGTTCTGTTCTTTGTTTTTACAATACATTCTTGTTTTTTTTGTGAGATTTGTCCCTTCTGTTTGTAAGAAACATTGGCCGGCGTCTTAAATTTTATAATCTCAAAAACCACCAGTGCAGTCAGTACATAAACAAAATCTTAGTAGGGTTATGAATGATCTCAATTAACTACATTGTTAAGCTTTTTGCATTTTTCTTTTCACCCACCATCTTCTGATCACCAGCTGTACTTACCTCACCACAACAACCTCTGCCATTGCAGTGCAGGGCAAGGTGAGCTCAACCCTCTTATACACACAAGTCCCACAGCATACTACTAAGTAGATGCTGCTTGAAGGATAAGCATGTATCTCCCTGACATTATCTGAGCAGCTCATAGGTAACTTAATAACTCACAGGGTGCTATGGATGGTGTAATGTCCCTGGCCAACCTGTCCACCCCTCCCTATGAGTCCAATCTGTTCCGTCATAGTGGTCTGCTCATGTTGGCAAATGACATGGAACCCCTCATGGTGCTTACGGCCTTCATTTGGCTTGTCCTCTCTATATTTTCCAGGAGAACACTAAATACTAAAGAAGAAAATAAATCTGTGGACACTTCCTACATGTGCCATGATATACTGCTGGTTACTGACCTCCCCCCGGATGGGAGTACTCGTTGCAAGGAGACTCATCCTGAGGGCGCTTGTAGTGCTTGAGCAGAGTGACAATGGCATCATGACCTACAGCAGGGACACAGGTACAGATTACTCATACCTTCCACCTTAAGACCCCTTACACCAATTTGTGAGAAATATAATGTAGTGATAGGAAGGATGAGAAGGCCTCACACTGAAAAGTGAAGCAGACCTCTTTCAATTCCTGAGTAATGCCAAAGTGAACACATTTCACTTTTGCTGTTCCTATTTCTGCCAATATTTTAATCAATGTTAGTATACTGAGGACTGTGCCTACTTATATCATTATAAAGAAGATGAAAGCAGAATGAAAGCCAGATCTGTTTCTTTTTTGTATAGTAATTTCTGTTTATTATCAGGAGAAATGTACAATGACTAGAAAGTGCAACTTGTGATTGTGATGTCATTAAGCTATGCTTTCTGTGGAGTGTGCTCTTCTCCATCTCTTCCTATGGTTGCTCTCTATGAAATAGTACTAGATAAGTTGTGTGACCAGAAATGCCTTGGTACATTCCCGCAGGACTGCCCAACAAAAACGACACATGCAAACTGAGGCTTTTAAAATTTCAAGGTATGGCGCTCTAGTGGGAAAATTAGCAATCTCATCTATTTTTCCAATAATTTTAACCATTGTATAAAAGAAAGATTCAAATCAAAAGAAATAATTCTGACAAAGGGAAATACATGTTTATGGCTGTTATTTTTTATCACTACAACACCACTTTACAATGTTGCTAAATGAAATCGTATTTTGTAGGTCTATAGTGCAATGTATTGAGTTACAACATGAAGGGACATAACTGTATTCTACACAGTTATGGACTTAAATACAAAAGCATGACATGTGGTTCTGTGACTCACCTTTCTCGTAGGCCCACATAAGACAGGTCTGCTCATCCTTCTCTCCACTGGATCTGCTTGGATCGCAGGCTACCAGGTTCATGTCGGCTCCACTGTCCAGTAGGAACTGTACAAGTCGGATATGTCCATGGAAACAGGCACTATGCAGACCTGCAGTACGGTTATGCAGGGAAAACCATGTGGTCATGTCCTGAAAAGTATGCTCTCAAAATTGTAATTATGTTGTTAAGACAAGGGAACTTTGTTACCTGTATGCCCATCTCTCCCCTGGTGGTTTATGCTCATTGCATTCTGGCCGAGAAGAAATTTGACCATCTCCAAGCTTTTCCCATAAGTACAAGCACTGTGAGAGGCAGTGATTGGTGAGACAGCACGCAACAAGGCAAATCTTCTGAACGGTACAGGATATAACTGGTTTTGTTTCAAATAAAGTAAAGATGCCATCAACAGCTATAACCCAGGCAATTATATTATTTGTTGTACCTGTGAAAGGCTGTTTCACTGAATATGTTCTCCTTAGACAGGCTCTCAGCACCAGATAACTGAACAATCTCCTTCACCACATCAAACTTTCCATTGTAGCAGGCCCTTGGAAAAACATCAGCATAAAGTATTATATAATACTGTCAGTACTGCGGCCCCCTAGCTGTTGTTTTTGTGTTTCTCCCTGTCTGTCAGTGTTGTCCATGTGCTTTTGTTTGCAGTTCCCATGTTTTCCGGCCCTGCCGTGCTCTCCTCCCTGTCCCCACCCACCTGATCTCCTGATCGCCTCCACCTGCCTGCATGCCCACCTGCATCCCATCTCCTCGTCAGCCAAGCCCTTTATATACCGAGATATATACCGAGACCCTTTATATACTGCTTGTCTCTGTCTTGTTGCCAGTTCGTCTCAGTTTTTCCCCTCTGTTGCGTACCTGCCTGTCTACTCGTGTTGTTGATCCCGTGCTGACTTCTGCCTGCCTTCTGATCTTGTCCCTGCCTGCCGTCCTGCCTTGGTTGCCTGATCTGCCTGCCTGCCTGGCTTTTGACAATGCCTGTTCTGCCACCACAAGCTTGCCCTGCGATTCAAATAAAGCCACTTGGAACCTGAATATGCCTGGTCTGTGTTTGAGCCCGTGCCTGTGCCCTAACAAATACAGTAACAGTGGTAGAACATTACTGTGCACTTTTTAATGTGCAGTCACAATAATAATAATAATAATAATAATAATAATAATTAATAATAATGGAGGAACAAAATAAAAAATAGAATAAGATACACAGTAAAATAATATATCCTAAAAGCTGAGGTCCAGATTCAAATTAACTAGAATACCTGTAGTCCTATAAAAAAATTAACAAATTTACCAAAGGGAATTAGGAATTTCTCCATGCTCAAAAGCAAATGTATCTGGTATGCACTTCAAATGTGTTCCTCACAGTTAATAACAATGTTCATTGCAGTAAGCCTGAATCTGGCTCAGAGATTCTTTCTGTATTACTCAGGTCCAAAGGTGTACTTACAGATGCAGGGGTGTATCCCCGTAGATGTTCACAGAGTGTGGCTGTACCTCCAAATTACCTTGGAGCAAGAAGTGCACCACCTCATGATGACCAAAACGTGCACAGAAATGAAGGGGGACATGGTCCTCATTGTCCTGAGCATTGACTGTAGATGGAAGAAGAAGAAGTGGTGCTCTTATGAATACAGCCAGGTCACAGGAAATCAGAGAGTATACTTCATGGTTCTTAAAGTCACAGCTGTATTCAGTGTGAGGAGCATTAAAGGAGCTTTTGATTGCCTATTATCACTGGTGGAAACACTAATAACGCACCACACCTGAATACTGATATGCACTAGACTGTTTCACATTCTCTTCAGACACATGGATGTGTAATTCAATTTTCAGATGCCACATCTTCATGATTGTTAGGCAGGGTTAGGGTTATCAGGACACAGCCCTGCTAATTAACCTCCATCAGTACTAAAAAGGTGCATGCACCTGTACATGAAGGCCCTGTGGGCAAAATCTCACCATCTGTCTTGCTTCCCTCTTCAATCAGTAGTTTAACTATACTGAGGTAGCCCTTGGCGGCTGCCAGGTGTAGAGGCCGGTCACCCACCTCTCCACTTACATTCACATCTGCTCCAAATTTAAGCAGCAGCTTGGTCACCTGGGAGAAGGGTAAGCAGGACCTTTATAAATTTCACAGTGTAGATGAAGGTACTCTCTTGAATGTCATTTTTTAACAATCACCTGCTCGTGGCCATAGTAAGCTGAGATATGCAGTGGGGTGAAGAACACAGCATCCTGGACATTGACATACGCGCCATGTTGAAGAAGAATATCCACAACCTCATGGTGGCCAGCAACAGTGGCAATGTGCAGGGCAGTGAGTGCGCCGTACCCCACCTGCTGGATGTCTGCACCTCCGTGTAAAAGTCCTGTCACCAGCTCTGCATTGTCCTGAAATACATAAGTACCAGTCACTGCTGATGGGACAGCTTTACCTCACAAGAAGTCACTGTTAACTATGTGTCTATTATATCTACATTTGTTTTTCTTCTGTGTCTAGGATGATTTACATTTTAACATTTACATTACGTTTTAATTTGATCATTTTATACACTGCAAAAAACAGCCCTTCAAAAATAAGAAAAAAAAATTTTAAACAAGGTGTTTTTTGCTAGTAATAAGTAAAAATCTGCCAATGGAACTAGTGGAAATACACTTGTTAAGATTTCTTGAAAGGGATCTTAAAATTAGGTGGAAAAAAACTAATTTTGATCCATTTTTAACTGGTATTAGGAAGTGTTTTTGTGTCATGCAGTTTAAAAACCTTCTGACTTGTCAAAAAGGCTTGCTTTATTTGATACACCACTCAAAGTAAGATGTTTTCAAGACAGTTTCACCAAACAAGATATTCAAGATGCACCGTCTAAAAACAAGTCCTTGTAGCTCAAGGAAATTTTGCTTGTTTGGTGACTGTGTCTTATATTAAGTGTAAAGAGATATTTTGACTTGAAAAGAGACAAATATGCTTGGTGATATTTGGATTTTTTGCAGTGTACATTCTGTGACTCATTTACACAGCTGGGTTAAACTGGACAAGTGCAAGTGAAGTGTTCTGCTTAGACATGCACCTGTGCCATGGCACCAAAAATCTACAGTGCTAGAGAGCACAACTGCATACTGTTCTATGTGAATTTGACAGACATTTATCCAAAGGATTTCAATATCCATTAGAATCAAGTAATTTGATCCCCTGGGCTGACTTGTCAATCCCAAGTGGTTTCAGTAACAATTTGAAGTCTAAAATGTACTCCTGTTTCTACATGACATTCCCCTTTCTCGCTATTAACTTTGCTGACTGATGATTTTTCTCATTTTATTTGATACATTCATCCACACTAAGGTCCATGTTCTCAAATCAGTTAAAACTGCTGTCGAAAAAATTTTGCAAAACAGCCAAATTCCAGTGCCAAATGAAGTATTGTTTACATTTGTAATAATACCTTTATAAAATTCAAATATCTACATAAAAACTATAACATGTCACCTATTGAGGAAATCATATGTTCACCTATTGCACAGAAATGCTAATGGTAAACCATGTTTATCAGAGCATACAGCAGTTCCTTTCACTGAACGGTATGTGCAATGAAAGTTTAGGTTTTACTTTGTGTAAAACTTCTCATTTGGTCACAATTTTGCAAATGGTGGCAGTAAATATTTATGAATCACATGTGAATTCAGTTTACTTCTAAAAAGATAGCCAGAAAACACACTGTAGTGAACAATTACACATAATGATGTGCCAATTAGTGTGTCAACACTTCAGCAATTAGCACTTTCTTAGCTGACCAATTTGCAAACCCAGCTAAAATTAAAATCATGGAAACTGAGGATCATAATGTAACAATAATGCAATAATGTAGCAGGCCAAGATAACTTTACATCTACATTCTTGCAAAAATTATGTTTAATTTTACTATTTGTGTGATAGCAAAAAATGTTACATTATATCATATGCATTGAATAGACGCTCTTATCCAGAGCAACTTCCAGCGCAATAGAACATAACCGTTGAGTGACCGTTCAATTTAAACGAGCAACAGTGTCAGACCAGGCTAACAACACTCCCAGACCAGCGAGTGTATAACACTATACGATCCCAACCTAAAGTTAACTTTCTGACAGAAGCCAGGTATACTACGATACAACAGTCCGTAGAACACAGAATCCAAAATACTTCACAACATTACACTAAAAAGGTATCTGTTAGGTAGCTGGTTATGGACAGCCTATTACACACTGACATTGAAGGCGGCAGGGGGCCAGCTGATTGAGAGGCGTGGCCAGGGTTTTTTAAATTGATGGGAAGTTACCTGGACGAGGAGAGAGATAAAAGAGGAAGAGTTCTGGGGGTGGCAGATGACTTGTCCCGCTCAAGTCAAGTTCACGTTCTTTGCACACCACAGGGTAAGTTACGGACAGCCCTAGTAGATTGGATCCCCTAGACCCGTGTTTCCCAACCCTGCTCCTGGAGGCACACTGTCCTGCATATCTTCTATGTATCCTTCCTGCTTGACTAAATCAGGTGTGCTCAGCTAATCAAAAGTGCCACTGATGAGTTCAGTCAGGTAGGTAGAGCAGGGATAGATAGAAGATATGCAGGACGGTGTGCCTTCAGGAGCAGGGTTGGGAAACGCTGCCCTAGACCACACATGGGCAACATACGGCCCGCATACTATTTTAATCCGGCCCGCAACCCCTTTGAGGGAAAAACTACGGAAAAAATTCTGCGTTAGGCTGTGCTCACACGTAGCGTCTTTTTTGAAGCTGTCAGCGTCTGTTTTACATAATAATCCTATGGACTAGACCGTGTTTTCAAAAACGTCCTGAGCGTTTTTTTTTTTTTTTTTTTTAACGGTGTCGCTGGCGTTTATTTTTTTTTATTAATTGAAAAAAGGTTCAACTTCTCAGAAAAAAATGCCCTATGTCAAGCGCTTTTTGACAGCTGACCAATCACAAGCGGAGTGGTGAGACCTGTTGTTTCCCATAACAACCACCAAAAATCGAGAAAGTAGTGGTGAAGTTAATTGTGCTAGTTTCTGAGCACAGTGAACTGTACAACATTACAGTTAAACTGTATCATAACATTCATCATAAAGAGGCCGTTTGCAGTCAAATTGGACGGATCCTAGGAGTTTCTGGTATTTGTGTTTACTGCTTGTCATTAGCAAAACTAGCCTGCTAGCTAACGTTAGCTCTGCAACAATGAATAGCCAGCTAGATCGCTAACAATGTACGTTATCTACTCGCCACAGAAAAATGTACCAAAGCCTCACGTAATTACCATGTTTTTAACTGACCCTAAACGAGAGCCAATTGTCTCCTTCTCGCCGTTTTGTATCGCGAAAATGTTGCATTATTCAAACAATACAACATTAATAGACATATCAGTACTAAGCCTGCCACAAACTTGTCTTCGCGGGAAAGAGAAAAAAAAAGCCCAGAAACTGTCTTCCAACTTAATTGCTAGGCAGAATATTTTTACAAAGCAGTCTACAGTCCAAGAATCGGCAACAAAAATTAGCTACATGCCGTTACACAAAATTGCAAAACACAGCAACCCATTTTCAGATGGTGAGTTTTTAAAACACTGTATAGTAGAGACGGTTATAAACTCCATCTGTTTTAGTGCATTTTATGATGATTGTGATGATCATTGTTATTACAAATTAATGTATAATATTAATGTTGCTGTCAATCTATTGCAATAAATGATAAGGAGCATTTTCCATTTATCAGTTAACAAGTACACACACACACACACACACACACACACACACCTTTCTTAATGCAGGCATAATGATATTAAGGACAGACAGGTTACATAATACCTCATTTGCTAGCTAGCCAGCCAGGGGGTGGATTGTAAGAAGACAGGGTGTAGGAAAAGTTCATGACATGGAATTTTACTTAAGATGACTGGTTATTGGTGTTCCATTAGAAAGTTCTTTGGCAGCTGACTAGCCAGCAATAGGTTTACTTGGTTCTTGATTGTGCCATACCAGTTGCTCACTAGGTAGCTCACATTACATATATAGCTCACAACATATGCCATCTAGCTAGCTACAGGAGACGTATTAAAAACATTATGTAGTTTGCTTACTGTACAGCTGTTCTAATAATCAAATGTATCTCCGATAGGAATGCAAGCTATCTAGCTAGCCAGCAGAGTATATATTCTTGATTCATATACACATCCCTGTAAATAAGGTTCACAAATTACAGTACTATGATTAATACATAGCTACGTAAATAAACTAGACTAGATCACATTCGTTGAATTGCCCAAGCAAGTAAAGAGACATGTAGAGCACTTGATAATAATGGGTCAAATCAAGAGCAGTAATCCCTTGCGCTAAATAATGCACATATTGCACACTCCATAGAATAAGTCGTGCCCGATCTGCCCCTTACAGCATGGTTATGGTGCCGACATGGTGAACAACCAAATGAGACATTTTTCCTCAATGGAGGAAATCCATACTGAACATCAAGCGTTCAATCATGAACATACTGAATTATCAGGTGAACAGGACAAATACAAAGCTGTGGAAGGCAGAGAAAGCTGACTTGGATTTCCTGAGAGTGTTGAAACAACACAGCGTGAGTCACGACCAATGAGAAGCGCTGTCAGTGTTGCTACGATACGCCTTACAGCGGTGCGAGATTTAAAAAATGGCAACCTCCGAGCACAGTCAGTCAGCACAGTCAGTCTTTTCATAAAGAAATAACATGCAGGATGCTTTGCATTGGTGGCATTGGTAGCAAGTGTATCCAGCTTGTTGTCTCCACAACAGAGGCAGCAAGTGAGTTTATTCCATTTATCTACCTAACCTGGTTTTATTTCTGATTATATTTTCTTTATTATTATATTATATTTTCTGATTATATTGCATTTACAGGCAGTTGGCGTTGATGTCAACTGCCTGTTGATGTCAACCTTGGTGACTTTGATTTGTATTGTAAAGAAGAGATTTCATCTTCAGGTGGGAAATCTACAGTTGCTTCTGGTTTCTCATAAAACAGTCTCCAGTCTCCAGACAAGTGGATATTATTTTACAACGTCTAGAGTCAATAACCCAAAGATACACTCATATTTTTAAAAGGGACAAAAAAATGTTAGTTTCACTTTACTGTCTAGCCAGAACAAATTCAGGCAAATGATCTCTTGTCAGCAATTTACAGTTAAGTAAACCATCACATAACAGGTCAATTCTCAGGAGCCAAATGAAAAACAACATAAAAAAAAATGTGACAAATGCAGAAAGAAATCAATGCATTTTTGTGTACTTCCAGTTTTTCCAATCCAACTACAATTATATCTGAAATTGATGACACAAATAAATATCTGACATGACAACAACAATATTTTCATTTTGCTTTAAAATAACTTTATATGGAAGGTTTTGGACCGTTAAAATGATACTTGGTATTGGGCCGATCCACACCCCAAAACTAATGGACACACTTCTGTTATATTCTCTCAAGACAAGTACTGGGAACAACAAGGTGTAAAATGTCATTTTTCCTGTTTGGGATTTCCCAAAATACCAAAACTGTGCATAGTGTCTTGTGCAAGTTAATTATGCTGCAATTTTGGGCCCTCTAAACAGGGCCCAAGGAATTAATTACATGGTCTGAAGTGTATTTTGAAAGTAAGATGGGCCGTAGTACCTGTTCCCTGTAATTGAGAGTTCACCTACCTTATATGCAGCCAGGTGTAGAGCAGTAAATCCATTCCGTGTTAGCCTAGAGGGACGCAAGCCTTTCAGCATCAGGCTCCTGATGTGACCTTTGTTCCCTATTTGAGTGCAGTAAGATTTTCAGATGCCCTCCTTGCACACAGCACTCATAATATACTTGCATTGCATAGCATCGAATTCTATAATGCCACATGCACTAAATAAATATTATATATATATATATATATATATCAGTGGCGGCTGGTGAGCTGGAGACAGGGGAGGCTTTAACATTACCCTTAAATCTATCATTACTTTCAACCTGTTCCCCTTTATCCTCCTTGAGTCACAATAAAACATAAATAGTTAAATAATTAAATAATAATTATTGAATAATAATTCACAGAATAATTGACACCAATGCGAAAATAGAGTAAATGATTACGCTCGCGAAACAGCACAGATTGTCTGCAGTTTGTGCACTATTGCGAAAGCTACAGCATGAGATTGTTTAATTAAAAAGGATGGCAATTTGAACAATTAAGTGGCAAGTGATCCCAAAAATGTCTCTTAAATGTTTCAGATTATAGCTTTCTTGTGTTACAAAATTCAAATTACAAAACAGAGCTAAATTTAGTTATATCGAATTAAATTACTGAAAATAAACTTTTAGGTTAGGTTGAGTGCAATGAACAATAATGCTTAGAACACAGACCTCACAAAAGCTGTTATGTGTCATGAGCATTTAATGTAATTTAAATTGATAAATGCCATCCTTGTTAATTAAACAATCTCATGTTGTAGCTTTCGCAAGCACACAAACTTCAGACAATCTGCACTGTTTCGATATAGATATATATATATATACAATGCCTTGAAAAAGTATTCAGCCCCTAACCCTTTTTTTCACACAAATGATTTCCACAACCTGAGATTTTGACTAATTAGACTGAGATTTTTTTTTTTTGTCAACCACTCAACTCTGCAACAGAGCAGCCCAAAAATTATAATAAAATTATAAAGCATAAAAGAATAAACAAAAAAACAAGAACTGAAATGTCAACAATTGATAAGTACTCATTCTCCTTCTTTAGTACTTGGTTGAACCACCTTACAACCATCAGTCTTTTTGGATAAATATCTATTAATTTTGCACAACGCGATGGCACAATATTAGCACATTCCTCCTTGCAAAATTGCTGAAGATGTACCAAGTTAGTAGGGGAGCAGCGGTGGACAGCAGTTTTGAGGCCTTCGCACAGATGTTCGATGGGGTTAAGGTCAGGACTCTGACTGGGCCACTCAAGGACGTCAATTTTCTTCATTTCCTCCCTCCCCCTGGCAGAGGGGAGTAGGTTTTTATCCAGAATCTCCATGTATTGTGCAGCATTCATCTTCCCATCAATCTTCACCAGATTGCCAGTCCCTGCTGCTGAAAGGCACTCCCACTGGAAAAAGCACTTTCCTGGCTGATGTGAAGTGTTAGCTATATGCCACACATACTGCTTAGTGTTTTAGCCAAAACGTTCCACTTTAGTCTCATCAGACCACAAGACCTTCTGCCATATCTCTGTATAATCTTCCAAGTGATATTTTGTTGCTGTAGCCTTGGGCAAGGTACTTAACCCACAGTTACCTCAGTAAATATCCAGATGTATAAAAGGATAATTCTGAAAAACTGTAACCTATGTAAGTCGCTCTGAATAAAAGTGTCTGCTAAATGCCAATAATGTAATGGTATCTTCCAAGTGACACTTTGCAAAGTCTTTACGGGCAAGCATGTGCTTTTTTCACCAAGAACTTCTTCCTTGCTGCTCTTCCATAAAGGCCCTTTTTGTACAATAGCTTGGAGATTGTTGACCCATGGACATAATTTTCATTTGCAGCCACTGACTTCTATAGCTCAGTTAGAGTGACAGTTGGTATCACATTAGCCTCTCTGACAAGAGCCATTCTTGTTCAGCAACTCAGTTTATGGGTGGCGGCCTACCCCAGGCAGTGCATCTGTAGTTCCATATTTCTTCCACTTCTGTATGATGGACTGCACTGAGCTCCAAGGTATGTTCAGTGCCTTTGAAATGTTCTTGTATCCTTCCCCAGATTTGTGCTTCTCCACAGTTACATCCCTCATTTGTTTTGAATGCTCTTTTCTCTTCATTTTGGTTTGTTCAATGGAAAATCCAACCACATTATTTGACCTTATAGAAAGGGAAGGTATTTACGCTCATGAAGTAATTCAAAACAGGTGATCCACTAATTTCCTACACAGGTGGAGATGAGTTTATAAGACAATAGTTTGCGCCTGAGCAAGGTTAGCCTTATAATTATGAAGGGTGTGAATACTTTTTAAATCTCAAAGTATTGTTTTTTTTTTCTAAATTTTTGAAAGGGTTTGGATGTTTCTTTTGATTTGTTGTGACGTACTTTGTAGCCCAGCTGGAAAAAATCTTACTTTAATATATTTTAAATTTGGAATCTGAGACACTACTCAATTGTGAAAACAGTATTGGGGGCTGAATATGAATATATATATATATATATATATATATATATATATATATATATATATATATATATATACATGTGTGTGTGTGTGTATATATATATATATATATATATATATATATATATATATATATATATATACACACACACACACACATAATGCCCAGTCCCTGCTGATAAAAAGCATGTCCACAGCATACTTCACTGTTCACTGTAGGGATGGAATTTCCTGATGCATAGGCAGTATTAGGTTTTATACATAGTGCTTTGAAGTTTTGGTCAAAAAAGCTCTGTCTTTTTCTCATCTGACAGCATAACATTTCCCTCATCTTAGCTAGGTCACTGCAATGCTTCTTGGCAAACTCCAGACATGCTTTGAGATTTTGGGTTCTTCTTTTGAGTTCTTTTTGAATAATGGCTTCTTTCTTGCCACCCTCCCATACAGTATAGTTTTATGCAAAGTTTGATACTGTTGACTAGCGCATCTTTACTCCACACTCAGTGACTGAACTCTCTAGCTCCTTCAAAGTGATTGATGGCCTCCAAGACATCTCTCACAAGTCTCAGTCTTGCTTGGACGCTGAGTTTGATGGACAGCCTTTTCTAGGCAGTGCCTGGGTGGTGTGATGCAGCTCTCACTTCCTGATTACTGTTCCAACAGTGGTCATTAGGATATCCAAACACTTGGATATGATTTTGCACCCTTTTCTTAATTCATGCATTTGTATTATTTCATCTGTAACTTCCATAGAATGCTCTTTAGTCTTCATTTTCATACCTTTCCTTCAGATTCACAGCCTGACTAATGATCTTTAAACAGAGTGGTGTTTTTATCCAAAAAAACATGAGCTTCTTTAATGTTCACAGGCAGAGGCCAATTCTAAGACAACTGTCCTCATTAGGGAATTTTTTTCATCTGTGTAAATTTTGAGCTTCCAGAGCACAGAGCACAGGCTTGAACAGTTATGCAAACAGCATATTTCAGTTTTTAATTTTTCATGAAACTGTTTTGTAACATAAAACCAATGCCATCTTAAATAATTCATTTTAAGTGTTTTATAAATAAAATATCACACAGAACAAAATTTCAATGTGTCATTTGTAATTGAGTAAAATGTGAGAATTGCTCAAGGGTCTGAATACTTTTGTAAGGCACTTTATTTCATACATGCCAAGAAATACATGTTTTAAAGAATACCTAATGAGAATCTGTAGAAAATTTAAATTGTAATACAAGCACTTCATTCAATGCACATAAAATTCTCACTGATATTCCTAAAAAAATCTCAAAATTAGAAAATATAATATAACTCAGCACACACATACCTCCACATATGCAGCAGAGATGCAGCAGAGACAGCCCACTTTCAGTGCGATAATTCAGGTTGACTTTATCAAATGCTTCATCCGAGCTACACAATTAAAAACATTGTGATCTCAATACAAAAGAGGACACAGTCTAGAAAAATATTTTTAAAAGAATGAATATTCCTTTAATTTACACACTGTATATGCAGTGCCCTTCATATTTATTTGTACCCTTGATTATATAAGGACAAAAACATTATATAACAGAGAAAATATTAATATTTCATTTTTTTTCTACTATTTTTTAATGTTCTATATTTGCCTGGGCTATGCTATTTAGATCATTACGTCATTTGTCCATAAAGAATGGATTTTAACGCAAGAGTCATGTTTATTCACGTTTATTATTTTGTCCCCCTGGCATTAACGAAGACCCCTCCTGTAGTGTTTCATGATGCTCTACAACTTCTGAGGGGGATTTTTGACCTTTCCTCCAGGCAGAATTCCTTGATGTTTGAGCTTCTTGACAGAGGGAATCAAGTTTTTGGCCAAATTGTGCTGGTATAGCACAGGTTGGAATTTCTGAATCTTGTCTTCGGGGGAACCCAAACCATGATAAATTCACTGCCATGTTTTACAGTGGGCATTCAATTATTTTTAATTATTCTCACCATTATTTGATTTTTTTTATCAAGATGAAGTTCTGTCTTTTGCCTTCAGAAGAGGTGTGTTGCAATCGAGACATGAATGTTAAATTTTAGACTTTGTTTCCTAAAGATGCCATTTTGTTCAGCCAATTTGCAACAGTTGCCTTTGAATTTATGGATGGTTCACAAACCACTTGCTTCACAACTTGTGCTGGCGAGATACACTCGGCAGGGTTGCCATTATACCTGTAGCTAATGGACACAGCAGTGGAAAATGGAAAATTCTGCCTTCTGTTCTTTTACAATCATCTTGTGGAGATCAATAGATTTGCCTGCAGTCTGTGTAGAGCTCTCTAACCTTAACCATGTTGATCTGCACAACTAATCTCCTTTTACACCCCAGGGAAACAAGAAGCTGTCAGAAGCCTATATCTGGTTTAATATGTTTCCACTGTAGATTTGGCTTGATTTTTATTTAAATAATTTCTTAAGGGTGTAAATAAACGTGACATTTGTTTTTCTAGAGTAAAAGTCATTATTCATTAGAATTCTGAATTTGCATTGTGTTATTAATGTTATTATCATTAGAACATATGATTTGTTCAAGCTTGAAGAAGAATGACATACAATACTTACTTTTTTCTTGTGTTATACCTTTCTTCTATTTAATTGGAGAAATGAATAAATATGGAATGCACTATAAATAAAAAATTTAAATTAAATTGATTAGATTAGTTGCCACTTACCTGAAAACGTGTTTTAGTTCGGTGAATTCGCTGTCTTTGATTCGTAGATCATCCATCAACCTCTCTATTATCACAGAGTATGACTCACTGACTTTCTTCTTCCATTCATCTTTAAATACAAAATGTGAAGTAAGGGTTATTTGATGCAACTGTTTAAGAAATTCACTAAACTCTTCTGTTGTCTGTTAAAACAATGTGTACAATTGTGTATATGGATGAATACATCACCAGTGGTAAAATTAGGGATATCAGTTGATCCAAAAATTTTACTATTACTCATTTCCTCAATAGATTGATCTGATTTGTTTGTATTTGTTCATATATTTTATTTGATTTGGAGATCAGCATGACAATTCAAATGTCTATTTTACAACTGCGTTTCCAATGTCTTTAAACTGTATCTAGCTGCAGACAGTGCACAGTAGTCTGAAGTAGCTGACACAGAATTTGTTGGACAGTGTCTCTGGCCACTATGCGAGTTAGGTAAGGAGCTACTTAGAGGTCCAGAGTGTGAAATGGTATGACTGACACTCTGTGGCAGTGTCAAAGATATCAGAGACCTGACACAGTTTGTAGAGGGTGAGGGTGTGGTATGATCAAATCCCCAGGTGCTGGACAAAATGGCGATTTCTGATGTTGGAAGCTGCATAAATCTGCACTGCAATCCCAGTTATGACGGAAATAACCAGTGGCTCTACCACACGGTTGTTCCAGCTACAGCTGAGGGATGTGGAATCTCACAACTGTGAGTCCTATTCTCCAAAAACAGTATCAACATTTTATGTAGCTGGCACATTATCCAGTGGTTCAGCCACATTTTCCTATGTATTTGAATTCTTCAATGTAATTTACATTTCTTGTTACATGCTGTAGATATGACCTACACCATGTTCAGGAATTACCTAAACCTTTAAACATTTTTTCCATCTGTACGATGTGGTTCTATAAGGCCATACCTGTGAACAAAGGATATTCATCTAAAACTGCAGCAACTCACTAGGTAGTTAATACAAAAGGCATTCATTTGATTTTAATACATTTCACTTTAATACAGTTGTATTTGAAAGGGGCCAGTAACATGGCAGTTCAGTCACATCATTATAATTGAAACAGCAGATAGTTGGCTAGCTAGGTTGGTTACATTGAACATTTTCTAGGTCTATACCAAGATCAAATTTCCCTACACCCAACTTTAAAACTGACAGTTCAAATATTGCAATTCAAAAATGGCTGGTATACAAGCTTCCATATTATCTATTGCTGCTGCTGTGTTATCTACCTGATGAACCGTGTGAGAAAAAACTTTGGACTAAGTCTATGGTGGTGTTTTTTTTTCTTTTAAAAAAATAAAAATATCTGATAGACACCTGACTTTTTTACTTGTACCATTTAATGCAGATGTGCTGAAAAGGCTCATTTCAGGTCCTCAGCTTCTTTATTTTCTCTGAAGTATTTATCAGCTTTCATAATTAAAGCAAGTGTCTTGTGCATGTATTGTACAATGTGGATTAATAATTCAGTGAGAAAATCTATACCAGGCTCCAAGCAGGTAGATGTGGTTTTCTGAGATATTTACATTTACGCTCATCACGCAACTTTGTATCACCCATTTTAAGAGATACATGGGTTAAGTCTGAATCCCAAAAACTGAAAAATATGCAAATAAGGTGCTCAAAAATGCTTGGCACCTTTAAGTCTGAATTAGCCCATGATAATGAAGAAAGTGAAAAAAGTCCAAGTTTGGGTTTTTATGGCTTTTATTGCAAGTCCCTATGAGAGTGTGTATGCATTTTTTTTTTATTAATTTAGATGGCACAGAAGGTAATGTTTTAATGACCCAGCTTTCAACGTCAGTGTGGTTACGTCTGTAGGAAACACCAAGAAGGCCTAATTCTCATAGCTATGTAGGTAGTGGGTATTTGATACACCCCCTTAACTTGGTGGATGGCACAACTGCCATCCCAACATGATGCTATTTGTCTCTATCAAAGATCAGTATACATTACAGCTACATTTGTTTCATACTGCAGCTCTGACAGATTACCACCCATATGTGTTTTTTCAAAGCAGACATCTTTTACAATGTGCATTACAACCCCTTTGGCCTTCAACACTTTCCTTATGACTTTCAAGGAGAAACATGAGCACAGGGGTGTGAACGTTGTTTGCCAATGTAATTAAAAGCTAAAGAAGTCTGCACTCTCTGAGTGAGACCCGAACATCTGTTCTCTTTCCACAACTCACTCTAATCACCAGCATCATTGCCAGCTGAGCTAAAGGCAATTTTCCCCATTATGCAACAATGCTAGTTAACCAATTCTCAAGGAGTGATGTCACCACTGAAATTGCTCTGCTACCTGCTATCCTACTGGCTTTAGGCAGGACTCACAGGCTACTATTTTTAGTTCTGCTACACATATGTGTAAAGACAGTGGTAGTTCCTGTTCATTTTCAAGCAGCTTGCTATGAGCCTTTATAAAAGGAAGCTCTCAACATAAATGATCCTGCAAACTATTTACACTACAGGCTAATGAAAATAGCTTTGCATAAAAGTAGTAACATTTGGTCCTGTCAGTCAAATGCGCATATTAAATACACATATGAAATGGAACTTCAAGGACATTATTATTCAGCAAAGGTTCTCTAGTGAGGCTGACTTCACCTGGCATGACAGCAAGTTATATATTTTTCTTTGCCATAGAATACTTTGCATTGAGCAATAAAGTTAATGACACAGTTACTTGATTAGGTTTTATTGACCTCATCTGGACTTGATGTCACTACAAAATAATCAACTGCACGTACTTTGTTACAGATGTGGGTTATTGGAAGCGCTGGAGTATTTATTTTTTTACATTATATTACTTCATTTAGCAGACGCTCTTACCCGGAGCAACTTACAAATAAGTGCGTCACAATGCTAAGTTATCGCAAAATATTACAAGAGGTCAGTAAGATACAAAGTTAAGTGCTAGGCTAGTGTACAGTGTCTTTTTTATAATGAAAATACCAATCGATAGGATAGATAGACGTAGATAGGGAGGAAGGTAGGCTACAGATACAGCTTGAACAGATGAGTTTTAAGTTTTTTCTTGAAGGCGTCCAGGGAGTTTTCATAGAAGGATACAAGATTCCAAGTTTTCTCTCAGAAAATGGGTGCATGGAAAACAGAATCTAACTTTATCTGTAAAGTTTTTATCCTTGCTGCAGAGTTTAAGCAGAGACTAAATTTACCCCAAACATATGACACTAAGGCCAGGTTCACACCACACGATTTTAGCCCTGATTTTCCACTCGCCGACAGTTTTTGGAGATCGCCGAGAAAAGCCCCAGATCAGAGGCAAAGATCAGAGGTGTTTGCTCGGGGTGAATTGTTCAAAGACGCCATCCGAGAGACTTGCCGATGCCTTGCAGACAGCCGAAAAATATCTAGCATGCTAAATATCTGGACCTGTCGGGGAGTCCACATCCTGTAGTGTGAAAGGTGTTGTCACTGGCAGTGAGTGCGGTGACAAGCTACAGCCAATGAGAGCACAAGATATGGGGTGAGGGGAAACCCGGGGGAGGAGTTGCACAACATCAACAAGCATGGCTTCAACAAACATTCTGCGGTCTGCCTGGACCCAAGAAATGGAGGAAATTTTGGTTGAACTTTGACAGGAGCACCAATGCCTTTTTGATGTTTCCAAAAAATGATAAATTTCTGCAGTACTGTGAATATGAATTCACAACTTAAGACTGTGAATCTTATATTACAATTTCCCGATTCCCGATAACAAGACAGCAAATTGCGTAGTGTGAACAATTTTGAAAGTCATTTAGTGTGAACCTGGCCTAAGTGTCACTAGACCACTTATTTGGTCATTTTCATTCATTCATAATCAGCAGTTATCAGTTATCATATCAGTTATTCAGCCTCACTGAACAAGAGGGGGGGATTTAAAGCAGTGTATGAGTCAAGCTCTGTCAGGGCTCAGGCAAGGACTCAAGCACGGACACAAGAGCTTCAGGTTCCAAGAGCTTTAATAAACACGTCAGGTGAAGTAGCAAAACCGGAATAGGCAGTGTTCATAACAGGCAGGCAGTCCGTGGGTAAAGCAAAGTCAAAACAGGTACAGGCAGGGTCGGTAACCAGGCAAGCAGAAAAACAGGCAAACAGAGCAAGACAGCGAGCAGAATCAAGGTCAAGGTGCAGGTAGGATCAACAACAGCAAGACTTACAGGCGAAAACACAGCAGGAACAAAACAGGCAATAAACACTGCAACAAGACAGAGACAAGCAGGGTAGATATAGGGCTGGGCTGATGAGATGATGGGAAGCAGGTGTGCAGGCAGGCAGGTGGAGATGATCGGGTGGGCGGAGACAGGGCGGAGAGCGGGGCAGGGCTAGAACACAAGGAAAACAAAAACACAACAGCTAGGGGGCGGGAGCACTGACAAGCTCACGCAGCTGCAAATTAATAAGTTTCTACTGTTCCCACCCTGATGTTGGCTGAAGTTCCTGACAAGCATATTATTTATACAAGCTAGCTTAACAGGTCAACAGAAATATCGTTTCAGTTACACATTGGCTGCCTGTAAAATATTAACAAATCTGACAGTTGAATTATAACACAAGTGAAATTGTCAGATGGGACATTAACTATTTAATTAACCAAACTGAATTCTGTTCCATTCCCAAAATGAAACAGCCTTTGCTACATAATTTGATTAGCTACTTAGATAATCAAGTTGGCTGGCTCCCAAGTCTTACTGAATATGATGCTAAATCAGTGCTCTGTGAAAAGGTTTATGCCATTTCTTCAAAGCAAACTTGATTAAACTGACCTATCTAGTTAGAAAACTGTAACTTGCTGGTATTTCCCTCTGCCCTGTAGTGGTATGCCTTCCCGCAACCACTATTTTCTATCCCCTCATATTTCTATAAATTAAAAACATATTAATTAAAAAACATATCTACAATAAATAAAAAACATATTAATTAAAAAACATATCTACAGTAAATATTGCATGAGGAGACTGCACTTTTTCTCTGCTCCGGAGACTCCTCTCAGCCTACACAGACAGCATTTTCCATTTACATTTTGTTGCTTAGCAGACACTTGTTGGAATTCAGTGAAATTGCTTCAAAAATTAATATACTTGCAAGATAACTAATAAAACTGTTAACACAAAGAACTTCAGTCTGGACCCCAGTTGAAGGAGAGAGAAAAGACTGTTTATTGATGATCTTCATAGCAAGGAGATGGCCAGCTCAACAGAGTTTCAGATGTTACACTCACAAAGTCTTGCACTTACAGTCTCACACCTTACTCACTCCTCAACCCTCTCGTGGTCCCATTTCCCTCTGCTCCTGGGGGTAACTCTACAGCAACCTTAAATAGGTAGAAGTGCTTACACAAGCCTGGTAGGATGTTTAGGTTTACTCGACCTTGCCATAGCCTGGGCACTGGCACCTACTTGGAAAAACATTGCTTCTGAAGGTATCCTTGGATTGATAGTAAGCACACACTGACCCAGCTCCTCTCTGTCACAAACCCCGCCAGGGGAGGCAGAGTGGGAGAGTAGGTCAAGGGGTACAACTGAGTGGTACCACTAAGCAGTATGCCTCCATATCACCCACGGCAGACCATAGTTATGCACAAAGAATCTGCTAAAAGCCTCAACTATGAGGTAGAGGACCATAGTCACACACAAAGAGTGGGCCCAAGCCTGGGAT
The DNA here is from genome assembly GCF_013368585.1 of Megalops cyprinoides. NCBI lineage: Eukaryota > Metazoa > Chordata > Actinopteri > Elopiformes > Megalopidae > Megalops > Megalops cyprinoides. The sequence continues at coordinate 1,334,073 of NC_050584.1, forward strand.
ATGAGGTACAGAACTAATATAACAGAGCAGGCCCCGTCAGTGGTCAGACATATTGTACTAAGAACAACTACGTGGGAATCAGGGGCCTCTCAGTTGGTAGGCCTGCAGCACATGCACACGATCACAGCCTACATGTGCGCGTGATTCGTTATCAATAGCAGCATCACATTGGAATGTGTATCACATCACCGTTATACTGTTTACTAACTAAGGTACATGATCACTAAATAATCACCATCATTCTTCACACTTTTAATCACCCCCAAGTCTGAAGTGATTTGTGTTCACTAACACAGATATTAGAGGTATTTGAATTTAATGGAATGAAACAAAACAGTAACTTTTGTGTAACTTCCCTAACTAGTACCACAAAGCACAATGCATGTCGACATTGGTCTGACTGCACATCAGCACTCCAGGACTGTTTTGAGAACACAGACTGGGAAATCATCAGAGAAGCTGCCACCTATAGCAGCTCTGTGGACTTGGAGGAGTACACAGCCTCAGTGACTGGCTACATTAGCAAGTGCATTGAGGATGTTACGGTCTCCAAAACTGTCACCACCCAGCAAATCAAAAACCCTGGTTCTCTGCAGAGATGTGCGCTCTGGTGAAAGCCAGGGATGCAGCCTTTAAGTCTGGAGACAGGAAGGATCTCATCACAGCCAGAGCCAAACTGTCCCGGGCCATCAGGGAGGCAAAGCGTGCCTATGCAAAGAAAATCCACAGCAACTTCCAAGGACACGGCGCATGTGGCATGGAATACAAACCGTCACTGACTACAAACCAACACCTCAGGCTTATAGCAGTGAAGCCTCCTTGCCAGATACACTGAATGACTTCTACGCACATTTTGAGGCACAAAACAAGGAACTTGCAAGGGAGATCGCCCCTTCCCCCAACGACCAGGTCCTCTGCCGATCCACAGCTGACGTAAGGAATACTCTACGCAGAGTCAACCCACGTAAAGCTGCTGGACCAGACAATATACCTGGTCAGGTGCTCAGAGAATGCACTGGGCAGCTGGCAGGCATTCTCATGGACGTCTTCAACATCTCCCTGAGCACAGTGACAGTACCTACTTGCCTCAAAACAACCAGGATCATACCAGTGCCCAAGAAGTCAACCGTGTCCTGCCTCAATGACTACTGGCCTGTAGCACTCACACCCATCGTCAAGCAGTGCTTTGAGAGGCTGGTACTGAAGGCACATGAAGGCCCATCTCTCAGACCATCTGGACCCATTGCAGTTTGCCTAAGGCTCCAACCGGACAACTAAAGATGCTATCACTACTGCCCTCCACCTCACCCTCTCCCACCTAGACAGAAAGGAGAATTATGCCAGAATGCTGTTCATAGACTTTAGTTCAGCATTCAACACAATCATTCCGCAGTGACTGGCAGCCTCCCTCCTCCCATCCTCACCACCTTCTACCAAGGGACCGTAGAGAGCATCCTCTGCAGCTGCATCACCGTCTGGTTTGGGAATTGCAACATCGCTGACTGCAAGTCCCTACAGCGGATAGTGAGGACAGCTGAGTGGATCATCGGGGTCCCTCTTCCAACCATGGAAGAGCTCCTCCAGAACCACTGCATCCACTGTGCAACCTGCATCGCCACAGACCCCTCCCACCCCTCCCATGGAGTGTTCACCCCCCTGCTGCCTGGCAGAAGGTACCGGAGCATCCGTACGGTCACTGCCAGACACTGCAACAGCTTTTTCCCTCAGGCAGTCAGGCTTCCCATCTCCTTGCTGCCCCCTCCTCCCCTCTTGCGTCTGTACAAGAACTGACCCACACCCCCGGAGCACAGCATACCCCTGCCCACACCCCTGGACTAAGCACCCCAAAATTTTAAAAATTTTTTAAAATTTAAAAATGCACATAGCCACTTTAAAAGGTGAAATCCTGTTTACAAATTGACTTGCACTCTTCTGTCTACCACTTTTACAGTTGAATGTGTTTTGTCTTTTGAATGTTATTTTGTCTATTTATTGTTTTGTGTATTTATTCAATTGACTGAATGTAGCACCATGGGTCCCAGGGAAATGTTATTTCATCCCTACTGTATACTTGTATATGGATGGGCTGACAATAAAATCTCTCGGCTCTTGACTTGTTCACATGCAAGAATTCTGTGCAATTTTTCAATGCAGATATCTCTGGGTGTTTTTACTTGTGTTCTACCATTTTTACTTTTTTTATAGTCTTACTTTTAAATTATTTTTAATTAGTAATAAATAAATAATAATTTAATTATTTTACTAGCTTTTTTTTATTGATCTTTGCACTGTTGAGGATTGCACTCAAATTTCATTGTACATGTTACAATGACAATAAAGAAATTCTGATTCGGATTCTGATTCTGAGAATCCCCCCTCTGCAGTTGCTCCTCCCAAATGCAGCAAAGTAGATGAACTGCTGTGTCTTCAGCATCAGTTGAAAAGTTTGTACCATGAGGTGAACGCACTCTGTGGTATTGAGGATGAGGAGGATAATGCAGCTCTCAGTGACACCCTCTCTCTGTACGTCAGGGAGGATGTGGAGCTGGGGGACAGTGCTTCAGCTTTCCAGGCTGGATGAGATAGATCTTGTGCATCTTTGGCAACTGGCAATGTTGCCACTGAAGCGTCTCCATCGGTTACAGGGTAACCCGTAACCTGGTTGCCAAGATTGTCACGGTGTTAGAAATCAAGATGGATGAGTAAGCTACAGACCAGCTGTTAATCCCCATCTGCCTCTACTTCTCTGTTGTGTTCCTTAAGCATTGATCGCACATGCAAAGACACTTTTGTTATTATAGTCATTACATTACATTATAGGCATTTAGCGCTGTTATCCAGAGCAACTCAGGGTGTACTCACACTAGACGATCCCTACTGTGCCCGAGCACGTTTGACCCCCAAAGTCCAGTTCGTTTGACTAGTGTGATCGCTCTGTTCTATCTCTCATCTATACCTAAAAATAACTCTGTGGATAAGCATAAACGTTACCCAGCTCAGCAACAGCAACAGTGGCTATATTCTGTCATGTAAGTGAGAAATGCGAACACTGTAGAGCGAGTTTAGCGAACTACAGCGAACTTTATCTTACCAAACAAGCCACATAAGTTAATGGGGTGGGGAGGGGGGACTACAGGGGACTACAGGTGCTGCATTATTGTGGCCTGACAGGCAGACACAGCTGAGGATTTAAAAGGACAGTAGTACTATTTTCTACTATTTTCATATGCTTTATATGGAAGACATCAAAAATATATTTTAAAAAAATTATTGCAAAGAACAGAGAACCCATTGTATATGGCATTTAGTATGAGAAAGTTTATGATAACGTAACTATAGTTTTGCATCTCACTTTTTAAATAAATGTTTTCTTCCCATCTGGAAAAGGATAGTTACAAAGTGATCAGAGAGCACTCTTATGTTAGCAAATTACTGATGTCAAATATCTTATGGAAGGAAAAAAAACTTCACAAAGGTTGTCTTGTTTAGCAAGACCTTGTTTCTTAAAAATATACACCGTAAAAACTGTGTTAAAATGTTAAAGACTGGTGAAATACCATAAAATTTGCAATATATTTCTGTCAATTAAATGACATGAAAAATCTGTGAAATTACAGTATTTACGATTAGCTCAAATATAATTCATAAGGAATATTCTGTTAGTTTACTCATATACACTCATATCATGGAGACTGACTTCTATTTCACATGGAAATCCAGATATATAAGGCTCTGTGAATGTGAAAATAGCTTAGCTTCCATGTTGAAAGCGGTTAAAAATATTTGAAAAGATCTGCATAGTTCAAACCTGAAAATAAATGCATGTTTACAGATGAACAAAACACTCTAAACATATTTGTTGTACAACAAATTTAATCCGACATTTCAATATTTGACATAAATTTGTCATATCAGTTCATAGAACTTTAAAGAAAGAAAAAAAAATTATATTATATTATATTTTAACCAAACTGCTAAGACAGAGCAGTAAATTGAAACAAAAGATTTTTGCGTGCAATGATTAACAAAAAAGTTTACAACAAACCAAGAAACATTTTATTCAACAAAAACACTCTTTCATGACAGTTTTGATTAACAGATTATTAACAGTTTGACAGTTTGAATTAACATTTGAAAGTATGAATAAAAATTATAACATAACTAATTAATTAACTAATTAACACTAATTTAGCCAATGATCACGCTACGGACAGCTCCTTCACCCCATTCCTTCAGACGGGGCCTGAAGACGCACCTCTTCAGACTCTACCTGGACTGACCCAGCACACAATTTCTGCGCCTCTTCAGGCGGACACTAAGGCAAAAACTGTTTGGAGAGGAACATTTGAGCTAGAAAGGGGGTGTCACTTTCTGAAAATCTAATGCAGACAAAACATGTTTAGCTGTACCAGAAGAAGAAAAGATCAATGACTCTGTCATTTTAAGAAAATCAGTAATGTAGTAAGGTGACAGACACGAGTCCAAACACTCCCAAAAAAGCACCAATCAGCATAGCCTTCTATCCCTTTTGATATTTCATTTAAGGATGAGTTTGCGCTAGTTCTCAAGCTAGCTTTAAAAACAACTTCTTTATTTCTTCTTTGTGATGATTATTTTACTCACAGGATTACTCAATTTTTCAGCTTTTTGGCTGGAGCATTAGTGATGGTTAATGCTGCCATGGCTAGAATTAAATAGATTATACTCTATACTATATGTACAGACAAATTATACTTATAAGTTTAATAATAATTGATAATAACTGATAACTTAAACTGATCAGTTTTTTCTAGCTATAGTAACTTTCTGTTTGGAACATTAGCAATGGTTAATGCTGCTATGGCTAAAAATTAAACAATGGATTGAATGATAAAGAATGGATTAGTCTCAGTGATCAATGCAGCTAGACATCAATTTAGTGCATGGGAACAGAGCACTCAGTAAAAAGCTAACAGGCTGACATTAATTGAACTCAGACCTAATGGAAGTTAGCTAGCAAGCATACTAATTAGACACTAGTTAGATACTATGTTGAATGGGATTCTGACTAGTTTTAGGTATAGGTAATTTTAGCTACCTGTAACAGTGTTGCACATTAGTGGAGGAAATTAGTGTGGCTGCATAGACTATATCAAGATGTTTCCCAATTTATGATGCTAATTTACAGTAAATATTCACAGGACATCTAGACTTTAGAGAAGACAGCTAGGTGACAAGTTGATATTAAATGACTCTCTGGCTAGTGAGCTAGCAAACACAGCAAGTGTACATGTCCCATTAATAAGTAGCTTGCTTACTGTCAGATTGAAAATGGCTTGCAGTATGTAGTTAGCTAGTTGCATTGCTCATGGTATAAAGAAGCCAAGCCACAGGATTAAGACATGCCTCACAATTTATGCTCACCAGCTAGCAAATATTCATGGAATTACTTACTGATGAAGTTACTGATGTTCTACCAGGGCTGATAGCTAGCTAGTCTAGCAGATATTAACCCATTGTTAACTAATCACTAATTTCTCTAGCTCAATAGAACTCCTTGGGGAGTTGTTATTTCATCTTTCATTGATGCTGTCTTTACTTCTGCCCATCTAACACTTAAAAAACTTGTTACATCACATCGACCAACTACCTGTTTGCCCACTATATGCACTTTTGTATGTCACTTTGGATAAAAGCGTCTGCTAAATGAATAAATGCAAATGTAATGTAAATGTACCTGCGCTCTGGATCCCATTCCTTCACATCTCCTGCAGAGTGTCACTCCCAGTCTTCTTACATTCATCACAAGTCTGATGAATCAGTCACTCTCCACAGGCAGTGTGCCAGCAGGCTTCAGGGAGGCATGAGTCACACCTCTGCTAAAGAAAACGACTCTGGACCCGTCTGCTGTCCAGAACTATCGCCCAGTCTCTCTCCTTCCCTTTCTGTCTAAAATGCTTGAACAAGCTGTAGCTAACCAGCTATCTTCCTTTATTTCTTCATTGTTTTCAGTCTGGTTTCAGGGCTGGTCATTCCACAGAGATTGCCCTATTCTCCATTGGCTCTTCAAACAGCAAGTGGTTCCTTCCACCCCTCGGTCTTGATTCTTCTAGACCTTTCTGCAGCCTTTGTCACAGTGGACTATGCTCTACTTCTATCTACCCTGGCTATGTTGGGGATTACTGACACCACTCTCCTCTGGGTTAAATCCTACCTCTCTGGTCACTCATTTAGGGTGTCCTGGAATGGTGGGTTGTCCAGAATCCACAGCCTGTCTACAGGTGTCCCTCAAAGCTCTGTACTCGGCCCCTTCCTCTTCTCTTTTTACATGCAATCTTTCAGCTTCGTCATATCCTCCCACGGTTTTTCATTTCATTTCTTCTATGCCAATGACATGCAAGTCTTCCAGTCATTTCCGCCGTCTGACCCACAGGTTTCTGCAAGCATCTCACCTTGCCTGAAAGACATTTCACAGTGGATGGTGGACCACCACCTGAAGCTGAACCTGGCAAAAACTAAGATGCTTTTCATCCCATCCAAGTCCTCCCCGTTTCAAAAACTCTCCCTCAGCCTCTACAAGCCTTACAACCAATAGCACTGTCAATAGTCTTGGTGTAATGTTTGATAGCCAACTGTCCTTCTCCTTTCAGATGACAGTGGTGAGTTGGGCTTGTAGATTCTTCTTCTACAACATCCGAAGGATATGGCCCTATCTCACGACATATTCAGAACACAGCTCCTAGTTCAGGCCCTGGTCCTCTCATGCCTGGAATACTGCAACTCCCTCTTTGCTAGCCTTCCTGCCTGTGCAATGAAACCTCTACAACTAATCCAGAATGCAGCTGCAGAACTTGTCTACAATCTCCCTAAACATAGTCAAGTTACTCACCTCACTTCACTGGCTTCCTGTTATTGCTTGCATCAAGTTCAAATCCTTGGTGCTGGCATACGGGACAGTGAATGGGACAGCCCCCTCATACCTATGACCCCTCTTCAAACCCTCAAGATCACTGCACTGTACATCTACAGGGCAACTCACTGTCCTGACCCAATGGGTTGCTCTCCTCAGACACAATCCCTGTCTGTACTGGTCCCTCAGAGGTGAAATCAACTCCCCACGGGGATTAGGACAGTGGAATCCCTGGGCTTCTTCTGACGCAGGCTTAAGACCCACCTCTTCAGACTGCATCTCGGTTCCACTTCTACCCCCCCCATTGGTCTGGGAGTATTATGAGCCTGGTCTGACACTGTTGCTTGTTTAAAATGAATGGATACACTTACTGTATGTTCTATTGTGATGAAAGTTGCTCTGGATAAGAGCATCTGCTAAATGCATGTAATGTAATGTAATGTATCCATAGGTATCCAAAATTACCAAAGACCTCAGGATCTTTACTGAAGCAGGATACCTACAGCAAAAAGGGAACATACGGTATGTTGTTCCAGTTACTTTTTGATCTGTTTGGAATATTTGGACTGGATTTTTTTGATTATTGCATCTAGAAATGTTGAACAGCAGCTGGTTGAAAGTATGATCCATGAAGGTATTTCACACATTTTTTACAAGGTCATTTTTAGAAGGGATCAGTCAAAGACTATACAGTAATATCTCAATGAGTTCTTCTGAGTTATAATTGCACTAAGGGGACAAATAAACTTGTATAATTTTTTTCATTGCACAGCGTTACACGTAACTAGTTACCTATGTGATACAGTAATATCAACATGATCACTAGCTGACAAGTTGCTAGCTAGGTGATACAACATGTTCGCAATTCTTAAACCTTCGCTAGCCTTAGCCAAATTTAGCATGCTATTTGGTTTAAATCTCTCTATTCAGACCATTTGTTCACTATATATTACTTCTTTAGTTACCATGTTAGCTAATAAAAGCAAGGAATAAAAAACAATGAAAAAATTCTGTCTCTCTGACTGCCTAGTTATATCATTCAATTATCTAACTTGCACATTAATGCACACAGGTCATACCTAAGTCTGCAACATGCAAGCTAACTAGGCAACACTGATTAGTGAACTTGCACATTGTTTAGTTAGAATAATTGTGCATGGATAACTGTTTCTATAGTAATAATATAAAATGTTTATTACACCAATTTAACAATTTCATATTCATTCTGTAACCTTTACCTACCTAGTACTAGGCTGCAACAAGGATCATATTGCACAAGACCTTGATTAAATCTAACTTAAATTTAATTTAAACCCTGATTTAATCTATATTTAATTTGCTTATAACTGAGATTAAATTTAATCAGGATGCCCCAGAACACAGATTTGAAAACAGTTTTAAATCATGATTGTCACTTGAGGTGATTTAAGTTGTTACAATGGTAGTACACCTGCAGTAGGTAGAGCAGTAGAGGTGAATTCCTCACAGGAAAATCAGGGATAAACTCAACCCACTTCAGTAATATGAAAAATGAGGTTTTCCAATGCTACCACTTTACTAAAAAATCAGTCACTATTATAAATGGGAAAAATTAAAGCTAAGATCAAACACACAAGTGAGAGGAACTCTGCTGCTCCACCAATGCTATAGCTACTTGTAGGCTGAGATTTTAAGCTGCAGGGTGCTTCCAGATGGGGAAAGGTGACCTTTTGGGGGGCAGAAGCAGACTGTGAGCAGAATCATCTGTAGAGTTTCAGAAGGACCAATGCATCATATTTCAACCTACAGAGGAGATGACTACTACATTCCTCATGACTTATGGTGTGCTTGGGGCAATGGACTGGCCCCATATCCAAATATCAAACCCCGCTGGAGAACACCTAAGGCCATTTCCTAATAGACATGGTTTTTGCTCTGTCAGCATATAAGTGGTGTGTACGTTGGTTCACAACATACTAATGGACTTTTTAATAATTCAAACTTTGCGTGAGTCACAATGTAGGCTACTCGTATTTTGTATGTGATTTATGTTACATGTCTTTTATAACGTGTAAGGGTAGTGGAAAAATGAAAGACGTTCTTTGTAACCAGTTTTCCTCGTATGTTCGTTTACATGTCGTATAACTGCGTAAATTTCATGTTAGCCAAATAAATAATTAATCATAGATTAAAGTCCTAATGTTAGATTTGCTGATATGAGTTTAAAATTAAGTTCAGTTCAGATAAAAATAAAATTAGATCAACAAATCTTAGATCAGCTCTTAACTCAATACTTACTACTCAAACTTAATTTAATCCACATTGATGCAATCAAGCCTAAGTTTAATTAACTTTATCATTAAACTAGGTGGTTGTCTTACTAGCAGACACAAAAATTAGTCAAACAGATACTCTGAAGAGCTAATGATAACGAGAAGTGAAGAAAAGTCTCCAAAACATGTTACACCAGTATGACAATTAACAAATATAAACAAAACTCGACATATTACACTTACTTGTTTTTGAAGACGACCAATTGTCTCTTCTTCCAAAATGGAACAAGACACATCTTGTGTCATGTTTATGCTCATAATTGCATGTGCATTGTTGTTTAGAAGCAAAGTCAAAACTCAAACTCTACATCTCAAAAAAGTGCAAAATGGGGAGTGTGTCCCACAACTGCCTGCATGACAAGGTGAAACAGCCAACTATGCATGATTGAGTCTGTGTTGAAGATGATTGAAAAAAGCATGTTATGGCAAAACAAACTAAAGATTATCTTAAATGATGCCAAGCTCACCCTGAATGAAGTGCGTCCGCTGAAGTGTCTCATCGAGGTATGAACAATGTAGGGAGGGCGGCAGTGTAGCATAGTGGTAAGGAGCAGGGCTTGGAACCAAAAGGTTGCTGGTTCGATTCCCCACTGCTGTACACTTAGGCAAGGTACATAACCTAGAGCTGCCTCAGTAAATATCCAGATGTATAAATGGATAACATGCAAAAATTGCAGCTTATGTAAGTTGCTCTGGATAAGAGCATCTGCTAAATGCTGATAACACCAAAAAAAATAATGCAATGATAGCTGACCTAACTGATAATATGCAAAAGAAGCTAGGGATGATTCTACTGGCTGTAAGAGAAATAAAAGCACTGAAAACAGAAACAGACTAATGTTTCATTCTCCATAGGTATTTCTGCTTTCTCAGTGAATACAAATGAGAATACATGGATTTACTACAGACGGTACTATGATAACAAACACCAGTTTAAGACCGAGTGGGTAGTCAGTGATGAACTAGTGTGCAGCAAGCATGGCAATAGCCACAAACTTCTTGTCCAAGAGCCCAAGGAAATCAATGCACCAGCCACTGTTGCACCAAATCCTGCATTCAGGAAATAATACAGCCAAGAGAACATGCATGTTTGGGTCCTATTTCACAGAACAGCAGCCCACTCAAGACACTAAAGGTGAAGTGGAAGGCTATCTTACATCCATAAGAAGAAACTCAGATGAGGATGTGTTTGCATTTTGGAGAAGCAACTCCACATCTCTTCCACGTGTGGCTAGCCTGCAAGATATTCAGCAAAGCCAAAAGCTCTGCAAGTCTAGAAAGGGTGTTCTCTCTGGCGTCAGATTTATGTCATATGTTGTGAAAATGATAAAACATGCTTATGAGCAAATTATATTGTTTCACACGCGCAGACATTAACTGTCACTCGCACGATATAAGTCCTCATGCACAAATTCAACAACAAAGCGCACAAAGCATCCACCACGTGCGAGAGAGTTTCTGCTTAGGGAGCACTGGAGGTTATACAAGCTCTCACAGGTTAACTTTGTTCACTCGAAGTTGAGTTCTGCTCACCGAATCGACCTGACTTTTGACAATTTGGGGGAGGCACTGGCCCTCTTATGATCGGTCACTTTCAACGCAATCACAACCACACCCACACCCACATCCACACCCAGTCCAGCATCCTTAATTAAAATAGAAGCAATAAGCTTTATGTGTGATCTGATTAATGCAGGATGTACCATATATGGCAAGTGGCTGCTTCTCTTCAATAATGGTTTAGTAGGAGTAAGGCAGACAGAGGTAGATAGGTAGACAGGTACCTTTGCAGTTGTATCTGATGCATTATATAAGCCTACAAATACCTCATGTGGCACCAAATCATGGTCCACAATAGCACTAACATGCAGTTTCTTGCTGCTATCCTGAGGTGTCTTGAGTTCTGTCAATAACTATTGCAAATTACACTGTTGGAAGAGCTGTATTGGCATGAGCTAGTCTACAAATATTGCTGTTGCTCATCAGGAACAATATTTCATTATATATGTCAGTGCTGAGGTATTCTTTGGTGCTCCTCTGCATCTGTCTGTCAAGGATGGGGTCATCTTCCATTTTGCATTTAAGAAGCTGACATAAGTGAATATCTTCATTCTCATAACCTCTAAGGGCTTTCCCCTGTCCAATTAAGTACTTAACCGAACTAACAATCTTCTCTAAGCAGTGTATTTAAACGAACCAGCAATTTGGCATACACAGGCTAATGTCTTTAGCGTGTGCACTGTTGACAATTACAGTTATGATAAGGTGACATTTCAAGCATTGTTGAATGGGGTGCATACAGGTAGGATTTGTTTGTGTGTCTCTGTCTGCCTAGCTTGCTGTATTGCCATCTAGCTAGCTGCTACAGTAGTACTTTGGATTACATTGCAGGATTTTTTTTACATTCATTAGGCAATAAAATTCACAACCTATTAACCTAGCTACTTAGCTTATCTGTGCAATCATAGGTAACATTAGCTAGTTAATTCTATTGGATTAACAAGATAGCACACCAATTGAACCTGATGGTTAGGTAACAATTGACAGTGGCTACTATAAGCTGTTACCTAACTTGGTAAAATACCTGTACTGTTATGCAGTTGTATAGCAACTGGAAATGTGTCTATTACCCATGATGTTTTATGACAGCCTGCTGTTATACCACAGGTTATGCAATGTCTAGCCTGGATGAAACTTGGGGTGAAAGTCAATTTTCCCAGAAAATATTTAGCCTTTGCAATAATTGGTTTTTGTCTTAGTTTTATCAGAGTATGAGTATCATTATTATTAATATTGCCTTGGCTGAGAAATTTAGCACAGGGAAACAACAGAAGCCTGAGCATAGTCAATTTATATAGCTAGTTACACTCATTGACAGAAAAAGTTATGGAAAGTCATTTGTGTTTTGAGAATCAAATAGACATAGACATAGACAATTGCAAAGGGGTGAACATTCTTCAAATTCAGAATAGAAACTTTTCTGAAGCACATACAAAACCAAAAAAAATGACGATCAGTGCCACATTGTTTTTAAAAATTCATACATCTAAGGATTATGTACAAACAATTTCAAACAAAAAAACTGAATGTAAACTAAAGCTTTTGTTGTCCAATTAATTAACTAACCTCCGCATGTCTAAATCAGAAGTTTCCATTAGTAGCTATAATCACAGATAACAGCCTGTTTGATATGAAAGATTATTATTTTAATATAATTTCATTTCAAATATTTAAAATATTAAAATGATTTCAAATATGTTTTCTACCTAACATTCCAATTAAGTGACTCAAGCACAATAAAAACAAGTAATTACCTGTACATGTTTGAGTTGGCCTTGATTTATAATTACCCATTGAGGCAGTCCTTCAGTTTAATTTTCAGTGCTTTGGTGGAGGAGAATAGACAACACACTACACTTTTCTCTGACACAAAAGCCCTGCAGCTAATAAACTGGGCATTATCGTCATGGGCTAAAAATAACTTCTCTCCAGATGGAATGTGTGACAGCCATGACAGCTGATCTTGCTGGGTTGTGAGCTACAACAACAGAGAGCTGTTCTGTTGCTGCTCTTTCGGCACTGGGCCTGATATGTTAACTGAAAAGAATATATTCACTTCTTTACACATTAGGTGATATCTTGTCCTCATTTGTCAGCAAAGAAATATGATGGCTGATGGTCTGATAGTTATTTTCATTCCAGACAAGGAAATGAAAAAGTAAAATTCTCAATGGGCCTTAGCTTCAAGGCCCTTTCTGTTTGTTCTGTTTATGTGGTGATGTGTGTGTGTGTGTGTGTGTGTGCTCCATGGCTGCAATATCTTTCCCTACCCATGCCCACCAATTTACCAGAGCTAGATTCAAAATCAGGTCTCAAGCATTTGGTCACCAGTCTGAGTCAAGTGTCTCTACACAAGTCTCTACACAGTAGGCCAAGTATTCTGTGCATTGGTGCACCCTCATCAAGGTTACTTCTAGGGAATGCAGTGTGTCAATATCTCTTACTGAGTAATGAGATAGCATATCAGGCACTGGTTAAATAAAAACATTATTTCATTTAAATCAAGGTATAAACAGACATGAAATGTATGAGATCACTTCAAAACATTACACTGCACTGTGACATGAAAAACCACAATGAAAGCCTTACTTTAAAGCTTAAGGAATATATTGTGCCTTGTAACATGAACATAATCTCTCTCTTACACACACACACACACAGAATGAGAGAGAGAGAGAGAGACCTGTCCAGTTGAGTTTTATTTTTACATATCCCTCTCCTTCCACCCTCCTCCGTCCCTCTCCTCTGGTCTGCAGTATAGGCAAAGCGATAATACCCAGATCTAAAAACAAAATACATCCAATGGAACAATAAACTCTGTCGAAGTTTACTTACTGACAGCTACTTGTTACCATAGCAAAACCCACAATCTGTCTGGAACTTTTTTTACAAACAGTTCTGATATGTGGATAAATGATTCCAGGCAACAGGCCATAACACAATCACATTGATAAAATACAGCAAAAGCTGCATTCATACTGTCTCTTTCAAGTTCATTGTCTGTTTGATTTTTTTAAATTCTTGTCTGTTGTTATTTAAAAGTTGATGTAAAACCTAGTGTAACACTAACCATGGGGTGGGTGTCCCCATTGGAAGAACAGCTGCAGTACTGGAAGAACAATAGGCAACTGCAGTTTTTATTTAAACTCAGGTCTTATGACTATTCAAACTGACATTCAGATTTAGGGAATTAAAATGTTCCACCATCTTCCTTCCATTTCTGATCACTTCTTGACTGAAAAATAGCATAGTATAGTAGTATCTGTATTATTGCATATGAGCAACAGTGTGGCATAGTGATAAGGACCAGGGCGAGAACTCCAGGGGGGCATTGAAGCAAAAGTTGTTAGCTAAGGGGCGTTTAGAGCTGTAAAGGGAGGTGGTGCATCCTGAATGTCTTAACCCAGATAAAACATATTTAGCTGTACTGGGAGAAGAAAAATGACAATAGCATTGATAGTAAGAAAGTCAATAATGTGGGTAGGGTAAAGGGCATGGGTCCCAACACTCATCGCAGAGACAGTGTCTCTTTGATCAGAGCTGAGATATGTGTGCCTCTGATTTTTCTCACAGTCGTTCAGCCAAACAACACAGTCTTCTATCCCATTTTGTTTGAGGATGTGCTAGGATGTGTTAAATCAGCAACAGCAAACCTGAGAAACTTTTTTTAATTGAATGCTTAAAGAACAACAAAGTAAGCAAACATCATCAAGCAATAATTATACATGCTGAATAAACCATACTGTACTTACTATACATGTACTATATAAACCTTAATATACTTTACTAAACTGTACACCATACACTTACTATATACTATACAAACTATACTATACATGTTGAATAAAAAGTTGCCAAACATTCCAAAGCGTGAAAAAATAAAATCTAGAATACAATTGTAGCAATACTAATCACAATAACAATGATTTGTGTGCATTTCCTGAAGACAATGCAATGTGTGGTTGCCTGTTTGCATTGTTGACACGCAAATTTGTGTGCAATGGGGTTGCAATTTTTTTGCATTGTAGCAGGCACATACAACAAAATATATTCCCACCAACATGATTACATGAGTAGCTTTAGAGATTTATTTTAACACGGGTTTTCCCCCATAAAGATAGCTGACCAAATGCATGTGTCAGCCAGCACTTTAACAGTCACCGACCGTCTTGGCTAGTTTCGAGGTAAATTAAATATTGACTGTCTCTAGCCTTAGATAAAACATAAAACTTGCACATTGGGATTTTGTTTCTTATTAATATTACACCTGACAGCACAACTCTTCGCTATTACTATTACTGGGAATCTGTTGATATGTGCTACCTGGTCTCATGGGATATATGTACCTCTGAACACGTTTTTGCAGAGTCACAAATATGTACTCTCGGGTACATTTTGCCGCAGTTTTGAAAAACAAATGTCCACTGGGCTAGTTTTTGCCTAGGTAGTATAGCAGTACTTTATTGTACCTGTAATTTGTATTCGATATACTGTATGTAACCTTAGGTCAGATTAATTCTGGCTCGCTACAGCAACCTTGTGCTCAGCTTCAGCACTATCTGCATTGTATGACCTGTACACATCTTGCCCTTGTGCCTGTTTGCCCACTATATGCACTTTTGTACGTTGCTTTGGACAAAAGTGTCTGCTAAATGAATAAATGTAAATGTAAATATAGAGAAGCTGGCCACCACTTCACTCATAAATGAGCCAAAAACAAAAGGTTAAAAACCAATAATTTATTTTAAAACCAAACAGACAAAGAAACCAGCCTATGCAAGCCCACAGCAGGGACAAAGTGAGTTTTCCCTGCTCCCCCAGCCACACCTCTATTTAATCACCTTTCAACTAGTCAGGTGTGACTTGTTACTCAATAGGGTGGCTCCCCAAAAAATTTCCAGCATGTGCACATAATTACAAATGATTGACACACAATTGACAATTTACAATTAGCATTATTCCAAGGAAGACGTGGTGAAGGCTTTCCTTCACAGTAAGCCTTGAAAGTGGGAGGGGCTGGCCTCTTTGGAATGATAGCCCACCAGCTGCTACTGGTTAGAAAAATTGTCTCAGATAGGTTAAATAAAAAATATGTCTGCATATTTGCACAACCCATCCCTGATGCCTTAAGTAAACACGTAAGCAATCCAGTGACTGTTACAGCCTTCAACTCTGGTCTGAGGAATGAGAGCTGTAGGATTTTTTTTTAATCTAAGCCCTTGAATATCTTGTTAAATTAATTTGTTTGAAAGGCTGCAGTGATTTACTTGGTTAATTCATCAACTCAGAGAAAGAGAAAAATAACTTGCTAGAAAACTTTTTATAAAGAGAATAACTTTTTATAAAATCCTTTTAATCATTTTCAAAAAAAAAGCTTAAATTGGTTTGCAGCTATAGGTGTCCACTTGATTAATTTCAGGTCTTACTTTTGAAAAGTGTTAGACAGAGATCTTTAAACCTGGTATTTGGGCCTGCAGTTGTGGGATGTTTAGGTGTCACTGTGTTTATTTGCATTGCGTATATTTCCATAGATTTTTTTTTTTAGAAAGATTATTTCACTCACAGTACATTGCAAACACTGTTGCTGTGCAAAATACATGGGGGCTCTTGTAGGTGTGGGAGACAACTGTATCAGAGTTGGGGTCCCACAGGCAGCGGCTTGCCAGAACCATACTCTCCCATTCTGTCTGGCCCAGAGTAAGTATGCATACCAGTTTGTAGCGACAAGGGCATACAACCCTCACTAGCCCCTTTAGATCCTCACTTAGGTCTTGGACTAGCTGACTGGAATGGATGGTCTCATAGCTCACCCCTTCTAAGCGGGATGCCATGAAGCCCTGCAATAGCTGCATCACCTGGACACAGGGAAAATGCTTCAAAGGCTGGGCAGAGCCAGCGGCAACCTGGGGGGTGGCACAAATACAGCTTGGGTTGAAAAGTGATACAATGAAACTGTACTTGCAATCCAGCCTTAGTGAGTCATTTTATTGTCATTTGAAATTCAGATCTTGAAACCAATTATGAATAACCTAAGATTATACAATACCTTGTGTGACAAATTAAAAAGAAGATGACATAACACGTCTAACCAGAAAAAAGGAGATAACTTGATTACTTTTTTTCCACTGAAATATTTTAAAGTATGTTGATATAAATGCACTATTTAAAATATTTTTAAGATGAATCCACCACAGGCATGATAAATGTTAACAACATATGTGTTTGCCATTCTACATTTGTTCTGAGACAACATTGAGCACATCTTTTTTAGCAGGTTTCTTCTTCATTAGTGGTGACAAGCACATAGGTAGGACCTGTAATCTCAACTGTAAATATTTAACCACTTTTTATTTGATGAGTTGGCTGAGAACAGTTCAGGACTGAGATTAACTATTAACTGTCAACTCTATAGCCTAGCCTGAATGTTGTGCAGAATGTGCATCTGAGGAAGCAGAAGTTTTTTTGTATTACCTTTTCATTAACGATCATGATGGATTTCAATGCCTTTGCCCCTGCACCTTTCTTTACAGCAAGTCTCAGTGTTGCACGTTCCTAACAAAGTAAAGGAAGGAAGTTCACAACAAAAGGAGCCAATAAAGGTTAAATACAATTGAAAATTCAAAATTTAAAGGATCTTTAAAAGATCAACAAAGAACCATCTGATTGACATGTTTATTAAAAATGTTTATGCAATTCACCACATTCAGTAGATGTGTTATCTAGAGGTTTGTCAGTATTCAATGAAGGTTTAGATGATAATGATGATAATCAACAGTTTTTATGTAATATGCCTTTCATGTTAGCTCTGTCAGATTAGGTTTTTATGATGCAATTGAATAAAAATGGATGGGTACTTGATTAGTACATTATGGCACTTGTTCATGGTCTTTAAAATAACACATACTGATACTGATCTACACTGAAGTTGATGTTTAGAACTTTGTGAAATGGTGAGAAACACTGTCCTTGGCCAGTCTTACCCTAAGGCCTTTGGAAAACCTTTGAGCGGCTAGCAGCCCCCTCAGACTGATGGCCCCACCCTCCCGGGTCTGGTCCTGGAGAGGCTTGGATAGCTTGTAACCCAACTGGGGGACTGCCACTGGCACCTGGATATAAACATGGATCTTACTAATCATCAAATATATGGTTACTATTCTTATAACTTATATTCTTATATATTTATCTCTACATGAAATGTCTCCAAAACATATTTTCTGACTCATCAAACATTGCAGGGTCCAACTTCCTGGTGTTTTCCCAGTGACACTGTTTATTGAGTGCAAAATGACAGAACATTTAAAGGGCAGGGCAGGGCAATCTGCATTCTAGATCAAATGTGAACATTTACTTTGTGCTGTGTTAGCAGAAGTCATCTCATTTGCAGAAGTATTTTTATATGCATTTCACCTGGGTACAGTTCATTTTAATGGAAGTCAGGCTGTACCTCCTTTGCTGCAGTGCTGCTCTTCTTCTGGGTGTCTTTTACAGGAGAGTTCATTATAACCTTACTTCCCCTGGAGTATCTTTCTTTTCCTTTATCCATTCTTGAATGAAAAGAGCAAATTCATACCCAGGGTTTCCCTCCACAGGTTTTTCTTGAAAACTAACAAATTGATTCTCTAAAATGGTAAAAATTATGATGGAAAGATTGAAAAAGTAATGATGAAAATACTCTAAGAAACAGAAAATAATGAAAACACTTCACAACAGTTAAACAACCTTTAAACAAAGCATAATGGTGCTGTACATCCCATTATACAGTATAGCCCAATTGGTGCATATTAGACATCTAAAATTGCTTCTCCTCCAACTGAGCATGAAATATAACCTATGTTAACAATGTGCAGTGATAAACATTTCATTGTAGTTTTATGAAAAGCTATATATTTGATTTGATTGTGTTCAACTACAAAATACATGAGATTTTCCTCTTAAATTATATAGACATTTTATCTGTAAATGCCCAAAAGACCCAAGAAAAGGTTTTGTTCATACTCTTACCTGTGCATGTATGTGCTGTGTGAGCTTACTTTGGCAGTAGCCCTGGTGTTGGTTATAGTCTTGTCTAGTGCCACTCCCATTTGTAGTCTGTGCACTCTAGGTTGCTATGCTAAAACACACTCTTCTTGTCATACTTGACCTTTTGGCCTTGCCAGGCCTATGTCTTTGTAAATGATGGAAACCTTCAATTGAAAGTCAAACAGGGATTCAGTTCTCTCTAGACTTGGGCGTATTGAAAGGGCCTTTTTTCAGTTGATCATGTCTTAATTTAATTAAGGTAAAACTATATTTAGCATTTTAAATCATCATCATAAAGTAAAAAAAACTGAACTATTGAGAGAAGATCCCACTGTGTGAACAAATTTCATTTGGTTTAGCGTATTTTTACAATTCAGCGCTGCACATATACCACAGTACTAGGAGATCAAATATTGGCCTTTGGCAGGTTATGCATGGGGATCCTCCATCTGAGAGTGGATGGTGCAGCAATGGTCCAAGCATCATATTCATCGTGGCCAGTTAACATAGCTAGTAGCAGTGGTGTTGAAGGACTTGATGCTCAGATGGGAGGACAGACAGAGAAAGGAATAGAAACAGAGGGGAAGGCAGAGACAGAGGGAGAGAATGTCATGGTTAGATTGAGATGACCAGGGAATTTGATGTTTGTGATTAAATAATTCATATCTTGCTTCCAGGCCAGATCCGTCATTATGTCTGAGCAAGCCAGCTAAAAACTCTTTGGTTTGCTGGCTGACTCGCTCACACATATGGTTTTACCAGTCATGAAGGATGTCTATGCTACTTCTACATTAATGTTGAGATCCACCCACATAACTCAAAATGATATTCATTTTTGTAAACTATAACAGGTAATTAACAGTCATACAGCATTATCAGGACAAGTTAGCGAGCTAGCTAAGCTGACTTTAGTTAGATGTGCTAGTTACAGTACTACTGAGGCTAATGTTCACTAATGCATGTAGTTTTTCCACCAAGTTAGTGATCAGTTCACTAGTGTAAGTGAATGAGGGATTTTAGCCAGCATTGATTGTTATTCTGCTATTGTTGTTGTATTCATTTTGTTGTTGAAAGTGTGTGTTTAGATCTTATTTTAAGTCTGATAATAGGCAATTTGTTGGGCTGTAGATAAAAAAAAAATCTCTGACAGAACATGTTTCAATGATTCAGTCATGTCCAGCTGAGTCATTGAAACATTTTATTGTGCAAGGCTTGCTTTTTTTTTTTTGCACCCTCTCTGGTTAGCATATTTTACCCCAACCACATTGTTTTCAACAACTGTCCTAAATCTTCCAAGAAACCCTCCACACACAATACAACGTAGTCCCTAGATACATGGTTGTCCACTATCTTCTAGTTTTAATGTGTTTTATTAATTTAAAAAAACTTTTTTTAAATGAACTTTCTGACACATGAATTTGTCTTGATCTCTGGCCTCTCTTCTTTGTACGTCTTTGTGAACTTTAATCTACATTTACGAATGCATATAGTGATAGTTTCATAACTTTTGAGCCAAAAGGGGGTTGAAAGACTAGAGTTCTATTGCAACTTCATTTGCATCCAGTGTGTTCCCTACTCTTTTCAAACAGGCTAGAGTAACACCTCTACTCAGAAAGCCTTCTCTCAACCCTCCTCATGTTGAGAATTATCGGCCGGTCTCGTTACTTCCATTCTTATCCAAGGTTATTGAAAGGGCGGTATTTAAACAGGTCTCAGAATTCCTCTCTAGGAATGACCTCCTTGACTCAAACCAGTCCGGTTTCAAAAGTGGACATTCCACTGAAACAGCTCTGTTGTCTGTGACAGAAGCTCTAAGAGCAGCTAGAGCTGCGGCTCAGTCCTCGGTCCTCATCCTACTTGACTTATCAGCTGCCTTTGATATGGTTAACCACAACATTCTGCTATCAGTATTGTCAGAAATGGGCATCTCGGACAAAGCATTGTCTTGGTTTGAATCCTACCTCACTGGGCGCTCGTTTAGCGTGTCATGGCAAGGACAGACGTCCTCATCCCATAGCCTCTCTACAGGGGTACCCCAAGGCTCTGTGCTGGGGCCCCTCCTCTTTTCAATCTATACCACCTCTCTGGGCCCGGTTATCTGCTCGCATGGCTTCTTGTATCACTGCTACGTAGACGATGCCCAGCTATATCTGTCGTTCCCGCCTGATGACCCCACAGTCTCGACGCGGATCACGGAATATCTTGCAGACATATCCCTATGGATGAAGGCACACCACCTTCAGCTAAACTTCTCTAAGACGGAACTCTTGGTCATCCCAGCCAAGCCATCCATGCATCACAGCATCAATTTAAATCTTGCCTCAAATACTCTCAAACCTTCTAAGGTTGCAAGAAACCTGAATGTCATGATTGATGACCAGTTGTTCTTCTCGGACCATGTTGCCTCAGTCTCTCGATCGTGCCGCTTTGCACTATGCAATATCCACAAAATCTGGCCCTACCAGACTCAATATACTACCCAGCTTCTGGTACAGGCCACGGTTATCTCCTGCCTCGACTATTGCAATGCCCTCCTAGCTGGCCTTCCAGCATGTGTGGTGAAAACACTACAAATAGTTCAGAACGCGAAGTCGCATTTGGTTTTCAATCAGCCCAAGAGGGCCCATGTCACCCCATTGCTCATTGAGCTCCATTGGCTACCCGTGGCTGCCCGTATCAAATTCAAGTCTCTCATGCTTGCCTACACAGTGACCTCTGGGTCTGCTCCAACATACCTGAGCTCAATCATACAGGCTTACTCTCCTCCTCAGCCGTTACGTTCCTTCCAGGAACGTCGTCTAGCATTGCCATCTCTACACACAAGGCAATCTCAGTCCAGATTATTCTCATATGTAGTTTCCCGCTGGTGGAACAAGCTACCTTACGCTATCAGAGCAGGGGTGTCCCTCTTTATCTTCAAGAACC
Organism: Megalops cyprinoides; assembly: GCF_013368585.1. Taxonomy (NCBI): domain Eukaryota; kingdom Metazoa; phylum Chordata; class Actinopteri; order Elopiformes; family Megalopidae; genus Megalops; species Megalops cyprinoides. Next base: position 1,355,778 of record NC_050584.1, read on the forward strand.
TCCTGAAGACCCAGCTCTTCCAAGAGCACCTCTCTCCTAACACTTCTAACAACTCTAACACAATTCCATCTCTGCACACGTTCTGCCTCGCACTTCTTTCTCCTGTCACTACTTGTTTATCTCCTCTGCCTGTCTATCCTTGTGTTTTCACCTTTTTTATCTGTTTTCTACTTTTCTTGACTTATTTAGCGGAGTTTAGTTGTTTAGGTTGCACTTAAAGCTTACTCCAAGGTCTCCTACACTACCGTGGCTTGCTTGCTGTTCCTCACTTGTAAGTCGCTTTGGATAAAAGCATCTGCCAAATGACCTAAATGCAGTGTAAATGTAACTTATGTTCTGTTTATTTCCATAGCCAGGCTCCAGACTATAGGTTGTCAGCTTTGTCAAATGCGTACACCACTATCTGGAGTTACATGAGAGGGTTCCATTGAAAACAGTAACTGCATGAGTGCTTTTTGCTTATAAAAATTCTTCTAATGCCATATGCTAATTTTGGAATCATTGAAGATGGTAAAGGTAGTTTACTTACTAATCAGTAACAAGCATGTACAGTATTGTTTGGGGGAAAAACAAGATGGTTCATTGTCAGGGCTCCCGCCCCCTAGCTGTTGTGTTTTTGTTTTTCCTTGTCCATGTGCCTTTGTTTTCCTTGTGTTCTAGCCCTGCCCTGCTCTCCGCCCTGTCTCCACCCACCTGATTGTCTCCACCCGCCTGCCTGCACACCTGCTTCCCATCACCTAATCAGCCCAGCCCTATATATACCCTGCTTGTCTCTGTGTTGTTTGCCAGATCGTTTCAGTGTTTTCTGCCTGTCTTGTTTCCCGCCTGTTTTCCTGTTTGGATTTTGCTGGTTTTTGCCTTGCCTGTTCCTTGACTACGTTTTTGCCTGCCCTCCTGTCCTGATTGCTTGATCTGCCTGCCTTCAAGGTTTGACCCTGCCTGTTTCTGTTTTTGATCCCTGTTTTGCCCTTGGACTGCTTACCTGGTATTTTGACCCTGCCTGTTTTTGGACTGCCTGCTTGTTTGAGGATTCTGCTATAAACGCCTGTAATTGGAGCACTCGTGGTCCGCATCTGAGTCCGTGCCTGAGTCCTGACAGTTCATGATACTACCTGGCACTGTGCTTCAATGGTTGTTTTATTTAAATCAGTTTTTATTGTGTACCAATAAATGCAAATTTTAAATAATTTCACTCATAACCCTGAGATTATTTGATATGTTAATAACACTTTCCACAATTTTCAACAAATCATTCAACAAACATTCGAACAAACATTCAACAAATAAGACAAAAAAACTGGTTTGAACCAAAGCTCAGAGTATGTTGTGTTAAAGCAATGAACTTCATGGACATGATTTTTTTCTTGGAAATTCCCAATCTGTTTTCATCTATGAACAGTGTTGGTTTGTTAAAATAATAATGTAGTGTGAAATTAAATTTGAATTTTGAGGGCTACAAACAATTTAAATCCCTGCCCTATGTGACATGAAAGAAAATGTCCATTTTCAAGCCTTTGCATGGGGTTTATGAGATGGTGGTCCTGTACAGGTACACAAATTATGCCAAAACAGTGTTTCATCAAAACTGTGATGTAGATTGTTGAAATAAATTAGATTTTTACAGGTCATAACTAACCTTAACTCGCATTTTCCAATACATTCAAGCTCTCGACTACCATTGAAGGGGTGGTGATGCTGTATACAAGGTATATAAATTTTCTCCTAACAGCGTTGTTTTAACAAATCTGTCATGTAAAGTATTGGAAATATTAATTTTGATGTTTACTTGTTTCATGTCTGACTGTAACTCACATTTTCATAATATAATTTTCCTTTAAATGTAGATAGATACAGTATGCTGATGAATATTGTTTAATATGGTGCACATAGAATATGTGGGTTTTATGTTAGTAACATCCTGCTGAAGTGTTGATGCTAGTGTTGACTGTTGCTAAACTGTTCCTTCTTTCCAGCCACCTCTGAGATGTATAGATCCTACTTGGAACTCCAGCACATTACATGGTTTGATGTAAACCAGAGTCAGGGTGAATTTCATTTCAGTTCATTCAATTCAGTGAATGAACTTCACTTCAATTCCTAAAAAAATAAACCAGTCATTTTCTATGAAGATTTTCAATTAATGACTTGAATTTTAAATGGAATTGACTCCAGCTCTGGAGTAAACATGATTTCCTCATGGCAATGTTAGTTCAACATTCAACAAAACAATGTTGTCTTTAATATTTTCAAGCATACTCAAATTGTTACAGTTAATTTCCCACCTAATTAAAATAAATCACAAGCACACAAAAATCAATGCAACTTTTTTTTTTAAATAAACAGATCAGAGAATCACCTGAAGAACCTGAACTGGTGAACATAACTGAGACTCTTAAAGTGCAGGCTGTAGAGGTGCTAGTGGAAAGATGCCCCTCTATCATCAATAGTCTGGGACATTATTCCAGGTATGCATCATATTCACATGGAACCTACTGTTGCCCCAGTGTTGCAATGTTGCAAGATTCCACTGTCAGTGATGGACTGAAGACCATTCTTATGCAGGGAATGGAACCCGATGTAATTACCCCTGTTCATGACCCAACAGAGCTGGTGAACAGCTTAGATGTCACTGAAAAAAAACAGATCATTGTGGGTGTACGTGTGTAGCAGAGCTGAAGTGATTAGCTCATGTGAGTTCTGCGTAAAGCCTTAGGTAGCGGGTAGAAGGTGGCCGAGCGGTTGCAGCGGCTACGTCACTCTCCCGAGACCTGGTTAAGTAGCCTTGTTGCCGACAGGCTAACGGCAATTTGCCTTTAGCTCAACTGGCAACAACACTGGCCGTAAGAGGTTGGCAGTGAGCAGTGAGAACCTCGGTTTGAAACTCGCTCGCTCGCCGCCCCACGTAACATCGAATACACAACACAGCAAGATACCACCCATTACACATGGACTTTCATGATCATAGCAAGGTGATAAAACAACAGCACTATGTCATTTTTACATAAGGCCATAAGATAACAGAGTTACCCACCCACAATAAACATGGCCTTACCTTTTTACCAACAGAGCGACCATAATGGTCTGTGTCCATTGTATTAAAAACGTTTTATTACATACTACACTATGCACTAAAATGCTTAGTTTTATATAATACTCAAGTTGTGGGTTGGATACTTTTTTGTACAAGAAAAACGTCTGTTGATTTTCAGTAAAAGAGTTTTAGGTGTTACTAAAAATCAAAATTTAAAACCTCATTTGTTTTCAACAGTGAAAAAACGTATACATTACAAAATTTTAATTAATAAAGTAATGCTATTACACCTCAATGTGCAAATCCCATTCCCCACCACTGCAACAATAGACAAAAGTATAGAGAAATTCCAATCCTCTTTAGCCTCAAACCTGATTGTTTTGCAAGCTTGTTCCCTTTGAATTCATCCCATTTTATATTTTGAAAACTGACATAGTGTTGCAACAGTATGCTGGACTTGGACTTGATCCATGTATGTCTTATGCTTACATTAGAAAAAACATTGTTTATTTTTCTCTTAGTAGGCATGTCTGTGCAAAGACAAGGAAACTGTTGTTTTTAGTGTTATCATGTGGTAACTAAGTGACACAAAGCTTCCAAACACCACTGGCATATTCTAATTAGCTGTACATGGAAAAGTGTAAAGCAAGTAGATAGAAAGGGGGAATTGTAATACCAGAACAGCTTTGCCAACCCAGCAATGAAAAAATGAAATCCAATAAGACCCATCCCAAGGTAACATTTTGAAATAGTATAGAGCATGTTTGCTCATTCTGCATGTCCTCTATTAACTACTGTGAATGTTGTATTTTATGAACAGCATGATTTAAAGATGTACTGCTATATCTTTCCAGGGACCTTTTGGTACCCAGTTAGCTACAGCAGAATTAACTCTGGACAAAGAAGGTAAGATTTACAAGCATTCCTACTTCTCAAAAAAAGACCCTTCAATCAGTTTATCAGTTTCACTTAAATACTACTTTCATGACTACACATTTGGGAATAGATTTAACACCAATACCACTTAATCCAAATGTAGGCTGACATGGGTTATGAATTGCTCTGATACCTGACTTTTCTGTATGTATTTGCCACACTTGAAAAAACTTGAAAACAAATGAAAAATGAAGAAGTGGGGACATTATTTTTTATATATCATCAGAGTTGTACCTAAACTTCTGTGAAACTTCTGTGAAATAATCTAAAATTAAAAACTTGACGTCAACACATTTCTTTGCATTCATCTGCATTGTAATGTGTATTACCAGTGACATTGTTTCAAGCATTTTGTATGCATTCTTGTAATTATTTCCAATAGCAGGTACAGTCTGATTTTTAAAGAATCTAAGACATATGAAGCTGAAAAGTAGTAAATTATTTAACTTTGATGATGAGGGAAGGAACTGTCTTGAAAATTGAAGTCATTTGTGTAGACTCAAATTTTACAATTATAAAATATTTAGTAATAATGCTAATATAGCAATATAACCTCAACCTCACAGGCTGCAAAATTATTTCTGATTTAAAAGCAACATTGCCTTGTATCTAAACTCTTGACAGGTATAAAGGTATGCCCATCCCCGATCTAGATTTGCTATTCACAAACAGCTGCAATCTACCAAGGTCCCAAGACAGCCAGCTGGCTAGTTAGTAAACTAGCTGATTCTATCTTCTGCCAGTTCGCTTTACAGCTAATTCATTAGCTACCTAATTTTATTTTCAGATTTCCATTAGTTATTTTTAGTTTTACATTAGTTTGCGAAGTCGTTGCCTAGGTTGCTAACATACAAACTAGCTTGATCTCTAACCTGATGGGGGTTTTAATAGTGTATGCTCGTTTAAAAAGCATTCTTGTCATTGCCTGAAAAATGGCTTTCCATTAACAAGTAGCACATAAAAACTGTCAGCAGCATTTGAACTTTGGAATGAAAGGAATTCTACAACACATACCTAGGTAGGAGGTGGTAATTGTAAATCCTGCCTTGATCCCGAAAAAACCTTTCCAATTGATTTAAATATTTAGGTTTTTTTCCCCCTAAAGTATTGACTGAATTTGCTAACCATAAAGACATGTGTGAGTGTCTATCTGTTCTACCTTTGAAGTCTCACTCCCAAGACATTCACTTTAAAGTTCAAAGTGGGACAGATGGAGTAGTGTTATCATGATTCCTGTGAATCAGTAACAGTCTGTGGTTATTTTGATTAGAAACAAGGAGTTGGAATTGTATTACATAAGCTAGTTAGTTGACTAATTTTAATTTTAATATAAGTTGTAATGACATCTGACATCAGGATAAGAGGTTCGGCCTCCTGCTCTAAGGTCAGTCCACGTTGTGAGTCATGCCCACAGTCGTGCATCAGTATTTAGAATTAAGATTTAATTTATGCATCTGCCGATATTTTAAAACAAGCTGTTCAAAATTACGCCTGGTGAATAATTGCTAATTGGAAAACCATACCTCCCTACCTGGAGCCTAGTGGCTGATAGATCTTTTTACTACTCCTCATTGCATAGTCGCAACACATTCACTTTTATTATGAAAGCTGAGCAGATTCTTCAGAGAAAATAAAGCAGCTCTAGAATTCAATACCATTACAATACGTCTGAATAAAATGATGTTAAAACTGTCACTGTCAAGTATTTCTCATACGAAAAACATCACAGGGTGCATAAAGAAACAAAATATCAAAATAACTTGCCTTTAAAATTGACTGTTTTTATAATTAAGTTGGCTTGAAAAAGCTGACGTATGCTTTGTCTCCCCTGCTGAGGTTACAGACTGACTCTGGAATGTCTGATAATTATGAGCATTTCCATTGGCACTTATACCTGCCTAAACCTGTCTGTAACGTTGCTGGGCTGGACAGCCTTCATCAGACAAACCTGTCCGGGGGGTGTGTCAGTGATGACATATTTGAGATGAGAGGTAGAAGCTGCTGTAACAGGCTGCCACTCACGCGGCCCCGGAATCTGCCGGAATCAATGAATCGCGCCGGAGTTGGCACGATTCATTGAATGTCATGCAAGTTAAAGTTAACACATTAGAAATACAAATACAGCAGTCTACTGTGATATATTAAATTACAGGATTATACCACCCTTGGTTCCAGTTAAAGTGGCGATCAAGGCTCCTTCCTTTTTAATAGACAGGCCTGTTCAACGTTGAATTTCAATTGAGCATTCTGTTTTTAACTGAAAATAATGGCAAAAGATACAAGTTAACACCAACAGTGCTGAATTATTTCAGTTACAAGTACCCGTGGTATAAGCAGAATAAAGCAACATGTGCTCTTGTAAATCAATAATTACCAGTAAATCATAATATATAACAATACTAAAGTTATAACATTAGCTCGCCAAGTGGAGTCGGCTAATGGGCATGCACAGACATTGGTTGCAGAACCTCAGGCCTTTTATCCAAAGCAACATACAAAAGTGCATATAGTAGGCAAACGGGCACAAGGGCAGGGTGTGTACAGGTCATACAATGCAGATAGTGCTGAAGCTGAGCACAAAGTTAGTGTAGCGAGACAGAACTAATCTGATCTAAGGTTACATATATCAAATACAATGAAGTGCCCCTATACTACCTAGGCAAAAACATGCTACAAATACAAGGTCAGAGATAGTGCTACAAGTACAGCCAAGAATCATAGATTTACAAGATTAAATGGCAAGGGTGTCAGTCCAGGTAGAGTCTGAAGAGGTGTGTCTTCAGCCCACGTCTGAAGGGTTGGATTGAAGGGGGGTGGGGAGTTCATTCCACCATTGGGGGGCAATGACGGAAAAGCGATGTTGTGAGGAGCGTGGGTTTCATTCTGATGGTGGGAGGAGCAAGGCGTCCGGATGTGGCAGAGCGAAGCTGTCGAGTGGTGCGTAGGGTAGGATGAGGTCCTGGAGGTAGGTTGGGGCAGTCTTTTTTGCAGCAGAGAAGGTGAGAGTCAAGGTTTTGAAGCGGATCCTGGCTGTGAACGGGAGCCAGTGGAGGGATCTCAGTAAAGGGGAGACGCGGGAGAACTTTGGGAGATTGTAGATCAGCCTAGCAGCTGCATTTTGGATGAGCTGCAGCGGTTGTGAGAGGTAAAGCTAAACATTAAAGCAATAGGTCCTTTACAAGAGCAACCTACCTGCTGAGTCCAGTGCTACACAATAGAAATAATGCTGTTGCGACAGATGTGGCTCCTCTATTCACGTCATGCAGGACTGTCCTGCAAATAAGCAGATGTGCAGAGACTGGAGACGTGGATGTTCCTGAAATGACCACCAAGGTCTTTCTCATAAGCATACAGAAGAGACAGAATGTCCTTCAAAGTGACAATGAGCACCTCTTCCACTCCCCACATTACTGTCTTATTGGTAGGGACCGAAAGGATTGAAGTGTCAATGTCAAACACCTTCAAATATGTTTACTCTGAATATTTCAGCCACAGGCAGCAATGAAGCGTAGTGGTTAAGGAGTAGGACTCCAGGTCGATTCCCCGCTGGGGCACTGCTGCTCTACCCTTGGGCAAGGTACTTAACCCACAACTGCCTCAGTAAATATCCAGCTGTATAAATGGAGACATTGTAAAAAAAACTGTAACTGATGTAAGTCGCTCTGGATAAGAGCATCTGCTAAATGCCACTAATGTAAACATAGTTCTTACTAGGCCTTTAGTCAGATTTATGACATACTCCAAGCACAATTTGCCAGTAGTAGGATGTCTATCTACTACAGTGCAATGTGACAATATCACAGTACCAGCTATGTTGTCTGTGGTGATGTTGTATGTTGTAAAGGTACACATTCATTAGGCATGGATTTTTTTACCATTTTGAAACTTAACAATACTGTGCTGCCACACACTGCCCCTGTAGCCACATTAGTGAGGTTGCACAAAAGGTTTTGTGCATTGAAATAAGCTTAAAAGTGAAGTTATGCCTATCCAGGAAAAGCTGCAAAGACTCCCACTGTCTGTCAGACAAGCTTTCTCCCCGGAAAAGACTGCTGGAGTTATGAATGATAGAGAGAATCGATGCACCACCTAGGGTTTTTCCTACGGAGAATCCTATGACACAAAATAAAAATGGAGCAATTCGTATAAGTTTGGACTTGCATGAGCCTAATCAGGTGACTGTAATGGAGTCTTCTTTTGCCCTACATTGTTTTCCAGGTTGTTACGGATTGACAGTTTTCTTGACCATTGACCTGGCCAATGCATGTTTGTAGGTAGTTCTGGAGGAAGAAAGCAAAGACATGGCACCATTTACACTGCATGAAGGACTTTGCTCGCCTCTCATTGAATTCTCTAAGCTGATGTTCATGGCGCTGAAAGGTCTTCTCATGACAACTGTGGTGATATCATAGTTCATGGCTGGAATACTATGGAACATGACAGGTGAAAGCCAGTCTCCAATTTAAGTGAGAAAAACACACACAATAGCTGCTAAAGGAGTAGTATATCCTACATTTTCTGTCAAAATGATTTATGACCCCTATGATTTATGACCGCCCCCCCCCCCCCCCCCGCCCTGTCAGCTTGATTGACAGGTTGGTTTGATTGACAGGTCAGTTGATGGACAGCTGCCATCTATATTTGTGTCCTTTGTGTCCTTGTCATACTGATTGACAGGGGTGTGTCACGGTTTAGATTTATGACTTACAATTTTATTACAAAAAAGAAAAAAAGGTGTGATTGTAGGCAGTAGGGGGGTATTCTCCCATTTGCACGTGAGTCCTTTTTTGCAAGCCTCCAGTTACATTTACATTTACATTTATTTATTTAGCAGACGCTTTTATCCAAAGCGACTTACAAAAGTGCATACAGCAAGTATAGTGACAGTACGGGGACAGGATGTGTACAGTTCCACAATGAGACAGTTCTCAGCTGAGAGCAAGGTCTGTTTGAGGACACAGTACTATTAGATTTGTACAATTACAGCCTGTAGGGCAACTAATACACTTTCAAACGGCAAACTTCAACAACTTCAAACGGCGCAATGAGCGTCAATGAGCGTTACACACATTTCTGTTACACGTATTCTCCCCTACGCACTCTGATCACACCCATAACCCTTAACTTCAGAATGAAGTTCTCATGAAAAAGGCGCAATTTATTTAAAATAGAAGTAGACTGAGTCACAACCTCTTTTATTGGGAAAACGTGGAACGTGAACTTTAGCATTTACCATGCAAATGCCATTGAAATCCATTCAAACCATAAACCAGACTCTGATTTTGAGAATAAATGCAAAGAAAGAGCTATATTACGAATCACCTCAAAGGAAAGCATTTGTTTCTATGTATGCCAAACCCAAAAAATAAAGTAAATATACCAAACAACATATGTGCTGGCCCTATGTATAAAAACATGTTTGATGTGTGGAGATTAACCCTTTCGCACGGAACTTATTTTTTATGCTGTGTAGTGCGCGTGTTAGGCCACGTTACATGGTTCGTTATGTTTTCATTAGCATTATTAAGCTTCTCATAGTTTTCAGTCAGCATTTGCTATATTTTTAATGTTAAATCACTGTTTCATCAAAGCTAAAATTAGCTAGAATTTTTCCAATCTAGTTGGTTCTAATCACACTGGTTTTAGCATACATGCTAAACGGCTAATCACACCGTTGTGACCGTACGCGCAAAAGGGGTTAAGGGTTTTTGAAGAGTCATGTGTACCATGTACGCCTACCTTTACATTTTAGATTAATATACAATTAATTAATATACAATGAAGACAAAAGGAAAAATTATTCCCATAGGTATATGAGCTGGTTGATAAATGACCACATGACAGTGAATACAAGCATAAAAAGATTTGAGTTCTAAAATCCAGTACAATTATAAACAATCCAGATTTAGAGCAGAAAAAATCTTGAGGAAGTAACCTGAAAGTACTATTTTTTCCCCACAGACTGTTGCAGAGATTGTGCCAGCTGTACCAAGAGATGTGTCTGCATCTCAGGCATTATTTTATTAGGCCTGGCCATCATTGCATCAGGAGTCTCCCTTGCATTGATTTTTGGCATTCCTCATCATCCTCCAGGTGAGACCTGTCTGTTTATACAGGGTGTGACACCCTGGGTGTCCCATTACTAGTCTTGGCCAATAGTTTTTCTTGACATTAAACACTTGACATCAGTTTCTTTTGGTCATTTTCCAACCTTTACCTACACTTATTTGCATGGTACTACATCAGATGCTCAAAGATCTGGACAAAGAGAAGGGAATGTATTAAAAACAGCCGGCTTTTCCTGAATGAATATAAAACAATTATTTACTTACCTTTGCCATTAAGTTTAAAACATGAGACAAAAGACAAAATGTTCCATTCAGTAAACACTTTTATAAATTCAGTTTTAGAAGATCACTTTTGGACTATATAGAGCATCCTCTATATAAAAAACCCTCTAAGAAAATGAATCACAGTTATTTTACATTTACATTTACATTTATTTATTTAGCAGACGCTTTTATCCAAAGCGACTTACAAAAGTGCATACAGTAAGTACAGCGACAGTACGGGGACAGGATGTGTACAGTTCCACAATGAGACAGTTCTCAGCTGAGAGCAAGGTCTGTTTGAGGACACAGTACTATCAGATTTGTACAATTACAGCCTATAGGGCAACTAATACGATACACTTTCAAACGGCAAACTTCAACAACTTCAAACGGCACAATGAGCGTCAGGGTAAAGGCGGCAACAAGAGACAAAATTTAAAAGCACAATTTAAAAAGCACAGCGATTTACGACAGCACTGATGGGTGGGGGGGGGGGCAGCAATTGTGTGCTGGGTCAGTCCAGGTAGAGTCTGAAGAGGTGCGTCTTCAGGCCCCGTCTGAAGGAATGGGGTGAAGAAGCTGTCCGCAGCGAGACCGGGAGTTCGTTCCACCACTGGGGAGCGATGTAGGTGAAACGCCGATGTCTGGCAGAACGAGCACCTCCTGCCTTGACCATGCAGGGAGCAAGGCGTCCAGTTGCTGCTGAGCGCAGGGGTCGGGCTGGTGTGTAGGGCTGGATGAGTTCTTGGAGGTAGGCAGGGGCTGTCCTGTTGACTGCAGAGAAGGCGAGGGTCAGGGTCTTGAATCTGATCCTGGCAGCGACAGGAAGCCAGTGGAGGGATTTCAGCAGGGGAGCAACATGGGAGAATTTGGGGAGGTTGAAGATTAGTCGGGCAGCTGCATTCTGGATGAGCTGGAGAGGCTGGGTGGTGCATGCTGGGAGGCCTGCAAGGAGAGCGTTGCAGTAGTCCAGTCGAGGGAGAACTGTGGCCTGGATAAGGAGCTGTGTCGCATATGTGGTTAGGAACGGATGAATCCTCCTGATGTTGTGGAGGAGGAATCGGCAGGCCCGTGACGTGCGAGCAATGTACTCCTTGAAGTCCAGGTTGCTGTCGAGGGTGATGCCCAAGCTCTTTGCTGTCTGAGAGGATGGTATTGTGGTGCCATCGACGGTGATGGAAAGGTCATGCAGGGGGGAAGGGCCGGCTGGGATGAAGAGGAGTTCGGTTTTACTGAGGTTCAGCTTCAGGTGGTGGGATGTCATCCATTTGGAGATGTCAGCCAGGCATGCAGAGATTCTTTCGTTGACCTGGGGGGTAGAGGGAGGGAAAGAGAAAAAGAGTTGGATGTCGTTAGCATAGCAGTGATAGGAGAAGCCATGCGATTTGATAACTGAGCCAAGAGAGTTATAAGAATAATGCCAAAAAAAAAAGTTTTTAATTTGACTACGTATTATTTCCAACTTGGACACATGTTCAAATAATTTACTCAACAGAGGAAAATTACTTGTGGGCAACAGGCATGTGCGCTGTGTCTAGCATTAATTTGTTTGACAGTGTTATAATAAAGAGCATTCCATTGATGCTTCCCTGTGTTCTTCTTTTGTCCGGAGTGTGTTATCACACAGCGTGTGGGAGTTTGCGATGTTAACATTTTACTTGTCATAAAGTGTATTCCGGGCTTTAGTTAGCTTGCTATTCAGTGACAAAGCTAGCTTTCTAATTACCAAATTAGCACTCTTTGCCAGCAGTCTGCTAGGGCTAGGCAACTAACTTCAAGTCCTAACTACTGTGACATGGACTAACTTTCAACAGAGCAAAAATAAGTTTTCCACAGCTAGGATAGTGAGGCCAGACTGGTGACATGGTCTGAGCGCATCCTCATTTTTAATGTACCACGATCAGTGGATTGCATAAATATATTCCAACTGGAAATTCCTTTTAAACTAGTTTTAATGAAATGGCCATGAAAGGTGTCCTATAATGCCCCACAGCTCCCCTTCAAATTCTGGTCACATAAATAACAATTTGCATCTTAATCATTAGCCACAGTGCTGTATTGTATGCACATAAACAGTCTCTAGTTTATATAAATTAAGAAAACAATGTAGCTTCTGTAATTTACACCACCAGCTAGTCACCAGTGCAACACTCATGTCTTTAGAATAACGCAGCTTCTCATTTGGCCATTTTACAGACCTGAACTTGGCTTCTTATTAAATGTATCTCATTCAGATTTTTTCTTTTCTTTTATTAATTCACCACAACGTCACATTTGATTAATTTCTGACCTTGTTTTTTCTGTGATATACAAACTGAGAGTGGATACTGCATAGAAAAATATTTTTAGTTTGGGCAAAAAATCAAGTTAATTAGCTGTATGAAACTGGTTTTACAAGAAATGATAATAACTAGATTTGTGTGTGTTTGCTGAAGAAAATGCAATGTGTGGTTGCATGTTTGCATTATTGCCTGCATATTTGTTTCTCTGCCCGACGGTCAATCAAATCGAAGAAGTTTTGCAGGCTTATAAATCTGAATAAATCTGAAACCCCTGAATATGTGACACAGAAGCTAGTGTGTCCTGCAGAGTATCTATGCCACATTCCAGCAGTGTCTATTCACGTGTAATATGCATATGCGTGCATTGACAGTTTCTTAATCCAAGAGCCAAGATGCTATGTACAGTAGACTGTTATGTTACAACCACATAGTTTTCACCGCCGCATTTGCTATACTTTCGCGCGTACGGTCAGACTGGTGTCATTAGAACACTAGATTAGATTGGCTACTTATATGTGAGGGCAACAAAGCAACATTCATTCTAAACCCACCGGTTTTTTTATGGGGCGCCAAGCGTAACAGACCTTGTTTTCGTAGACAGAATGCCATAAATTCATTACGAAACCATGTAACACTGTAACGCGTTTGCATTGTGTCCACGCATTATTGAAGAGAGCACATACTTTCGCGCACAGAAAACAAAACGGATGATTCCTGTCGTGCACTGAATTGACCGTTGTGCTTTTCATTTTGTGGACAAAAGGCTCGTAATATGTAGAGTCGGACAAAAGAAACTCATTTTGTAGACAAAAGTAATTCTGACCACGTGATAGATGTCCCAGGCCAGCATTTAGCTGTTGTGGCACGAAATGTGCCATCGAATGTTCATTTTGTCCACTTAACTGTTTTGCTACATTACTGAAAGTATGATGTGCACGAAAAGGATTTAGCACAATATATTCAGTGACTCCGCAGTTACAGAAGGCATTCCGTCCACGAAAGCAAATGCTGCTTGAACTTTCGTAGACGTAAGTGTTTTGCTAAAGTACAAAATTAATTATGTTCATCATAGGCTATATTACTGAAGGTTAGCACGAAATGGCTTTGGTCCAATACATTCCGTGAGTCAGCAGTTTACGGAACGAATTATGTGTCTTCATTCGGTAAACTGCTGATTCACGGAATGAATTATGTCTTCGTCAGGGGATACCAAAGACCGAACAAAGGCTCATATCTGAAAAACCATAGATCACAGCTATTAGATGAAAACATAGTGAGAATCTGCACAACTTTTCCTGCCGTCTGGTGTAGACCTATACTTTATGACTGTAGAAATGAGGAAGAAATGGCAGTTTGAAAAGTTTGCAACAGACGAGTGCAGGCATTTGGCCGCACTCTAAACTCCTATATTTTATAATGGAAAGAAATATTTTATAAATTTTGAGTGATTTCTTAAAAATGTCATTAAAACCAGGGGCGCCGGCAGGATTATATTTCATAGTACGCACAACAACCGCCCGCCCGGTTGTAAAATACCTTTATCTCTAGGTTCCAACGCACGCACATACGACTACTCAGCGAGCAAGAGAGAGAGAGATGATTCAGGTTTTTGCACGTTACCGATCGTTTTATATTTTCAAATGCCTGGAAAATGTTTAATTGTTTTCTTTTGCTCGTTTTTTCACTACTTACTCGATTGCTAACACAAGCTAAATACGGCTAAATCCAACACTGCCAACATCGGTATTAAGCGCCAGAATGTAGATCACGCAATGACCTATAGCCAGTGACGTTAACAGTAATTCTACAACAGTTAGTTCTGAACACATGGCTCTGGTTCCTACCGACTCCGTCCAAGTAATTTGATTGGACAAGAGGCGTTCCATGAGGACTTTTACCAACACATGTATCGCTCCGCTTTTTACCGACAGCGCAAATGTGGATACGTTTCCGTGTATAATAAAAAAGAACCTAGCTAGCCTGCAGTTAAGTATGATAAACAATAGCTAGCTAGCAAGCCTACCGTATATCTAGCCCATCCATGTATACTAAAACGTAGCTTGCTAGCCTGTAGTGGGCTATGATTAAAAGTGGCTTGCTTGCCTACCGTATAGCTAGCCTCTACCTGTATGATAAACAGTAGCTGGCGAGCCTGCAGTCAGGTATGAAAGAAAAAAGTAGCTAGCTAGCCTTTTCGTGTATCATAAAAAGCAGGTAGCTAGCTAGCTAGCTAACTAACCTGCAGTCAAGTAACTGTTTATGTGTTGCTTTGCAACACACGTAAATGTAATCCTGAAGGAACTTTTTTTGTTGACGGAGACGAATAAACGACAAAAACATAAGTTGTTGTCTCAAATTATCATTACTTGATAAACAGCATTGTTTGTAGAACTGTTGTATAAAAGCAATACCACACTCGATGCCGTGCTGTTACACTGATTATCTTCGGATCTCCGAATCACAGCCGTGCTGATATTCAGTATAACAGCACTCCCTCTCGCGTGATACTGCTTTATCATAGGCCTTCAAATGTATTTGTATCACAACGTCATAACGTTGTGAGTGGACGAGGTGGACGCAGCCAAAATGCATCTCATTCTCAAGCACATTATTCAATAAAAAAGAATCCAAAGACATGGTCTGTTGTTGTCACAATTCTATTTTCAAGATAGAATGTTAAAAAATGAACAAAATCATAAAAAATGTACGCACGGTGCGTACAGGATTACGGCTGCCGGCGCCACTATAAAAGTGTAAAAGTACAAGCACACCAATGGTGAATGAGCTGGTCGATTTGGTGTTGGTTTGGTGTCTGTAGCTCGAACTGTGTAGGAGGAGTTAGAGATAGAAGAAGAATAAATAACAGTAACTATATTTGAGTGCATTTCCTGAAGAAAATGCAATGTGTGCTTGCCTGTTTCCATTATGATCGTACGTGCGGATTTGTGTGCATTGGGCTTGCTGTCTCCCTCCCCGCTCCAGAGCAGTAACTTGAGACCAGCTCTCCCTGATTGGCTCTGTTGCAACAATTTAAATGTGAACTGTTAAACTGGTCAGAGTGAGGGGATACCAAAGACCAAACAAAGGTTCATAATTCAAAAACCGTTAATCTCAGCACTGAATCAAAGGCATTGTGGCAGAAGTTTTCCTCCGTTTTGATGTATAATTTATGCCTGTAGAGCCAGAATTCTTGGCGATACAACTGTTTAAAAAAAACATTTTCTTTTCAAACGCAGAAGTCCTCCCACTGTTCACGCCTATACTTTTGAATGGGGATAAAATTAGTGCGTTTTTTTAAACATTGTTAAACAATGATGTTATAAAAGTACAAGTATACCAATGACGAATGAGCAGGTCAATTTGGCGTTGGTTTGGTGTCTGTAACGCGGACACTTTAGGTTGCATTAAGGCTAGAAGAAAAATAATAATAAGCTGTAAACACCAGCTGTAAATAACTAACTACCCAACTAAAAGAAACTTTTTGGTTCAGGGACATTATTACCCAGATAGCAGGGACATGTTAAATCTGCGTGGAATCAATGTCAGTTGTGGCATTGACACACTGAGGTCCATTGTAGATTCAACATCACAGGTAATGTCGTCATCCATGGACCAATGCAAAATCAATCAAATGGCTCCATTGATGTTGAAACAATGTCTATAGCAAATAATTAAAATCAGTATTTGTTCATAATTTAACTTGGTTAGGAACCCAATATTGGCTAGATCTAGTGCTTCCCCTTTGCTCAGATAAACAAGCCACCGCAACATTGGGAGAACTCCAAACAAAACTCACAGCTACAGACGTACAGCATTTAATGAATCCTGACACACATAAATGTATGTGATATCAAGAGTCACAGTATGATGATAGTTAGTAATGAAATGCAAAAATGAAAATGGCTCAAGTGGAAAAACTCCTGTGCATGATGGACTAGGATCTGAATTTTATAAAGGTTTAAGAAAACAATTATCTCATTTATTATTATATTTGCTTAATGAAATTCTGGAGTGTGAATCCATTGTACCTCCCATGCGCAGAGCCTGTCAGGACTGCGGCTCCTTAACCGGGTTTGTTTTTGTTTTTGTTTTCCATGTCCATGTGCTTTTGTTTTTCCCTGTGTTCCAGCCCTGCCCTGCTCTCCGCCCACCTGGTTACCTGACTGGCTCCACCCGCCTATCTGCACACCTGAACCCCATCTTGTCATCTGCCTTGCCCTATATATTCCCCGTTTGTTTCATGCCTCGTTGCTAGTTCGTTTCAGTTCTTCTGTTGCGCTACAAGCCGTCTGTCCTGTCCTGTCCTGTCCTGTCCTGTCCTGTCCTGTCCTGTCCTGTCCTGTCCTGCCTGTTTTGCTGAATTTCTGCTTGTTTTCTTGACTTGACTTTGGATCTGTTTTTGGTTTTGTTTGCTGTGCTCTTCTGGATTGTGACTTCGCCTGTTTTTGACCCTGATTCCTGGACTGTGTTTTTGGCTTGATTAAACTACCTTGTGCATCCTGCCTCCCTGTCTGCACCTGAGTCCCTGCCTGAGCCCTGACAGTGCCACCATTTAACTAGTACTGATACCAGGAAAGGACCCATTATAGATGGGAAGTGCATGCCCTTTAAGCCTCCTTAATTGTGAAGATATTTGCTAAGGTGCTTGCCCTATGATTGTGGATGAGGTTAGTACCATCTATTGTACATTTAGATCAGGTTGGGTTTATACCTGGAAGCCTCTCTTCTAACAACATAAGGAGGCTATTTCATGTTATGTCAGCAGCCAGCTCTCTCAGTGATCCAGCAATAGCAGTGTCACTAAATGCTGCAAAAGCCTCCAACAGAATTGTTCCATCAGTGAGAACCAATAGTGTAATATTGGAACCAATGTAATATTCTTCTCCAATGTGGGGTCAGGCAGGGCTACCCTGTGAGCCATTCATTGTTTGTGACAGCTCTAGAACTATTGGCTTATGCATTATGGGCAAAACAAGATATTCACAGTGTGGGATAAGTTATGAATATGTATGCTGACAACATATTATGCACTCTTTGCAGACCTATTACTCCACTACCAGGAGTACTTAACTTAATTGACCCATTTGGGTATTAAATTAATTGGGAAAAGAGTGTGGCGATGCCTCTACACTCATGTACTTTTTAGTCTGATATTATCAGGAAAAACATACGGAAAAACAAATTTTCATACACCTATGTTATGGCAGCCATCCCCCTTATGTTTCCTCTGTCTTAGTTAAAGAGATTCAACCCCTGTTTGTACAATTTCTATGGAAGAAGCAGAAACCCAGGACAGTCTATACTTACAAAATACTGGGAAATATCTCAAACATCACTGTGGTACTATCCCAAACCACTGACAGCTTTGCATAAAGTCATTATTGGGTGTTCATTTACAATTATTAAAAGAATACAGAAGAGATTTGGCATAGAGGGACTTTTCCTCCAATCTTGCCCTATCTGGTAAAATCCCCTTCTGTCTGCTGGAAGAAGTACTCTCAGGTATAAACAGTGGCAGCAAAACAGTGTTAATACAATTGGTCATATATTCAGAGATCATATACAGTAACAGTCAAAAGTTTGGACACTTTTTTAATTTTTACTATTTTCAACATTTTAGACTAATCGTAAAGACGTCAAAACTATGAAATAACACAAATGACATTATGCAGTGACCAAACAGTGTCATAAACAAATCAAAACTCATATTTTAGATTCTTCAAAATAGACAAATAATAATAATAATAATAATAATAATAATAATAATACATTTTTGGAAAGAGGTTCCATCAGCTTCAGGGTTTATATTTGTCTAAGAAACAAATTTCAAGCATTTAAGCATACATCTTTAGATCAAAATGCCTTTGAATGCATGTTCTCCATTATCTTAATGAAATGTGTCCAAACCTTTAACTGGTACTATAATTAATTATTAACATTACAAAAATAAGTAAAAGTAGGAATATTATTTTAACATATGCTCAGTTAGCAACAGTCATAAACAAGAAATGAAGACGGTGCCAATGCTGCAGCTGATTCAGAGCTGGATAAAAATTTCAGGAATGCTGTAAACAGTAAAGGTACTGTCTCCAGTATGTATAGACTGTAGTCTTTGGCAACTCAAAATGATTATTCCTGATTATTCCTCTGTTCAACTTGCAAGCAAACAAGATCTCAATGTTTCCCTTCCTACATCCTAATAGGATACAATATGGAAAGCTTGCACAGAATCATCAAAATGTGTTATAAAACAATTGATCCAATAAAAAATCCCTTGCAGTGCCTATAACACCCCAGTAAGACTATCAAACACAGATGAAAAGTGCTCAGATCTATGCTGTCATAACTGAGGTAATAAAGCTTCCTTACTTAATTTGTCCAATGGTGAGACAATTGTGGCCAGAAACAATTTCAATAATGTCAGATATTTGCATTTTTGGTTTCCCTGTATGTCCCACTACTTGGTCTTGGTCAAGAAAACAGAGAAAAAAGTAAATTGCCTTTTCACAAAAAAAAAAAAAAGTTCATAATCATTAAAATGCAACCACGCTGATTTTCAATTGATTGGTGGCTGGTAGACTATACCGATTTGATTGATATGGAATATGCAGTACATATATTGCTTTGACAATGGTATAGGCAGACAATGGGAGACTGTAAGGGCATTTCTAACCTCCAAAAGGCACCAGGCACAGCAAAAGTCTGCACAACAGACTAGGACATCAACCTTGGGATATCCTCAGGTTCTAATTTCCTTTGCTCTGTCCTCTTTTTTTTCTTATATATACATGTGTACAGATGTGTACAAATTATCATCAGCATAGTATACACAGAGTAACAAGAAGAGGGATCTCATCTAAGTAAATTGTGATGGAAGAGTCACCCAGTATTCAATTTGAGGACTTCTGCAGTTCCTCATGTGCATAAATAACCTTGCTTAGATCATTAGAAGCAAAACAGTTAAATCTGTCAATGACCCCCTCCAGAAGCAATTGGTTTCAAAGCTCCTAAAGTAACTCAGTGTGGTTTAAACAGAATGTAATATTTTAACTATGTCAAATGTGGGCATTAACAGTTTAAGACAGGGTTATTTCACGGGCAGTACCAAATGGTATGAAAAGACTTGTTTGCAGTTAACCCAAGTTTATCTGGATTTTGACTTTGTGCTGATGCAGCAAAAGAGGCAAAGAGGAAAAATATTAGCAAAAAAGTGTTGTGTACAAATAAAAGGAGATTATTTTAATATTATACAATGCTTCATCAGACCACATTTAGAGTTCAGTTCTGGGCATCCCTCTATAAGAAAGTCAGAGAAGCAAAAGTAGAAAAGGTCTGTTTCAAAGTAAAATCTGAAAGGAAATTTAAGGCACTTAGTCTCCTTTTGCAAAGACTGAACCGATTAAAGTGGGATGAGGGTGTTAGGAGACAGTTTTGTGGAACGGCATGGCGTTTGATCCGGAGACACACGATGTGTATTCGAATACAAAGCGATGTCGCTACATCTGACCAGAGCCAAATGGCGCCTCTTGTGAACCCTATTGAGCCGATTAGGTTACAGGGCTCAGGAAATACCCAATTAGAGAGGGAGCTGTTTAGCTATGCACAGCTCCACAAAACCAATCAGAAACAGCACCCCCGCTGGTCATCATAACTCATATGTAAATGTGCCTGGTATTAACTGTATAAAAAAGAACAAAATGTTATCCTAGACGAACTTCTGCTCAATGCTGATGTTCCCACGGCCGGCTGTGCTAATAAACCTACCTGTCTTTTGCTGCGAACATCGAATCTGCTTCTTTGTTGTAACAAAACACGTTTTGGTGTTCCGGACACCACGAACAGTGGTGAAGTTGGAAAAACTGATTAATGAACCAGAACACAGAACAAGAAGACATGTTACAGTTACAATTCACAATAACACTAGCATTTTTTCACTAGGAGAGTTATTAATGCATGGAATAGTTTAGCATAATTGACAGTTTGATGTATGGTACAGCAACATAGGTCTGGTTCAAAGCACTGTGGCAAATATTAAAACATTGTGTGGTAGAAAGCCTAGTCAGTGTACAGGTCAAGTTATAAGCTGAAGTTCTTTCCCTGTTTCATTCATGTATTTATTTGTTGAGCTTTTTCCAGCTTTTACCTTTGATTTAAAATGTAATTGTTGGTTTGGAAAATATTTTCTCGTAGGTCTTCAATGCTAACAGTGTATCTTTAGCAGAATTTGCTGTATTTAATTGTGAATAGATATATTTGTGATGATACATTACATTTTTCTTTCCACAGTTAACCGCTTCTGCACAACCAGCCATAATCAGTCGGGATTCCTGTGTGATGACAGAGTGACTTGTGTCTTGCCATCTGCCCTCTGTAATGGGATAAAAAACTGTCCCGGTGGAGCTGATGAGGACCCTCACATGTGCAGTTGTGTGGAGCAAGTCATACTTTCTCACATAAGAGAAGAACAAATTTTTCTCCCGTTAATTTCTCACAAAAATTAAGGATTCTCACACCATACAAGAAAGTACATTAAACAGTGACAAACATGCATCAAAGTATCATCCTTGGTGCTCATATTGACATCTGAAGCTGAGGCGGCAGATAGCTCACCTTTAAACAAATAATCGAAAATAATTCAAACTGACCTAAACAAGGCAGAGCTACCACAGCAATGAAGTGAAATTTCCATCTGCTTGATTAAATTTTTATGCTTATTATCTGACCCAATTAACGTATGCCAGTTCAAATGAGGATCACACATGGCAGGCCAGAGTACATTGGGTGTTCAGTCCAAGTGCACACTCAGCCCTATAACCTAGACATTTGACTCTGAGAGATATTACTATGACAGGTGCTCACCACAGCAGAGTAGGCACAAGTTAGCCAGGGATCCTTGGGTCACTGCTGTATTAATGCCTCCCACAGGGACTTTTCAGCCTATAGGTTACTAGTTCCTATAGGTGCCTACAGGTTACTAGTTTTCGTCAGGAGGATGCAGTGGTGAATCCATTGTGGCATGGTTAATTAGTGATTCCAACTTCAGAGTGAAAAAGGGGAAAAAAGTGTTATCAAATAAGTGTGAGCTGTATACATCCCTTAATTGTAGCTCACAAGCCACTACTGTTTCGTAAGTAATATGTGGCCATTTATTCCCTCAGGTGACCTACCAAACAACCTTCCAATTAACCTGATTTTCCGATGTGGAAACCCTCAGTTCTGGATTTTCATTGACAAGAAATGCAACTACATAAATGACTGCGGGGACTGCTCAGATGAAATTGGTACCTGTACGTGTACTTCTGTTTGTAAATACAAAGTGCATAAATTCAGTTCTATTCTGAGACATTCATTAGTGCATTAGAATTCATATAAATTGCATCCATTATTTCAGTTTATGGAAAGTATTTTAGCACAGTGTTTTTCTTTACCTTGTAGTAGTACAGTACCGAGCAGCAAGGACATATAAGATAGTGGGGCATGTTCCCTGCAAAAATACCAGATCAGCTAACCATACAAAGTTTCATTGCAACAAAGGTTAAAAGACCTTGCAATTAAGCAAAAAATGCACTCAATTCCTATAAACATCCAATAAACTACTGACCCTCCTTTAACACCAATAGCCATTGCTTGATTCACAAGGTGCAAAGTTTTGTGCTTTACAAAAGGGCAAACAGGAGAAGATTGGATCTGACTTCCACTTAAGTCACAGTGGTTAGGGAGGTAAGGTAAATTACATAGTTACATAATATTTTGAAGTAACTACATCGCAAGGAGTCTACACATGCGTTTCATATTAATGTCAATACTAACTACAAATACACTGTCTGCTATAAAGGACATTTTAAAATCAAAACTGTAATATGCGAGTTTCTAAATCATGAGAGATCTAACAAATTTTAACAGGTCAAATAGTTGGTGCCCTAACTGCAGGTTCGTCAGTCACAAAAACAGCTAAATTACTCAATGCGCTAAGGAGAAAACTGCATGGGAAAACTGCATGAGAACAGTGGTCACAAGTCAAATCTCACCAACAGGGATAGACTGACACTAAACGGGATAGTTGCTAAAAATCAATGAAAACAAAATCTGTACATGATGAGTGTAACACAGCTGATAGTTATGGTAGGGCTGCCATTTGGAGACCACACGCAACCAAGGCCAGTGAACAACAAGGCATAACACGGTGTAATCAGCACAAAATCTGGACTTCCTAAGGGGTGGAAGAAAGTGATATGGTTTGATGAGTCATCTGATATTCTTTTTCCTAAATCTGGGTGGGTTTATGTTGGAAGAAAGCCAGAGAAAGCCTTCAACTCACATTACTTCATTGCTATTAAACATGGTAGTGGATCTTTTATGGTTTGGTCACCTGCATGGTAGAATAGATTTCCTTCTCCTCCATCTTTCAGAGAAGTAGAGACTTTCCATCCTGAAGAATGGTTCCGTATCCCACTACAAACAGTTCAAAACTTGTATAACAGCATTCCAAGAGAAGTTGAAGCTGTTCTGAAGGAAAAGGGCAGCCCAACTCTTTATTAGTTAATACATATTCACATATTCATTGGTATTCTGGTGTTGCACAAACACCCAGCTGGTGGTGTGGCTAATGTCTTCCACGTGAATTAATTACATTCTGCCTAAAATAATTGGGAATGATTGGTTCTGTGACTATACCCTGAGAAGAACAACCAATTAAGAACATCCACATACTTGTGAAGAGCTCTGGAACACTAATAGCCTAGTTTATCTGTGAGTGATAAGCACCAGGCAGCAATGAGGCAGCAATAATTACAATAAAACATGTAAAATCTCACAAAATGTGTCCAAAGCAACATCTTGCCAGCAAACAAAAAAATAACTTGCCAGCCACATATTAGAAAGTAAGTTTGCTGCTAGCTAGATAACGTTGCCCAGCTAATGTTGTTAAGTAGTAAGGTAGCTACATTCTCATTTGGAAAAAGGGAAGGTGATACCATGTTTACAAGCAATGCAAAATAACTCAGGCAGGCCAAGCAGATTAGGCAGTGACACTGGCTCAACACGCAATCCAATATGAGGCGAATGCTCTCCAGTTTTGAGCAGGACATCCTCTCACTCAATCTTTATGTTCTGCACTGTTCATCACAGCAAATCCTTTGATATCATTATTAATTTGATTGAAGCATCCAAGTACTGTGAAATGGACAAGCTTGCTTATTTATTTATTAATTATATAATCATTCACCCAAGTTGGTGGTGGTCAGGAACGGAGGTAGTCATCCTCCACCCAAAAAAGTTCAACCACCAGTGTACTAGAGTGCTGAATTTAAGTGTCTGTATGCTAATGTTGGGAGTGCCTGGGTGGTTGCATGTCCTTGCCTAGTAATATAATGTAGTGTGCACTAGACTGTTAAGGAAGCCTCAGGAAAAATTCAGGTAACAGAGCAGTATAAAACCATCCTTGATGAAAAAAATCCCTCAGCAAACACAAATGCAGTATAATGTGTAACACACTCTCTCATTTTTCTGAACAGATGCAGACTGCCCCCCCTGTGAGCCAGAGTGGTGGCCCTGCACCCCTGTGCTGTACACTTACTGTTCCTGCATTCCCCGGTGTCTGTGCCGGAATAGCCAACAGGATTGCTTTGATTGGTCTGATGAATATACTTGTACAAGGGCCTGCTAGATTTGTTTTTTTTTTTTTCTTTCATAATTTGTCATAATCACTTGTTTTACACAGTGCACTCCATTTGTAAGATTCACTTCAGTCCAGGACAGTTTTACTCTTATACGGGTGTTTGCTAAAAGTGGAATGACAAATTAATAACAATTAACCATTTTATGTTTTTTTCATGTGCAAGTGAGTGATGTCCTTTGTTAAATTCTTCAAACAAGAACAAATACATTCAAAGGTACACAATCTAAATGAATACCCTTTATTTAAGTAAAAATACAACTCTCACTAATTATGGCTGCCTCTGTGCAAACTACTAACTGTTTCAGCTACAATGTCATATCACAATCAATGACCTTAACTCAAATATTTTAAGCACAAAATACTTTGACTCGTGTTAATGATTTCTGAGTGTCTCCTTGATGTTTCACACTTTTGTCTACAATGCCATAGCACTTACTGTTTGTAAGTGTGAATTATCAATTGTGTCTTGCTGTTTGCAACAGGTTTTGGTTTCCTTTGTGCTCTCCCTGTCAGATTCAAGAAATTCAAGTTTTTCATTGGCAGAAAGTGACATCTTTCTTTTTTCTTCAATGGCACCTTATATCTGAGCTGTTAGCTAAGCTACACAACTTTGATATGAGATTCACATTCACATGTCAAATTCTTAATGTCTTTTTTTTCTAAACATATGTGCCATTACAATGGTTAAAGTATCATACTACATTTGAGACCATTTTTAAATACCGCGGCTCCGTAAGCAATGACGGCGATGAGTGTAAACTATAGGCTGGGTTAAATGCAGAGGACAAATTTTGTTTCAATATATGCGAGTCTACTGAGAAATGACAATAAAGGAATTACAAATAAATATAAATCTTATAAATATAAATCTCAAATGTTAAACTTTTTGGAGCTAGTATGCTGTTTCTGCGTTTCTGTTTCACAGCGCTTTGTCAGGCGTTGTCTTCGATTCGGAGCCTATTATTATGAGCATTTATGCAGGTCTACCTATAATTTATCCATGATAATAAAAATTGTCACAGCCTGTTATTATGTCACAAAAAGTGCATAGATAGGACCTCGTTCAACCAAACCCCTCGGGATTACAAACATGCACGAAACACACAAAAGCTTTTGGAAAATGTTTTTTATTAACAAATAAAAATACAGCCATGCGTCGCTTTACGTCCACGATACGTTCTGTGAAACAGGACGTTATGTGATTTGGACGTTGTGCGAGCACCATACTAGGCTATATACAGTATATGGTAGGCCTAAAGTAGGCCTATGTACTGTACCATTATGCGCCCGGCAGCGAAATCGCTTAATTTCCATGAGACATTATACACGTGTTGTGTGCGGGAAGTGTTGCGTGGCTTCACTACTCCGGTTACGTCCGCTACGTTCCGTTCGGGTTTTTAAACTTTACTATAACCTTATGGGTCTACGAACGGACGTTAAGCGGCGCATGAGTGTACAAGCAATACTGTAGAATAACAGAATCCTTAAAAATTCAATGCCTTTAATTAAACCGAAAGTCACGTGTTGCAGCGCTATGCCGTCCATCTCAGCCGAGAACGGAGAAATGTCTAGCTGAGTCCTTCCCGAATCATGCTCAACACCCCCCCGGCCCTCCCCCCTCCCCCAAAGTTCGAATATTCGCTGTTGATTACTACTACTAAATGTATGGAGACAGTACTGTACTTTCTTGAATGCAAACATGATTAAAATCAAATACATCCCCATCTGATTTACACTTACTAGTTACTTTTATGACCAATGTTCTAACACTATGTTTAGTGTGACACTTCATTTCTGTGTTTCAACTAATCAGGTTACAGACGTCAAAGGTTTGATCTGTAACCGTCACAAATAAACACTGACAAGGTCACAGAAATCATGTGGAACATTGGAATACATTATCCCTATATGATGTTGTGGAAAATATTCTGTTTTAAGTTTTTAAATTTGCACATTTGTGTAGAGTAGATGAAATTTAGTTGATCTTTTCCAGAACTGCACGCACCTCCTCAGGACTGTACCCCCATGGTCCCATCTTCCCCTGGTTAATGAAACGAGAAAGACAAAATAATGAAATGTATGCCATCTCAGAAGCATTAGCAGGCTAGACACAATTCTAACTTCTACAAATTACAAAACAAAAATAAAACATGGCCAGACATCTCAGTACAAAAGCAATTCTTAACAGGATTATCCCTTTCACTTTTCATAATTCTTAGCAATTGAAATTATCATGTTGGCCTGAGTGTAGGGCAGATTTCCCCACATAACTTCAGACAAGAAGATAAGTCAAAACTGCAGTTGGTAAGTGGCAAAAGGCAAAACAGTTTAGTACAAATTCTCTGACACACTGGCCAGCAGCCAAAAAGTTCAAATAGCACACTTCAAATAGCTCTGAGAGGAAAAAATAAATTATTTCTAAGTCTACATTCTAGTACATCCCTTTGCCCTCATCTCCTTCCCTGAAGGCCCCGCCATTGTGAAGATTTGCTAATACCAATGAGTAAGCTACTTGAGCTGGAAAATTGTATTTGGGAGGAGACAGGCTTACATTTTGGGATATTCTCAATCCTCACTCAGCATCTAGCAACAGAAGCATTCAATATCAAAACTGGTTGAGAGGATAAGCAAAGTGAATTTATTTACTATGATTACTATATTTACTATTAATTGTACTATTTATTGAGCTTGCTACCTTTAATATTGGGTAAATATATGCCTTTGCTGCTAGAAATATTGATTGCCAGAAACCTCCCATAAGACAAATTTTGTGCAAAACCATACTCTTTGGATGAATTTGTGCATATCACACATTAGACATAAAAATATACTTATATACTTAGAAAAAAGCATATGTTCAATGGCTTGAACTGTATGTCTATAATGCAATTAATTTTGCTTTCTGTCTGTGAATCCAGTGCTTCTGCAGACTCCCATTAAAGGGTCAGTGAGGGGGGGCAAGCCCCCTTTCTTCAGGCACCTTTCAGCTGATAAATGAGAAAAGCACAAAACCACTGGCTCTCCTCTACTGCACTATGTGTGATGTATATTGTAGCTACTGGCTCTGGGGGAGTATCAGTGGTACAGAGAACTGCATTAAAATCACATTGTATGCCCATTAACTTGTTTTATTATTTTTGAGGTAATTGTGCATTTTGTCATCTTTTAAAATCTAGACAAAACAAACACCCACCATCTATTTTAAAACCATACCTTATAGATCACTTTTCCTGACTGAAGGACATAAAGCCTTTCTGGCAAAGCTCCATATTTTGAAGCAGTGACATCAGTCATTTCATCCACAACAACAGGACATAGGGGATCATCATTTTCCAAGCATCGAGCTGCAGCTATACGTTCCTGAAGATCTTTATGCTTTTTTATATCAACATTGTTCGAAAAAGACCAGCCGTCTGAAAGGAGATGAAATACATTACATGACTGTTATGCTCCACTCCATAATTTAGCATAATGTAGCAATCTGATGTTTTATTTTTATGGTTCTTGCATAGAACTAGCATTTCTAAGCAGTTGCATCTTATTCTGCCACCTTATCTCTCAAGGACGTCTGACAATGTGAATTCCTATATATGCAGTCTATTCATAAATTGAAATCTGGTGTAATCTTCACACAAATTCTCCAAATTGAAAATGAAAGCTTCAAGTATAATCGACATCTGTTGTTTCACTCTAGATTTACAAGGCACCGATAGAAAGGGGAAAATTCTGATAACCTTCCATGGCAATCATAATAATTAAGACCATAATGGAGGTGAATGGACCTTATTAAGTTGGTGTAGATCACAACGGTTACAAAAAAGTTTACATTTGACACAAGCATTTCCAAATGTTTCAAAATTGTATGCCATTGTGTTGCGGAATTCATGACTATCATGTATTCTGTTTATTGAAATTCGTTTTCTGTGCTCATAGCTAGTTCAGAATTATTAAGTCTCCTGAGGGGGGGTGTTAGAGGGAGTGCATGTTTGTGAAAAGACATACCAGTTGCATGTGCTTCAGCGATGTACACAACAAGGAAATCTGCGACATTGCTGAAATCCTTGACAAGCTGTTTAAATTCATCAAGCTTGAAAAGAAATGGGGGTCAGGTACAACTTCCAAAGCTCAAAACCAGAGGCCTGTGACCTAGGACAGAATACAAAATAAATCATATTAGCTAACAATTATTGACAGAAAATATAACAGCAAGCAATGATACAGGGGGTCCATACACCAATAGAAACAAAGTGATAGGTTAGCTGTGACCAGGTGGTCTGGCCCAGCTTTCACAATAGAGGCTGACATCATAGCACATCTCAAATGTCCTTTAAACAGACTAAATCTGAATGCAATACCATCATTTATGTGCATCCACATGATCTCTGCAATTTGATTAGTTTTCCATTCACCAAACTTAGTCATATAAATGTAATAAAATGCCATGAATTATCATTGTCTTACAGGCTAATAGTCATATGTGGAATTGTATGTTTAAAAATTAGAGCTGGGGCACTTATTGTATACCCGGTCCCGGTGGCAATCGTGGGGTCCCCCCTATAAATATAAATATAGATATGTACTGTGTGTGTAGATTGTGTTTCAAAGACGATCTCGCAACTTGCCTAACGTCAGACAAACATGCAAACTTATGGTTCCGTGTATGACGACTGTTCATAACAAAGTTTGCAATGCTCCCGGGAGAAACAACAAAACGGGAGGGCGCTGTGAGATGGCCTTGAAATACGGGAGAAACCCGGGAAAAACGGGAGTGTTGGCAGGTATGCCCCTACCTAGTGCTCCAGTGGTATGCTGAAGTCTTACACAGACTCAGTACGCAGTATACAAGATTCCATGGATGCAAGCCAAGGCAATCAGCTACACGCTTTGCACACACATCACCAAGGCTTATATCGTTAACAATAAACCCACTCACACAACTACACAACCACGCAACAAGAATGCTAATCCACTACAGAATCCACACAGCGCACTCGCTTACCCGACACACGCGCACACTCGAACCCGAGACACGCACACTTGTGTGTCGCTGTACAACTTTTCACCTGTGCACAGCAAACATAAGCTAGAGATCGAAAAATATTCTCTTACTCGACAATGTCGCACAGAGAAACAACTAATATCATCGGAAAGGGTAAATTCTGCGGTTTATTTTTATATGTGTTGTGAAGCGATAGGGACTTCGTGATTTATTCAATCGAGAAGCAGGAGTGTGAAAATGGGTGAAGAAATTAGTAAAAATATACTTTGCATAAGTTTGATCTGTCTTCATAAAGTGATTACTTCGGTATGTACAAATATGTGACTAGCATCATTACAAAGCGCTGGCTCCGTTCATTCTTGTGATATGTGTTCCATATCTATGCAATGACGAGTTCATGAGTAATTCAAACAAGAGTAATGGGTGTGGAGATGGACGCAGAGTTGTATGCAGATTGTAACTGTGATTAAATTTGATGTAAATTCAAAGATTATTTTTCTCGCCAACACTTCGTCGCATAGACAAGCAACTAGAATCGTTAGCGGTGAATACTTCGTGAGCAATTCAACCGAGAAGAAGGGAGGTGAATTTGAACGCAGGCTGCGTCTGTCGGGTTTTAAGGGTTAAAAGACATTTTAGTAATTTAAGTGACGTATAATTTATTAAAGTTTTTTTTCCCAGAGACCCCCCAAAATTTTGCTGTTGAGGCTTTCAGGGTGTCTCAAGCGTCAATCAAGGGGATTTACCCAAGACTACAGAGACTACAGAGAGGAAGCTAGATAGCTAGCTAATATTATCTGATTAACGTTGACGTAATGTCAGTGATCTTGTTGTCGCTTACAATGGATTTAGCTAGTGTAGGCTTAGCTATTGAAAGACTAATAAAATCAGACATATAGGCTATTCTCATCGGCATATTTTATATTTTTCTGAGTGGACGATGTATCAAGCGAAGTAAAATTATCTGAGTAGCTAATCTAATACAACAAATTACTTTACGTTGATAACGTTAAACGTTTTAGAACAGTTTTACTGCATCAACCACCATTTAGGCTACTTTAAAGTCTTGTGATAAATTTAAGTCGCATTGCATTATTGGATAGATTAGGCCTACTTTTTATATAGATTACTTTCCCGTAGCATACAGTGCGCGGTTATAGGGTTGCCGGCCGTCCCGGAATCATTCCGTAATTGGAAACTAAAAGACGTGTTCCGTATTCAACGTATACGGGACGCGCTTTGTTCCATATCAGTTCAGTGCAAATCTATGGGAGAGAAATATTACAGGTTAGACTATTAAGGTAGGGCGATTTGTATGAGATGGGCTGAGGGAGAGAAGCAGGGTTTCCTTCTGTCTGTCCGCTACCCATACAGAGAATGCGTTTCTCACTGGTAGTGCGACTACCCAGCAGCAAACGTCCTTATCAGCATTTTCCAGCACCGTGCCTTACGACAAAAAAACGAAAAGACACAAAGACCTCACAAATGCAACTGCATATTGCATTGCAAAAGACATGCTTCTCATTAGCACTGTCGAAAATGTGGGATTCAAGAAGCTTATCAGAGTGCATCAAATGTAGTTTTTATATAGGCTATATTGTTTTTCTTAAAATAGCTGGTCCCGTTTCATTCTAAAGAATGAGAAAATATATGTTAAACTGTTGTTTTGCACAGCCCAAGTAAAATTCTTGAATGATAATCTGTTACAAACGTATTCCTATTGCTCAAAAATACAAAACTGATCAAATTCAGGTTTCTGTGTTTGCTTGTCTTGGATAGGACTTCTCACAACCACGTATGTGGGCATTTTTATGTTATATCTTTAGATACAGTAAGTCTACTTCTGAAGGGTAATGCAGGTGTAAGACCTGTTATATTTGTTATAGGTCCACAGTAGTCGGAGCTCCTCAATCCAACACCGCCCCCCCGGTTCCTTACTTTAATTTCAGGAAGTTGGCAACACTAGACTGGATACTATCTTTCGCAATGCATTCTGGCTGGTTTGGTTGGTCTCCAGGTCTTTTGCTTCAGGCGTCGTAAAAAAAAAAAAAAAACTTTTGATACAAATGCGGCTGAAATTTGTCACAAGTAGGCCTACTCATTTATGACCATTTGAAAATGGAAGTGCTACCAGGGTCCAAGGTAGTTTAAAAAATAAAAATAAATAAAATTCCATATGGAGAAATTAAGACACAGCCGCAAGATAGCGATAGCACAACTCCCTCGTTTCCCTTTACAAAGCTTCTAGTTTTCGAAAATGTGACAAACAAAACCAGAAACTTCTGTACCCTTACAACGGGATTCCTGCTCTTCGCTTTAGGGACCCCTCTGTACAATTACAAAAGGATTCCTACGGCGTCGCTGTGTGAACACCGAAATATGCAATGGTCAAATTTATCTTACATAACGTAGTGAGCAAGTTGAGCCAATGTCATACCTTTTAATAAATGTGAAATTCTCGTCTTCTTGCCGTCCAACGTGACAACCGCAGTGTCTGGGGCTCTATTTCCAACAAATGCTTCCTCCCCGAGAGAGATCCATGTCTGCTTCAACACACTTTTGATGAAAGCCCATGTAGTAAACGTAGGTCCCCAGTCTTCAAACTTAAACTTCGGGTTCTGCGTCATCGTCACTTTTTCGCCAAGCTTTAACAGAATTTTCTTGGTCAGGCTCGGTGCAATAATTGACAGTGTTTTTAAAATCAGCGTCTGTAGAAACATATATAAAACGAGATAAGCACTTTTAACATAAACAAACAGTTTCCCCATTTCGGAGTACTTGCAGATCAAACAAAACCAGCGTTCCTGAAGCTAGCCTCGTCAAGCAAGCAACAATAAGTACTGAGGTGGGTACGTCATCACTGGTTCTTCGCTGGTGTCGGAAGTAAATTCCTTATGGAAATTACAACGGACTTCGCACGCTATCCCATTTTAGTCAAGTTCGGATTCATTTCAGGAGCTGAATTAACCTGTTTGGACTCATTAAATGTTTCGATATTTTCCGAAAATGTAAAGATTTAAGACTTGTAGTTGGTTTTGTAGTCCACTTTTATAACAACATGTCCAATAGACATGTTGTGTCCCCCCTCCCCCCCCCCGCCCAACAAAAAACGCAACACAGCACATTTACAGCTGCATGAAGCCATCGACTTTAATGTTTAACCATTCGCCAAAGAATGGATAATAATTGGAACAGCCATAACAGTGTTGAGGAGATCAACAATATTATACATCAACATTCAAATGCATTTACAGATTGCAGCAAAAGTTACGCACCAGCCGGAGCATTTAAAGAGTGAGTGAGTGAGGGTGAGGAACACGCACAGGTTCTGAAAAAATATTATCAAAAGGGGGAAATACATGTGCATAATTACAGCGACATTAAAATATTTGCATCGAGTTTAATCATACATATAAATAATTTTTCACTATTTGTCATCATTAGAACACTCGTAGGCTAACAAGTTCGATTGAAAGAGATCGCAATAAAACGCGCTCGACATTCAATATGAAACCGATCAACAGTGTTTAAACAAGGAATTTTTGAGGGCGAGGAGAGGGTTATAACCATAGGCCCTACAAAGCGACATTAAATATTTCCAGCGAGTTTAATGATACATAAAAATTGGTTATTGCTGGGCCTATATATAATCATTAGGGTTGTTCAAAAATTTAATCTGCATCAGAATGATCTGGATTTGGAAATCCCATGTTTTGCTATCCAGGATCAGGTAATCCATTTTACTTTTGTGTCAGTTTTTCAAAGCAACATTGGATTGTATCACCCTGATCCAGACAAAATTTTTTCAAGATTACCAAATCTGGATTACCAGTGCTCAAAATGGGACTACATATCACAATGTAGGCTACTAGCTATGTAAAGAACAACAGGTAGAATAGCCAGTGTGGGGTCACTTTTAAGACAGAAAACAGCACAGGGAGCATGCACAATACTTGCCTGTATTGTCCTGCACAACATCACTACCAGGCACAATGTCCCTCACTGTGATTATGTTTATGATGCACCTGAGCCTGTTGAAGACCCAGACCAACCTCCGGCGTTCTCTCAGAACGAGGGACTGACTGGACATGCAATAAGGGATGCAATTGTTAGTAACTACTTTGACTAGTTCATCTCTGATGTATCATTGTAAATAATATACAGTGATGAATGACAGTTAAAATTAAATATTTTTGTTTGATATTGACAGCTGTTTGGGGAATTATTTTATGGGGACAAAATCCTTTTTTTTACTTTACTGTACTGAAAGATTTAATAGGTAGCCTAATGTCTACTTTATCTACTTTTACGGTTAAACAAATCAAGTTTATCAATAAATCAATCAATAAATAAATGTATATACTGCATGATACAAATGTTGTATTATTTGACCAATTTTAAAGTTTTATTACATTTTGTTCCTGAAATCCATCCTGAATCCACCCTTCTGCTGGGATCAGGATAATCCTGATTTTTTGAAGGTATCCCAATCCTACTAAAAAGAACAACACATACTGAAGGTTTGATCCAGATCAAAACCAAGACTGGATTACGTGATCTAATCCGATTTCAGAATCCTTTTTTTTCTTTTGAACAACCCATTTTCAAGATTTGATCCAATCCGATAGCCGAAATCCGATAAGATTACTTCTGAAAAACTGGGCCTAGAACACTCGAAGGCTAACAAATTTGATTAAGAGAGAACTCAACAAAACGCGCTTGACATTTAGACATCTATTGAATAGAGCAATGCGGGGGGGGTGACGTCCTGACAAATCAGATACCACCATCACATCCAGGCATTATGGGATCTTCGATTTAGAATAGTGGTGTTCAAAACGATTCTTTTTAGTGATTCAGTTCCTTTCGTTCAGTTCAATAAAATGATTCGAATCTTTGACTCACTGAATCTTTGACTCACTGAAACTAGCACAGAACTAGTGATTCTGGCAACACGTAGTCACCAGATAATGTTAATTAGCTAACATTAGCTATTTACATGTTCCAACCAAATTTCAGAGCAAGTAAATTGCTGGGTTGTTAGATGAAGCCATCTATCAGTATCAATTACATATAAATCTTCTGGTGCCACTGCCATTGTTCCGTCCACTGTGTCTTCAACTCCGAACTTGTTGTCAGGACTGAGTTGTCTGAAATTTCAGTCGCACACACCTCTTCAGACTCTACCTGGAGTGACACCCTTGCCATTTGACCTTGTAAATCTAAGATTCTTGGCTCGTACTTGTAGCACTATCTCTTACGTTGTATTTGTAGCACATTTTGCCAAAGTAGAGAAAGAGTGCAATGCGGGAAAACCACGCCCCTCGTGGGGGAAAACATTCCGCGAAGTTGAAAGGGAGTGAATGGGAAATTGCGGGACACCGTGTCTGGAAACAGCCTTAATGTAAAATGTCAACACCAGACTATTTCAGTACTCTTCTGTCTGAAGAAAGGGCCAGATATAGAGAGAAACTAAGTCTGATTGGACTCCCTCAGTGTCCCTTTTCTATCCCAAAATCAGTGTGGAAAAATGACCCCACAGAGTGGCCAGCGTAAGCTAACGTTGTGATCAAAATGCTCAAGTGTGTAGCCTACTATTGAGCCAAGAGATCAGTAGTTGAACCCAAACAATTATATTATAATCAGGGAGTGACATTAAAACTAGACAAAGAGGGTTGGAAATTGTCAGTGGGTAGTAGATTTTAGAACTCACTAACCAAAGTAGCAGGTAGACAAGATCAGACATTCACTGTCCTTACAATAACCACAAATACACTTAACCAAAAGAGAATAAATTGAATTCAAGAGAGAACAAATTATATGTTATATGCATATGTTGATATGTTTGTATATTGTATGTATGCATGTTTTTTTTTTAATTAAAATATGAATTACAGTTAGACTTTGGCTGATGAAAATGATGGCTGGTGGCTAATGTTAATTTTCAAAATCAACTAGCCACAGTGGCTGGTAGCTAAATGTTAATGTCTAACCCTGATTACAATGTTATTCTCCACATGCACCAGAAAGCTTTATTAAAAGTGACTAACGGGTGAGGATAAGCCATTTAGTCTCTGCAAACATGAAGATCGATTGAGTACTTTGGTAGGTAGCTAGCTAACCTAGAGCAAGCTAATGTAGGCCTATCTGGGGAATTGGAATCAACCATATACAAATTTTTAACAACAAATTCTCAGATAGAGAATTAATTAACTTTTTGAGGTACCTTACATAAAATGTCTGCTGCACACATAGACGTGAATAGTATTGGGATCCTATAAGGTCCCCGTTGTTTACGAGCCCTCCTGTCTGTTAATAGCTTTAAGCCAACTATGACTTCTTTTTGGCTCATTTTGCGTCTTAGAATCCTGTAAAAGCTTAAATCAGGATTAGTTATTTTATTTGCCGTGCAACCCACCACGCAACAGCTTTTTGGCATGGTTGCGATTTTAGTTTCAAGACAATAAAGAGAACCGTGCAATGCAAATCAATGGAAAGTGCAGCATTGTATTCCCCCATGGTGTGGGCATGGCCTAACTGCGCTCTGTCATACAGTGCTGCACTTTATTGTCCCAGTGATTGTATTCGATATATGTAACCGAGGGTGACCATACGTCCTCTTTTTCCCGGACACGTCCTCGTTTAGAGACCCATGTTTTAGGTCCCAAAACAAGGACATGTCCGGGAAAAAGAGGACGTATGGTCACCCTATGTAACCTTTGATCAGATTAACTCTGGCTCGCTACACCGACCTTGTGCTCAGCTTCAGCACTGTCTGCATTGTATGACCTTGTCTTACAATCTTGCCCTTGTGCCTGTTGTTTGCCCACTATTTGCACTTTTGTACGTCACTTTGGATAAAAGCGTCTGCTAAATGAATAAATGTAAATGTAAAATAACAAGCCTCTGGCCAAACACTGCCTGCCTGTTGCTCAGTTAACGGAAGCTGTCAATCAAGGTTCAAGGAGGTCGTGTGGATGTGACTGCGTTGAAAGTGACCAGTCATAAGAGAGCCAGTGCCTCCATTGGCAGAGTTAACCCTCGCGAACGCGTGTGCCCTCCAGCGCTCGCCAAGCAGAAACTCTCTCCCACGTGGTGGCTGCTTTGCGGGCGAGAATGTTTTCTGCTCTTGACTTTTGACATAAATCTGACACCGTAGAGCAGGATCTTATGGCTTCGTTCCTTTCCAAGAGCCGTTTAAAAGCCGTTTTTTAGGGGGCAGTGGTTACTCGGTTCATCTTCGAAATAATCATATCATATAATGTCAAACCTTTTAGTTGCGATTTCTGCTCCATAACCACTATGCTACACTGACAGAATTTATGGCACGCAGTGAAATTTGGGCGCAACGATAAAATGAACGGCTCTCAAGTACGACTCGGATCCCTTCGTTCATACCAAAGAGCTGTTCAAAAGCCTCGGACCGGTCCCGAACGTAACATCACTAGGAGATGCATGATAGACACAGGTGTAAACGGCGATGTGTCTCAGCTGTGCACTTGTGATCCGATCGCCCAAGACGCATTTTAAAACCAAGTGTAAACAGGGCCATTTTTTTTTCAACACATTCGTTTGAATTTTACCGCCCACTTCACATGCCTGGACATGTTCTAATGAGTCTGGCTCAAACCGACTGACTGAGGACAAAGCGCAGAAAAGCAAAGCACGTTTTTCACATAAGGTGAGTGTTATTACAGTTACAAACATATCTTCTTTATGACCCAAAACGACTAGGGTATTTTTTCCTTTCGATGGTGACATGATAACATACTCTGCCTGTTTAACGGCTTTGTCGAATGTGGCTAGCTTCTCGTAAATCTGCCATAGTCCGACAGACTAGCAGGTGCTCTGAATCTAACGCTGAGTGAAAAGGGGGTAATTTTATGCTTAAAATTATTTGCATTGACTCAGAATTCCGTTGGTGAGCTAGTAAAACATAGAATTCTGGCAAGTCTACCCTGAAATGTTACTGTAGCTAAAAGGAAAAAGAGACAACCACTAACTTAATTAATGTTACGGGAGCATACTGGAGGGGATGAAACAACCATTAATTTAAACACATCAGACTAGAGGCTGCAGTTTTCTTTGTTTTTCTTTGCTTTCAAATATTGAAAAAAAACTAGTTTGGACAACTTTTTATATGATTTTTATATGCAGTCAACTTAAAAACACGTTAAAACATGTTGACAGTTAAGTTCATATTACTTAGAAATGCTTTTTATTGTTGCCGAGAAGCTAATTCACCATACTCAAAAACATTGTGTTGGATCAGCTTAAATATTTGTGTTCATGTTGACAGTTATTAAGTTCATGTTACTTAGAAATGCTTTTTATTGTGGCCGAAAAGCTAATTCGCCACATTTAAAACATTGTGTTGGATCAATGAAATTCTACCAGCAGTTGGCATTACTCAAAAAGCTTGATGCAAAATGTTGCATTAATTTTATTTGTTGACCCAATATATTATTTTTCAGAGTGTAAGGTGCAAAAAGGCTTCTACAGCCCCAGGGTCGATCTGAATCCCCTACCGGATATATAAAAGTGTGCGTGATGTGCTTAGATTTTTATGGAGGCTCTTTAGAATCATGTGGTAAAAACAGGTAATACCAAGGGATTGGCGTAGAGCAGGGGAGATCCTAACAACCTGCAAAACCCGCTATTCCTGCTTTCTGCACTGTCATATCTATTAACCTGTTCCTTTCTAAATAGCCTGCCAACCTTTGCGCTACTATATTAAAGAAAATCTTGCCTTCCACATTTAGGAGACATATAGGCCTGAACTGACTTAATTCTGATGATTCTTTTTCCTTGTACATGTAATTAAA
Organism: Megalops cyprinoides; assembly: GCF_013368585.1. Lineage (NCBI taxonomy): Eukaryota > Metazoa > Chordata > Actinopteri > Elopiformes > Megalopidae > Megalops > Megalops cyprinoides. The sequence goes on from NC_050584.1 coordinate 1,393,860, forward strand.
CTAGTAGTTAAACTACATTTTGCGGTAGCTTGCTGGCATTTCAACTACATTCATATTTGCACAGTAGTTAAATTACTTGTTTTTTGCCATTTTTTGTGTAGTTAACTACTGAAACTACAAACAATTTTGTGTCATAAAGAGCTGACATTCCTTGCACTTTCCCATGAATAGTGGGGTATTTAGTTTATGTATGACCTGTGAACAAGTGGGCACTTTTGCAATTTTTGCAATAAACTCAATTGAGTGGCATTTTTTGCTGGCATGTGACTGTTTTGTATTATATTTTGTTATAATTTTGTATCACATGTACACTGTCAATTTGATAATTTTTTCACAAAGTAGTTAGAACTACTTTTTCTAAGTAGCTTTAGTTAACCAAACTAGATTTCTCCCTAGGGTAGCTTTGCTGTAGTTCAACATCTTCCAGTGTGAAGTAATTGGTAGCTTGCAAAGCTATGCTTTCAAAGTAGCTTCCCCTAACACTGGTATCTATCAACCAGACTTGGGTTTAAAAAATCTATATGATTATTATACATCCCATAGGCCAGCTGCCTCCGTGAAGCTGCCCCCCCATGCCATCAAAAAATTAATGAAAGTATTGCTGTTCGTTTATGCTGTGTTTGTGCTGGTTTGTGCCGTAAAAATCATTTGTGCTGTTAACGGTTTTAAGTAATTAAACTTTAAGATAAGATAAGATAGAACTTTGTTGATCCCACAGCAGGGAAATTCACTTGTCACAGCAGCATTAAGACAGAGGTAGAAAGGCAAAAGTGGCAATGTGCAATAAGTTAAAAAAATACAAAATACAAAAGAAAAAGCAAAGAAATATATATATATATAGTCAGAATCAATAAAATAGTAAATATATGTACATTAAAGGTAAAAAACAAATAAGCAGTGCAGAAATGAGCACTGAGTGCAACCTATATATGCACTCTAAGAAATGAAACAGTGATGTTGTTCATATTATGTAACTTTGTCGTGGTAAAATTATTATAATTCTTTAGGTTTTTACATAAAAAATAACAAGGTTTCATTGGAATAACCTAACAGTAAGATATTTCAAGGCTACAAAACACAAAAGATTCAAACTGAAATAACCACCTCAGGTAAATCACACATGCACGCAAAGGTACACAGCGTATGACGTTTTTTCAGACCTGCGCAGTAACCACGGAGGAAAGCAAAATTGGCGCTCGCCCGCCATGTGCACTGTTGGAAGTTTGGAAGCTGTCCTCCTCGAAAAATTTGGTAAGTACAAACGTTTCCTTAATAATAAAGTGTGGAACTGTATGTTGTGTCAACAGACGACATGCGTTTTCAGTTTGTATTGCCTTCCGTTTTACATTTTGAAAGAGTTTTGAAAACAGTCATTGCTAGCTTAAATCAGACAGAGAGAGGGAGACAGAAACACAGACACACCCACAGTTTCTTCCTAATGTGGTTTTATGTTTTTATTAGGACTGTGATTTTAAACGTACTTTAATCGCATTTTATTTAAAACGCATTAAAGCGGGCGGTTAGGGTGCAGAAGTATAGATTTTGGCGGGCGAGCGGCTGTGTGCATCTCATGTCTCCCCTCCCGGCTGTGTGCTGGCGGCTGGGGGGGTTGCTTGTTGCTTTGTGTTAAACACTCGTTTTTTTATTTATCAAGTATTTCTGTCCCAGATATTAAGTAACCGCATTCGACCCGGATCCGTCCAAAGCGCTCTTTGAAATCGCATATTAAAAACGTAACGTCAATAATAAGAAAGTTATCGGACGAGTACTGGGTTAAATCCACACTAATGGCATAAAATTACAATTTGTATCACTAGTCACGTTTTAAAATGTCAGACATTTTCACAATCCTCCGCTGCGTCATCTTACCTTGCAGTGTTTGCAGAGCAGTGTTTTAGGTCCTGAAATTCATCCTACCCCCTCATGTTTGGTCTCTAAATGTCCATAAGAAGCCAGAAAATACAGATATCCACCGTGTTTTTTCGACATTACATCCGCGAAATGAACCGATCCACTCGAACAGTACCGTTTCTTCGGGAGAAAAAAGGACGATAACTTTTCTCCGAACAAAATACACACAACCCATACACTTGTTATGTTTTTGTTGGTATATATATATATATATATACTTGATGTCCAGTGACTCAGAGAGGCAGAATGTAACAATAACTGGTGTTCCATATCTGTTTTAAAGGAGATTATTAATCATGGTCTCTCTTCTTTTTAGGTTGAATGTGGAGGTGCAAACAGTGCTCTGAGGCCGTATCTACGAGGTATCAGTTACTAAAACATTACAAATTGAAGCATTATCATTTGGGTCAGAGACACTCATATCCATGCACATACTATGAATGCCCATGCTCATTCAAAACATGGAATGCTCTTAAAACTCATCTGAGTCGATGTCATGTTGATGTGTCAAGTACTAGAAGTGCAGAACAAGGAGTTTTTATATGCCTTTTGTGCCCTGGAAGTGAAATACCATCCAGTAGAGAGTATTTTTCTCACATCAATAATCATCTGAAGCATTATGAAACAGTAACTTGTGTGTTTCAGGATTGTACATTTCAAACTAATATATATGCTACTTACAAATCACACAAGAATAGGAGACATCCACATTGCACAGTTAAAGACTTTAAAGTTGAAGTAGTGAAAGGTGGTACTGTAAATTATGACCATCATGCATCTGAAGACCATCCAGGGGATCTTGTAGAAACTGCCTCAGACTTAGATTGTCATAATTTGATTGAAACTGACACGCCAAATGAGAACTTGCAAGAAACAATCATTCAAAAATTGGCAACTGTTCTTTTGAAATTGGAGGTTTTTTCACATCTGCCATGTTCAGCAATTGATGGCTTGCTTGAGGAGTTGCATTTCATTTTGACCTCAGCAGCGCTGCCTATATCACATAGTACAGCTTTTGACATTTTCAATAAACATAATCTACAGGTTGATCAGTCGATAATAAATGAACTCAGTGTTGCCATTTCTACCAATAATCCTTTGGTAAAAGCTATTGCTAAGGGAGGTCCACTGGCATCTGCCTTCAAACGCAAACAATACTACAAGGAAAAGTTTAAGGTTGTGGAACCTGTCGAGTATGCACTGGAGGCAAGGTCCAACAAAACATTTCAGTACGTTCCATTACTAGAGTTACTTCAGCAGTTACTTGCTCGTAAACATGTAGTTGATAAGCTTGTTGATAATCATACAACCTCACCTGCAAATGCAAACCAGTATGCGTGTTTTCAGGATGGCGAGCATCACAGAAAAAATCCTTTTTTTGGTGAGCATTTAAGGATTTCCCTATGTTTTTATATCGACGACTTTGAGGTTTGCAATCCGTTGGGGACATCACGCAAGAAACATAAACTTTGTGCAGTGTACTGGATTTTAGGTAATTTACCTCCTGGTTGCAGCTCAACCCTTTCCTCAATCTACTTGGCACTATTATGCAAAAGTGATTACATCAAAACTTTTGGCTATGAAAAGATATTTGAACCTCTCTTGCATGATTTAGTGATTCTGGAACAGCAAGGCCTGTATATTCCACATCTTGGAGTTTTTATCAAGGGCACAATACAGTGTGTTGTAGCTGATAATCTGGGCGCTCATGGGCTAGCCGGATTTGTTGAGAGTTTTTCAGCTAAGTATTTCTGTCGTTTTTGTACAGCTCAGCTTTCGGACATCCAGACTCAGGAAGTAAAAACAGGAGTTTTTGAGTGCCGAACTAAGGAAATTCACCAGCTCCACGTCAAAACAGCTCAAGAAAAGGGGATAAGCTGTTTTGGGGTAAGAAGGTCTTGTGTTTTAACTAACAGCCTTTCTCACTTTAATGTGACAACAGGTTATCCCCCAGATATTGTCCACGACATTTTTGAGGGCATAGTTCCTGTCGAACTAGCAAGGTGCATTGGGGTGCTAATATCAAAAAAGTTGTTCACTCTAGACCACCTCAATAATCTTATCCACTCTTTTCCTTATAAAGAGGGAGATAAAACTAACCGGCCTCATTTGTTACCAAAAACTTTACAAAAGAGTCACACAATAGGTGGCAACGCCCACGAAAACTGGTGTCTGCTTCGGTTACTCCCTTTTATTGTAGGAGAACTTGTTCCTGAGGAGGAACCTGCTTGGCAGGTAATTTTGGATTTAAAAGATATTGCAGAATTAGTTGTTGCACCTGTTCATAATCTAGAATCAATTGCTTACTTGGAGTACAAAATATCAGATCATCGAAAACGTTATCAGGAACTGTTTCCTGATCAACGGTTGTTGCCCAAACATCATTTCCTGGAGCACTATCCAGAAATGATCAAATGTTTTGGTCCCCTTGTGTCATTATGGACCATGAGATTCGAAGCCAAGCACAGCTTTTTTAAGCAGGTGGTTAGGCATTTAAATAACTTCAGGAATGTAACTTTGTCATTGGCAGCAAAACACCAATTAATGATTGCCCATCATATGCTTTGTCCTGACAATGAAAACCTCTCCTTGGATGTTGTTAAAATCTCAGAGGTCCCCATTGATGTCCTCAATGATGATGTTGTGAAGACAATGACCCAGAAATACCCTAAAATTACTACTGTAAACCTTGCTCAAAGTTTAACTGTTAATGGCATAAAGTACAAAAAAGGTATGATAGTTGTGCATGGATCATGTGGTAGTCTGCCAGAATTTTCCGAAATAATTCAGCTGTGCGTTGTAAGAAATGATTTGAGTCTCATCATTAAAAAACTGACCTCATGGTACAGAGACCACTATCGAGCTTTTGAGCTACAGCCAACAAAACAGTTTGCAGTGGTTGGGTTGAAGGAGCTTTCTGACCAGTATCCTCTGGCTGACTACAGAGTTGGAACCTTACGAATGGTGACTTTAAAAAGATTTGTACACGTGACAGGTAATTTCTTTAAATGAAATATGGTAAAACAGTTTGTCAGTTATTAAAACTCAGTTACTCCTAAATAAAGTGTTGCAATGCTGAAATTCATTATGCAAAAGCTGAGATTTATCTAAGAACATTTCTGGTATTTTGTTTTTCAGAATGAACACATGATGGCTGTATCACTAAGAGTTGTACTTGGAATGGACAACGCATCAAAACTAACTCTGCCCAATGGGATGCCAGATTCAGTAGAGGCTCTCAAAGAAGAAATTAAAAGACAGTTCAGCTTGCCTGGATGTTTCAGACTGCAGTACAGAGACATTGAATTTGACAATGAGTTTGTGAACTTGACAGAGATCTCAGATATCAAAGACAAGAGCACTGTTAAAGTCATTTACTTATCAGATGAGTCAGACACAGCCAGACATCATCCTGTTTCACAGTGGTTAGATGACAGTTCTTTGTCCACAGCATCAGATACAGATAATCTTTCCTCAGCCGAGTCTACATCTTCAGGTTCTTCCCTTAGGTCACAGCCATGGCCCCAAAATTTCCAGATACCCCAGTTTAATTATGAGGTACAGATTCAGTTGGAAAGGGCCAATCAAGCCTTCCTGAACAGTGGTACTCTTTTGAGTCCAAGTCCTAAACTAAAGTCAGATATACTTGATGGTTTGGCATCAGAAATTGTCAAATACAAAGTTTATCCTTCAAATTTGGAAGTTGAAGATGTCGCTCAGGCCCTGATAACAAAGTATCCTTGTTTAAAGGAGCAGGGATCGGTTACTGGCTTCTATGGATGGAAAATTAGTATTAAGTATAAAATGGCGAACTACCGCACGAGACTGAGGAACATTGGCTGCCCAGAGTTGAGCATCAATGCAGTCAAAGAAAAGCGAGGTGCCATGTGTCAAAGTCCAAACCAGGTAAAGAAGCCAAAGAAAGCAGAAGTGAACTTCTGTCCTGATTACCCAGCAGGCGAGACAAAAGAAAGCCTTGAAAAGGAAAGAGAAGCACTTACATTAGAGGTGAAGAAGAAGAACAACCTTCAGCTAATCAGCTGTAAGATGGAGAAAACCTTCGCCCATAGGAGACGGGAGCTTATTGAAGATATGCCCTTCATAGCTGAGTTCAGAAAAAGATGGCCAGCCCTGTTTTCTCAGAATCAGGTAGAGTTTTTGTTTTTCTTATAGTTGTACATTTATTGAACAAAATGCTCTTAATTTTTGGGGAAAAAAGGCTCATGTATGTCAGTGTAGGTGTAATTCTGTTGAACCAGGGGAAACCATAGAGCCATGGAGAAAATTCCATGCGTGGTCAATCTGTCTGCATTATAATGCACAGTATATTAAAATAAATGCAAACCATTAATATATCTCCTCAAAACTTGGACCCAGTCACAGACTTATGGTTACATGTGACATTCTGTCTCAAAGCTGTTTCAGGTAAATGCAGAGTTTACCCGCATTACAACAATCCCCCTGCTGTCAACATTTATGGCTCAACTGGATCATTACTCCAGCCAACTGATGAAGGTTTTCAAAAAGAAGGGAGGGGCAGCAGGACGCAAAATCTGCGAGCTCATGGTAGCCATGGACCAGGTGTGTGTTTTTCACTTAAACCTTGACACAGACTTGAACGCTTAACATAAACTAGAAAAATTGAATTTCCTGCAGGAAATGCATGTGAATGGTGCAAGCTGAAGCAATGCTGAAAATGTTAGAAATGCATAACATAGCAGAAAAATGTTTACAGACAGAGAAAACTGACAGAAACAGGCAGAGAAAAAACAGACAAACGGACAGAAAAACAAACAGGCGCAGAAATGGATAGAGAAACAAACACAGGCAGAGAGGAACATGCAGCATTCACACTAATAAGCTGTTCATGTTTCTGTTTTACCTCTACCTCTTATTAGGTCTTTCACTTTCAATCATGTTCAAATATGTTTTGGAGCTGTATCATAATCAAATTTAGTATAAAAGAATTAATTCATAAAAGAATGAACCCATGAGTATCATTAACACAATGTCTAATTCTATTTCGTTACTCAATATCACCTGTTTATGCCAGTTTAATATTAAAAATTGCAAATCTAAAAGCGGTTGTTTTAAAAGGATTGGTTAAAAAAAACATTTGTTTTTTTTCTCTCCCACAGAATCCAAGCATTGAAGTAAGACGGGAATGCATACTGAAGGCATTATGCATCTACTTAAATGAAGATCCTGACAACCTTGTTAAGAACTATATGGTGAGCTATGACACTGTTGATCAACCATCACTAACTAAACCCTGTGAGCACTATGGTGACAATTTGTGTCCACCTTTTTTTTGGACCATTTTGGCTTTACTACCCTTTCAGCTTGTTCGTGGACAGAAATGTCCACGAACAAGCTGAAAGGGTAGTAAAAACGAACAAAGCATAAAGGTTAATATAGAAAATGCAAGTTTTTGACCCTGCTTTCATATTGATATTTCAAAAACGTGTCTGGATAGCTTACACTCAAGTTCTCTTGTTGATATAATGTGTAATTATGACATCTATCAATGACGGCAGAGACATTTAATTGACACATTATAAATATATGAATAAAAATATATGAATATATATGTGTAATGAAAAATGAACATCAATTGATTAATACTTTTTCTTTCTGCCATTTTGAGGATGTTGGTGCAGTGGGAGAGATGGAGAAAGTCGTTTTGGGTATCTATGTTGTGCTGCGAGAGGGAGCAGAGGCAACAGATCCACCTGAGGATGTTGGCGTCTTGGTTGAAGGATGTACAGTGCTGCAAGACTTGAGAGATGTGGCAAATGGCTGTGCAGCCCTCTTTGGCTTGATCTATTGTTTAAACTTGAACTATCCCAAAGACCTGCGATACACTTTTGAGTTCCTTCAAAAAGTAGTGATGGGATTGGATGGGAACAAGCTCTCCAATAAGGTGCAAGTCCTCAAAAATAAACTGCATGAGTAAATTGCCATCAAGGATTTGGATTGGATTTGTGCTGATTGTTGTACAAGAGAAAAAGGAGCGCTTTGGACTGTGGACTGATGCTGGACTCAACAGTTCAGAGTCAAGACATTTTTTTTGTTGGTCTGTAATTGTGTTTGAAAATTTCACCTGTGGTACATTGAATGTGGAGGTGCAAACAGTGCTCTGAGGCCGTATCTACGATGTACCAGTTACTAAAACATTACAAATTGAAGCATTATCATTTGGGTCAGAGACACTCATATCCATGCACATACTATGAATGCCCATGCTCATTCAAAACACATCTGAGTCAATGTCATGTTGATGTGTCAAGTACTAGAATTGCAGAACAAGGAGTTTGTATATGCCTTTTGTGCCCTGGAAGTGAAATACCATCCAGTAGAGAGTATTTTTCTCACATCAATAATCATCTGAAACAGTTGAAGTAGTGAAAGGTGGTACCGTAAATTATGACCATCATGCATCTGAAGACCATCCAGGGGATCTTGTAGAAACTGCCTCAGACTTAGATTGTCATAATTTGATTGTTTCTTGCAAGTTCTCATTTGGTAATTGGCAACTGTTCTTTTGAAAGAGGTTTTTTCACATGTGCCATGTTCAGCATTTGATGGCTTGCTTGAGGAGTTGCATTTCATTTTGACCTCAGCAGCGCTGCCTATATCACATAGTACAGGTTTTGACATTTTCAATAAACATATCTTTCAAGTTAACCATTTTATAGTTAACCAAATGTTTAAGTTATCTATAAAACCTATTTGGTTCAACAAATGTTGACAGGTGTGGGGTTAAGAGTAATGTGCATTTTATTACTCTGATATTACTCTGATTTCCTAATTCAGTTTTGTGACTGTGTATACTGTGTATATATATGGAATTATACACATTTTATTTATAAAAGCCCCAGTATTTCCTAATGATTCCTAATAAAGGTTCAAGTGAAATTAAGCAAATTAAATTGTACTCATTTAAGTATTTTATTTAGCCAGTACAACTAGGGAGTTGGATTAAGACAAACCTACCACATCGATTATGTTCATCTGTGTTAAGTTAACTGAACTCAATCATATTAAGTTAACTTAATGTGGTCTAAGTAAATCCAACATAATGTTGTTGTGGTTACGCAATATAACAGTATCCTATAGCTTTAAAGAAAGAGTACTAAGTTAGATTTACTAAATATGTGTTGTTCACATCAATAGTCTTTTGCTTTTCCTGTTTAAACAACACAGTTTTGTGGGACCGGTTGACATAACTTTGTTATGTAAGATCAACATTTCATTTCTTAGAGTGTGATCAGTGAAGTAGAAAATTGAGAGCTGCACCATTGTATTGGTTTACTGAGTGATGGGGTTTATTGCCCAATGGTATTATTAAACAGTCTGACCACAGTCGGGATGAATGACCTGTGGTAGCGCTCCTTCTTACACCGCGGGTGAAGCAGTCTCTCACTGAAGGAGCTGCTCAGGGCCACCACAGACTCGCGCAGGGGGTGGGAGGTGTTGTCCATGATGGATGCCAGTTTGGATAGCATCCTTCTCTCACGCACCTCCTCCACAGAGTCCAGTGGAGAGTCCAGGACAGAGCTTGCTCTCCTGATCAGCTTGTCCAGTCTCTTCATGTCCCTGTCCGTACAGCCTCCTCCCCAACAGACCACAGCGTAAAAGATGGCTGAGGCCACCACTGTGTCATAGAAGGTCCTGAGGAGAGCCCTGCCCACTCTGAAGGACCTCAGCCTCCTCAGCAGGTGGAGGTGGCTTTGACCCTTCTTGTACAGGGCATGGGTGTTGTCTCTCCAGTCCAGTTTGTCATTAAGGTGAACTCCCAGGTATTTGTAATTCTCTACCACCGCGATGTCCATACCCTAGATGTTCACAGGCGTGATGTGTGATGATGTCCTCTTCCTAAAGTCCATGATCATCTCCTTTGTCCTGCTGGTGTTGATGTGGAGCTGGTTGAGCTCACACCAACTGACAAAGTCCTTGGCCTGGGGCGGTGTGAAGAGGGGGCAGGGTAGTGGGTTGAGGCAGTGGGGGCAGAATCAAATCTGTTGAAAAACAGATTCAGTTCATTTGCCCAGTCCTTAACTCCGATGGGTTGGTCTCCCCCTTCTCCTTTTCCATGCCCAGATATGTTTTTCAGTCCTCTCTAAACGTCCCTGATGTTGTTCTGTTCCAGCCGCTCCTCCAGTTTCCGCCTGTAGCTGTCCTTCCCCTTCCTGATGACCTGTCTGAGCTTCTTCTGGACCCTCCTCAGCTGCTCTCTGTCACCCGATCTACATTTACATTTTTACATTTTCTGGCCAGTGACATCACTCAGCCCCACATCATTGTCCACATCGCTCCAAAGTGGGCTCAATTGTTTGTGCTGATTTGTGCCATTAAAAGAAACATTTGTGCTACTACGTTTCTTGAGTTATTAAGCTTTATTCGTTACATGCGTGACGTCACTCAGCCCCCCATCATTGTCCAAATCGCTCCAAAGTGGGCTCAATCGTTTGTGCTATGTTTGTGCTGATTTGTGCCGTACAAAGAAACATTTGTGTTCTTGTCATGACTCACGACCAATAAGAAGCGCATTCTCTGTTTGGGTAGTGGAACATAACATGACAGACAGGCTGAGGGAGAGCAGCAGGATTTCCTTCTATCTCATACAAATCACCCTGTTTTAATAGTCTAACCTGTAATATTTCCTCTCCTTTAGATTTGCACTGAATTGATTCTCAAAAATACGGAACAAAGTGCGTCCCGTATCAGTTCAATACGGAACAAATCTTTTAGTTTCCAATTATGGGATGATTCCGTATTTTACAGGACGGAGGGCAACCCTAGGATTGATAGTGAACTTAGTGAAAGTGTATTTCCAGTGTATTTTAGTTTAGCAGGCTTTACAACAGCATGGCACAGATTAGAGATAGGGATTATGGCAGGGTGAACTATTTCTCCATTAGCTTTTACAGTGGCAATGGAGATAGTGATTAGGGCATCATGGTTGGTTGTAGGTGGAGAGAGGTGGCAGGGTCTCCCTCCAATTAGGGCTTATATGGATGACCTGACTTTGGTTATTGGAGAAACTGAATGATAATTTTAGATGGGCTAAACTGAAGATCAAGCCAACCAAAAAGGGCTCATGTTACACCTCTCTTGGTCTCACTCCACTGGCTCCCTGTAGCTGCCCGCATCACGTTCAAGGCCTTGATGCTTGCGTACAGGTTGACCAACAAAGCTGCACCTAAGTACCTGAACTCACTGCTGCAACCCTATGTTCCCTCCCGACTGCTACGCTCTGCCACCAAACAGCGCCTGGTGGTCCTGTCGCATCGTGGCATTAAATCACTATCCAGGACTTTCTCCGCAGCATCTGCCAAATTAATAAATGTAAATGTAAACCGAGTAAATATGGCACCTTTCTTTGGCAAGACGGAGGGTGTTGTGGGCCTAACTCAATGAAACACCAATGAAGGAAGGTGCCTGCTTGATAATCCCAATAATAATGATATACTGGCATCTACACGGCTAATTGTTTTCTTGTGGCATAATGGTGCACGTTACCCTATAGATTTAACAGTGGCAGTTGTCTCGGTTGTCTTAGCTGAGTGCTTATCCTAATCTTAAGGCACTTTGTGTTAGCCTATAATATTAACCAATGGATTCTTCGTGTACTCTGCATTTCAGATCCATTTACAGCACTTTCTTCACTGAATTGCAAATTGTGTTTGATGTGACATAGGAAAACGCAATTTTAGGTACCTTTTGTGGGGTGACGTGCTCGCCCAGATTTTAACCAGGTGAAGAGGGTAAAATATTTTCACTTGGTCAATTATTATTGACCACTGTGCTTAAGTATAAATTCTGTTATTTCTTTCATGGTTTGACTTTAAGCCATGCATAAGCCATGATAATTGTCAAATACTATCAATCAACTATCGTTGTGTATGACAAAAAACATGTTCTTTAAAGCATTTTATACATAATGAATAACGTTTTCAGAGTTGAAAAAAAATAAATAGTTGGTTTGGTTGCTGATATTGAACTCATATTTAAGGAAACTAGGAAATATTAACATAAGCTTCAGTTTTTAAAAATGGTATCAACATGAATTAAGAATAAATAGTAAGGATTCACGAATGACTGAACAAATGCGTTCATGTCTTGAATTATAAATACTTCTTGTATAATTCCTAATTGTTACTAGCCTCATGGAGCCCAGGTAATAAGATCAGCCACACATAAGACCACAGCTCTAATTAAGTGAGGAATACGAGTAAGGCATTGATCCACACATGTGAGTTTCACGTCCGATACGTGAGACTTGAGAGTTAACGTTACGGCCACATGGGCAATAGAGTCATTCTGTAATTTGGGGTACATTACATGTCCATTGATGATAATTATATTTATTCTATTTTCTTCAAAAATATCACATTTTACCTATTAATGGAAAGCATGTTATAATATCACACAAACATTATGTCCATCCGCCCCCCCCCCCCCCCCCCCCCCCCCCGAAACTCAAAAATGGTTTGTCCCAATACTATGTGACCAGCATCACATAATGTCTGATTTTCCTCTGTGGCGGACATGTTGAACACACTGTGGTGAGTGTCCTCTCATTTTTTTCAATATTTTATCTATAACAGCACATTGCCAATGAGTATATTAATTGACCATCAACTATGTTATGTACATTGTTATGGTTTACAATTTTTTTTTTATGATTTTAATTCCATTATATGTTCAAATTTGACGTTAACCTGTTCAAGAAAATTAGGTGGTCAGCCAGGCAAGGCCTACCATTGAAATTATGGGTCAAAATACGGAAATTGTCAACTCTGTTACCTGTCAACTAAGTTACCCAGTAGTCTACATCATCAGTCATCATTATCACATCATTATCATTATCAGTCACGACACACTTTATTCATATGGGCACACTTTCCCTTTCTCCTTCATCAACACATTTTTAAAAAATCCAATTGTTTTAAACAGATGTCAGCAGCTGAGATACAGGGCTCATTGGGATGCTGATCCTGCAAGAAGGGTAGCATATTTGGAGAAGCAGAGAGAGGCATGGCACAAGCTCAGATCACAGGGAAAGCGGTGAAAACAGTGGCATGAGATGATTGAGAGAGAAAAAAGAAGCAAGGGGGCCTATTGGAGGAGAGCACAGCAGAGAAGCAGAGAAAGTGCAGGCTTGACAACTTAGCTACACCACCAGACAATCCAGACAGCCAGGTTGTCCATCAACCTCAAGAAACAAGGCAGAGATTTATGATAGCAAGACAGAAACAGGTTTATGTATTCAACAGGAAAACTGTGTAACAAAGTAAAAGGTTTCCATTTATATTCACACAGTACATTATCTGTAAATTAATTTCTTATGTTTATTCTCAGAATTACACTGATAAATTTGAAAACTGAAATATTTGCTTAACAAACTAAAAGAACAGGCAAACTACTCAAAAGACTCAAAAGAAGCTGTAAGGTCTCAGAAACCCCGGCATCAAAAACAAGGCGACTGTTACAAAATGTTCCTGTTTCTGGCGAAGTTCGGAGATCATTGTTTGTCCACCGTGCCCTCATGGCCAACATCAAGGATGCCTTTGCCACCACCAAAAAGAAAACACACAGGCAGGTAATGTCACAAATTGTAACTGGAAGGATCCTTAAAAAGTATGGATTACAAAAAGAAGTTAACACAGCACTACACATCTCCAGAAAGAGGAAGACGAATCCTGCTGAAGGCAATGTGAAGTACCAAAGCTTCTGATTACAAGACAGTGTCATTGCCTACTTGACGAGGGATGAAAACAGCCGGTTAACAGCAGGCAAAGCACAAACAATCACCAGAGGGAAGATAAAGAAACAGGAGAGATTTTAAATGATACCCTGAGAAACCTCCACGGGAAATTTCTCACTGAACATCCTGATTCCAATCTCTCCTATTTATTGTTCTGTGGTATGCCTCCCTTCAGGGTCGTTAATCCAACACTTGCAGAGAGAGAAACCTGTCTTGTTCATGAGAATCTTTCCGAAAAGCTTCATGCTCTTAAGTTAATTAGGAGTGTGGACATGGAAGACATGGCAACATCAATAAGCTGCAATCCAAATTCAAAGGACTGCATGTACAACATGTGTCCCAACGGCAAAGGACAGGAGTTTGCAGCAGAAGGTAACCTGCAGGCAAATGTCCAAATCACTCAGTGGTCCACTGAAACAGTTATCAGAGAAAAGAAAAACAATGATGGTAAAAAGAAAAAGGTCCCCATGAAAATCACTGTGAAGAAGGAAAAGGATATAGTGTTGGCAGATCTGCTATAGATGTTTCAAGGCCAATTGAGACATTTCAAATGGCATATATTTAACATCAAAAGCCAGTTCATCCACTACTGTGAATTAAGAAAAAGCATGACCAACCAAGAATGCTTGATTCATGTGGATTTTTCAGAGAACTACTCATGCAAGCTTTCAGCAGAAATCCAGACAATGCACTTTGCATCAAACCAGAAGCAAGCAACGCTCCACACAGGAATTCTTTATGTTGGTGGGACAGCAGAGCACATGTGCTTTGGCACAATTTCTGCATCAAAGGAGAAAGGCCCACCTGCCATCTGGGCACATTTGTCCCCTATCCTGGATGAAGTGAAGGTCTCATATCCTTCTGTTGAGGTGGTGCATTTCTTCAGTGACGGACCATTCATGTAGTACAGACAGAAGGGAAACTTCTGCCTCTTCAGCACAGAGCTGATTAACCGTGGTTTCAAAAGGGGGACGTGGAACTTTTTTGAAGCAAACCATAGGAAGGGTGCTCGGGATGGAGTGGGAGGCCTCCTGAAATGAATGGCTGACAGGTGTGTTAGCCAAGGTCATGACATCCCTTCAGCAGAACACCTCTACAGTGCTTTGGCCAACAGTGGAATGGTTAGGGTGCTCTACATCCAAGAGAATCTGGTAAATCTGGTGAAGCTACTAAAAAGATGCCAAGTCATCTGCCAACAGTGCCCTCAACTATGCAGATCCACCAGGTGGTCACAGGGGCACCAGGAGAGATCTTGTATCAAGATATAAGTTGCCCTTGCACTGCCAGACAAAGTTATGGGTGTCAATGTGATGATACTCATACCTTTAGTTCTGGGGTTCAGCAAACAACCCCTTCGCTGCCTCAAGCACACAAAAGCAAGGAGAATGAAATGCTGTGGGGTCCTGATTTGATTGGCCAGTGGTGTGCTCTGAAATACGATGGAGATATTTACCCAGGAATCATTCAGGAAGTCATGGAGACACATGTGCAGGTAAAGTGCATGCACCGTGTAGGAGTCAACCGTTTCTTCTGGCCACTGTGCTGTGGTACCTGTTTGAGGACATTTTGAGAATGATTCCTCCTCCAAAGCCAGTCACGTCACGCCACGTCGAGATTGATAAAGATATCTAGTCTAGTTTCTGAAAGGACCAACTGAATGTTGCAATTGAGTAGTACTGTTCTGTTGAATATTGATGTTACTGTACTATTTTTTAAAATTTAGTTTTTAGGTTAGGCTTCACTTGGACCCCTGTGCTGGTTTGAACCCATTATAAAAACATTACTTTAAAAACTGTTCTTTACTTGTTCCTCTACTATGGGTTTGTTCTTTGTATGACTTATGAGTCACTTTCGATAAAACCATCAAATTTCTCAATGTAAATGTAAACTATTTAGACTGTTCTGTATGAATTGAATTATTCTAAATGAATTCTGAATGTACAGTATGAATTAAAAGCACTTGTTCCAACCCTTCACCAGTTACTGATCAGTGGAAATGTTTAATTCACACTGTGTGAAAACTTGTTCCTCTAATATATGTTTTTTGTTTTGCTTGTTAGTAAATTTAAAATGTATTGAGTACTTTGTATGAATTTAGTGTTTCATCATTGAATTCTGTATGTATGAATTGGAAGTTTCAATTGAATTTTACACTTCTGCCTTGAAATAAACATACTGCTGATGGTTAATAATGTGTCCAGTCAACTATACTTGCTTCAACTGTGTGACTTTCATTGTCAGCTATGTTACACCTCATTTTTTCAAATTTAACATAACTCAAATGGTGCTTCTGATATCCTTTAAAGTATACCATACATCTACACAGGTTGGAGTTTTGCATGACATCTCTAAAACTATCAAATGACCTCTATTGTAGTTTTATGATAAAAACTATTCCTGTCCTTAATTAAGTGCTGAACATATCACATGCATATCTGAAAAAATTCAATTGTTAAAATTATTTTTAAAACATCATTGTATATATGGCAGAATAGACTTGAGTCCTTAAAATTGTATTTTACTTGAAGTGCAGGATTTAATTAAATGACTAATGACATCCAGTTTGTCCGTAACATAGTTGACAAACAGTAGTGAAAACATCCTTACCCTTAAAGAATCAAAAAAAATGTTCATGTTTAAGATCTGAAACTAGCGGATATGTTACACTGAATTAATATACTAACTTGAACCACTGATTGTTCTATTGAGTTTTCGTGCTTTTTTTGTTGACGTGAAATGTACCCCAAATTATAGAATGATGTATCCAAATACGAAGAGCTGCAATATAGTTAGCTTGGCTGATGGCATAGTATTAAGAGAAAATACAGGTAACGATGTGTGACTGGCTTGCTCACTAGGTCGATAGAAGAACTACATAGTATGTCAGATTAGACTGGCTAACATCTTGCAAGCTACCCACTTGTCAGTTACTCTAGCTACCTAGGTATATCCTACTAATTATTTGAGCACGTCGCTTAAAAAAGAAAAAAAGGTATATACAGTTATCTGATATTAAACTAAATGTACATACAGTTATCTGATATTAAACTATTGTATGTAAACTACACAGTAATCCTTAAAAACGTATGGGTTATAAACTTTGCCGATGTTTGGTAGTTGCAATAACACTAGCCACACCCCATGTCACTTCCGTCAGGTACGACCTGGCCATGTAGTAACGACCCCCGCATGCCGGACTGTTTCCATGGGGACAAGACAAGACCAAACACTAGCTGGCAGTTAATGGTTAGATGCGGATATATAACTAGCGGTAACGTTTAATAGTTCTTGTTGACTTTAGGTAATATAACTTACTGTGTTTCGCGTGGCAGTTTTAGAAACGAAGCTAAGTACTTTTTCCAAAAGGAATTTCAACTGCTACAGCGCATGTGAGGTGTAATTCGTTGGGTGCGCTTATCCGTCGTCATGTCTCACAGGTAATTCGTACACGTACACAATTCGTAGTCTCACAACTAATTTACGTAACGTTAGCTTGCTAAAGCAGATAAATACTAAAAACTTAGCCAGGCTACCAACCAGGTAGCTAGTCACCTAGAAATGTTATTCAAATGTTGATTAGAGCATCTTCCCATCAATGTATTTATTTGTATTTTTGTATGAGCTCGTAGCAGATTACTTCTGTTTAGTAAGAGCTAGCTAGCTCACTAGGTTCACTTAGCCCAGTTATACGAAATCAGCTAGCTAGGTAAACCAGCTAACGTGAGCTCTGAGCTTGTGTGAATTACAGGTTTGATATCATACCTGCTTTCGAAAACTAATTTACCGCGAACCGATGCAATGCTTTTTTCCGGGGTTTTGCTTTCATGGCAGAGATCATCCACAGCCGAGTTTGTTACATTTTCGACAATTGTTTCCACTTGCAAAGAACGTTTGACTTGTTTTAATAACGTGAAATCCCGTGGAAAGTCTAATTCGAAGGTCTGTGGTTTTTTTTTTTGTCTCCCTAGTCCCAACTGCTATGGTGTTTACATTTCTATAGCAGTGTTTCTCACCCCGAACGCACATGCGTATGTTAGTGACGTTTGAAGCCCCTGTGGTGCCATGTGGGCTGCCTACACCGGACCCACGGGCGTTTTCTCATTGATGTGGCCAGGCACCATCGTTAGCTACTGCCTTGATACCTAAAAAAATCAACTTACATAGGAAGGGTGAGCAGGGCATGTGACGGAAAAGAATGCGAATGTGGGCATCCTCTTAGGTCTCTTGTGTGTCCTGCGATCTAATGTCACAGTTTGCAGTTTAAGGTATTTGACATCCCGAGATAACATTTGTTACTAATCGATACAATGTACATGGACTAGCTGCATAAGTCGACGTCTAACGTTCGCTCTAACTAATGAGCGATTTACCCCCAGCCGCTCAGCGCTGAGTTCTTGGTGCTAGTAAACGGCGATTTGTCGCGATAATCAAAAGTCTCAGTGCGCTCTCTCTCTCTTTCCTAAAGCATTATTATTATAATTTTAGCGGTGTAACACATTATAAAACGTCACACAAATGTGTTGTGGATTTGGCAGGTTCCACTCCATCGTTACTCTCAGCCAGGGATGATATTGTATTTCACAATATTTTTGGATGACAGTATTATATGACAGTATATGACAGTATAATATTAAAATTTGGATATTTCCAGGTCTGTTAGCTACCCTTCATTTTCATTTACACCCTGTTCTAAATACACCTTTTTATATTTCCCATGTATCTCCTGTATTTGGTTAGTGACGCAATTTTCTTCAGTGCTTGATGGCTATCTTATACAGTGAAGGAAAGCTGCAGCAGAAATCATTTAATACCAGGTCTTTGATACGATTCAGCCAGGGGGAGAGCCCATGCCAGTCACAGAGCAAACACACAGCCCCACCAACAGTGCTATGTAACTACATCTGCATCTATGGGGCAACTGTCTTGTCCTGATGGGATTGCTCCTCTCAGATATGATCCCTGTCTGTACTGGTTCCTCAGTGGTGGAATGAACTCCCCACAGAGGTCAGGACACACAATCACTGACCATCTTCCAATGCAGACTGAAGACCCACCTCTTTAGATTGCATCTCGGTTCCACCTCCATCCCCGCCCACTAATACCTGATACCTCTAGTATTTGATAATTGTTTTACATGTAGTATTCTACCGATAACGATTTTTATTCTGTGTTCTAGGGACTGTTGTATTGTAGTATACTTCTATCAGATTGCAAAAGTTAACACTGTTCAAGCCCTACCACAAGTTATGTTCACGGTCCCTGGTCTGGGAGTGTTGTTATTCTGGTCTGACACTGTTGCTTGTTTAAATTGAATGGATACACTTATGTTTTGTTGTGCTGGAAGTCACTCTGGATAAGAGCATCTGCTAAATGGATGTAGTGTAATGTAACATAATGTAATGATGTCAGTATTGTACCTCTGAAGATTAAAAACTAAGAAAATGTGTTACAACTGTGTGGTGTCCATATAAGTCAAGCAAAGATTCCTACCTAGAGAAAAAAAACAATACATCTGAACATAAATAAATTGTTTGAGTGTGAATGAACAGGCATAAAGGGTTAGAAATCAAGCTGTATGTTGTTCAAGATACATTTCTGAATTTTAGCACTGCTATGCTGATTGAATTTCGTCTTCTCTCCTAGTACATACAATAAAATCTGGTCTAACGCCCACGATGAGCTGAACAGTCTACTGAACCAGGAGCACCCTGCCTCTCCACTCCACCCTGAAAAGGACAGAGTAGTGTTCTTCCAGCGCTTGGCCACCCTCTATGTACGTTATGTGCAAATCTTTAGGCAGCTGGAGGAAGTCTATGACCAGATGGTCCACCCGCAAAAGAGACGAGTGATCCGGGATGTTTTGGATGGTGTTATGGGCCGTGTTCTTGAGCTCAAGAACGAGATGGTGGAGAAGGAGTTCTCTGAGTACCATTACATGGACGATGTCATTCAAGACTTGAAGCTGACACCGGTGAGTATGGATAAAGTCACACTTGAGACCAGATGAATTTTAATTAAAATGATCAGATTAGAATAATGACTGTTGCAGCTAACAAAACATATGCAGGCCCAACACATTACCATTATTTGGCTAGGATTTGTATCAACATGCACCAGCACCAAATTGAAAAATATCTTGTGATGTTCACAGGATATCCTTAAATGTTAACAGTAAAAGTAAGGGGTTCCTGATGTGGAGGAAAAATCACACTCTGGTCTGTTAAAGAGGTTGAAGTTAAGTGCTGAGGTTGAAGCTGTTAAAGCGAAGTCAGGTGTTACAAGTGCACTTTGAGACAAAGCATTAAAGCACATGCAAAAGGTATAGTATGCAGAAGTCTGCCACTGGGGAGAACCCACCCCCCAGATATGGTCTAAATCCACATGCAACAATGTCTGTAAGTCAATCAAAATAGAAGCGTTAAACATCATCCAGTAGTGAAGCATGTGATGATTGATACAGTTACAACAGTCAAATTATCAGAGAGATTTGCCTACAGTGCAGAACTTCAGAAGTAGGACTGAGGAAAAAAAAACAGACGCTCTACCAGCTCATCTGCACCTGCTGAATGGGTGGTAATGGGTAGGCAGATTTACATTTTACATTTACATTTATTTATTTAGCAGACGCTTTTATCCAAAGCGACTTACCAAAGTGCATACAGCAAGTATAGCGACAGTACGGGGACAGGATGTGTACAGTTCCACAATGAGACAGTTCTCAGCTGAGAGCAAGGTCTGTTTGAGGACACAGTACTATCAGATTTGTACAATTACAGCCTATAGGGCAACTAATACGATACACTTTCAAACGGCAAACTTCAACAACTTCAAACGGCGCAATGAGCGTCAGGGTAAATGCGGCAGATAATACAAACTCTCTAAAGAAAAACAAAACAAGGTCACATGGGGTCATTTAAGGTCAATCATTTTCCACTCCACACTGAGGAGCTCAGTGGTTAAGGTGCTTATCTTGAGTGAGCTCTACAACTTGAGTTTGAGCTGACCATGAGCAGAAGCTGACTGTGGTGGAACAAATTGTGTTGGTTCTGCCAAGACAATGGATAGGGGTGAAGGTCATCGCAGTGGTTGCTCATCTCACCATTCTCAGGCACCCTGCACTTTGTCCAGTGCCTGTGAGTTGCTCATATGACATCATTGGAGTAGCACCTATCCTTTAATGAGCACCCACTCTGCTGTAGTATGCTATGCAACTTGTAGTGTGAAAGTGTTGGCTGCCTGCCATTCAGAGGAAGGTGTTCATCTTGTCTGAGGTTGTTGTGATGAGACAGGTAGGGAAGGAGGAGCAAGTAATGCAAACCTAACAGATTAATTATAGCAACTTGTGGCTAGGAAGCTAACATTATTAAACCATATTATTTAATAATAATAAAACTGTATTATTAAATAGTGATATAGTTGATCTATGTTGGTTAATAAATTCCATTACATGAACACCTTGAACACCTTGAAGAATCGAAATAACGGTTGAGAAGGTTTGGTGCTCAAGCAAATACAACCTCATTTCCAAAAAAGTTGGGACGCTGTGTAAAATGTAAATAAAAACAGAATGCAATGATTTGCAAATTGCACAAACCCATATTTTTTTCACAACAGAAACAAATGTTTAAACTGAGATAGTGTACTGTTTTATGGAAAAAAAAGTTAATTTTGAATTTGACGGCTGCAACACGTCTCAAAAAAGTTGGGACAGGGCCATGTTTACCACTGTGTAGCATCTCCTCTTCTTTTAACAACAGCTTGTATACGTTTGGGAAGTGAGGAGATGAGTTGCTGGAGTTTTTCGAGTGGAATGTTGTCTCATTCTTGCCTGATATAGGATTCCAGCTGCTCAACTGTCTTCTTTGCCGTATTTTTCGCTTCATGATGCGCCAAATATTTTCAATTGGTGAAAGGTCTGGACTGCAGGCAGGCCAGTTCAGCACCCGGATTCTTCTGCTATGAAGCCATGCTGTTGTAGGACGTGCGGTATGTGGTTTGGCATTGTCTTGCTGAAATATGCAAGGCCTTCCCTGAAAAAGACGTCGTCTGGATGGAAGCATATGTTGCTCTAAAACCTGTATATACCTCTCAGCATTGATGGTGCCTTTCCAGATGTGCAAGCTGCCCATGCCATACGCACTAATGCATCCTCACACCATCAGAGAAGGTGGCTTTTGACCTGAGCGCTGATAACCAGTCGGATGGTCCTTCTCCTCTTTAGTCCGGAGAACGCAGCGTCCATGATTTCCAAAAAGAACTTCAAATTCGGACTCGTCTAACCACAGAACAGTTTTCCACTTTGCCTCAGTCCATTTTAAATGAGCTTTGGCCCAGAGAAGATGGCGGCGTCTCTGGATCATGTTCATATATGGCTTCCTCTTTGCATGGTACAGCTTTAATCTGCATTTGTGGATGGCATGGTGAACTGTGCTTAATGACAATGATTTTTTGAAGTGTTCCTAAGCCCGTGCAGTGATATCCATTACAGAAGCATGCCTGTTTTTGATGCAGTGCCATCTGAGGGCCCGAAGATCACGGGCATCCAATATTGCTTTTCGGCCTTGTCCCTTACGCACAGAGATTTCTCCAGATTCTCTGAATCTTTTTATGGTATTATGTACTGTAGATGATGAGATGTTTAAATTCTTTGCAATTTTACGTTGTGGAACATTATTCTGAAATTGTTTCACTACTTGCCCCTGCAGTTTTTCACTGGTCGGTGAACCTCTGGCCATCTTTACTTCTGAGACACTCTGCCTCTATAAGATGCTCTTTTTATACCCAGTCATGTTACTGGCCTGTTGCCAATTAATCCAGTTAGTTTTAAAATGTTCCTTCAGCTGTTTCTTGTTAGTATTATTTACTTTTCCAGCCTTTTGTTGCCCCCGTCACAACTTTTTTGAGACATGTTGCTGGCATTAAATTCCAAATGAGCTAATATTTTTCATAAAATAGTAAAATGTCTCACTTTAAACATTTCATATGTTGTCTATGCTCTGTTGCGAATAAAATATGGGTTTATGTGATTTGCAAATCATTGCGTTCTGTTTTTATTTACATTTTACACAGCGTCCCAACTTTTCTGGAAATGGGGTTGTACAAAAATGGGAAATTAATTCATAATTGAGACTAGTAAGCCAAAAGAAATGCAGAAATGTGGATAATGTTGTGCCAGCTGTCAATAGGCTGTCAGAATCTCACATCTGCTTAAGACCCTAAGCAATTCCTATACCTGTCTGTTAAATAAAAACTTGAAAACACAGCACCAGTGTCTGTTTCAATATCAAGATTGAACTATTCACACATCCACTCAATTCACAAAATGGAAGTAGTGTTAAAAGCCAGAGGAGCTTTACAGTAAGCAGCTCTACACCAATTGGCCATCCAGTTTCCTTCCATTATACTAAAATCATTCAGGCAAGTCCACCACTGGCGCACCTAATCATTGTGTCAGCCACTCTCCATGTGCACACCTAGATGGACCACCCAGTGCTGACCAGAGGTAGATGGGTTCCCCCTTTGACCTGTGGTCTGCTGAAGGTTTCTTTCTTTTAGCTTGGGAGTTGCTGCACTTGTCATTAGCTACTTAGCTCCCAAGCGGAAAAGTAACCTTCTAAATAATTTTGAAATAATGCATTGACTTTAAAGCAAGGCTTGCAAAATGATTGCCATGTCTTTATTAATTTCACTAGGTACATAGCTAGCTAGTTTAGCTAAGTCAATCAAAGTTTGTTTGATTACACTTATGTGCCTTGCCAGGGCCAGTCTTGAAAAGCTAAAGAAACATTTATCTTGGGGATCTAGCTATATCATACTGCCCAATATTGTTACTAGTTACTTGTTGGCTTGGTAGTTTGCGCATCATTGTTAAATTCAACACTTGAACACTTTGAAAGGTGGGTCATTTCATTCTTCACCTCTCTCTACTTGCAAAGCATGGTTACTAAAATGAAGATATCTTATAATTTGATAGTGATTCAGAGACACCATATGGGAAAAACTGGGTCATGACTTGTTGTCAGAACTGAGACTTTTTGGCTTCTTCGTGAGCCCCAGGGTGAGCTGAATCACCAGAAACATGGGTTGGTTTCCACTGGTTAAGATGGGTATGTGGTGCTAGCTGACTATATGCTTGTATATCCTCCATTGTTTTGTTTCAGAGACCATCAGGTCAATGATATTTGGCGTGAACATGGACAAAAAGTCATCTGTAGGATTGTCACTACACAGAACACGTGGAGGCCCAGGTTGAGAGCTGAAATCAAGTACCGTGATCTTCTCTCAGGACCTCTCTGGCTAGCTACTTGGTGTCACTCTCCCTGTCCGCTGGTTTCCAGCTTGCTCAGGCACAAATGACTAGTCAATTGCAATTAAACTATTACAGTTAACTGATTTGCAATGGAGCTGATGAAATGAGGTCTGTCTGTTCTTAATGGGGTAGATGGAAAAACAAAGTATCCTTAAAACAACCATTTAACATTTTAATAATTTATAAAGAAACCAAATAACCAAAAATGCAAAAAACAACTTAAAAATCATCTGGGAACAGGTGAAGACTTGCATTCACATTAATAAATAAATATGTATATTTGTAGAACATGAGAGCAAACATATGTCGAAATTATTTAATGTGTCAAAGGGAACAGTGTCAAAAATCATGACTACATACACCAAACAAGGAAAAACAGCATTAGGACAGAGGAATGGTGGTTGCAGGTTGAAGCTTATTTACAGGGAGAGACAGAATTAACAGGATAGTTGCTAAAAATCACAGAACAACAACTTCAAAAATTACCACAGACCTGCTTCTACACCTCTGTGATGCAGTCCCAACAAAAACTGAAATATGTTAAATTTCTCATTTTGAGTCTACTTGTTCCACCCATAACACTGGAATTTTTGGTTTTAGTTTTTAGTTTAGTTTATTTCTTTTGCTCAAAACAGAAATAAAAAGTATCATTACATAGGAAGATGACACAAAGATTGTATCGGTAAGATTGGTAAGCCCAGCCCTAAATAAAACTCAGATTTATCACAAATAATACAAAGGTGAAATTGAAAGTATATTTTACATGGGAAGCAGAGGGAATCTGGATACTAATAGTAATCCAGGAACATCAATCACATTTGTTAAAATGTGACTGTGAAGCTGAATTCTTGTAAGGCGTATGTCTCAGTTTTAGCCAGTTAACAGTGATTTAATCTCAGCCCAAATAGGAAAGAAAGAGTAGGAGTTGATGTAGATGTCAGCTGACCTGTGTAGCCCATAGTGTCCGTGCTGTGTGTTTCCTCTGCTGATTATGATCACATGATGACAGTAAAGCTTCCCGGCATGCACCTTCAGTGCTGAGTGCTGTGAACTCTGTCCTAGTCATCTCTCTGTACATCTGTAGGCAGTCTCTCATCATGCCTGCCCTGACAGATCTATCTATGTTTGACTCTTATCTGTATCACCAGTGAAAGTATTCAGCCATTGAAGTGCTTGTGAATTGCTTTGTGTAACAGTAAAGTTGCATGTAATGATGCCATATGCAGCTAGTATCTGCATGGCTGTGCGTTCTTCATGTCAAGTTGCTTCATCAGCCTTGGACTATATGAATATTTTTTAAATATCTATAATTTTTGCAAAAGAAGGAAGGCACTCTGTGCTTGATTAACTGCAATTTCATTGTCTTGTGTTCTAATCTGTACCGGTATTTATAAATTTGTAGGTGTTTGCAGTTACCAGCAACTAGTTACCAATTATTTTAAAGTACTTAATGCAGCTCAGTCAGATACAACTTACACGTTTACATTTCTGTGTCGACAGTTAATTTCACATTTGATCCTCTGAACAATTGAATGGTTTAATTAATTATTATGAAGGGAATACCAGCATCTGAAGTGAAACATAAGACCGGTGTCAGTGTGATGGTTGGCTGCTGTATTACATTACATTACATTACATTATTGTCATTTAACAGACGCTCTTTTTACATGTTATCCATTTCGACAGCTGGATATTTAGGCAATTCTGGGATAAGTGCCTTGTGCAAGGGTACAGCAGCAGTGCCCCAGTGAGGAATCTAACCAGCAACCTTTCAATTTTACCTTTCAACCTTTCCTTACTCTCCAGCCCTGCTATACTGTCACCCCTGCATGAAAGTAGCTGCATGAAGTTGGGTCTATGCAACTCACTTGTGATAAAAATTGGCTTGCATATCATCAACCTAATGTCACTTAAATCATGTAACGATTGCTTCACTTGAAAAAATTGACCAATATTTATTACCCTTGCTAGCTAGTCAGCAAAATTCTCAGAGACACCGCACGAAAAAAGAAGTCAGTGCAGATGAGCCATAAGGCAGATACAAAAGCTTTGGACATATGCTCACATACGTACATGCAGATTCACATAAGTTGCAACATACACAGCATAACACAGTTCTGACTCCCAAATCGGAAAAAATTCTAGCTAATGTTAACTTTGAGGAAACAGTGGCTTAACATTAAAAAGTATAGCAAATGCAGCGGTGGAAATTATGGGAAGCGTAATAACTGAGTTATTAAAATACTGAAATCCTGTGTTTCTGGGTGTGATTAAATATTTCAATACATTTAATACCGTGGTATTCCTTTTTCATGTTATACTTGCCATTTGAGTCAGTCGAGCAGCACCGTTGCACTGTTATATTCATGGATAAAGCGAGCTTCTTCATCTTGAAAATAAAGTATACAAATATTTGCAAAATAAGGTCAAATGAGCAGTCATATCCAAGTTCTAGAAAAGAAGGTGTGCACGAGCTGATATAAATCACGCTAGGGGGCAGTTGGAAATATTTTAGAACTTTATACTAAAGATATTTAAAAAAAAACACTCAAAATTTACCCCCATTATAAAAGTATAAGAGCGAACAGCAAGAGGGTTTTACTCCCGGCTTTACAGTACATTTTTTTTACACAGCCGCATCTCCTTGAGTTCTGGTCCAGGGGCATAAATTATACATCAAAATGTAGGAAGAATTGTCTAGATTTTGACCACACTGCTTTCTCTCAGGCTGCAGAGCCGTGTCAGACACGGAGGGGAGATCAGAGGGCAGACGGCAGCTCCAATAGTGATATTAACCCTTTCGCACGTACAGTCAATAATGCAAGCATGCAACCACACATTGCATTTTCTTCAGGAAATGCACACAAATATAGTTTTACGTCTTAGCCTTAATATTATACAACCCCAATTCCAAAAGAGTTGGGACAGTATGGAAAATGCTAATAAAAACAAAAAGGAGTGATTTGTAAATTCTATTCACCCTGTACTATATTGAAAACACTACAACAACACATTATTGGATGTTTTACCTTGTGAATTTAATTGTTTTTTGAAAGTATACACTCATTTCAAATCTGATGACTGCAACACGCTCCAAAAAAAAATGGGACAGTCGAGTGTTTACCACTGTGTAACATCACCATTTCTTTTAATAACACTTATAAGCGTAGACACCAGTCGGTAAAGTTTAGCGAGCGGGATTTTTCCCCATTCTTCCATTATGCAGGTCTTCAGCTGCGCAGTTGTACGGGGCTTTCGTTGCTGTATTTTGCGCTTCATAATGCGCCACACATTCTCAGTCGGAGACAGGTCAGGACTGTAGCAGGCCAGTCTAGCACCCTCATTCTCTGCTTACGCAGCCATGGACTTGTAATGCAGGCAGAGTGTGGTTTCGTGTTGTCCTGCTGGAAAATGCAGGGACGTCCCTGGAGAAGACGGGGTCTGGATGGCAGCATATGTTGTTCCAAAATTTGTATATATCTTTATGCATTAATGGTACCCTCACAGATGTGCAAACTACCCATGCCATGGGCACTGACACACCCCCATACCATGACAGATGCTGGCTTTTGGACCTGAAGCTGGTAACAGCTTGGATGGTCCTTTTTCTCTTTGGCCCGGAGAACACGACGGCTGTTTTATCCAAAAAGTATTTGAAATGTTGACTCGTCGGACCACAAAACACGCTTCCACAGTGCTACTGTCCGTCTCAGATGAGACCGAGCCCAGAGAAGTCAGCGGTGCTTCTGGACAGTGTTGATGTATGGCTTCCGCTTTGCATAGTAAAGCCTTAACTTGCATCTGTAGATGCAGCGGCGAATGGTGTTGATTGACAAAGGTTTACCAAAGGATTCCCAAGCCCATGTCATGATATCCATTACAGACACATGATGATTTTTACAGACACATGACAATTTTTAAGACAGTGACGTCTGAGGGATCGGAGATCACATGCATCCAGAAGTGGTTTTTGGACTTGCCCTTTACACACCGAGATTTGACCGGATTCCTTGAATCTTTTAATAATATTGTGCACTGTAGAGGGTGAAATGCCCAAAATCCTACCGATTTGTCTTTGGGGAACGTTGTTCTCAAAGTGCTGGATTATTCGCTGACGCATCTGATGGCAAACTGGCAAGCCTCGACCCATCCTTGCTCTTGAAAGACTAGGCCTTTCTTGGAGGCTTCTTATACACTATAACAGAATTGCCTCACCTGTTTAAGATCACCTGTTTCACATCACCTTGTTATTTCAACTTGTCACATCGTTATTAGTCCTAAATTGCCCCTGTCCCAACTTTTTTCGAACGTGTTGTAGGCATAAATTTCAGAATAAACGTATCTTCAAAAAACAATGAAGTTGATTAGGTAAAACATGAAATACCTTACCTATACTGTTTTTGTTTGAACACAAGTCAAAGTAATTTGACAAATTACTGCTTTCTGTATTTCATTTACCGTCACAACTTTTTTGGAATTGGGGTTGTAACTACTTAGGTTGCTAGCTTGATAATTGAATGGCTTTATTAGTTTTAACACAGTTTTCAGTCTGCATTGAAGACTGTTTACAGTTTAAATCAGTTTAAAAAGAACGTATCTTATAACTAGAGGTAAGCTAATGTGACTTGCTGCCAGCATAGCCTATAGACATCATGCATTTAATATAACAGGGTTTACATGGCAACGGGGCGGTTGGATTGGAGAGATTGGTCTAGAAGGTGAGAGGGTCAAACTCAGCTAAATTTCCAAGAGGTATATTAGCTCCTGTGTTAAAGTTAGTGGTTGTTTATTTCCTTTTTATTTTTTAACAGAACATTCCAGTTCACAGGCTATTGCTCATTGCTCAAAGCATATTGAGAGTAGCCTTCAATGTGTATACCGGAGCTAAGTTGTTTTGCAATTTAGTAATTATACTGCGCATATATTAATGTTCTATGTCATTTTTTGTCCAAGGCGGACATTGAGATCCCCATCCCAAGATACTTCCTCAGCGAAAGGAGCAGGGTCCTACAGGAGAGAGGGAAAATTCTGTCCCAGATCCTCAAAGTAATGGGAGTTGTGGAAAGGCCAAAGGTAAGTTACATAATGGCTAGAATATTTAAAAGTCAGTGACTGTGTCCCAAATCTTATACTTGTTCACTACTTCGTATTCCCTATGTAGTGTATGGTATATAGTGCGTGGAAAGAGTGCGTGAACAGGAAGCTCCCTTTTGGGACTTATCTTGCATTATCCTCATTATCCTGCACCACTGCTATTTCTGATATCGGTCGCACAAACTCATCACAGAAGTTATGTTTTTTCGTTTGGTGAAGAAACTTATGTTAACACATCCCTCTTGCAATATACTGAGGATTAGTGAAAAATAAACCTGTTCTCAGATTTCTTTTAAGAGTTTGTTAGGGTTGTTATTGAGCTATTTAACTGGTCTACTAGCCCATTGAGTGGTGCTCGGTCTTTACTACTACCCCCCATTTTCTGAAGAAATAATACAAGTATTTATAGGGTAACACTTGTATAACAATTAGCAATGTGATGCAGTTGAGTTTCCCTCTTTCACCATGTATGCATTCACACATGGGCACATGTATGAATGCATACATGTGCCCATGTGTACACGCTATGTAACACTGAGCTGTGTGCAGTTCTGGGTGTGAAGAGTCCAGTGGATAATAGGGCTGGGTATCAAGGCTCGGTACTACCGAGTATTGAAATCTGTTTACACATTCGGTGCTACATTTCGGTACCTTGTGATAAGCACTCCCTATTAGCGTTCTCATTTAAGGCTTTGCTCTCGTTTGATCGTATCAGACGTTTTGTAAAATGCACCAAAGGTTCTGATTGGCTGATAGCGCACAGCACTGCATACACCAAGAAGATTGGAACAGCAAGACAAGAATTTATAGTCGTAAAGTAACTTCAACTTTAACGGTTACTGAACTGCATGTGAACCTTGAGATATATACGGATCGAGCCAGCACTTGCCAGTCAGTGATAATGAGCACGGGCGGTCTTGTAGCGAAGGCTATCATAAACAGTTCCCTTGACAAGGGTGTTCCTGGCCAGAATTTTGTAACTTTCTGAATGATTGAGTGGACAACTACACCAAGGTTAATGACATTCTGATATGTAGATATGTAGCTAGTTTCCTCATTGTAATGGGTTCTCAGCTAAAAATCTTAGACATAAAATAGAGCTAATTAGCTGCAAACGTTTGTCAGTGCCTAAAAGCGGAACATTGCAGAAACATTAGTGCGACTGTTGTCACTTATAATTGTGCTTGCTAGCTTGCTGGGCAGCTATATTGATTTTTAGTAGGATTCGTTATAAAGCTATATATATAATTATTTTAATTCTTGTGAACTGCATATAAAGCTATTACATAACAAATTACATGTTATTAGCTTGCTACAGATGAAGTCATTTTTTTCACAACCCACATTTTCTCTGACGTTAGCTAGTTCAGGCCACATGGATCATTGCTAGCTAGCATTGGCTACCTACCTTAGGCATTGTAGTTATAAATGGATTGAAAATGTGACTGTAAACCCCTTTGTTTGGTAGAATAATAAAATGGTAAAATAATTTTGTACATTTCATATTTCATTATTTATAAAAGCTGTTCATACAGTTGTTCTGTAAAAGAACAATAAATACACCAACGAGCATAATGAGGTACCAAAAAAAAGTATCGTTTTGGTACCTGCACCGAATTCCAGGTACCTTTATCAGCATCGATGCTGATACAGGTACGATAGCACCGATGCTGATACGATGCATTGCTGCTGTACCCTTGTGTGATACTTAACCCGGAATTGCTTCAGTAAATATTCCGCTGTATAAGCAGATGTGTAAAATGTGTAAAAACTCTAATCTACGTAAGTGGCTCTGGATAAGAGTGACTGCTAAATGACAATAATGTAATAACTTGGCTAAACTAGATAGCTGTAGTGTTAAGCATAATAACCAATACATTTTCAATGCTAGCAGTCATTGCCAGATTTCAAAACTCCTTCTTTTCTGGATATTGTAAAAAGTAGGACGGAGCAATCTTAACTCTGCCGAGAGAAATAAAGTGAAGCAGACACCATCGTGATAGTAATGCCAATGAAGAGTTAGTCATTTGAAAAGGGAGGAACCAAAGGTATGCTTTAAAGCCACTGTTGGGCCGACTAAACTTAAAAAACAAAAAACAAAAAAAATAAATAAATAATAATAATTTGGGGGGGGGGGGGGGGTCGTTGAATATGTTGTATTTTCATTTATGTATTGGATGACTTGAGGAGGGCATTGTAAGCTCAAGCGGAACAACGGCCAATCATGTGCCACAGGGATTTGCTCTGAAGAAGCTGATCACTGAGAAGTGCTTTACTTTTCAGCGGTAATGTAATTTTAAATGTAAATTTAAACACTGTCTTCTAAAATATAACTACACAAGGTAATTATAAGTGATAAGTGATAACTGATAAGTTCCCTTTTAGCATTTTCGCAGTCATTGTCTGATGAAGAAGGTATTATATTGTGTCTTAGTTTGAGTACTATATGGGCTATAATTTCACTACTGAATTTAGATAAACTGAAAAGTTCATAAATAGGACAGGTCTGTAGTTGCTTTTACAAACACGTTATGTAACGTTAGTGTTGTTATATGCTACAGTTTAGTTACATTTACAATACATTTATTCATTTGGCAGATGCTTTTATCCAAAGCGACTTACAAGTCAGCTACAATGCAACACAAGCGAAAAAGCATAGTCAACAATATTAGAAACACTGCATGACAAAGTCCCAAAGGTTGGCCAGGTGAAGTACCAACTAGCAGGTAAAGCTAGCTAGTGCGTTGAGCCGTTACAACCAAACCATTACGTTTAAACCATTACGACCAAACCATTATGTTAAACTATTACAGCAAGACCATTACATTTTTTTTAATAATATAGGTAAATAGGGGGGAAGTGTTTCAGGTGTTCAGGTGAGAGCGGAAGAGCTGTGTCTTCAGATGTTTCTTGAAGACAGAGAGGGACTAAGCAGAACAGATGAGGTGTGGACGTTCATTCCACCACTGGGGGACAGGCAGCGGAGAAAGTCCTGGATAGTGATTTAACGCCACGATGCGACAGGACCACCAGGTGCTGTTTGGTGGCAGAGCGTAGCAGTCGGGAGGGACCATAGGGTTGCAGCAGTGAGTTCAGGCACTTAGGTGCAGTTTTGTTGGTCACCCTGTACACAAGCATCAAGGCCTTGAACGCGATGCGGGCAGATACAGGGAGCCAGTGGAGTGATACTAAGAGAGGTGTAACATGAGCCCTTTTTGGTTGGTTGAAAACCAGACGTGCAGCTGCATTCTGTATCAACTGCAGAGGTTTAATAGTGCATGCAGGTGCATGCAGAAGTCCAGTTTTGAGATGATCAGTGCCTGGACAAGGAACTGCACAGCATACTTGGATAGATAGGGCCTGATCTTCCTGATATTCTACAGTGCAAATCTGCATGATCTGGTAGTTGTAGTGATGTGTTCAGTAAATTTCAGCTGGTCATCAATCAATCCTTGCAGACCTGGACGCAGTCAGTGTCATTGAGCCGTGCTGAACAGTGATGTTGTGCTGGATCGACGGGCTGGCTGGGATTACTAGGAGCTCAGTCTTGGATATGTTGAGTTGAAGGTGGTGCTCCCTCATCCAGGCTGAGATACACTATATGGACAAAAGTATTTGGCCACACCTGTTTTTCAGGGTTTGGGCTAGGCCCCTTATCTCCAGTGAAGGGCAATCTTAATGCTTCAGCATACCAAGACATTTTGGACAATGCTATGCTTCCAACAGTGTGGGGAGGCCCTTTTTTATTCCAACATGACTGTGCCCCAGTGCACAAAGCAAGGACTATAAAGACATGGTTTGATGAGTTCGGTGTGGAAGAACTTGACTGGCCCGCACAGAGCCCTGACCTCAACCCCATCGAGCACCTTTGGGATGAACTGGAACGGAGATTGCGAGCCAGGCCTTCTCGTCCAACATCAGTGCCTGACCTCATAAATGCTCTACAGAATGAATGGGCACAAATTCCCACAGAAACACTCCAAAATCTTGTGGAAAGCCCTCCAAGAAGAGTGGAGGCTGTTATAGCTGCAAAAGGGGGACCAACTCCATATTAAAGTATATGTATTTGAATACAATGTCATTACAGTCCCTGTTGGTGTAATGGTCAGGCGTCCGAATACTTTTGTCCATATAGTGTATGTTAACTTCAACTTGCAAGACGTTCAATAACCCCCTGCTACTTTTAAGAGTATCATCACTGACACACCCCTGGACAGGTTTCTTTGCAGAAGTAAAACCTGTTCTGGTCAGCAACATCACAGACAGGTTTGGACAAGTTTGAGTGACAATGGAGATGCTCACAAGTTGCAGCCTGACCAGTGGAGAGGGGGCAAAGCTGTGTGTTGCCATTTGTTATCCTCAGTGGCATTCCTTTGCATTTAAAGTTGTGAATCATTTGAACACTGAAGGCTTAAATATTCTTTTTGTCCCTTAAAGTAGTTGAGACACACTCAGGGATGACATAGGTTGAGGTTTTAGCTTGAGACAAAAGACGGTTTATTCTAATCACGATGCGCTCTGGGAGGCCAGTCTGACACCAACTAGTTGTTCCGCAGAGGTTCCCTGGAAGAGGCAAAAGTTTCCATAGGTCTTCTTGGGGAGCGGTCTACTCTACCGCCTAACAATCATTAGCTAGCCCTTGCCGTTACATGAGCTGTATGATATTTAATGGTTACTTGGAAGCATCAGCGGAATACATTTCCAATATATAGATTATTATGTATGAATAAGCATGCATGCATGGTCTGTGTGAGCAGTATGGTCAGGCTGGGCTCCTGTGGGTGCTTGTTGAGCTGCTAGGCTTCACTTTCCCTCTGGCCTTGGTCTGTCATCCCTTTAGCCTGTAGGGAAACATAAGTGGGGCATAGGCACACTCTCCTCATTCCTCCAGCTACACCCATGATAATGCGGTTGCTCATCCATTGATTGATATTGGGACCCTTGGATCATGGCCCCTCTCCCCAGGCAATCCAGAGCTTGCCGTATCAGCGCACCAAAAATACCTGCTGTACTTAGGAGACTCGACTGTCACATGTTCAATGTTACATAAAGTAGTACATACAGTACAATATATGCAAAATATGTTCTCTTTGGTTTTTAATTCCATTGTCTGAACAGCAATGTGGGTATCTGCTTTGTTTTTGGTCCTTTATTTTAGAAATCTTTAGAGGCATTCCATAATTTGTACTAGAGTAACAGAGTTTGTTTATAGTTTTAACAAGAAATTGTTAAAAAACAAACATTGTTAAATAACATTGTTTAATAAACAATAAATACTTTCAGCTGTCTGATGTATTCAGGTGTAGGCCTAGTATGAGAAAAGTCCCCCTTCTTTTGTGGTAACATACACATGCATCCTCTTCCTGGCAGGGTTGTCACTGTACCAACAGCATTACATTTCTCAATAATGGACATTACAGATGAAAACGGTAGATTCAGTTCTTTGTCAATTCAAATACCTTGACCCCTGAGCTGTTCAGAAACCCTCTGGAAGGCTTCTTGACCTCAACCATGATTATCCTTGCTACTATTGAATTTCTTCAGTATATTACGTCATTTTATACATCAGGGAAATACCAAACTTCTGCCCCCTGTATAAAAAGCAGGATACTGCTGTAGATTTTTGTGTTGTTGGATTTTATTTGACGCTTACTTATAGAGATTAATAAATGAAACCCTGGTGCTGTCAGTGAACTTATTGTGAAAATTATTGTGAATAATGTGAAAGGTTATGAAATAATTTTAACTGAAAAATACTGTTTCATTCCCTCTGTTAACAACGCGTTCAACAATTGTCTCATTGT